>NC_056737.1:1812703783-1813303783 GCF_019279795.1 Protopterus annectens | reverse complement strand
GGCATAGGCAAACTAGGCAACCACCTAGGGCGCCGTACAGACCAGCCGTGTAAAGGGCGCAATTTGCAAGTATTTATTCATTTATGCAGGCAGCAGAACCATAGGACGAGGGGGAGGGGCGAGCACACTCCCACTTTTGTAGCAGCTTGGCCAGGAGGCTTCAATGATTAAATGATGAGCCTTCTTCTTTAAGGAGGAACCAACGTGCATCTCATACATCATGCCAACGTAGTTGTAAAGACGTTCTGCAGGTGCGCGTAAGTTAAACTAGTAGAAAAGTTAAGAGAGGGGGTTAAGTCTACATGTGCATGTGTGGACGTTCATTTTAAAAAGAAGGTAAGTGTATGTGTGTGTGTCATTTAAACCGAGCTTCTGTATGTGAGGGAAATTGTATGTGTATGTACATATGTGCATGTATGGAATTTAAATTAACTCTTTCTGTTTATATGAGAGGTAAAGTGCATGTGTTACTGTTTGAGAGAGTAGGTGTGTGTATGAGAAAAAGGTGCATGTCTGTGTATTGTATGAGAGAGTTGGAGTGTGTGGAATTTAAACTTGTTGTTTTTTGCTGTATGAAAGAAACGTGTGTGTTGCTTTGTGAGGGAGTAAGTATGTATGTGTGTGCGTGTGTATATCGTTATTTGTGCTTGTCTCATAGTTCTACTTATTTATTTTTAATATATAATGTTTTGTATAGCTGTAAGATGCATTAATGTATATTTATTCAGTTCATAGGTGAATATTTTATGGATATACTCAGCAGATGCAGCATGGTGGCATAATGGATAGCATTGTTGTGTCACCACAAGAGGATCCCAGGTTCAGTTCTTGGCTGGGTTGCCTCCTTCATGTGTTTGATTTGGTTTCCTCCAGGTGCACATTCCAAATACATGTAATAGGTGGATTAGACACTCTAAATTGGCCATATGTGTGAATGTGTATGTGGTGTGATAGAACTAATGCAGCAGGGCTAGCCACCTAGTGGTGTAAACTTTGTCTCTAAGTGATTGTCATTGTTGAAGTGATGCCTTGACACCCTATGGAATAATGGGAAAAACAGGGTTGTGGATGAATGAGTACGCAACAGAGCAGTCCGCATCCCTGCTCCTGAAAAATCCATGCCTATATTTATGGCATAAGGCCTTGTCAGAATAGTGAAAAAAAAAACATCTAATTATGGCAAAACAGGGGATTTTCAGAAATTAGCAGAAGAGAAACTCTGAACTACTTCCGAATGGCTGAGGTACAACATATAACAAATGAGTAGACTTACAAGTTCATCAGAAATTTGAGGAGAAAATCACTTTTGGTAAGACAGCATTTATAAATAAAATTGAAAGATTTAAGGTTGACAGAGGTAAAGAACCAAAATATCCATCCAGCTAGCTGGATTGGCAGATGGATGGATAGACAGACAGAAGTAAGAATAAGCATAGTAACAAACAAACAGAAACATCAAGAAGTATGACTTGGTGAACATGTAAAATATGAACAGACAAAAAATGTGATGGTAGTAGTATAGTTACGTTATTGTGGAAAAGTGATTTTACAGGAGTCTAGGTCAGGGACTAACAAGACATAATCATCACAAGACTCAATAGCCTTGAATTTCATAGGATATTGTTATGAGGAAGAGATTCCCACCAACATCATTTAGCTGTTTATACAATAAGGGTGATTAAGACCTGCATGTCAGCAGGCAAGTCTTATTCACACTGCTTGCACCTGTAACCACATACTTACAGTTTCTAATCATACTGGGTGAGGTACAGCAGGACATACTGTTTTAGCTCCTTTAATAATTCAGTCTGCTTGATAGCTTTTTTTGTCTACCAAGCCCACACTTTGGAACAAGACATCAAAGTGCTTAAACTACTCCTGAGGTTTCCCACCCCCTAAGTAGAGCAGTGCCTTCTTTTCTGTGAGACTTCTTAACCTCTGTCTTGGAAGTGTTCATACTTATCCTGTCTGGTGCACATAATATGAAGAAACTACTAATTTACATGCCAGCAGTTATTTACTTTTGAGTCCAAAAGAAGTACACAATCTGCAACAAAACAGATGCCATATATATATATATATATATATATATATATATATATATATATATATATATATATATATATATAAAATATACCAACTCCGGGATTGCACTACAGTGGAAAAAAGAGCATATTCCCTGATGTCGGGCAAGTGTTTACTTACTCTGAGTAACACTTTACCATTTGGTAAATTAAAGTTTTGCTCTTTTCATTTCAGCAAATTTGTCTTCAGTTATTTTGGATTTCGGCCTTGTGAAGGTGATCCCTCGTGGGAGGACTGAATCCCCTCACCTCTTCTCACTTTTATATTTTAACTGCAAGATTGCAGAACACTAAAACAAAGAGAATAATTTGATTTAATGCACAAAAGATTTTCCTTTCTTCAAAAGCCTTGCAATTAAAATGTAAAGTCAGCAGGAGGTGTGGGAGTGCAGTCCACAATATAGGTATGGGGGTACAGGGGGACTTGTTTCCCCTACAATGCAAAAGTTCCATCTGTATAATCAGTGTTGATGTAATATAAACAAATATTCTGTTGCAGTAGTCTATTTTCTGGCATCATGTTTGCTCTTGTTTACATTAATCATACCTTATAACATCTGTCCTTTCAGTCATCCCCTCCACCCCTTGTATTCTCTCCTTGTAGAACCCCAACCTCTTTCAGCTTAACTTTCCCTTTATTATTCACCCTTAGTCCTCTGTAAAATCCTTTAGTCCCCCTCTTAAGTTCACATTTACTCTTGATTAATTTTCACACAAATCCTGTTCTAGCAACTTTCAAAGTTAAAAAGTGCAATATTTAAAATCTATCCCTATTTTTCAGCCATTGCATCTACATTGTTAGGCTTTTTTGCACTAAGAGGTTGACAGGTATGCATACCTCTCAACTGTCCAGATTTTTGCCTCATATTTTTGGCCTATTCCTCATAAAATTTGTGGTTTTCTGGCAAATCACTGAGGATGTAAATAACTAAATGTCATACATTTGAGTTTCACCCTTCATTTCCTTCAGAAAATGCATGCTAAGACAGATGCTGTTATTGTAGCAACTTTCTAGGTCTATAAGAGCAACATTTATAATCTGCCCCATTTGGGGGCCTTTGTCCCCCCATCATTTTAGCCTTTGTTCAGATTTCTTGTGCCAAGAGTTTGAGAGGTATGGAAGCATGGTTTGTAGTGCCCTAGTTGCTGATTATTTGGTGCATTTTAAGGGAGGATAGGGGTTCTGCATTCCATAGTTTGACCTCCTTTGTTAAGTATACCTAGTAACTATGAACTTGTTAGTTTCTCAGTCATCCTCTATTGCAATATTACTAGCTTACCAATTTTTTTAATGTAATGTAGGCAATTAATTCTTCAAGGGCAGCAGGCACTGAATTTGTAGATAAAATACTGAAATGTAAAGTTGTTTCCCAGTAACAGCTTCTTCATTAGTTACACATCTCTTTAATGTAGAATTATTCGGATGAATTTTACTTCTGCAGATATTGTCCTTATTGACTGATAGTGGTGGGTTGTAATGACAGATGTCTGAGAGGCCTTTTATGGTTAAAATATTCTGAAATGGGTAGTTGTGTCATTATTGGTTTATGCATTTTGTTTCATTGCTTACTGGAAAAATGTTCAAAACTACAAATTTAAAACACACTCCAACAAGTGTAAATGTCTCTATGTGCAACTAGCTGTTTTTGTTTATCAAATGGCACACTGTGTTGTAAAATCTGAAAGCATGTTAGTAGCATAATTCCCTTTGGTGCAGATGGCTGTGGATTCTATTCCCACACCATGTAGATGGAGTGCTGATATTGCATTGCCCATATAATTGTTTCTTAGTCGGTGCATTATAAGGGGGATAGGGGTACTACACTCCTGAGTATGTCCTTTGTATGAGATGCCTAGTGACTATGAACTTGCTGGTTTGTTAGTCATTTCCTATTGCAATATTACCAACTTACCAATTTTTGAATGTAATATAGGCAATTCTTCAAGGGCAGCAGGCACTGAATTTGTAGATAAAACATTGATATATGAAGTTGTTTTTCCCATAGCAACCTCTTCGTTAGTTATAAATTTCTTTAACGTGGAATTCAGATAATTTTACTTCTGCAGAGATTGTGTGTATGGAGTAATATTGGTGGATTGTAATGACAGAAGTCTTGAGTGGTCTTTTATGGCTGAAATTTTCTGAAAAAGGGTAGTTATTGGTTTATACATTTTGTTTCATTGCTTATTAAAAGAATGTTTAAAACTACAAATTTAAAACACTTTCTAACAAGTGGTGCTGTATTATACAAGGAATATAATTCAATGCAATCAGGAAGGTGAATCAAAGAACAAATACAGGTATGCATGGCCCTAAAAAATGTGTGCAATGAGTCTGTTTTGAAAAAAGCCCAAAGGTAAACTTAATTCTTCACTGGCCAGATGCATTTTCTATGAATGTGGGTTTTCATGCTGTTTCAATGAATGAGTTTTTCCATTTCAATGAATTTAAGTTTCAAGGGCAGAGAAGATTACTGCTTATGCTAAGTCTGTTTTTATTGCGAGACTGTATTGTTTAGCAAATGGCTACCTGTGTTTTGTGCTATTTTATTTTTATATCTGTAATCACTGTAGAAGCAAATAAGAGAACAGTATGCATGGTAACTGGTGAGAAGTAACCAAATAATGGAACAATGGAATGGCTGAGGAGGGGGCTGCTGGTGGGGGGAGGGGGCTGCTGCAGGAAGGGCTGCTCTGGGGGGGGGGCAAACTACTACCCTGCCTAGGGTCCTATTTGACCATGATCCGGCTCTGATATTTAAAGTAGAAAATACTATGTAGAGGTAGTTGCAGTTTAAGATACCTTGTAATGTGGTTATTCTTCCTAAGCATTTAAATCATTTAAGGAAATGACTGGAGTGGCTTTCTTGGGGAGTGACCCTGTGGGTGTGACTCAAATAGGGGTGTTTCATGACTATGGTGTGGGTGGGGCTTAAGGGGCACCAGAGCACTACTTCGCCTAGGGTGCCATTTCGGCTAAGGCCGGCCCTGTCACTGAGAAGTCATGATGTCTGCATAATGAATTCATCTCTTCAGCATAATACCTGTTAGCTCAGCTTGCCCCTTCTTGTACTGAAAGCCAGAGCCATTGTTATTCATTAGGCTTCACAAGTTATGCACTTGTAGCTGCTAAGATACCCGAAAAGTGTCTTATCTGCTGAACTGATGTCTTTAACTTTAGAGAAACTTTTATAATCTTTGTCTTTATGCAGTGTTATTGCAATGGGCTGTTTGTACATTTGCTGGCTTACCTGTACTTTGATGTTACAGCTCAGCTGTTAACAAAAATGTTGCCCCCTTTTCTTTTTAGAAATCCATAGCCCATCCCCGTGGTACATATAACTTGATGTTTGTGTATAATTCTATTAAGTGTTATCATCTCATTTGCTTTGTTAATGTTCCTGTGCAAAATGACCTTTTATGCTTGAGCCCTGCTGTAACAAATGCATTCATATGATAACAGAAATAGAACATTTCTGCTCCAGTTTTGTCAAGCAAATCAGAGTAGGATAAACATTCACTGTGATTTCTATCCATAAGTAGAGATGACATCTGCCTTGCTACAGGCACTAAAATGAGGTACTAGGTGTTCATTGATTTCCCTATGAAGTTGCAGTTACTGTGCAGTGCCACTTCCTCATCTCATCCTAATGCTGAACTTCTCTCTTATTTTGTTTCTGTACAACTGTTTGTAGAGGGGCATACACAGATATATTTTATTTACAATAAGCACTGTATTAAAGCTAATACGTACACTGCTTATATGAAGCTCTTCATTCAAAATGGGCTTGAGACACATTTTTTCATGCATTTGTACCAACTGATATATCATGCACACACATATTAGATTTAGGAGCAAGTATGCTAGCATAGGCCAACTAGGTGGCTGCCTAGGGTGCCGCTCTAGCAGGGGTGCTTTTTCAGTGTTTATTTGGTGTAGGTAGGCCAGGATGGGGGCACCGGGTGGTGTGGTGGGGGGTGCCGTGGAGCCCTTTTGCTTAGGGCACCAATTGACCCAAGGCCGCTCCTGTGCACACAAATAACCAAGCTGAAATTGAAATGGATTTTTTCTCTTGATAGTGTGCACATCTTGCAGAAAGAGTAAACAAATGTTCCATCAGCAAATGTGGTATACTGACAGTAGATGGGCATCAGGCTATGTCAAGCTGGCATGTCACTTGTCCTACGTTGATGTAGAACAAGCTATACTTCCAGCTTTGTAGGACTGGCAGCAACAGGTGGATAATTATTATGAGAATGAACTGGTGCTATTACACTGTGATCAACATGTGGAGCTGTACATGCTGGGTCAGCCTCAGGGGGACATAGCAGCTGTATGATTAACATACAAGAGCAGTGATGTGTAGACACTTTGCAACATGACCTTGTCCGCTATGGCAAAACCAATGGACGTTCCAAATAAGGTAAGTAGAAATATACAATAAAATTAAAATTAAACAATGTCATAAAAAAGACAACTGTAAATTACTTTGAATGTAATAGTATGCAGGACAGTGTTGTGAGGAGTTAGCCACACAATAAAAGAGGTGGATACCTTTACTTGCAAACTTTTGCAGTACAGTACACTTTGAAGAACTGTATTGTACAGCAAGTTTGTATGGCCCAATAGTGTGATATGATACACAGATGTGTAAGTATGGACACGAGGTGGACATTACAATACTATGTTACAGAAGTATTTATTCTCAGTCTCAAATAATTGTCTGTGCTGCTGTTGCCATATGAGATTAGTAAGGGAGACAAAAACAGTCCTCTTTGAGATCAGTTATCATAATGATTCAGTGCATGAAAACCCACAATATGAACACATACAAACAATAAACTGTACAACACATGATAACATGTGGGCTAAAAAACAGAATTCCATGTATGTATTTTTTTGTATTTGTTGATTTGGATGGTGGGTTTGAGAATATGAAAGCTTCCAAAAAATACATAAGCATAAACAAACGGCATGAGTATCCTGTATACAAAGTACAAGAGGCGGAAATTCACATGTCTGCATACAAGTAGAAAGGGATGTTTGTAAGCATATAGTTAGTGCAATTAGTGTGTATAATTATTTCAGGAAAAGGATGATCATTGCTATGGATGGAGATCTTAAGATTTTGTAGATACAGAGCAGGAGTATAACTAAGACTTAGGCAGGTATTGTTTTTCTAGTTGTCGCAGTTTAATCAGCATTGTGCTCAAAGTTTAGTGACATGGCTTGAGTAAAGTGAATCACCAGCTTTAGATTTAGGAGCAAGTATGCTACGTTTCTTTCACAAATGTAGTTCCCTTCTAGTTGAATACTGCTGGGGAATGTGGTTTATAATTTCAGTTGTGTGTACGACAAAATAGTGGAAACTCAATCCAGTGTATTTGTTTAAGGGCAATACAGTGATGTGTTCTGGATGGAAGGTAAGATGCAAATTTTGTGATCTTGTTATACCTACATAATGAACTTAGTTGGCAGATTGCTACATATCCCTTGTATGAACTCCCAGCAGTGCCTCTATACTGTCTATAAGGCATTGTATCTGAAATACTAGCTTGTATAAATCCAGGCACTCTACATGCTTGCCACTATCCACAGGTCATGTGATGACTCTTTGTATGGTCTATTAACTTTTGGATGGATTCCCATTTTCATGACTTTAAGTCTTCGTTTTTTAGCACGCTCCCAGGCATGAACATGCTTTGTTGGCAGTTTTACATAACTAATCCTCGCTGGACCAGAATCACACCATCTGCACCAGGCTATTTATTATGTTGTGATAATATTATGATTGATTTTGTAAAGATGCAAAGCTAGGGTGAGAAAAAGGGAGCAGGTGCAAGGTGTTATGGTAGTGTGATAAGCAGATGACAGTGGAATTCTGTGGTCCTGACTGAAGCACTTGCTTTTGGGCTTTGTTTTTTTTTTTTTTGCTCTTCACTTAGATGTGAAGGCTGATGCTGACCAAGTGCCAGATAAGAGAATGTAGTTATTTTTTTTGGGGGGGGTTGCTAGACTGGGACATCTAGCACCCTGTGCTGCTTCCCAGCAATGGCTCTGTTTTTGAAGACCCCTGTAGTGGTGAATATGTTGTCCTTAGAAATCTAAACTCTGCAAACAAAATGTGTTTCTAAAAGAGATCTGGAGGAATACAATGTAACAACAACAATACACCTTATCTACATTTCTACATTAAGCTAAGCTCAAGGACCATAGTAGTGTTTCTCAATGTATATCGTATATGATATACATGAGTACTTGAGTACAAAGAGGATTACTGGTCTCAAATAAATGCCCTACACTGACCGCCTCAAAAAACTCCAGCTTTACTCCGTAGCATATCTGTAATACATGGTCTGATGAAAAAGTACGCAGTATTGCAGATGCACATAGGAAATGTACTTTACTGGTTTAATAAGCCAGGACAGATTCAAAATAAACACACAAATAACCTACAACCATATAGACATAAAGTTAAAGTTAATACTGATACAATGTAAAGTTAAAGTTAATACAAATACAGTAAATACATTTACAGTAGTGCAAATGGTATATGCAAAACTAAACAATGCAATTAAATGTTGGGTATGTAAGTCCACATCTACATCTGGAAATGGAGTAACATTTAAGGCAGTACCTATGACAAATCCTAAATGACAAAAGGTTCTATAGTAACAAGAGAGGGTCAACCCCCCCCCCCAACATTAAAAGTACAATATGTCTCCAAAGGCAGCTTATGCATACAACAAACAGGATCAATATTGGTAAAAAACAGTGATTGTAATGTCATAGTTTCAAAAAAATGTATTACATAAAATATAACAGCAAACAGTCTTATAAACAAACTAGTACAGCAAAAACATCATTAGTCAAACTGGTGTAACTGCCATGTGGGTAATAATACATACAGGTAGTAAAGTACAGAGTCATTAAAACTTAGACAAATAGCATTTTTCAGCTAATAAAAATCCAAGCAAAAGCAGCACACCATGTTGGTTCATAAAAATCAGTGTAAGTTAATAACAATCAAACAGTATCATTACAGTAACCATCTGTTAACAGTCTTAAAAAGTTTAAATGTGTTTATATAATAGCAATCTAGAAACAGAACAAGGCAATCTATGCAAATAAAACAGTTGCAAAGAAAAAATGGGGAGAGATACTCAGATATAATAAATCATGAGAACAGGGACATAATTGGATACCCGATTTCAATACATTTTGAACATGCAAAATTTGTTTGCAAAGGCATGTGACAAGTCAAATTGTTGGGTTTTTAGCCATGTTCCTTACAGAGGGAAAAATGCCATTATATGCAGTCCCTGTAGAGGTTACACATCACATTTTACGTTTAAAAAAATCTTATAAAAGTAGAGTTGTAAAACAATCAGCCATAAAAAAACATTTACAGTTGATAAAATAAAAACAGCATGGGAGTTAACACATAATATTTCTTTTAAGGAAGAAATGAAAGAGAAGAAATTCTGTTACATAGAGTATGCAGTTCCAATAAAAAAAATCACCACAAAAAGAGGGAGGTTCATGATAAAAAATTAGGAAAAAATTAAAACAGCTGGACATAGGAAATGGTGCTATTTCAGCAGCTACATTTTTTCACTGGAATGGTGCCATTAAGGCAATATACAAAGTTACAAAGTTAATAGCAAATGCAGCTTATGCAGCTATCTCAGATATAACAGAAGAGATGTGTTATAAAACTGTCAAACAAGTAACTGTTGTTAACAATGAAGAATGGCTATTAAGTACAGAGGATCACATTTTCCTGTAAATTGCTTTTTTTTAAATATTCTTTTCCCAAAGCAATAATGAAATTATGCAATGCAAAATAAATAATACAAGGTTTTGCCTTGTAAAGCAAGGGTTAACTTGACAAGATTTTGAAATGCTTGTGTGTAACTGCAAGACTGACACAACTTGCTTAAGTAAGCATAAAAACAGTTAAAAATAGATAAGTAATAATGGTTGTGTGTCTATGATGGGGTACTATAATTTCTGCATTAATTGCTCTTATTGTCATTGTCTGCTTAATTACAACAGTTTGTATGTGTGTTAAAATCTGTGTTAATAAAAGCATTAATCAAGTTACATTTGTTAACACCGGTACAGTGTATGAAAAAATAGAAATAAATGCAAGGGACTTGTATGTAGCAGTGGACAGAGAGATGCAAAGTACTGAAGAGTGTATTGTTTTGTAAATTGTCTTACAATTTCATGGACCTTAAATAAAAAAGTGGGAATTGATAGATATTGTGTAAATTAAAATGCTTTTCCCAAAAATACTGTGTGTGCAGAAAAGAAAAATATGCAAGGCTGAACAGCAAGTTTTCAAAATAATATAGCTTGCTTTGCAAGAACAGTTAGCTGTTGATATATTAGAAATGTCTAGCATAGATATTAATAACATATAGCTGTGGGCTTATGGCGTCCTGTTTATAAAATAAGGAAGTATCATTGTTTTTACATTACAGAGACTGCTTCATCTAAAATAACATGAACTTTTGCATATTAGCAACAGAAAGAGACAGCTGCATTACAGGAAAACTTTCCATATCAAAAATAACACTTCAGCAATGACGTTTGTATCACATGGATTGTCGCTTCTCAAAAATAATATGGATTTTTGCATATCAGGACTTTGGAAGGAGACAGTTGCATCACAGGGACTTTCCATATATCAAAAATAACAGTGTTTAAAGTATATAAAGTACACAAAGCTTGTTTTTCATTCAGTGACATTTTTACTGAGAGTGCATCAGTTTCTTCATCTGTCTAGCTGTGTTATAATAGAATTGAAATAGCTCTGAAAGAATTAACTGTTTGGCAAGAATTTGTTCTGAGACAAATAAAGTATAACAGATACAGTTGTACGGAGTTTGCCTGGTCAATTTTGTACATTTTACAATATCGCCTACTCCGAGGTGATCTCTGCCTAATATATAAAGCTATGTCAAACCCAGAGCTGTTGGACATGCTACACCTAAATAAATCCCAATACCTCCGAGCTACATGCTCTAGGGACCTAAACCTTGTCACCACAATAACCAGGACATGCTGGAGGGATAGATTCCTGTCCCAGAGACTTTCTATACTCTGGAACAAGCTTCCCATCTATGTCAAGCAAAGTTCTTCATTAGCACTCTTCAAGAAAAATTTTGATGAGTAGATGGGAAATAGGAAATACACCCCGGGGATCACTTCTGTGTCTCTGCTGGACAGTGGCACAGGAAAATAACTTTCTTGGGTGGTGTAAGCTATGGAACCTTGCTGGCTAGGCTTACATAGGTCCTTGGGCCGATAGCCTAGTACCTACCTATGACTGTTATGCTGGCTGGTTAGACAGTATTTAAGGTATGTCTGTCAAAAATAAATGTATGCCAGTTTGTGCTGTGACATCACTGCTACTGGTGTAACACCAGTCAAAGCTGATGTAAATTTTGATTGGCACGTGTTTAATGGGAAAGTCCAAGTGGGATGAAAACCATTGTTCAGTATAGGCCCATAAAGTACAGCTACCACAAATTTTCAAACATGCATCAGTAGACAAAACTACAAATGTGCCATACATTTGAACACACATACATATATGATACATAGAAGAGATTGCATAGTTCCGAAAATAGCCAAATGAGGACCAACCACAGCTGGTGTAATAAAACTTTATTATAAAAAGAAAAGAATAAGTACTTTCATGACCACACGGTTGCTTATTCAGACTCAAACATAGTAAAGACACTATCAAACAATTTAAATAGCACACAGAACCACTCAAAGCAACTCACTCATTAAAAAGCCTTAAAGACATATATACATACTAAAAATATGGTAACTCAATGGAGGAGTGTGTGTGCACATAGCAAAAGCAAGAAGGAACTGCAAATAAAACATTCATAAGTTCAAAGGCAAGAACTAGGCTAGCTGCCATTGCTAGCCATTTTAAATCTAGCCAATTTCCCTTTTTTTGTGGTTGAATTAACCTATCCCATTTGGTTACATATTGGCCTTACTCATCCCATGGTGGATAATTATATATTACCCCTAATGAGAATAATGGGGATCATACTACTGATATTTTGAGGGGACCCATGCATGGGATAAAGCAATTAGGAGCTGCATCTGTCCATTAGTAATACATTGGGCAGTCTTGGGGTAAATTTTCTGTTTCTCATTCATAGATCTAAGTTACGCTTGAAAATATAAAAGGGATGAACTGTGTTTTATGTGGCTGGGGAGACTGTTGTATAGCAGCAGTATCCTCTGTGAAATATATCTGTCCCTCCAAACCATATTATTGATGTTGCAAAGGAGGTTTAGATACCTAGAATGAGTCTTTCTGATGCAATTTGCTTTGCTGATGTGCAGTAAATCCATCAGTAATGGTTTGGTAGATGTTTTGTATGCCAGACACAGGTCACTTCTTAGCAGTCTATACAATGCAGAGTATAGCGAAAGTACTTTGAGTTGGTCCACATAGGACGTGTTGTTTAGGCCTTGTATCTTTTTCCCTCTACTGTTCATTTGAGTCTCGTTAGTGTCCATTAATCATGGGTGCTCCCTCACCCAATCAACAATACAGCGCCCAGACCATTTTTTCCATCTCATAGGACATGCACCAGATTTTTTTTTAAACCACCTCTAGATCCATCAACCTTCCCTCTACTGTTCACTTGAGTCTTGCTAGTGTCCATTAAACTGAGGGTGCTCCATCTCCCAATCAACAATACAGCGCCCAGACCATTTTTTCCATCTCTCAGGACATGCACCAGATTTTTTTTTAAACCACCTCTAGATCCATCAACCTTCCCTCTACTGTTCACTTGAGTCTTGCTAGTGTCCATTAAACTGAGGGTGCTCCATCTCCCAATCAACAATACAGCGCCCAGACCATTTTTTCCATCTCTCAGGACATGCACCAGATTTTTTTTTAAACCACCTCTAGATCCATCAACCTTCCCTCTACTGTTCACTTGAGTCTTGCTAGTGTCCATTAAACTGAGGGTGCTCCATCTCCCAATCAACAATACAGTGGCCAGATTTTCTCTAGCAATGTAAATACCTTTTGAACATTATAAAAGAAATTGTAACATTCTAAAGGCATCAGATGAGTTGAGTGGTATAATTAATGACAGGCCTCTTTTTTCGTTTAAGAATAATTTGTCATTGAAGAGGTGGTTCTGCTATAGGGCAGAAGTAGAGAGACCTTTAGTCACTTCACAGAGACAAGGAACTTATCCCTGTAGGAACTGTAGTGTATGTATGTTTATTATGTAGGTCCAGGTTTTTTACACACACAGGGGTTAGTTTAGAACATAGGTTTTATGCAGACTGTGCATCTAGGAATGTTGTGTATTACAGTTTTTGTACAGAGTGCAAAGCATTCTATATAGGAAAAATGAATTGCTCCTTAAGAGAGCGTATTATGGAACATGAGGGATATTAGGAATAGTAAAGAGAACAATGCGCTAGCAAGACACACCAAGGTGAATGGCTCACGTCATAAGTTTAGGTTTCTTGTGCTGGCAATTATAAAAGAGAATGTTAGAAGGGGGGGACATTAGGAATAGTATGGAATTGCAGAACTAAGATGGATTTTGTACTTTAATGCAAATAAGGCACCAGGTATTAATGATGCAGTCTCTTTGAACCCGGTGTTACATGTATGCACACTTCCCCATTGAGTTGCAGTATTTTTTAATATGTATATATGTCTTTAAGGCCTTGTAATGAGTGAGTTGCTTTGATTGGTTCTGCGTGCTATTTAAATTATTTGATAGTGTCTTTGCTATGTTTGAGTCTGAAGAAGCGACTGTGTGGTTGTGAAAGTGCTTACTCTTTTGTTTTTAAAATAAAGTTTTATTACACCAGCCGTGGTTGGTCTTCATTTAGCTATCTTTGGAACTTGGAGTTTGTTGTATGTATTTGAGGACCTTTACCCAGGAGACATTCTTCTTTTTTTAAGATTGCATAGTGCTTGTTTATAAGGAAGAAAAGATAACCTGAAATTGCATAGGTACACAATGTAACAGTAACAGTTTTAGGAGAGAGTAGATTATTTCTAAGCATACCACCTTACAAAACAATGTATTATCAACTGAAAACTAGTATGGAATTTTTGGCATGTGCGGCGTTCGGGGAAGAGGATGTATTATTTGAGACTATACAGTGAATGGAGTTTTGAGTTATTAGCCAATGCTGTATAACGTATACATTTAAGATACAAATTAAAAGTAGTTAAGAAGATGTGGTGCAGGTTTGAGTAAGGTTGGTATGATCTGTGCTTATAACATTAATGTGGTTTTGCTGCACTGCAAGTGTACAATTAAATTATGGTACCTCAAAAAGAAAGTACAACTGCAATTAGCAAAACAGCTGATATGACAGTGTGTAAACATTGCTGGTGTACACCATTCTGAGTGAACAGTCTGCACAATCCTAACTCCTCTTTCTTCTTCCTGATTTTAGTTTTCCTATTGATTTTCTTGTAGCCTTAAATATTTTGGGGGATTCATAAAAATTACCACAAAGTGTGAACTATGTGTACACCGAGTGCGATCTTTGCATGACTAGAAAGCACAAGCAATGTGGTAGGGATGTTCTTGAATACAGATTGTGTGCACTTAGTGTAGGCATTGATGATCTGGCCTGAAGTCTTTACTTTTTGGTGTTAGCATGGTCAAAAAAAAAGTGAAGTCAGTAGGAACGAAGGTGTGCACTAAGGGCAGGACAAAGGTTGTCATGACAAGCGTTAGTTGGTATTGATTCCATTAACAAACTGTGCTTTCTGGTACATATTACAGCTTGCAGTACTCCAGTGTGCAGACTCATGCAGTGGAGCAGAAGTGGTGATTGGTGTGTTTTTTATTGTTTTTTTGAACTGAAAATTGAAACATGAGTGGGATACTGGGCAAATGTTAGTAGCTATTACTCAAAGTGAGTCGAAAATGTATAGTTTGCTATTGCTCATCTGACATACTTACTCTGGTGATTTATATATAGCTGGTTTTATAATGACCTTTATTAAGTTGGTCACTGATGTCATTGATGCAGTGGAAAAAATTGGTAGGAATCACTGAATTTTAACAAAAATGGTTGGGAAAATGATTAATTCATGCAACTGTTGTTATGTCATTTATTCACTGTTAAGAGTTTTTGTAGCTGGTATGCATGACATGAGTGTTGAAAAGTTTAAATGCACATGGTCTCAGCATAGTTGCATTAGGCACAGTGTGGCACCTTGTATAAATTACCGAGCATGAGTGAACAAATACATGATATTTTGATGAATACATCATTGCATCATACAAGATACAAATATAAAGCATTGGCCAGAACCCTTACAAGACAAACATGGGGAAATTCAGACTTCGCAAACAATATTTGTAAGAAAGTAGGCGTGGACAAATTCTAGTTTTTTATACTGTGTTAATACGTCATGCATTTGTTTCACATCAGTGTGGAATGTAATGATGTGCATCACTGTTAGGTGTACTTGTGGAATGTAATGATGTGCATCACTGTTAGGTGTACTTGTGGAATGTAATGATGTGCATCACTGTTAGGTGTACTTGTGGAATGTAATGATGTGCATCACTGTTAGGTGTACTTGTGGAATGTAATGATGTGCATCACTGTTAGGTGTACTTGTGGAATGTAATGATGTGCATCACTGTTAGGTGTACTTGTGGAATGTAATGACGTGCATCACTGTTAGGTGTACTTGTGGCGTGTAATGACGTGCATCACTGTTAGATGTACCTGTGGCGTGTAATGACGTGCATCACTGTTAGGTGTACCTGTGGTGTGTAATGATGTGCATCACTGTTAGGTGTAGTTGTGGAGTGTAATGATGTGCATCACTGTTAGGTGTAGTTGTGGAGTGTAATGATGTGCATCACTGTTAGGTGTAGTTGTGGAGTGTAATGATGTGCATCACTGTTAGGTGTAGTTGTGGAATGTAATGATGTGCATCACTGTTAGGTGTAGTTGTGGAATGTAATGATGTGCATCACTGTTAGGTGTAGTTGTGGAATGTAATGATGTGCATCACTGTTAGGTGTAGTTGTGGAATGTAATGATGTGCATCACTGTTAGGTGTAGTTGTGGAATATAATGATGTGCATCACTGTTAGGTGTAGTTGTGGAATGTAATGATGTGTATCACTGTTAGGTGTAGTTGTGGAATGTAATGATGTGCATCACTGTTAGGTGTACTTGTGGAATGTAATGATGTGCATCACTGTTAGGTGTACTTGTGGAATGTAATGATGTGCATCACTGTTAGGTGTACTTGTGGCATGTAATGATGTGCATCACTGTTAGGTGTACTTGTGGAATGTAATGATGTGCATCACTGTTAGGTGTACTTGTGGAATGTGATGATGTGCATCACTGTTAGGTGTAGTTAATCTGGGCACAGCGGAAGAGCATAAATGTAACATGCTGTATTGAGTTACTATCATAAATATGGTGTAGGCATTTCACAAAGTGTAATAACTAAACTGATGGTAGTGTTTATTTGCATTTCATTTTTATCATGTGTAAACTTAGCAAGTTTTTTGACAGAAGCAGAAGATAGACCAGATTAATAATACGACTCTATGATTTTTTTTTCCTTCTTTCTTCAGGAACATTCTTCATCACAGCAAGCCCCATTGCCTAGCCTATACATGTGCAACACACATTGGACAACTTGAGGGTGGTGTGTCTATACGTGCCTTCACCAGAGATGTTCACCTTCGCACTGTGTGTGTGTGAGTCGATGTGGAACACATACCCACATTTGTGAAGGATGTGATCCACAGCAAGAGAGCCAAGAATTACTTGTGCACCAAGCATTTTGAGGATTGCATGTTTTGAAACTAATCTGATGAAACTTCTTCCCAAAGACCTATTTAAACAGCAGACTCATCAACGTTTGAAGAAAAATGCACTGCCTACAATTTTCAGTTTTACACAGAAAAAAAAGAGTCCCTCATCAAGTCAGTGAATTGCAGTACAGGAATGGAAAAACGTATGTAGCATGCAATCTGGTTTTGAACATGATTCCATATATTGAAAATGTATAGTTAGCTGAACAAATGAACATGACAGCCATGGTAGTACAATAAAGTTATAGCAGTCACTGAGTGCCAACAGCTAGTGGCTCACTCATACTGTGAATTGGTGTTTATCATTTGGAAACAGCTTGTGTCATGCATTAATTTGCAGTGGATTGGCTGCTGACAACAGCATATTTCAGGCAGGTGATCTAAATGATGAGGCACTGTTTACTCAACTTATATTTTTGATTTCATTTGGAAAGTAATCTGATTTTTTTTCATTCCTGTACAGCTCCTGGATGAGTTGCTCTATTCACAGTCAAGTACATTTCGGTTGATAACCATGCAGAGGTAAACAGTATACTTCATTGAACCTTTAATGTAGGTTCCCATGGTGGAAAGTCAGGTCATACAATGTGTTCATTTGTAGCATGTGTGTGTTGACATGCTGTGTGGGAAGGGCTGGCCTAATGGTTAATGACTTTACCTCAAAAATATATGGTACAATGCTTGATTCTGACCTTTGCTTACTGAATAAGCTTGCAATACTCTGGAGACTGACAGACTAACATTTGAAGGAAGGAGGGTATGACAATGGTTAAGGTATTAACCTCACAGAGTGCAGAGTTTGATACTCATCTTTGAGGGGAAATTTGCTAGGCTTAAAATGGCCCACAGTTGCAGCTAGCCTAGTACTCTTCTACAAAGCTATGTACTCAAGTGAGAACTGACTGCATGCAGCTGTGGCTGTTTAAAAGTTGATATGAAGCATTTTGTTAACATTTAATTTCTGAACAAAACTTGGCATATATCTCTCAATGCTTACTTTTATGCATGGATTTGCACAGCCAACAATGGTATACTTTAGATGACCATATGAGACATGGTACCTAGATTGCAAGTTATGTCCTCCAAGTGTCCTATTAGTGGTCATGTACCATGTTACAAAAATTTGCAGACTGATTTTTGAAAAGCTACTACGACAGGACAAATGTAAACCTAGGTCATGAATCATTGTGCTGATCAGGAACAGTATGCTAATGCAGTTAATGTGCAGAAACAAAAATGTTTACACAGACATGTACGCTATACCTTTGAAACAGAATGACTGTCAAATGCATGATAATCATTAAATGGTTCAGCATGAAAAATAAGCTTGTGATAGAGAATGTCAGATTTTTGTCCGGCCATATCAGTATAGTAACAATAACACAGCAAGAAAATACAGCCACAAGGTACCAAAATGAGACCAATAACCAAATCCAAGGTACCAATAGACCAGAAGCCAGCCAGAAGCCTTTTAAAACCAATTTAATATATGCACAAAACACACAGTAAACACATAAATGCAGACAATTAAAATACAGCGTTTTCGTTTCAAACACTTCATCAGATGTGGTTCTGAGGTAAATTGACAGGTTGAATATCTTGCTAGTGAACAGATTGACCAGTAAAAACATTCAATAAAATGATTCAGTAAAATGACTCATAAATACTAATAAATGTTAATGAATAAATAAGAGTTAAAATTGAAACCAATATAGTAGGCATTTTAAAACCTATAAAAACCTGTATAAAACAATTGATTAAAAATTATTACATATTTAATTCAAGCGAGGACCATTTTGAACAGAATTATAACATTAAGTTAAAGAAGGGAAGGTTAAAAGCTCCATAAGAAATAAATTTCACCAGTTTAGAAATGAATGTAAAACAACACTTTGGCTCCCTCTATTGGTCACATTTGAAAATTGCAAACCTGATACAATGAATACTGTTAGAATCTATTAAAAACATACAAACTTAAAAGCATGAAAACAATTTTTATTTTATTTTATAATTTTGCTGCCCTTAATTTTAAAAGGGGTATAATAGAAGTGCTCTCATTCAAGCCTGGAAGAGAGGTGGCTTGTAATGTTATCTGCCACCAAAGTTCTTTATATTCTATTCTTTCTTCCCATTGTCCCCCTCTAGTTTCTTTTTTAATACCTTCTAAAACAAAAAAATGTATAATTAGAATTGACACAGGTTAATGAATGTTTAAAAAGGGCGTTAGTTTCATTTCTAGTCTGTATGTCTTAATGGTGTTCGTATATCCTTCTTTTTAATTTATGTTCGGTTTTACCTACATAAAAGGAGTGACATACCTCACACAATGCTAAATAAAAAAGTCCATTTGATTCACAGTTAAAATAGTCATTACTAGTTAAAAATCACATTTCTACTATTTAAACTTGTTTCTTCCTTATTGATTATATATCTGCATTGTGAACACTGTCCACATTTGTAAGTGCCCAACTTCTTTCTAACATTTGCCTGTTTTTATATTGTTTTCTAATACATTTTTCAAGTTTTGGGAATTTTTATACACAAATTTCAGTTCCATGTTGGATATTTTTTCCTGGTCTGTGAGACTAACGAATTTTTCCCACTCACCTCTAATGATGTTCCTTACTATAGCACTGCTAGCATTATATTCCAACACCATTGCTTTACTGTATTCATCCATTTGAGGGGGGGGTCATTCCTAATGTTGTCCATAAGTGGTTGTCCCAGGATGGGTTTGTATTTATCACTCCTACCTTCCTGCACCTGTTTTATAACATCTTCTGACAAATCATTTGGGTAACCTCTTGCAGAAAACAATACTTTAAGAAGGTTACATTCCTTCATAAACTCTTTTGTATCAGAAGTCATTCGGCATGCCCTTACATACTGACCCTTCACTGTTTAAATAGTAGAAATGTGATTTTAACTAGTAATGACTATTTTAACTGTGAATCTAATGGACTTATTTATTTAGCATTGTGTGAGGTATGTCACTCCTTTTACGTAGGTAAAACCGAACATAAATTAAAAAGAAGGATATATGAACACCATTAAGACATACAGAATAGATAGGAAACGAACGCCCTTTTTAAACATTCATTAACCTGTGTCAATTCTAGTTATACATTTTTTGTTTTAGAAGGTATTAAAAAAGAAGCTAGAGGGGGGCAATGGGAAGAAAGAATAGAATATAAAAAACGTTGGTGGCAGATAACATTACAAGCCACCTCTCCTCCAGGCTTGAATGAGAGCACTTCCATTGAACCCCTTTTAAAGGGCAGCAAAGTTATAAAATAAAATAAAATTTTTTTGCATGATTTTAAGTTTGTATGTTTTTAATAGATTCTAACAGTATTCAATGTATAAGGCTTGCAATTTTCAAACTGGCCACTAGAGAAAGCCAAAGTGTTGTTTTACATTCATTTCTAAGCTGGTGAAATTTGTTTCTTATGGAGCTTTTAACCTTCCCTTCTTTAATGTTATAATTCTGTTCAAAATGGTCCTCACTTGAATTAAATATGTAATATTTTTTAATCAATTGTTTTATACAGGATTTTATAGGTTTTAAAGTGCCTACTATATTGGTTTCAATTTTAACTCATTTATTCATTAATATTTATGAGTATATATGAGTCATTTATTGAATGTTTTTATTAGTCAATCTGTTCACTAGCAAGATATTTAACCTCAAACCTGAAGCAGCGGATATATGAACATACATATGCTATTTCCAAACGTACAAGTACAAATGCCTTAGCCAAGCATATTACTGAATTTCCTGACCATTGTTTTTGGTTTAATGTTATTCAAAAGGTACACTTAAATCCGAGGGGGGGTGCATGGCATCTTAGATTGGAAGAGCAGGAGCTCTTGTGGCAATTTAAAACAGAAGCATATGCCTACCCAGGCATAAATGAAATGTGCTCCGTTAAATGTTTGTTGAAATTGAGAGCTTTAGAGAGATGAATGTAGTAATATCAAGTTAGACTTAGTGGATATAATATTCTGAATAATAATAATTGGCCTATTGGTCTTTTTAAGTATAGTTTTATTATATATATATATTTTTTATATATGTATTTTTTAAGGTTTAAGGTTCTTTAAATATTTAAATGTTTAATTGTCTAATTGTTTAATTAATTAATGATCTATTGTTGGGTGTGAGTATAAATGCAACATTATTGTTTGTAATGGCCGTCTGAAGAAGTGCATTTAATGTTTATGCATGAAAGCGCTAACGGATTAAACACATTGCAGTGACTGGCGTGATTTGCTGGAGCTTCAATTTTTGGTTTTTACAAGTTTTTGTTTTTTTTCGTTGTTTTAAGATATTTAACCTGTCAATTTACCTCAGAACCACATCTGATGAAGTGTTTGAAATGAAAATGCTGTATTTTAATTGTCTGCGTTTTACTGTGTGTTTTGTGTACATATTAAATTGATTTTAAAAGGCTTCTGGCTGGCTTCTGGTCTATTGGAACAATAACACAGCAGTTACATTGTATGCTTGCCATTTATTATTAATAAAACTGAAACATTTCTTCTATAATGCTTGACTGTAGAAAGGGATGCAGCTAAGATCGGAGGAGATGCAAGAACCATATCTGATCACAGACATAGAAGTCACAGTTCGGAATGATGTAAAAAATAGTTGTTCTTCTTCTTTTGGCTTTTCCCGGTTAGGGATCGCCACAGCGGAACTCTGGCCCACTAATGATTGGCAGTAGATTTTTATGGTGCCGAGGTGCCAGCTCGACACCCAACCTTCAACGAAGGTATGCCCATTCACGCACGTCTTTCGAACTCCACTTGACCGTGGGGAGGATATGCAGACTCCACACAGAAGGCGCTCCAGCCGAGAATCAAATGGGAGAACCTCTTGCTGTGAGGTGACAATGCTACAGCTGCAATGATGTAAAAAATAGTACACTGTTAAATGACAGGCACATCTGTGTCACATAAAGAATAGTTGTGTAAAATCTCACTATAACCATCAATGTTCTTCTCTTCTATGTTGCAGTATTCTTTACATACGAGCTGTATTCCACCCATCGACCTGACGTTCGACCTGTATACAAAAGCTTAAAGCCACTGCCAGTATGTTGGACGCCACACATAGGCTCTACCATCCTCAAAACAAGTTAGCCCCACAAGGAACAAAAATACTAAGGCAAACCAAGAGTCATCCTAGGAAGTAACAAGTGGTAAGGGGGAAGGTGGGAGGGGCAGAATACCGCAACATAGAAGAGAAGAACATCTGTGGTTATGGTAAGATTTTACACAACTATTCCATGTCCTTCTATTCAATGTTGCACTATTCTTTACATATGGGAGAGTGCCAAAGCTCAAAAGGAACCTAGGGAGGTGGAGGGAGCTGAGGAAGAAAGTGAGGAAGCATTTTCCACAAATCCATGCAAAATCACTCTAGCAAATCCTGCTCTGGACCTACAGATAGTATCCAACTTGTAATGTTTAGTAAAAGTATGGACAGAAGACCAAGTAGCAGCTTCCAAAATGGAATTGGCATCTAGTCCTTTAAAGAAAGCCCCTGATGAAGCAACTGATCTGGTGGAATGGGCTCTTGACAGAAGATGGTAGAGATTTCCCATGAAAATCATAGCAAAACAGAATAGTTTTAGAAATCCAAGATGAAACAGTTTGTTTGGAAACAAGTGAACCCAGAGCTCTGGAATGAAAAAAAACACAAAAAGCAGATCTGAGTTCCTTATAGATTTTGTTTTGTCCAGGTAAAATCCGCGTTGCCTATGTACATCTAAAGTATGTAAAATCCTTTCACTTGAGGACTGAGAAGGAAAAAGGTGGGCAATTGAATGGACTGAGACAACTCATTCACCACTTTAGGCACAAAAGTTTTCTCTAAAATACACTATCCTTGTAGAAGACCAAAAATGGAGGGGATGCCATCAATGCCTGCATCTCAGAGACCCTCCTAGGAGAAGTCAAGGCTACTAGAAGCACTGTTTTCCAAGTGCAAAACTTTAGATGAGCAGAGGCTGCAGGCTCAAAGGGAGCCAAGGTAAGCTTTTCTAAGACATAGTTGAGATCCCGAGGAGGAGGAGGAGGAGGAGGAGGAGGTGCAGGTTTCCTGGGAGGTTTAATATGTAGGACGCCTTTAAGAAAAAGTTTAATCTCCAGTCTGGAAGCTAACAGAGGTGTCATTAATAGCAAACAAGCAGAAAGAGCGGAACAGTGGACTTTCACTGAGGAATATGACAGGCCACTTATAAGCAGTTCCCACAAGTAAGAAAGCACTACTAGAATGTACACAGATAGTGCATCTAGATTTCTTTTATGACATCAGATAGAAAATCTTTTCCATTTGAAAATGTAAGATTTCCTAGTATTGGGTTTCCTGGGCTCCTGCAAAACCCTAAGCACATCCTGTGAGAAAAGATGCCTAAAAAGGATCAGAAGTTGATCACTCACAAGGTCAGTTGTAGAGTTGACAGATGTAGATGGATCAAGGATCCCTTGTCCTGTATGAGTAGGTCCAACTGATGAGGCAATTTGTAGTGATGACCCTTGGCTAATTGCAGAAGTAGGTGTGACAAAAGAAGATACTACCAGCACAGCTAGCTGGAATTTTGTAAATAATTATATGTCATTTGTGAATATCAAACTAATTTATATAAGATGCTTGTGTTACAAATGTATTAGAACTGTATGTCATGTGTCTTGTGTTGAAAAGGTATGTAAAGTGCTGTGCTTAAAATGTATCCCCAATGTGCCCTACTGGAAGAGAATAGAAATGTACCTGCACTATTGTAATTGTTTAAATGTATATGCTTAACAAAGAAATCTGAGGGTTAACTTCAGTCCATCAAAATCTGAAACTCAATTTATAGGCTACGCAATAAAGAGGATCTCTCTCAAGTTTTCAATGCAGCCAGAGACACAAACTCTGTACTAGGAAGCTTTCTGTATTGTCCTTGGAGTGAACTAATTGCTACTTTTGAAGCATAAAGGAATGCGATTGTTTAATGACTTCCAGCATCTGTGAAAGATCTGAGCAAAAGCCCTTGTCTGTATATTTTTACAGGTAAATGCTAAATGCTGCCAGCTTCCAGCAATGGGAGTTTTGACCTGGAAACTATGTCAGATGACCAGCAATTATACCATTCTGCAAGCTATCCCAGCAGTAATATTTTAGATTTTATTTTGAGAAGTCTCTTAGTGAGACAGAGTATTCTACATTCTGTATTGGACCTGACAACAACTAGAAGATCCATTCATCACATCTGGCTTGGTCTAATAGTAAGTTCTTCATTTATAGTATAATTATTTATTTTATTTATTTATTTATTTGCAGTTGGTTTACCAGGATAGTCCATTGGGCCAAATGAACCCATTTTCAATGGAGTCCTGGGGAGAAAAGCTCCAAATAAGGTTACAGTAGGATTTACATCCATATTACAATAATTACAAGAATTTTACAAATATAGTATACAATATGTGGTAGACAGAGTACTGTTCACATTAAAGTTAGAGCAAACACTTTTAGGAAGAACAACTGGTGGTAAACATTTTAGATGATACAGTCTAGAGAAGGTAAGCATTTCAATTTAGAAAAGTAAGAAACAATTGCAACAGAGCAGACAATGTAGTGAACAAAAATTTTTTTTTTTTTTTTTTTTTTTCAGTATGGATCATGAAGGATGTGAGCATGAGCATTCCCACTGGGAAAGTAGGTGAGAGTGAAGAGATTTTTTGAATGTAAGGTGGTTGAAAGTGGTGCGAATGGCAGGAGGTAGGGAGTTCCAGAGTCGTGCAAAGCTAAAGTTTAGGAGATTTTTACCAGGGGGACGCTTTGGCTTATACAATTCGATTAGATTTTGGTTGTTAGATCTAAGTACCCTGCTGGGAAGGTGAAATTTAAATGCAGAAGAAAGAGATGGACAGAGGTCAGGTTTGAAAATGAGCTTATGAGCAAGAGTAAGTTGAGAATAGATAAGTTGGTTAGGAAGTTCAAGCCATTTTAATTTATGGAGTGAAGAGCAATGGTGGGTAGAAGATTTATGGCTGGTAGCGAATTTAGCAATTTTATTGTAACAGGAGGAAAGTTTTGTTTTAAGGGAAGATTGGATGTTGGTTATGAGTGGGGCTCCGTATAGAAGAGAGGGGATGAGGAATGAGGTAGAGAGAGTGATTTTAGTGGAGGGTGTAAGGTAGCGATTTTGTCGGTATAGCATGCCTAGTTTTTGATGTGTTTTTTTTTATTTTGAGTTGAATGTGATAGTTGAATTTAAGGTGATTGTCTATTTGAACACCAAGTAATTTAGCATTGGACACCAATTCCAGGGATGTGTTGTTGTGGCTGTTAATTAATAGAGAATTAGTACTGATAGAGATGTGTTTAGAGGGGGTAAATACCATTAGTTTGGTTTTAGAGGCATTAAGAACAAGGTGGTTATCTTTCATCCAAAGTTCAGTGGAAGAGAATGCATCTTGTGTAAGCTTTTGTAGTACTGGGAAGGATGTAGCAGTGCAGATGATAGTTGAATCATCTGCGTATTGGATAACGCTGGAGAATGGAATAGAGTTGTGGAAGTCGTTAATGAATATATTAAATAGGAGAGGACCCAGTATGGAGCCCTGGGGAACTCCAGTTGGGGTATTTAGAAAAGAGGATGTGGCCTTTTTCCATTTTACTGCTTGATGTCTATTTGATAAGTAGCTAGAGAACCAGGACAGTGAGGAAGGAGATAAGTTGAGTTGAGAGAGTTTGGTTAGAAGGAGCTTGTGAGAGATAGTGTCAAAGGCCTTTGAAAGATCAAGTAAGAGGGTAGAGACAATATGACCTGAGTCCCGAGCTTTATTTACAGTTTCTATGAAGGAGAGGAGGGCTGACATAGTGCTGTGGCCGGGTCTAAAACCATGCTGAGTTGGAGTGAGCAGATTATTGCCCAAGAGGTAAGGTAGTAGCTGTAAATGGATACACTTTTCTAGGAGTTTAGAGATGGGGGATAGGATAGCTATGGGGCGGAAGTTTGCAATATTGTTGTTATTGCCACCTTTGTGTAAAGGTATGATGTAAGCCTTTTTCCAGATTTGGGGTACCATGCTTTCTTGGATAGAGCGGTTAATTAGTATACTGATGGGGTAGGCTATGGCCTCAGCAGAAATGCTGAGGAAGTAAGAAGGAATGTTGTCAGGGGCATTGGAGCATGGTTTTAGTTTTTGTAAAAGTTTTTTTATTGTGGATGTTGGAATTGGTTTTAGTGATAGAGGTGTGTGAAGAGGGGGTGACAGAGATGGAGAGGGAGTGGTAGTAGAGATGGAGGAGTGGGGAGGAGGTGTGTGAAGAGGGGTGACTGAGATGGAGAGGGAGTGGAGATGGAGGAGTAGGGAGGAGTGCTGGTGGGAGAAGTGGAGGATGGAGAGGTATTGGAGAATGAAGATGTTAGTTTGGAGATGGAATCTATGAAAAATGAGTTGAATTGTGTAGCTAAGTCCTTGTCAGAAGCATTGGGGTCAGGAGTGGGGTTGAGTAAGTTGCCAGGATTGATAAGGGTAGATATTCCTTTCCAGAACTTCTGAGGGTTTGTTTTATTATTGTTTTGAAGTTTGGAGAAATAGTTTTGTCGATCAGCAATAATGAGCTTTTTTACTTTATTTCTGAGTGTTTTGAATTCAAGATGGGAGAGGGGAGATTTATTTTTATGGTAAAGTGCCCAGACTTTATCTCTGTGTTTCATAGCTGCCAGAGTAGTTTTGGTTAGCCAAGGGGTAGTTTTTAGTTTTATTCTTTTGGAGCTTAGGGGAGCATGGTGATCTAGGATATTTAAAAAGGTTGTGTTGAAGTGAGCTACTGCATCATCTAGGGTTAGAGTTTTTAGAATATCCCAGTTGATTCCTTTTAGAGAGTCATTGAAAGCTGTTGGTTTAAAGTTTTTTTGATTGCGTATGGTAATATAGTTATGTGTTCTTAGTAAAGGTGTAGGGAGTCGGTGTGCAAAGGTGGGCAGGTGATCACTGAGGGAGTCTGGAAGTGTACCACTGTCAGAGAAGTAATGAGGGTGAGAGACTAAGATCCAGTCTAGAATGCTACCCAAAGATAGAGTTTTGGAGGGGCGGGTTGTGGAATTAATTAGCTGTGAGAAGTTGTAAAGGTTTATGTTAAGTGGACTTGTGTTTGACTGAATGGAGGACCAGTTTATGTTAGTATCTCCTAGGATTATTATTTCATTGTTAATATTTGTGGAGAGCCAGAAGAGTATATTTTCTAATGTGGTAATATTGTCTCCAGGGGGGATGTAGATGGAGACTATTACTATGTGTTTGTGTTTATTAAGTTGAAATTTTGTCAAGAGTATTTCTGCATTGTCGAATTTGGGAATAGGCTTGTTATAAGGGGTGACTGACGGGAGGATGAATACAGAAGAGCAACACCACCACCTTTTGTGGGATCTGTCTTTTCGGATGATATAGTAGTTTGGTGGTGTTATTTCATGGTCTTTTATGTGAGACTTTAGCCATGTTTCAGATATAGATAAAATGTTGGGTTTGTTGTGTGAGAGCCAGGCATGGAGGCTTGGGATTTTGTTTACTATGCTTTGAGAGTTTAGGGAGGCAATAAGTATAGACTTGTCTATGTGGGGGGGTTTGAGGGGCCAGGGTTGGGATGTATGTCTCCTGATAATAGGGTAGTAATTAAATATAGAATAATATTGGTTAGGTGTTTGGATTGCTTAGAGTGTGGGTTGTACTTTAATGCATTGGTAAAGTCTGGGTTGAACTTTAATGCATTGGTAAGGTATGGATTAGCTGCTGTTGTGGATGAGTGTTTATGGGGGTTAATGAGTTTAAAAGTAAAGAATAGTTGAATTTTTATAGGATAGAGATGGGGAAATATTGTGATGTGAGGTTTTGATGGAAATGTGTTGAAGTCAGTAGTTATGTGGAAGGCTTGAGTATGGTTAGTATGTGTGGGTTGAGTGAGGTAGTGGATGTAGGATAGGTTGAGGAGTAATAATAGTTGTGGGGTGTAAGTTAAGGGTTTTGGGAACATAGTGTAGGAGGTTATTTAAAGTGAAAAGTGAGGGGATGTTAGTATTTACTATGCTGTAGGTTAGTAAGCTAGTTTTTATAGTAGGATTGGGGAGTAGGTAGGCCTTAGGCTCTGACTGTGGGGAGTATGTTGAGGAGTAGTGGATTAGATAGGTTAGGTAGAGGATGAGGGCTGGGCAGTGAAGATTGATTGCTTAGATTGGGTGTACTAGTGGGTGGAGAGATGAATGTCTATGGGTGGGATAGGGGAGAGGAATTTGAGAGAGTTGTGGAATATAATTGGTTAGGAGTTCTAGTGGGTGTGGTTGGGTAGGTATAAATGTAGATGTAGTGGGGGCGGGTGGGAATAGGGGGCAGGGTAGGGGAGCGGAGTGAGCCGAGGGCTTAACGGAGCGGGAAGAGCCAAGGGAGGCAGAGCGAGAACCTATCAGTGGACTATTGTATGGAGAGGTAAGTACAAGGGCCAATGGGTTTAACAGGATAGTGTTACTTAAGATGTTAAAGAGAAAGGAAAAAAAAGAAAGCAGGAAAGTTAGAAGATGTTTAAAGTAGACTTTAAGGTAATAGATGTGAGAAGCAAGAGTGGTGGGGCTAGGGAGCCACCTAGTGGACAGATGCTAGGGTGTACCAGGGATTCTACCAAGGTAGATCGCTAGGCTGAAACTTGTTGAGGAGGACAAGGGAATAGTTGAAAAAAGTAGTCTGGAGTAGGGGTTTGGCTGCTGAGCTGTCCTGGCAAGGGAGCATACAGAACCTAGCAGGGCTTTTAATACAGTATTACAGAAATGTAGCAGTGGTTGTACATACTTTCTTAATTCCTTCTGTGACAATGTAGGTCTTTTCATAAACAAGGGATATGGCAGTGGAACATTTCTATATTATTTTGGGTCTAGGTATCCAGGCCAGGCGTAGTCACAAGGAGGTATTTCAGGGTAAAGGCTGGAGAATAGGAGAGAGAGAGATTGCATTTTAATAGGCAGTACAGAAGCACAATAGCTAACTTTAACAAGTAAATGTAAGGAAATAGCAATTAACATATGCAATACATCTTAAAGAGATAAGAAAAGGAAGCAATTTATACTTATACCACTTGGTTACACTTAGGTAAAGAAAAAATAAAATGTGAACGCATTTATCCTTACTGTAGCATACACTGGGCAGATACAGATCAACACTAGCTAATCATACAAAACATTAGGTTATGCAGTGTTTATTACAGTGAAAAATAAACAGTCAGTACTCTGAGAGGCAGTACAATATGTGATAGGTATCCTATCGAACAACCTTTTTGTTGTTGTGTATGTGATAAGCGCTAGTCGCTCAGCTGGACACAGTATATGGATTTGCACCAAAAGATATACTAGGCTAGTACAACAGTTATGTACATAAACCAAATTATCTTAGATTCAGTCAGGAATATAGTGAAGCTTAGTTTAGATATTTTCCTTTATTTATTTGAGACTGTCCTGCAATGTTGTTTTAAATATTTCCTGTAGTTTTGAACTCTGATGTCACTGTGAATATATACTTAGTATTGTCTTGTTCTTTTATTATTTATTAAATATTTTTAAACCTTTCATTGTAGTTTATCTGTGTAGCGATATTTAAGTTTTGAGAGTACTTGCATATTTATTTGGTGACAGTGCATGGGCCACTCCTAATAGCCTTGCTCTTGGTCAAACTACCATTTGTATTAATATTAATATCACTCAGCATATTGGGTACCATTGGAAGAGCGTTAAGGTAGCTGGCAGGAGTGACTGGTGGCAGTGAAAACTACCCTATAGTCTGGGGAGAAGGGAGCAGAGCTAATAAACCCATGCCAGGTGTGTGTGTGTGTGTGTGTAAATCAAACCTCAAAGAGTGTGTGTGCCAGCTACTTGGGCAGGAACATGAAGCAGTGGTTGGACAGAGGGTGCTGGAGGTCTTGGCTTGGTCACTCAGTGGAGATCTCAGTTCTATAGCTGTGCCAGTGGGAAGTCTTACTGGGGATCTGAAGAGAGTGAGAAACCAGCCTCGGACGAATGTGGTCTGTGTGTGCTCTTAAGGGAAATTGCACTTGATGTAGAGAGCTGCATCTGGAAATGCTGTGTGTGTACCTGTTATCCTTCCAGTGAACGTCCCCTCACTGTTGCCAATGGTGAGGATTGAGGTTCCTTGATTACTGGTCCAGTGGTGGGTCATCACAGAAGGAACCAATGCTGCCTTGGCCAAAAGGGAGTCACTGGCAAGATTTTTGGTCTGTCCTGCTGAATTTTCAACAGGACTTTTTGAGTAAGAGGGAAGGGGGGAATGCATAAAGAAACATCCCCTTCCATGAGAAAGAGAGGGTGTCCACCTTCCAAGCCAGTGGGTGAGGAACCCTGGCACAAAAGAGATGAAGTTGTCTGTTTTGAGGGAAGATAAACAGGTCCAGATAATGCAGTACCCCAATGTTGAATTAGATCCAGGAACACATCCCTGTGGAGCATCCAGTCTTGGGCTTGTATTATGGATCTGCATAATGCATCTGCCACTGAGTTCTGAGTTGAGGGTAAGTACACAACTTGCAGGGTTACTTTGCATTGGATAGCCCTTTCCCATGCCTTGAGGGCTAACCAGCAAGGAAGGTATGATTTGGTGTCCCCTTGCTTATGTATCTGAGGACAGTGGTATTGTCTGTAAAAACCTGGTAAGAAGAGAGGATGAAAGGTTTTCAAGGCCAGAATCAGAGCTCTCATCTCTCTGATGTTGATGTGCTCCCTCTGCTGAGAAGGGGACCAAAGACCCTGAACCTTCCTGGAAGCAAAGACTCCTCCCCAACCTATGTCTGAGGCATCTGTGAAACACTGTTGTGTAGGCTGGAGTGGAGGAAGACCTGGATTCTGAGAGAGCTACTTAATCCACCAGTGGAACTCTGTTTTCAGGAAAGGGAGAACAGGGACCAAGACATCTAAAGGATGAGCTTGCCGAGACCATGTCTTTAGAAACCACTGAAATTTCCTCATGTGTAGCTTTGCAAAAGTCAGCATGGGAATTGTGGAAGCCATGAATCAGAGAAGTCTCAGAAATTCCCTGGCTGAAATAGAAGAAAGAAGCAGTAGGCTTTCCATGAAGGTTATAAGAGAGAGAGAACCTTGTATGTAGGGAGGTAAACCATCATCAGATCTGCCCTGAACCTGTACCCTAAGAAAGCGAGATCCTGAGATCGAGTCAGATTGAATTTTTTGAAATTTATTGTAAACCCTAAGCCATGAAGAAAAAGAATGGCTTTCACAAGGTTTTGTTTCAACTGATCTGAATTGTTGGCCAGAAAAAGAAGGTTGTCTAAATAGGGGTAAACTTGAACCTCTTGGACCCTCAGGAAGGCAATGGCTGGAGCCAGGCATTTTGTGAATACCATTGGGGCAGTGGAAAGACCAAAAAAGACAAGGCAGAAAACTGAAAATGCAAAGAACCCACCGAGAAACATAATAATTTCCTGTACTAAGGGTGAATGGGAATATGCAGGTAAGCATCTCTGAGATCCAGAGAAGCCATGAAGGACTAAGGAGAGATCAGGGGAAAAAGAGTTTGCAGTGACAACATTCGAATGGAAGGCACTTTCAGGAAAGTGTTTAAGTGGGAGAAATCTAGGATGGGTCTCCAATGACCATCCTTTCTTGGAACTAGAAATATTCTGGAGAAAACACCTTTCATCTTTGTTTTAGAGGAACAGTCTGAATGGTGCCTTGAAAAAGAAGCTGAGCTAATAGGTGAGAGAACAGATGAAGTTGACAGGAAGAGGATTGAGGAATCCCCAGGTAAGGAGGGAAGAGTCTTCCAAGTCATAAAGTACCCTTTTTTGGATGATAGAAAGAACGCAGGGGTCCGGAGTAACCTCCACCCAGGCCGGAAAGGAAAGAGAAAAGCGAAGAGAAAGAGGTGTATGACTTGGAAGAAGGGAATGGTTGTCACAGAGAGCTGGATTTGGCCTGAAAGGTCTGCTGAGATGAGGAATAGGAGCAGCAGATTTTGATTGAGGAAGTCTCCTGGAAGACTTCTTAGACCTAGTACCAGAAGTAGAAGCACAGAAAGATCAAGCAGGCATCCTAACAAATGATGTCTTTGTAGGAAAACTCCTATGAAATTTGGAAACTGGTGAGACAAGCAAATGTTTCAAATCTTGGAGTTCTTTACCTTTTTCCTTCAGAGATTTAAAGAGTTCTGTAGGAGCTGAACCAGAAAGGGCAGACTTATCTAGAGGAGCATCAAGTAACGTGGCCTTTATGTCATCAGTTAAAGACTGAAGCCTCAACCAAGAACATCTTCTAAGGACATATGCAGAAGCCGCAGCCCTGGCAGATGCCTCCACAGCATCATAGCTGCAACTTAATTGAATGTCTAGCTACCTGAGAAGATGCAGACAAAAGGGAGAACCTGAGATTTAACCTCTGAGTCTCGTAGCTAGGCCAAGGCCTGAGATGCCTGAGAAAGCAAAGCCAAAGAATATCTGGACATGTGTGTCTGGTAATTAATGGCTCTAATAGCTAAGGTGGATGAAGCGTAAACCTTCTTTACCCACTCTCTCAAGAATCTTTTTTTTTTCAAATATAATTTTTATTGTTTTTTGCAAGATTTATACAAAGGAAAACAAAAACATAACAAAAAAAACCCCCATAGTATATTACATGCAGAAATCAGTCTTTGCTATACAAAGAGATTGTTACAATGTGAGTTGTTGTTGTTCTTTCGGCTTTTCCTGGTTAGGGGTCGCCACATCGTAACTCCAGTCCGCTAATGATTGGCAGTATATTTTTACAGTGCCAAGGTGCCAGCTTGATGCCCAACCTTCAACGAAGGCATGCCCTACGCATGTCTTTCGAACGCCACTTGAGCGCAGGGAAGACATGCAGACTCCACACAGAAGGCGCTCCAGCCAAGAATCGAACGGGAGAACCTAAGCATACATATTCTACTATAGCAGGGCAATAACTAGGAAAATAAAATAAAATAAAAATAAAAGGAGAAGGATTAACTACTATCTTAAACACCCAGGGTTGCTATACCAAAACATAAACCTTAGGGATAGATAGTAATAAAGAGACCCCCCCGTATAACAACTAATGTGATATAAGATAAGATATAATTATCCTTAGTTAACCCGAGGATGAATAATGGTTAGAGGAAAATATGTATGTCTGATTTATGAGTAAAATGAGAGAGGAAAGGGGGTATATTATTAGAATAATACTATTTACACTGTTTACAACTTGGATGCCTTGACAAGTATATAAAGGGACATCTCACTAATGTGATTAACAATAGAGTATCGTCAGTTATAAGACTAGAAAATTCACACACAAAGGTCTTCACAGATTACGTTTATAGTAATGAGTGTTGTATGTTGATTACTTTGTTTGAATTAAGTCAAAGAGACTGCACCAGTAGTTCTGGAATAGTATTTTTTTTTCTTTTTACTGTTACAGCAAAGTTTATGTGCAGATATATACTTAATTGCCATTGTTTTAAAATTCTCCTAAGAGATTCCTGAAGAGTTTGCCCTGTTCTCAGTTATAAAGTATTTGACAAGAGTGCACACAGTTATTAGGATGTGTCTCCAGACTCCTGAAAGGTTTTGGAATTATATTCAGGATTGTGGTTTGCCAGGAGAAGGTAGCCTTCTCATAGCCCATTTTTTCCAGTTGAGCTCTAAGGAAGCACCTTAATTTATATGTTTTTACAACTCCAGAAGATGTGGAGTATATCTGCATGCTGGAGGGAACAGAAAGGACATGATAGATTTTTGTTGTACCCAAATTTTAATAGGACTGCTGGAATGTAGTATGAGTTATTATTGATCATAAGCTGGGTATAAATTAAATTCTTAAAAGGGGTTAGATTTTAGGGTGTTCTGAATTGCTTCATATTTGGACACAGTAGAAATTTCACCTTGTATGTCATCCTAGTATTTGGAATATAGAAGTAATTGCTGATATCTGATTTTTATTAAGAGCTTGTAGGCATGAAATAGCATTGTGTTCCTAAGGGAAAAGATTTTGATAATTGATTGTGTTAGAGTTACCTCCTGCTTGCTCACTTTGGTGTTAGCAAATTTTTGTTTTATTAATGAATTAAGTTGTCTTAACATGGGGTCGTATCTACTTGGGGCCCCAAAGAGTTCTATGGCAGCAGCAAAGTTCTTAGGTTGGTAAAATTGCCATACCGTGGTGTTTTTAATTATGGGAAGGCTAGACAGGTCTATCATTTTATTATTGATTTTTATATTTGGGTTTAGGTGAATTGGTTGGACAACAAGGAGAGTATCCTGTAGATTAACAGAGCACAGCAATGCCTGAAAGATGTTAATTTTATTTTTTAATGCAGGTAGAATTTTAGATTTGTATTTACTGTTAAGCATTAAATATGGGATAGAGAGAGGGTTTAATTTGAATGCTTGTATATACTTGCACTAGATTTTGACCCAGATTGGGGTCCATGTATCAACCAATGGTTCAAAGTTCACAATTTGGATTAAACAGTTTGCATTTATTATATTGTAGTATAGATTAAAATCGGGGAGGCTCAAACCAGCTTTTTCTTTTGGGAGTATTAGTTTTTTATAAGAGATTTTGGTTGTTTTAGGGAACCAAAGGAATTTAGAGATGGTAGTTTCCATTTTATTGAAAAACCTTTTGGGTATATTTAAGTTTATGGAGTTTAGATGAAATAATATCCTAGGGAGAATGTTCATTTTAATGATAGCAGTTTTTGACAGTAAGGATAAATTGATATTTTTCCATCTGGATCGGTCGTTGTTTATTTGTTCCCAGACTTTACTCAGGTTTGCTTTCATTAAATCCTGATGTGTGTGCATAAAGTTTATTCCTAAATATTTGATTAAACATTTGACAGGTATTTCAGACAGGGGGAAGTAGGATTCTGGGTGTTTATGAGTATTTAATGGGAAAATAGAAGATTTTGCAGCATTTAGTTTATAATTTGCAGCAGCAAAAAAGAGACTTATTGACTTACGAATTTTATGAAGATCACTGTTCGGGAATTTGAAGTAAATGTTTAAATCATTTGCAAATGCTGAATATTTTATCTCTGTGTTAAAAACTCTTTATATGGTGATAGGTTTTTTGGTTAATAAGTAGTAGGAGAGGTTCAAGATAAATATTAAACGGATACGGTGAAAGGGGGCTGCTCTGTCTAGTACTATTAGTAATTTTAATAGGGTGGGCCATTGTTTTATTGATGTACAGAGAGGTAGTAGCATTGTTGTAAAGCATTTTTATAGTGTTAATCATAAATTCAGGAAAGTTGAAGTATTGCATAGGTTCATAGGTAGGTACTAGGCTATCTGCCTGAGGGCATTTATAAGCCTAGCCAGAGTGTGTCGGCTTTCACCACCCCATTGATTAATTAACTGATCCTCTGTCAAGCAGAGCCAATGAAGTGTTCCCAGGGGTTTATTTTCTGTTACCCATCCACTCGTCAAGGTTTCTCTTGAAGAGTGTTAGTGAGGGGCTCTGCCTGATGTAATTTGGAATTTTGTTCCAAAGCATGGAGAGTCTCTGTGACAGGAATCTATCCCTCCAGCATGTTCTATTTATTGTTGTGGCAAGGTTTAGCTCACTAGAGCGCGTGGCTTGCAGTGACTTGGATTTCTTTAGGTGGAGCATGTCCATCAATTCTGAGTTAGACATGGCTTTGTAAGTCAGGCAGAGATCATCTTGGAGTAAGCGATATGCCACTGAGTACAGCTGGAGTTTTTTCAGTTGGGCTGCATAGGACAAATGTTTGAGACCAGTAATCCTCTTGGTGAGGTACATTGTGGTCTTTCCAGCTGTTGGAAGTGTCTTGTGAGGTACATCCCAAATGTGGCATTGTACTCTATGATGGGTCTAATGAGTGATGGATGAGTAGAGGGGCACTATAACCTCTTTATTTCTAGATGCGAACCCTTTAGTAATTAGATGGGCCACATAGAAGGATTTCCTAACTACTTTGGCAATATGATTGTCAAAGAAGAGATTATTATCTACCTGGGTCCCCAGATCTCTTATTACCTCTTCTGTATTAAGGGGGCTGCCACCTATGTGGTAATGTGTGGGTGTTTTGTTTTTCCCAAATGGGATGACTATGCATTTTTTGGCATTTAGCTTGAGACCATGACTTTGACTCCAGGTGTCCATCTCAGTAAGGCCCTTGTGGAGGATGTCCATGTCAGCCAGAGAGTCAATTATGGCTCCCAGTTTGCAGTCATCAGTGAACTTGGTTAGCCATAGTCCTCCTGTGTTTGCCTGTACTTCTGAGAAGTATATGCCGAAAAGTAGGGGTCCCAGGACCGAGCCTTGCGGGACACCACTTGTGACTAGTTTAGAGTCGGACCTGGAGCCTGCTATTCTTACCATGTGAGTTCTGTCTGTAAACCAGTTGGGAACACATCTCGTGACATAGGGGTTTATGTTCAGGCAGGAGAGTTTTTCTGCAATACCTGAGTGGGGAATGGTGTTGAAAGCCTTGGCGAGGTCAAGGTAGGCTGTGTGAACCACCTTTCCCTCATCTATGGCCTTGGTGCCTGTCTCGAAGAAGTCAACCAGGTTTAGTAGGCATGATCTGCCCTTAACAAAGCCGAACTGGGTCAGGTCAAGTGTTTGGAGGTTCCCAATGTCTTTGTTAATGAGTTCCATGATGATGCGCTCCATAGCCTTGCAGACCAGGCTAGTCAGGCTTATGGGGAGATAGTTACCAGGGTCAGTTGTGGCCCCTCCTTTGTGGAGAGGAATAACCGTTGCTGTGCGCCATTCTATGGGCACATAGCCTGTGGAGAGGCTGAGGTTGAACAGCGTGTTTAGGTGGGGGGTTAGTTCGTTCTGTAGTTCGTGCAAGACGCAGCCTGCGACACCATCTGGTCCCATTGACGGTGTGTTTTTGGCTTTTGAAAGGGCTGTTTTCACCTGTGCGTCTGTGATTTTTGGGACACTACACTTTTCCAGTATTGTTGTGGGCCCTTTTGGAGGTGAGTGGGGGGTGAAGTTTGCACTGAATCTATCTGCCAGGATGTTGGCAATATCAGTAGGTTCAGTATATTTTGTGCTATTTTGCCCTAGTTCAGTGCATATCTGCGAGTTGCCACTTAGATTCTTAACATAGCTAAAGAAGGCTTTGTGGTTGTCTCTTGAATCCTTGGCTATTTTTCTTTCGAAGTTAGCCTTGGATGATTTCATGAGAGACCTCAGTTTCTTACTGATACTGATCAGGGATGTCTTTCCTTCTTGGGATTTGCTTTTTTCTGAACTAGTTTCTGCCTTCTATTGTATAGCCTGTTTATTGCAGGGGTCCACCAAACTGGTTTCCTTCTCTTAGAGGAGTGAGTCTTGGTTTCGCTAGGGATGGCATGATCCATGCATCCTTGTAGGTGCTCATAGAGTGCATTTGTAAAGGTTTCTGCATCTTGGGCAGCATTATCCTTTAGCGTGGGGGCTGTGAAACCTACCACCTCTGTCTTAAGTAAGGTGAAGTTTGCTTTAGAAAAGTTTTTACTGTAGTTTCCTTAGTTGGTGGTGGTGGTGGGGTGTGGACATACAGAGTGATTAGTTTATGGTCTGATCTAACCAGTGACGGGTTGACCTCCGGTGTGGAACACCTGTCGCCCATGTTGGTGATGACCAGGTCCAATATGTTTTCACCTCTGGTAGGGGAGCTTACCAGCTAATCCAGGGCATTTGAGTTGATGAATTCCAGGAAGCGCTGGGCCTGGGAATTTGTACTCGAGTAGTTTTCCCAGTGAATGGTAGGGTAATTGAAATTGCCCAATATCAGGGTGTTTGGTAGGACCTTCATGTTTTCTACTGTTTCCAGAAAGGTGGAGTGGTGGTCCTGGGTCATGGAGGGTGATCTGTAACAGGCCACAATTTGCATTGCAGATTTGCCCGATGTTAGTTGCACATGGATGATCTCAGAGGTATCATGCTGCGCCACTAACCTGGAGGTGTAGGTATCCTTGATGAAGATGGATACACCCCCTCCTTTTGTGTTTCAGTCTGTGTTCTGTGGCCAAAACGTGTGGTATGAGTTGTATCCCGGTAGTGCTGGGGTGCTCTCTGGAGCCTTGAACCAGGTTTCAGTTACTGCACAGATGTCGACATTTCTCCATACTGAGCAGTGCTTCGAGGGCATGCATTTTGAGATTTAAACTCCTGGCGTTGAGTAGCATAACTCTCAGTTTTTTGTTAATTGTGCTGTTTACGGAGGTGGGTTTAACTTTTGAGCCTTGCCTAAAAAAGGCACTATGGGGGCAGCAAGAGCCTTGACCAGTATTCGAAAGCCTAGGGGTGACAGGTGCAAGCCGTCTCTTGCGAAGCAACGTGGCTTGTCGAGCATGTCGTCCCAGGCTGACAGACACTGGATCCCCTTTGAATGACACCAGAAGCTTAGCCAATTGTTGAAATTGATCATTTTTTCCTTATACTGAGGTATCATTCTTGGTGAGGGCAGGATGCTACTCAGGGTCAGGGTCATACCAGCCTGGGCTACATGATCAGAGAGCTCTTCCATGTCTCTCTTCATGTAGTCCAGGGAGGTACATCTCAGGTCATTCAGACCAACATGAACAATGACAGAGTCATATTTGTACTTGTTCTGGATTGACCTGAGTGCTTGTGTTATGTGGCGGAGTCTGGCTCCTGACAGGCGGCTAACAGTAACCTTCTGCTTGTCCAGCCTAGTGAGTGGGGCATCAGTATGCCTGACTATAGAGTCACCTATTACTAGTGTGTTAGGTATGTTATTTCACCTTAAGGGCTGTGATTGTGCGGCACACTGATTTTGTGTTTTATGTGTTGTCTGGTTTGTGACAGGAAGTGCAGGTTGTTTGGGTGTCTGCTTTGGAGGTCTCTGATGCTTTTGCAGATTTTTATTTAGAGCCTCCAAGTATGATTTTGTGTATTTATGTGTATTTTTTACCAGTGCTGTTTTAGTAGGTCTGTGTGCGGCTGGAGTTGTGGTGCAAGTGTTAACCTTCTCCTCTTGACTGTCTGTTCCAGTCTTGGGTCGAGACAGCTTAGCTTCCAGTTTGGCTGTATAATTGCATCTCTCGCATATGTTAGTGTTTGGTATGACATGGTTAAATATAGGAAGTTTAGGTCCACATTGTCAAAAGCTTTAGTGGCATCGAGCGTAAGTGCATATCTCGGGTTATCATTTTTTAGGAATAACATTATTTTGTCTAAAGTGAGGGTATTATCGCATAGCTGTCTTTGTTTCATGAAACCTAATTGCTCAGGGTAAATAACTAAAGCCAGAACTTTCTGCATTCTAGTTGCTAGGACAGATGTCAGAATTTTAACATCTATATTAAAATGAAGGCAATGGGTCTGTAGCTAAGAGGATTATGCTTGTCAGAATTAGGTTTCAAGATGAGATTTGTTTTAGAGTTGTTCATATATTTATCAGTAATCTTCTTGAGGATGATGTAGTTATATATATATATATATTTTTTTTTTTTTTTTTTTTTTTTTTTGAGTCTCATGTAGTTTATTTTCTAGGTCCAGAGAGTATTTATTTTGAAGTTGTAAATCGATCTTGTACTCACTGTTAAGGTCAGTAATATACCTTTGCACCCTTTTTTAATAAAAGAATGCTTTTGTATAAGTATCCCTCTGATAACAGCTTTGGCAGCAGCCCATTGAACATAAAAGGGGATGCAGCACATATAGGATTCAAGCTCAAACTGTTTCAGATATTGGTTAATTTCATTTATAACATCTTTTTTAAAGATATTAATATTTAGCGTCCAAGTGGGACTGCTGCTGCGGCCATTAAGTTGTTGTGTTGGGTTGATACTCAGAGATACATTAGAGTAATTGGAGACAGATCTTGCCTCAAGGGCAAAATTATTAATTTTATTTGAGAAGACATCTGAAATCAGGAAAAAGTCAATTCTAGATCAGACTTTATGAGATGCCGAGAGGTGGGTATATTGGTTTGCCATGCTATCATGATCAAATATTTGGAATGGGTCAATTAAGGTGAAATTATTTATCAGGTCATGAATAGATGCAGTCAGTTGGGGGGAGAGGGGTGTTTCCTGTTTTTGTTTGAGCTGTTGTTCAAGGCATCAATAAGTATATTCCAATCACCACCTATAATAAAGAAATGGTTGGTATATTGTAATAACAGATTGTGAATTTCATAAACAACTGCTGGTTTTGTACATGGACTATATATGTTTAGAAAATATACAAGGCAGTTTAATTGAGGGTAAGAACAAGAAAATAGACACCACCGACCATTAGGGCCTGATTTAGGGGTTAGAATTTCCCCAGGGAAGGGTTTTTTTTTTAATTAAGATGGCAGTACTTTTCGATGAAAGACTATTTACAGCTGATATTATATGTCTGATCCAGTTTCTTTTCCAATCATTATCCCATTGGTCATTTGTCAGGTGTGTCTCTTGTAGATAGAAAATGTTAGAATTATCCTGATAAATTAGGTGCATAATCAATTTCTTTTTTTTTTTAATTTTCTGAAGACCATTTATATTCCAAGAGTTAACTTTAAACATTATGCTTTAGGATTTAAGTGTAGAATATTGTACAAGTAATTTAAAAGAAAGTAATTGTATAAACTTATCATTATATTAAGCATAATGTTAGTCGATGTCCTATTAAGTAAAAAAGTTAGAGTGGCATCCAAGTACCCTGCCACAAACCTAGCGCCTAATCACAAAATTCCCTGAAATTATCTTATATAACATACAAACAATTACGTATTGCGTGTTACAAGACAATTTTGCGTGTATAGTATAGCATTATAAAGTAGCAGGGAGACAAACATACTAATCCCTATATTTCAACTGTCAGCAAGCATTGGACTACCCACCCCCTTGCCGCTCCATGAAAATTTTAATTTAACCTGAAATTGGAATAGTGCAAAAGGCATCATGGCTCTGAATAAAATATGTTGGAAATTAACATTAGATATCATAAAAAGCATGCTCCGGTCAGGATTTTATTATTAAACTATTTAGAAGTTTAAAGTAGTTAGTTATATCTCGGGATAAATGCAAAGATGCTCCTTGTTTACCACTAGAACCTGACCAAAGTGTAACAAACTACTTATACTTGCCCTTAACGTAAAATGACTACCTTCCTGCTAAACCCAGAAGACACCACTGAATTTGCCTGCTAGCCAGGCTTCAAAGAAATGCTACTATAGTGTGGACTTCCCTACACAAAAAATTGTGAATGTATGTAGCCTTACTACAAATATCCTGTAGAACTATCTTTACTACCTATATGTGTTAGTGTGACCTCCTGAGTGCGCGTCCTAGCAGCCTACCGCAGCCCGCCAGCCACTCTCCCCTCCAATCTCTTAACTTAAAACACATTGCAACAAAACACATTTAGCATATCACTTTCTGTTTTGCTATCTCCTTCTGCCACTAGGTGGCAGCATCTACCTACGTTAAAAAAACTCATACAACTTTCATCTCCCAAAGGTTTTTTCCCAAAGCTTGTAGATATTTCTATTCCTACTCCCCAGTTTTATAACAGTTAAATTCCCATCCCCTCATTGCTAAAATTAAAATGTACATTCAAAGTTGTCTATAATACTGTCCCTTAAAATTTCAGTTATAAACCTTCTTGATTTAATTTATTAAACTGTAGTTACTGATACATTTTTCTGCACTACTCACTTCTTTTTTCTCTGCCCGCTCCGTTCGCCCTACGGGCTCACTCTACTCCCCTACCCTGCCCCCATTTCCCAACTGTCCCTAGTACTCCTACACTTATAGTTCTATAGCCACACCCCCTCTTAAAACTACCTATCATCTTCCCTCAGGTATTAAGTCCCCTCCCACTCTCATACCCCACCCTTTTACCTTTGCTCCCCTCCTCTCCAAACACTTACCCTCTTCTACCTCCAATCATCTGATAAACCCGATATTTCCCAACCTCTTACAAATCAACTTCTCCCACACCAAATTTAATCTCACACACCTCCACCTTCCCATACTTCTGCCTCCTTCTCTACCTACTACATCTCAAACTTATTTCTACATCTGATTCTCACTATGTATACCTTATTGCTCACTAACTTTCTAATATTACATCTAATCCTATTACTTCAGCTCACTGCACCCCATGCACCATTACCCTATTTCCATAAACATGCCACCAACCCACTTCCAAATGATCACTCTTACTCAATGTCATCACCATCTCTCCCTCTATTTTACCCTCTAACATCCAACTCCCTAAAATAAAAATCTCCTTCTTGCCCCCTATCTTCAAAATACAAGACAAAGCTTATTAGATACTACCCACTCACATCAAAAACTAAAAGCTTCCCCACTACAGTACTAATAGCAGGTGACATACACCCAAATCCAGGTCCAAACTCTAATCTTACCTCTATCCCAAACACCCCTCTCACCCAGCCCACCAAACTGCACCTCAAAAACAAATCTCCTTCTAATCTATTAATACCTGAAGCATTCTCAGCAAAGTTAGTCTGTTTTATGCATGGATAGCAAATCATACCCCTGGTGTCATTGCAGTAACAGAAACCTGGCTTAAACCCCACAACCTAGATAATGATATCCCCCCCCCCCGGCTATAACATTATTCACCTTGACCGTAACAACAAAAAGGGCAGGGGAGTTGCCATAGTCTATTCCAACAATCTTACTATTTCTCACATTAACCATTCTATCCCATCTTTCTCCCCAGCAGAAACACTGGTAAACTAAACAACTATTCCACAATTACTATAGTAGCCACCTACATCTCTCCAGGAGACAATATTCCACTACTGGAAAATATTCTGTCCTATCTCTCCTTAAACATCCCAAATGAAACAATCCTCCATGGTGATGTAAATATTAATTGGCTAACCCTAAATAATCCAGGTTCCCCATATAATATAAATTTATATGGATTTACCCAGCTAATTACTAAGCCAACACATTTTAACAACACCCACACCACAAATACCCTAATTGATTGGATACTTGTCTCAGCTCCTTCTAAATATCACAATCCAGAAACCCTTGCCAATACTCTGAGTGACCACTCACCCATAATGGTGCTAAGTTTCTCAAACCACCTCTCCAAACCACTTAGATATATTACTAGACATAACCTCTCCAACTTCAACCCAGAAACATTCAACACTCTCATATCTAGAGTATGCTGGGACTTCCTCACCCAGCTCCCCCTAGATGAAGCTGTCATTGCTTTCAACTCTACTTTTCTGGATATCATAAACTCATTAGCCCCACCTCATAAAATTAGGACAAAAGCAACCATATATCCTTGGTTAACAGAAAACACAAGAACTTTCATGAAATCTAGAGATAGGTCCTGGAAAAATGGCTTCAAACTAAAGACCCAAATGACCTACAAAGATATAAAGAACAAAGAAACCTGGCCAAAAGACTTATCAATAAAGACAAAAAAGAATTAGATTCCAATCCCCCTTCAACACTAAAATCTAACCCCAAAAAATTCTGGAATGCTATCAATCAAATACTTCATCCTGGAAACCCTACCTCGCCAAACCCTACCCCAGAAAAGACACCAGAAGAAACTGCTAACACCTTCAATTCTTACTTTGTTGAATCAATATCCAAACTCTAACTCCAATAACTCCACTACAACAAACCTCATAAACCAAGCTTCCTCCTCAATAACTACCCCTCCCAAAATCTTCTCCTTGAAGCCCATCTCTACAACATACATTCGAACCCTACTCTCCAAACTAAAACCATGCTCAGTATCTGCTAACATCCCATCATACTTTCTTCAGACAGCTGCCCACTCACTTGCCCTTCCCACCTCTATCATCATAAACCACTCAATCGCTGAATCCAAAGTACCATTCATCTGGAAACATTTCTACACCCTTACCTAAGTTCATAGGTAGATACTGGGCTATCTGCCTGCAGGCATATATTAGCCCAGCCACGTTGTGCGGTATTCACCACCCCTTTGGTTAGTTCCCTAGGCCCTTGATCTAGCAACTAGTACCCTTAGCCCCTATCTAGTAGAGCTGTTGGTATGATCCCTGGTGTGAACTTTCTGTTACCCATCCACTCATCAAGGTTCCTCTTGAAGAGTGACAGTGAGGGGCTCTGTCTTATGTAGATCGGGACCTTGTTCCATAGCAAGGGAAGTCTTTGCGATGGGAATCTATCCCTCCAGCATGTTCTATTCATTGTTGTGCTGAGGTTTATATCCCTAGAGCATGTAGCTCGAGTGGATTTGGTTTTGCTAAGATGGAGCATGTTCAACAATTCTGGGTTGGGCATGGCTCTGTACGTTAGACAGAGATCGCCTCTGAGAAGGCAGTATGCAACAGAGAAACGCCTTAGTTCTTTCAATCGTGCTGCATAGGGCAACTGTTTGAGGCCAGTAATCCTCTTAGTGAGGTACCTCTGTGGTCTCTCCAGCTGTTGGAGATGCCCAGCCAGGTACATTCCAATTGGTGCATTGTACTCAATAATGGGTCTGATGAGGGAAGAGTAGAGGGGCACCACTACATCTTTAGATCTTGATGCGAACCTTTTCATGATCAGATGGGTCACATAGAAGGATTTTCTAACCACATTGGCAACATGGTTATCAAATGAAAGCTGACTATCTACTTGGGTCCCTAGATCTCTTATTACTACTTCAGATTTCAGGGGGTACTCTGTTTTTTCCAAAGGGGATTACTACGCATTTTTTAGCATTTAGCTTGAGACCATGGCTTTGACACCATGCATCAGTCTGGTTAAGGCCCTTCTGGAGGATATGCATGTCAGCCAGAGACTCTATTATAGCACCCAGTTTGCAGTCGTCTGCAAATGTGGTCAGCCACAGCCCTTCAGTGCTTGCCTGTACTTCTGAGAAGTATATGCCAAACAGGAGGGGCCTCAGGACAGAGCCCTGAGGCACACTGCTCGTTACTGGTCTGGATTTGGACATAGATCTCGCTACTCTTACTTTGTTGGATCTGTCTAAGAGCCAGTTTGCGATCCATCTTGTGACGTAAGGGTTTATGCCCAGGTTGGTGAGTTTATCAATAATACCTGAATGGGGAATGGTGTCAAATGCTTTAGCAAGGTCAAGGTAAGCCGTGTGTACCTCCTTTTCCTTATCTATACCCAGAGTAACTGTCTCAAAGAAGTCCACCAGGTTCAGGAGGCATGATCTGCCCTTGACGAAGCCGAACTGTGTGGGGTCAAGTGTTTGGAGGTTCCCGATCTCTCCATTTATGAGTTCCATAATGATTTGCTCCATTGCCTTACAGATCAGACTGTATTGTCTTATTGGTCAGTAGTTCCCAGGGTCGGTTGTGGGCCCACCCTTGTGCAGTGGAACCACCGTTACTGTGCGCCATTCTATGGGCACATATCCTGTCGAGAGGCTGAGACTAAACAGGGTATTCAGATGCGGGGTTAATTCATTTTGGAGCTCGCGTATGACACACCCCAGGACACCATCTGGTCCCATGGAATCAGTGTGTTTAGCTTTAGATAGAGCCTTATTAACCAATGCATCAGTAATAATTGGAGTTACACAATCCCCTGGAATAGTAATAGGCCCTGTAGGTGGTGGGGGGGGGGGGATTTGTTTGCACTGACCTGTCAGCCAAGATGTTGGCAATGTCAGTGGGGTCAGTGTATTTTGTTCCATTTTGTACTAGCTCAGAACAGACCTGAGCATTGCCATTTAGGTTTTTGACATAGCCATAGAAGGCCTTATGGTTATCCTTGGCATCCTTGGCAACTTTCTTTTTGAAAATGGCTTTAGTTGACTTGATGAGGGCCCTCAATTTCTTACTAATGCTGATCAGGGATGATTTGTCTACTTGAGATTTGGCCTTTTTTTGTATAAGTCTCCTCCTTTTATTGTATAGTTTGCTTAAGGCCAGGGTCCACCAGACTGGTTTCTTCTTGCTTGAGGAAGGAGTCTTGGTTTTATTAGGGATAGCACAGACCATGCAATCCTGAAGATGTATATAAAGTGCCTTGGTGTAGGATTCTGCATCCTGGATATCATTATCCTTCTGCAAAGGAATAGTGAAGCTTTCCACTTCTGATGCAAGTAGTTTGAAGTTTGCTTTGGAAAGGTTTTTTACAATGGTTTCTTTGACTGGGGGAGGTGGAGGGGTGAGGATGTCTAGGGTTATCAGTTTGTGGTCTGATCTGACCAGAGAGGGAGTGATAACGGGTGTGGTACAATGGGTGCCCATATTTGTGATGACTAAATTCAATATGTTGCCCCTCTAATCTGAGAACATACCAGTTGTTCGAGGGAATTTGAATTTATAAATTCTATGAACCACTGGGCATAGGAGTTAGAACTTTGGTAGTTCACCCAGTCTATACCAGGGTAGTTGAAATCACCCAAAATTATGGTGTTGGGTAGGACCTTTATATTTTCCAATGCCTCAAGGAATGCTGAGTGAGCATCTTGGGACATGGGTGATCTATAACAGGCTATGACTTGAAATGTGGTTTTGCATGCTGCTCCACTAACCAGGAGATGTGGGTATCCTTGATGAATATGGATACACCTCCACCCTTTGTACTGCGATCTGGTAACTGAGGCCGGAAGGTATGATATGAATTTTAACCTGGTAGTGCTGGGGTGTTCTCTGGAGCCTTGAACCAGGTTTCTGTCACTGCACAAACATCGATTTTCTCCATACTGAGGAGTGCCTCGAGTGCATGCATTTTGAGGTTGAGACTTCTGGCGTTGAGTAGCATTACCCTTAGTTTTTGGTTACCTGTGCTGGTTACGGTGGTTGGTTTGTCCTTTGAGCCTTGCCTAAAAAAGACACTAATGGGACAGCAAGAGCCTTGGCCAGTATTTGAAAGTCTGGGGGTGACAGGTGCAAGCCATCTCTGGCGAAACAGCGAGGCTTGTCTATCATGTCATCCAAGGCAGACAGACACTGGATCCCCTTAGAATGACACCAGAAGCTTAACCAATTGTTGAAATTGATCATTTTGTCTTTGTATTGTGGTATCATTTTAGGTGAAGGTAGTATGCTACTCAAGGTCAGGGTCATACCAGCTTGGGCTACATGATCAGAGAGCTCCTCAATGTCTCTTTTCATGTAGTCCAGGGAGGTACATCTTAGATCATTCACACCAACATGTACAATGCGTCATACTTGTACTTGTTCTGGAGTGACCTAAGTGCCTGTGTTATGTGGCAGATCCTAGCACCCGACAGGCAGCTGACAGTAACCTTCTCCTTGTTCAGCCTGGTGATTGGGACATCTGTGTGCCTCACTATAGAGTCTCCTATTACTAGCGTGTTGGGTATGGTGTTTTGCCTTAGGGGCTGTCATGAGGCACACTGCTGAGGTGAATTATGTATTTTCTGGCTTGTGTTTGGAGGTGCAGATTGCTTGCTTGTCTGCTTTGGAGGGCACTGTTTCTTTTTCAGATTTGTACCTAGTGCCTCCGAATATGTTTTTGTGTAATTATGTGTATGTTTTGCCAGTGCTTGTTTTATAGATCCATGTGTGACTGGTGGTGTGATGCTAGTGTGTCTCTTCTCCTCTTGACTGTCTGTTACAGTCATGGGTTGAGAGCACTTAGCCTCCAGTCTGGCTGTGTATTTACATCTCTCACAAGTGTTTGTGTCTAGAGGTAAAGGTGGCAACTCCACTGAAATCTCCCACTTTAGACCTATTGCCATCCTCTCCCCTCTGTCAAAAGTTCTTGAAAAGTGCATACATACTCAAGTCATGGATCATCTCTCTCTGGAAAACCTACTTACACCAACACAACATGGTTTCTGACCAAAGCATAGCACGTATACTGCACTTCTATCCTTTCTCAATACTATCTCCCTGGCCAGAGATGACCATAAACGTATCTCCTGTCTCTTCCTCGATCTCTCAAAGGCCTTTGATACTGTTTCGCACTCTCTACTATTAAACAAACTGTCTAACCTTAACTTCTCTCCTGATACAGTGGCTTGGTTTGAAAGTTACCTAAAACATAGATTTCAATCAGTAAAATGGGACACTGCTTTATCTACTCCCCTTCCAATACAAATGGGAGTCCCACAAGGATCCATTCTAGGGCCACTACTTTTCAACATCTTCACAAACCTGCTCTGTACCTCCTGCCCACTTTCCTCTATTATCCAATACGCTGATAACTCTACAGTCATAACAATAGCTAACTCTCCCTCTGAACTCTTATCAGCTACCCAGACATCCTTTAACTCAATAGAAACATGGCTCTCAAACAACAAACTCATCCTCAACCCTAAGAAAACAAAACTCCTACTTTTCCTCCCTAAAACATCCAACCATATAAAATCCTCTTTTACTATTCAGTCACTCAATAAGACTCCTGCTGTAGTTAAACCTAGCTCAAAACTCCTTGGAATCACAATCAATGATCAACTAAAATTCGACCTCCACATAAACAACTGTATCAGGAATACTCACCTTAAATCAGGTCTACTTTATAGAAATAAAAGATTTCTCACCCAGGAAGCTAGAATAGCCCTCATTCATGCCTACCTTCTTCCCTGCCTAACATATTGCTCACAAATCCTTACTAACCTTAACTCCTCTCTCCTCACTAGACTTGAGGCCACATACCACAAAGTAGCGAGATTTGCAACTCAACTATCCTATAGATCTCACCACTGTCTCTCTCTAAGATATTTAAACTGGCTTAAGTTGCCCCACCTGCTGCTTCTCTCCCAGCTCCAAAGCATACATGCAATTCTCTACCAAACATCTTTCTGTCCAGCCTTACACACCATCATCTCTCACTATACTCCTACAAGAAGCCTCCACAGCTCTTCCCAAGACCTCTTAAAAATCTGTAAGCCAAAATCTAAAGCAGGGTGTAGCCTATACAGCTACCATACCTCTATCAAATGGAACAAACTTCCCCTCGAAATTCGAACACTCACACATCCCAAACAATTTAAACTAACTCAAAAAGAATATTTCAACAGGAAATGGATCTGCCAATGCTCAAACCCACCTTGAAAACCCTCTACTTCTCTCCACTAATCAATAGCTTTCCCCTCTCTCTGAAACTTTTATTGCATCTTGTTTGATTTAATTGTAAAATTAACATTCTACTCCTATGTTGCTCTTTTATACTAACTACTACTTTCAAAAATGCTCTGACTATAATCTACCTGTTTTTTTACATTTTTCTATATATAATACTAGTATTTATGACAAAATGTAATCTGTATATTCTCAAAAATGCTCTTGTTGTCTGCTAGCTGATTGCCTTTTTCCACCTGTATAATGACAAAATGTTATATCTATTTACTGGAGCTTTTCTCCCCGGGTCTCTGCTGAAAAAGGGCTTCGGCTCAGTGACATTCCCAGTTGACAAATGTAAAATAAATAAAATAATAAATAATTCTTCAAAAGTATGGAATCAAGAATCAAGAAGCAGGTGGTCTACTTCGGCTTTAGTGCATGCATCCTTTGCTTATGATCATGACCAGCAAGATCCTGTCCTATCTAATCTATTAGACTACCCCTCTGTAATATATATCTAATATAAACTGTCCTCCCTCTCACAAAATAAAACATTAGATAGGAGTGAGGAGAGTATCTCTAGTCTGTATTTGTAATAAACTAAGTCAAGAGAAGAAAAATCTACAGAAGAGGAGCAAAAAAAAAAATTGCATCAATTTGCATTACATCTCCTATGTTAAAGCAAGAACAGCATGCTTAAATATGAATCCAGTAAATCAATCTAGTGTGTTAGATTATTCCTAATGTATCGTTTATTAAAGAAAATGCAACCAACAAAACATTTCAATGCAGTAGATAATGACATCAAGCATGGGAGTATGTGTGTGTGTAAGATTGCAAGTAATTAAGGTCCCCATAGTATATAAAGCTATAGTTAACTGCCCTAAATACATAAATACATAATAGGTGCTCATTACCATGTCACACAGTTTAGACAATATTAACTAACCCATATATGAAATTATTTGCTAGTGTAATTTCTTGGATGTAAATGATGAGATGTGGGTGTAGGTGGGGAAAGGAGGTACTTGATGCATTTCACCCTGTCAGAGACTTAAAGTAGCAGCTGCATTGTAACATTTAAAAACTTTTTTTTTTGTTCCCCTCTCCCCAGCTTGAAACCCTGGAGCACTTCATTAGCAGTAGATTATTAAAGAGAGTGGGGGGGACTCCTACACGTTATGTACAGCTGTATAAGTGATTCATGATTATATGAGGAAAACATATATATGGTACTTTTAAATCCATTGTGGAAAACATATATATGGTACTTTTAAATCCATTGTTTGCAGCAACTGGAGGTCACAGGAAACTTGACATCTTCAGAAAATAGTTATTTTAAAACAAAACAGCCTATTTCTAACTGAATCAGCAACTGCAGCAATCCCCATGATGCACTGCTTCATTTTCGGCGACCTCCCGATCTTGCGACATCATCCGCTAACATTCCCATTGAATTCTCAGTAATGGAACATTGAAACGGCTCTGGAAGCCTGGGAAAAGGCTCAGAGTGCAAGAACAAGGCCCAGGAAAGCCACAGAGAACACCCACGACCAAAGGCAAGTAGGCCCAAGCACTACTTTCACGTCAAACGTGAGAAACAATCTCCAGGACAACCAGAATGTACAGGAAACTCCCAGATATACTCCATGTAAATTGATTTACAGTTAGAGGTGATTCCAGACCAATAAAAGATGCTTGGTTATTACTTCATCAAGTTATGGAAGTATTTAAATTGTTAAGGAAAATGCACTGTGATTTAGATTTTTAGTGCCATTTAGTGAAACATCAACAGTTTAACTGCAGTTTGTTGAACATTTTGAACCATATACATTAATCCTGGCTGCAAAGTCAATTGCAGCAAGCTTTTTGGTTCCATATAAGTCAGAGCTTTTTTTTTTTCTTTTTCGGAACTCATTGCTTAAAGCCTTTTAAAGATGGTTATTTAGTTGGCTTAATTGTTTGTCTTAATAGCTGGTTTACTTCTCAGGTAATTCATTGAATGCTCCCATGAATGTTTTTTTTTTTTGCTTCATCCACGGTTTGTATTAGATATGTCTGGCCATTGTGGCAGAAAGAAAGAGTAGCAGGATACTTTATTTGAAAACGTGTTTTCTTTTTAATTAAAAATGCACAGCAAGGAGATAGAGCTTGCCTTTGAACCTTTATGGGTTGTGGAAGGTCCTGGGAAACTGTAATGTTGTACCCTCTCCATGTAATAGTACTTTTCTTTTTTGCAGCCATAAAAATGGTATTTGTATGTGCAGCATTTAGTAACCTGGCATATATTTGTCTAGAAATAGCTTCATCCCATGATCTGCGTAGTGCTCTACGAGCTCTTTCAATTACAATGTCTTTAGTGATGGCTTTGTTGTCAGTGATTGTTTCAAAGATTTCTGTTAATATAACCAATATTTGAGTTTGGTCAAATATTTCTGGAATGCCTCTTATTATAATGTTGTTCCTTCTACTATGTGCTTCCAAGTCTATTATTTTATATTGCAAATCAGAGATAGTTTTGTCATTTAAACTTGCTTTTACTTGTAGATACTGTATTTTCTTCACATTTTCTTTGTTTTTATTTTCAGTGAGGTTTAGTCTTGTGATTATTTGATCCAGATTAGAGCCAAAGGAGTTAAGCTTGTCTGAGAAGCTTTTTATATCTTGGAGTGGTTGCAGGGCTGATTTAATGTCATCCAGTGTAAATGCAGGTTCCCCTTTGGTTTTGGAGGCTCCTTTGTTAGATTCCTGTAGTGTTTTAATGGTTTTCTGTCTCTTGATTATTATAATTTTCCAGCTTGCTAAACTTGATATCTGTATTAGGAACTGTATTTAGAACACATCTAGAGCCTGTTTACTGCATTTCCTGTGTTGCACTTATTTTAAAATCGTTTTTTTCTTAAAACTTGCATTTTACCTGTCTCTGGCCTAGCACTCAAGTGTGGGGTCATTTATTGCACTGTTCTAACTTGTTGCTACTTGTGTATCTCTGTTATCTTTAAACAAAACAAAAAAATCTTGCTTTTTTCTCACTTTCTGAAATTTAAAAAAAAGTTCAGTTACAGATTTGCTGTTCTGAACTGTTTGTAAGTTTCTTGGAGGCCATTGCTTGCTTAGGCTAAAGGAAAGTCTCTGTGTTCATCAGTGGCAGTGGTAAACACTGAACAGCCTGCCTGCCCCTGTGGGAGTGGTTACTGCCTAGAAACTGTAGTTTTATTGGCCATTTTGGGTCAATTCCAAACTCCTTGATCCCCCTCTCTTAAAACCCGATTGCCTTGTGGTTTTGGTGTCTTTTCAGACTTGTTGGCTGTTTGTGAAGCACCCACCAAGAGGAGAAAACGCTGAGAGAAGAAAAGAGCCACTTTTGAGATTTTAAGTGTTTTTCTTCAGATTATTTGTTAAGATTTCTGCATTGCCGCCTACTTTATGGCGTTTTCCAGCTTACTAAACTTGATATCTGTATTAGGAACTGTATTTAGAACACATCTAGAGCCTGTTTACTGCATTTCCTGTGTTGCACTTATTTTAAAATCGTTTTTTTCTTAAAACTTGCATTTTACCTGTCTCTGGCCTAGCACTCAAGTGTGGGGGTCATTTATTGCACTGTTCTAACTTGTTGCTACTTGTGTAGCTCTGCTATCTTTAAACAAAACAAAACAACAAAAAAATCTTGCTTTTTTCCCACTTTCTGAAATTTAAAAAAAAGTTCAGTTACAGATTTGCTGTTCTGAACTGTTTGTAAGTTTCTTGGAGGCCATTGCTTGCTTGGGCTAAAGGGAAGTCTCTGTGCTCATCAGTGGCAGTGGTAAGCACTGAACAGCCTGCCTGCCCCTGTGGGAGTGGTTACTGTCTAGAAACTGTAGTTTTATTGGCCATCTTGGGTCAATTCCAAACTCCTTGATCCCCCTCTCTTAAAACCCTCTTTTGCACATTTGTGCGCATAGAGCAGCATCGGGCAGTGCCGCTTAATCAGGTTTAAAGTATTCCCGGCTCCACAAAGTCTGCTCTTCACTTTTTCCCTTAGAACTGTTCCAAATCTCAAAGTAAGCACTCTATTTTCCTTCTAAAACCCAGCAGTAGCTAGGATAAGTGTCTTATAAGTAAGCACTAATAAACTAAAGCACTACACCTTCTTATACTCCCTTTAAGTACTTGGCTCCCTATTGGTCCTTTTTGATCAAGTCAAAAAGTAATTCCTTATACTATTCTGGCATGTCCAAAAGTCAGTTTCAGGTTTACTCTCCAGTCCAGCTGGTGAATATGGGAATCTTGAGGCAATGTTACAACTGCCTTTTGTACACAGACCACCCTCTCCTCTTCCCAACAAGCTCAAATATATGTCAGAGATGCAACTATATAGCCAAACTGGAGGCTGAGCTCTCTCAACATAGTACTGGCATGGTCAGTCTAGAGGAGAAGGTAATCACACACACCACAAATCCAGTCTCACATAGACCTATCGCAACAGCAAACCAAACACATAAACACACAAAAACATACTCGGAGGCTCTAAATAAAAATCTACCCAAGCAACAGAGACCTCCAAAGCAGACATCCAAGCAACTGCTACCCCACAACAATACCCACGTATCACATAGTTCACAAAGTCAGTGTGCCACACAGTCACAGCCCTTAAGGCTAAACAACACACCTAATACACTTGTAATAGGTGACTCTATTGTCAGACACACTGATGTCCCTCTCACCAGGCTGAACAAGGAGAAGGTCACTGTAAGCTGCCTGTTGGGTGCCAGGATCCACCACATAACACAAGCACTCAGGTCATTCCAAAGCAAGTGCAAATATGACTCTGTCATTGTCCATGCTGGTATGAATGACCTGAGACGTACCTCCCTGGATTACATGAAAAGAGACATAGAGGAGCTCTCTGATATGTGGCCCAGGCCGGTATGACCCTGACCTTGAGTAGCATCCTACCCTCACCAAGAATGATACAACAGTATAAAGACAAAATTATCAATTTCAGCAATTGGCTAAAGTATTGGTGTCACTCAAAGGGGATCCAGTGTCTGTCAGCCTGGGATGACATGCTTGACAAGCCACGTTGCTTCTCTAGGGACGGCTTGCACCTGTCACCCCTGGGTTTTCGAATACTGGTCAAGGCTCTTGCCACCCCCATAGTGCCTTTTTTAGGCAAGGCTCAAAAAACAAACCCACCTCCTTAGACAACACAAGTAAAAAGAAACTAAGGGCAATGCTGCTCAACACCAGATGTCTAAACCTCAAGATGCATGCACTCGAGGCTCTCTTCAGTATGGAGAATATCAATATCTGTGCAGTAATAGAAACCTGGTTCAAGGCTCCCGAGAGCACCCAAGCACTACCAGGCTATACTTCATACCATGCATTTTGGCCCCAAAACTCGTACCGAACCACAAGAGGAGGGGGAGTATCCATATTCATCAAAGATAACCATACCTCCAGGCTAGTGGCACTGCACGAAGCATCTGAGGCCATCCATGTGCAACGAACAGTGGGCAAAACTGCCTTCCAGTTTGCAGTCTGCTACAGACCACCCTCCCAAACTCAGGAACCCTACTCAGCTTTCCTGAAGACACTGGAGAATATAAAGGTCTCTCCAAACACCATTATATTGGGTGACTTTAACTACCCAAACATAGACTGGGAGCACTACTCAAACCCCAACTCCCTAGCCCAATGGTTCCTAGAATTTATAAACTCAAATGCTATGGAACAACTGGTCACCACTCCCATAAGAGGGGAAAACATATTGGACCCGATCATCACCAACATGGGGACTCTATGTTCCATACCAGAGGTATACCCCTCATTGGTAAGATCTGACCATAAATTAATCACTATGGACATCCATATCCCATCCCCACCCCCAGCAAAGGAAACCACAGTCAAAAACTTCTCAAAAGCAAACTTCCCACTTCTCAAAACTGAGGTGGAATCCTTCAAAGCCCCAGGGCCAGTGGAAAATACGGCCCAATCCGCAGAATCCTTTACAAATGCATTCTATGGATACCTACACGAATGCATGGATCATGCTATCCCAAATAAAACCAAGACACACTCCTCCAAAGGCAGGAGACCTGTCTGGTGGACCCCAGCCATAAATAAGCTGTACAACAGAAGAAGGAAGCTACTACATGATAGAGCAAAATATCTGAAAGGGAAGGCAACTCTGATCAGTACTAGCAAGAAACTACGATCCCTCATAAAATCATCTAAGGTTAGCTTCGAAAGAAAAATTGCACAAGACGCTAAAGAAAATCACAAGGCTTTCTTTAGTTATGTCAGAAACCTGGGTGGAAACTCCCAGATATGCTCTGAGTTAGTGCAAAATGACAAAAAATACACTGAACCCACAGACATTGCCAACATCCTGGCAGTCAGGTTCAGTGCAAACTTCTCCCCCCAAATGAGCAAATGACTATCACAACAGAGTGTAGCCTCCTTGACATCACAGATGCACAGGTGAGAGCTGCCCTCTCCAAAGCAAAAAATACAGCATCAGTGGGACTGGACGGTGTCCCGGGCTGCGTTTTATATGAGTTCCAAGAAGAACTGAACCCTCACTTAAAATCACTGTTCAGTCTCAGCCTTACAACAGGATATGTACCCAAAGAATGGCGTACTGCAACAGTGGTCCCACTCCATAAAGGTGGTGCCACAACGGACCCCAGAAACTATCGCCCTATAAGCCTAACTAGCCTGGTCTGCAAAGCTATGGAGCGTATCATCATGGAACTCATAAAGACATTGGGAACCTCCAAACACTGGATACTACCAAATTCGGCTTTGTTAAGGGCAGATCTTGCCTCTTGAACCTGGTCAATTTCTTTGAAACAGTCACCAAGGCCATAGACGAAGGGAATGTAGTCCACACAGCCTACCTTGACCTTGCAAAAGCCTTCAACACAATACCCCACTCGGGCATCATAAATAAGCTCACCAGCTTAAATATCAATCCCTATGTCACAAGATGGGTTGCAGACTGGCTTAGGGATAGAACCCACATGGTCAGAATTGCAGGTGCCATGTCAGACTATAAACCAGTTACAAGTGGCGTCCCACAAGGCTCAGTCCTGGGACCTTTCTTGTTCGGTATATATTTCTCTGAGGTACAGGCTAACACAGGAGGACTATGGCTGACAAAGTTTGCAGATGACTGCAAACTGGGGGCCATAATCGACTCACCGGCTGACACAAGCATCCTCCAAAAAGGTCTCACAGAGATGGATAACTGGTGCCAGAGCCATGGCCTAAAGCTAAATGCCAAAAAGTGCATAGTCATCCCCTTTGGGAAAAACAAAGTGCCCACAAATTACCACATAGGTGGTAATCCATTAAGTACGGAAGAAGTAATTAGGGATTTGGGGACCCAAGTAGATTGCAATCTCTCCTTTGACAATCACATTGCCAAAGTGATTAGAAAGACATTCTATATAGCCCACCCTATCATGAAGGGGTTCACATCTAGATCAAGAGAGGTCATTGTGCCCCTTTACTCATCACTCATCAGGCCCATAATTGAATACAATGCCCCATTTGGGATGTACCTTACCCGACACCTGCTACAACTAGAAAGACCCCAAAAGTACCTCACCAAGAGGATCAAGGGACTCAAACAGATGCCCTACGCATTTAGGCTAAAGAAACTCCAGCTCTACTCAGTTGCTTACCGCTTACTCAGAGGCGATCTGTGCCTGATGTATAAAGCCATGTCCAACCCAGAATTAATGGACATGCTCCACCTCAAGAAATCCAAATCCATGAGGACTACACGCTCCAGTGACTTAAACCTCAGCACAGAAATAAATAGAATCATAGATAAACTTACTAAGCTGGGCATTAATCCCTACGTCACCCAATGGGTTGCTAACTGGCTTACTGATAGAACCCACACTGTAAAAGTAGCCGACTCCAAATCCAGCTCCAGACAAGTGACAAGTGGAGTACCTCAGGGTTCAGTCCTGGGACCGCTCTTGTTTGGCATCTACTTCTCTGAAGTACAGGCCAACACTAAGGGACTCTGGATAACAAAGTTTGCAGATGACTACAAACTGGGAGCCATTATTGAATCCCCAAATGATGTGGATACTCTATAAAAGGGCCTTACAGAAACAGATGCTTGGTGCCAGAGCCATGGGCTCAAGCTCAATGCCAAGAAATGTATAGTTATCCCCTTTGAGAAAAAACATGTATCCATGAATTACCATATAGGTGGCATTACACTAAACACCGAAAGTTTGATAAGAGACTTAGGGACACAGGTGAACAGTGGTCTCACCTTCGATAACCACATCGCCACAACAGTCAGGAAATCCTTCTATGTAGCACACCTCATCACTAAGGGCTTTTCATCCAGAAAAAAGGAGGTCATTGTCCCACTGTACTCATCCCTCATTAGACCCATTATAGAATACAATGCCCCGTTTGGTATGTACCTCTCAAGACATCTGCAACAACTGGAAAGGCCACAGAAATACCTCACTAAAAGAATCACAGGCCTAAAGCAGATGCCCTATGCTGACCGCCTTAAAAAACTCCAGCTATACTCTGCTGCATATCGTCTACTCAGAGGCGATCTTTGCTTAACATACAAGGCCATGTCAAACCCAGAACTGTTGGACATGCTGCACTTAAAGAAATCCCAATCCCTCAGAGCCACACACTCCAGGGATCTAAACCTTGTCTTCACAATAAACAAAACATGCTGGAGGGATAGGTTTCTGACCCAGAGACTCCCCAGACTCTGGAATAGATTGCCCATACATGTCAAGCAGAGTGCCTCTTTGGTCCTCTTCAAAAGGAACCTTGACGATTGGATGGGAGAATAGAAATTCACCCGGGGATCACGTCAGTCGCCCTGCTAGACAGGGGTCCAGGGAAGTAAATAGTGTGGGAAGAAATAGCCAGGGAATTGTTATGGCTAGGCTTGTATAGGCCCTAGGGCTGATAGCCTAGTACCAACCTATGAACCTATGGAGGGACAAATTCATATCCCAGAGGCTCCCCTCACTCTGGAACAAAATCCCAATCCATGTCAGACAGAGCCCCTCAATGACCCTCTTCAAGAAGAATCTTGACGTTTGGATGGGAGATTGTAAATTTACCCCTGGGATCTCTTCTGTGTCACTGCTAGACAGAGGCATGGTAAACTAACCTTAAATGGGCTATCTTCTGTGACCTACTATACAGAGGCACAGTCAACTAATCTAAGAAGGGTGGCGAAAGCCAAACACACTCTGGCTAGACTTGTAAATGCCCTAGGGCAGATAGCCTAGTATCAACGTATGAACTATAGAGGATAGTTTGTTCTTAGATATTAAGGTTTCCATAGAATCTTGCTGAGTAGTCATCTTCGGCTGAATTTTCATTTATAATTAATTCAGATCAGTACTGTGTGACTTGATCACCTTTCCTTTTACGTTCTTTATTCCAGAACTCAGTTTTTGAAGAGAGGCCTGTCACCATGTGGCTGCATCCACCCAGTCAGTCTCTGAAGAAGTAAACACAGGATAAGTCAGGTATAGTATTGATAAAATCAAAAGTGTTGATGATTTCCTTCTCTTTGTATGCCTGTTGATGAATATTATCACTTTTTTGTGAAAGTTAATGCCAAATGCAGGTTATAATAAGCGGATGAAATTCGCTGTTGTAGGAGCAACAGAAAGTGTGTGCTCAGTGCTCGGCAGCCATCTTGGAATCGCCACTCTCTCAAGAATCTTGCTTTCTTTATCAGAGGGAAGAAGCTTGGTAGAAGGAGATAAGAAAGAAGATTTATCAGACACAATGGAGACCACAGCTGGGGCAGCTGAGGGGCATTTACAGAGAAACTTACAGTCATCAGGGACTTTATAAAAATCTATCAGGTCTCTTGGGAGCAGGAGCCTGGGAATCAGAGGTTTTAGAAGAGGATGCAAAAGCATCCAGAAAAGCTGAAAGATCAGGAGGAACAGCAGAGGGTGTAGGGACCTCCATTTAAAGCAGATTATAACACTTTTGTTATTCAGAAATCTGGGAACAATCCCATTTGAAAACTTCCCACATCTTATTAATAGTATCCCCAAAAGGAAGTTCTTCCATAGGAGAATCCCTCCATTAGATTTCTCCTCAGGTGAAGCATATTCCAAAGAAGTAATCTGGGTGGAATATGCAAGGGAGTCTTCATCACAGGAGGAATCCTCAGATTCAAAGGAAAGGGCCTGAGACTCTGTAGCCTGCACAGAGGAAAAAACTGAGGCCCAGAAGCCTGCAGTGGAGAACTGAAGACAGGAATAGGGAGAGAAGAGGAAGGCCTCAAAGTAATCAAGGCCTTAATAAGACCCTGTGAGAAAGCATCCCAATCTGACTGAAGAGTGGAAGGGAGGTTCAGATGTTTGGTCTTTTGCTTCTTAGTAACATGTCTTTCTGAGAGAGGAGATGAGGAAGAGGAGCTGGACATAGGCCTAACATCCCATTGATCCCTAGAAGGAACAATGGAAGCATCACTGGAGTCCTCCAGCAAAACAAGCTGCTGTTCCCCCATGTCTCCTGAAATGGACATCTGCATAGCCTCGGATATGCTAGGATCTGCACCCTTGGTGGCTTCACCAGAAGTACCCACTGAAGGAATAGACCCGACCTCTGAACATACCACCAGCTCTTCACCGATGTCAAGGGGAACATTGGAGGTGGAAGGCACAGCTGAAGAGGATTCAGATTTTGGCTTATTCATCTTCCTCTTTAAACTCTTCTCAGCCGAAAGACTCGTTGAACCCTCCATGCCATCTCTAGCCAAACATTTCATATGTTGGTTCTCGAGATAAAGACTTAAGGCCAAAAGATGTCTCCATAAGGTCTTTTCCATGAAGGCCTGACAAATAGAACAGGAACTGTGATCATGGCTAGGCCCCAAACAAAAAAGACAAAGATAGTGACTATTTTTATGTGGAATCTGCCTTCCACACCTACACTTGCCCTTCCTGGATGACATGAATATCAGCAAATGGCAGTAGCAATAAAATAAATCCCCAACAGGGTACTTATCTGAAGCTGGCAGCAATACAGATGGAATCTGACTGCAGACCGTATGCAAGAGTCAACCTTTTGAATGGCGGCGAAAAAGTTCCGAGCATGGGATATGCAGATGTCCCTTTTATGGCTGATGATGTTAGCGGTTACGTGCAATGTCCCAGATACTGGCAGTGGCTGTATGCTTTTGTACACAGGCCGGATGTTGATGGGTGGAATACAACCCATATGTAAAGAATACTGCAACATTGAATAGAAGGACATCACATTTTCTTTCTTTTCCCGAGATCAAAGGACCACGGTTCTATGAAGTGACAGGCTGTAGGATGGACATTGTCCAAAATGAAACTGAATGTGCTAATAAAGCAAAATACTGTTGCCTATGGAACTGGATAATAGATTAAGGTGTACATGTGCTGTGAACTTAAGATCCATGCATACCACAGGAATGGAAATAGGATTGGTTGTTAGCAGAGTGTTACTGCAGACAAAAATAAATCATGGAGTTTAGGGACAAAGAAAATTCATTATTTGGCACTGCAAAGAAGCTGACACTTTAAAATTACACACAAAAAAAGTGAAAAAAGGGAACCGGTCCCAAACAGAGCACAGCCAAAATGTTCAGTGAGCACAACCAGTTTATTTAGTAAGCGCTTTCGGTAGAGTAGTTTACCCCACCTTCCTCAGACTACAATAAAATCAATACCAATTTGCCTCTACTTAAATATTTACAAAACAGCGTCAATTATCCAATTTTGCACGCAATTGATAAAAACAGCTCAATTAAATATCCTACGTGTTTCCATGAACAATTTTTAAAAACACTTTTAAAAAGTTCTTGATTATTCACCATAAATCCATGTAGCATGAAACGAAAAGCACACAGCAACATTAAACAATCTGACTTACTTAGCTTTAAAAATATGAACACAATGATATACGATAAATACCATATATATGTACTTATGTATATGTCTTATTTTAAATATATTAAAACTTATATTTATTATCTCCTATCCATGAATAGTTTATAAACAATTTAAAATCATTTTAAAACTATCACTTAAATTATTTAGGTGTAGGAAACTTCAACTGGAGGTAGCTTACCTCCGGGAGTGTATTGACAAGGGAATGGTTCCGACGGGGTTGCACCAGTGGCGTTACCCCGCTGGACTGATTGAGAATTCAGTTTTCCATAAAGAACTCTTAGCCCTATTTGATAGACAGGGAATTGAGTTCATGGAAGCCTTAATAAATTCCTATGGAATTGAAATCAACAGTTTACAAGACGAACTCATAAAACTAGAAGCTTCTTTACAACAACATGCTGATTTTCTTAGATATCGTTTTGATTATCTTAGAATCTTATCAAGCATAGAAGCTTCGGTCTCAAAAATTTTGGCTAATAAAAAACGTAAAATCGAGAGAGACACATTAGAATATAAAAATCATAAAGCATATCCTCTGCCTCCTCTGGGACAAGTAGCTGCGTGGAGGGTACCCATAATGAATGACAATCCTACTACTTCTCAGGACTTTCAGGGTAATGAAGGTGAAGGTGAAGGCCCAGTTGTTCGGAGAAGTGAACGGATAAGAAATTATAATAATGCCAACAATCTCAATGGCACACGCAATAACATCAACAACAACAACTGTAATTGTCCAGATGAGGGATCCAGCTTTGATGGAAATGAGGAGGATTTTCACAGGCCTATCACAACAGGGAACAACACGTCGAACAATGGGGCAAAGAATCAGAGGCGCACCCAGAGAAGGAAGAGGGGCAATCAACGGAGACGTTAGAAATGCCCCAAGTGCATCCTTGTGTTGATACATTACCTTACCTGGAGGGGCCCAGCATTCTTTGCAATGACAAGGGAGATTTTAAGATCTACAATTATACAGTATTATCTATAGACTCTAAACTTGTTGATTTTTTTGCTAAGGGCCTATCATTTATTCCTGACAGGAAATGTAATATTGTCAACATTATTGTAGACCTTAAACTTTTTGTACGCAAGTTAAATTTAGCATATACCCTAGGCAATATGCCCTCACTGCTTAACACACATAGGGTTTCTAGTGTATTTAACCCCCCTTTAAATCCAACCTTATACACCTTTGAGAAAGTGTGTGAGTTGGACTTGAGAACAATGGCCTCTAACAATAACTTTCCCTATAGAGGAAATAATCATATGCCTCGCAACATTAGTAATAATGAGTTAGCATTCATTAAATTACTAAATGAGTGCAATGTTAGGGTCATGGCACCCGACAAGGATGGGGGGTTAATCTTTATGGATGAGTATCTCTATGAAAAGAAAATGTTAGATTACTTGGACTCAGATGTATATGAGCCTTCAAGCATTAATGAAATTAATGTGGCCTATTCCAAAATTAAGAACATTTTGGATGATTTGTTCCTAGAAGGAAGCATTGATTATGATTTATTACAGTATTTAACTATGCCAGCCACTAGGATTCCCACTATTTTTGGCACACCTAAGATTCACAAAGATCTTGTGAACCCCCTTTTAGGCCCATTGTCGATGGAAGGGGGTCTATTACATATGCATGTACCAAAATAGTGGATAGCATTCTTAAGCCACTGTTGGAAAATGAGGTTCAAATATGCAGAGATTCATGGGGTTTTCTTTAGAACATCAGTAAAATTGCATATGAACCCTCTTTGATCTTTCTAGTAGTTGATATAAGGGACCTCTATACGGTCATCCCACATGACTTGGGGGTAGCGTGGACAGTTGATTTTATGCTCCGTAAAGGAGCACTGAATGATCAAATACGCCTTGTTGAAATATTACTTGAAGTAATTCTTAAAAACAACTTTCTTGTTTTCAAAAACCTTCTCTTCCTTCAAACCACTGGCATAGTAATGGGGTCACCATGTGGGTGCACTTTTGCCAACAGCGTTTTGGCCCACTGGGAATTTGAATATCTGTTCCGTAATGCCCTGTATAAAGAACATGTCACTTGGTACACTAGGTACCAAGATGACATGTTCTTTTTATGGAAGGGCCCTCTTGATACTATACCATTGTTTATTGAGAGCATGTCTAAGATGACGCATTTTTTGGAGTTTACATATACCATTGGGTTGTATGATATTTCATTCTTGGATGTTAGGATTAGTAAGGACAATGGGCTGAATAAATTTAAATCAACAATCTTCACGAAGCCCACCTTTTCTAATATTTATTTACACTTTACTAGCTCGCATCCTTTCCATCAAAAAAGAAGTGTTGTTAAAGGACAATTTGTCCGAGCGGCTAGGATGGTGTCTGAACAAGGTGACTTCCTGAATGAATGTGAACAAATCCAATCCAAGTTTTTGATGAGAGGGTACCCATATTTGTTTGTTGAGGAGATAAGACAAGAGGTCATAAATAAAAGAGAATCTGGGCATTTTCAACCTCTATTAAGAGGAGGCATCATGTCAGCAGGTGCTGCTAACAATAACAATGATCAAAATGCCCACATCTCTTTTCTCTTTACATATTGCTTGGATTTCAAATCAATAAAAGAAATCATTTTTAAGAATTGGAGATTATTCCTTGATGACCAGCAGCTTACCAGGGTCATAGGTGATAAGCCCAGGTTTACTTATAGACGCGGACCTAATTTAAAAGATCTCTTAGAGGCTACTAAGTTCAAAAAGGATAAGAAAAAATTGGGTATGGTTAAGTGCGGCATGTGTCCCTATTGTAGACACATTTGTACTAAGTCCCTAATCAAAATGGCAGGGACAGAATATGTGATAAATGGGAAGTACAATTGTAATTCTAAGGGAGTGGTATACGTGGCACTTTGCAGGCAATGTCCTGCATTTTACATCGGCAAGACCGACAGACCACTCAAGAAAAGAATATATGAACATTTATATGCCATTAGTAAGGTTGATCCAAACAATGCACTAGCAAAGCATATTGCCCAAAACTTTGATCATGATTTTGAGTTCTCAGTCTTACATCAGACAGAACCACATATTAGAGGGGGTCCATGGCAACTCCATCTAGAGGAACAAGAGGTTCTGTGGCAGATTCGTACATCATCATACATTCCACCAGGATTAAATGAAGTAGTGTAAAAGTATACTTAAATTAAAAGCCCTTAGGAGGTAGGCTGGTGGGGCGGCTCTTGGTTTTTGGTTGTTTGATTTCTTGCTCTTATGCTCATATATTTATTGTAGGGCAATATATATGCAGTTGAAAACAACCTTTTTTTGCAACTTAATACATAATGATATAATCTTGGAGTGCATTTTGTAAATATAAATAATAGTATCACCATTATGCATGTAGAATTATTATAAGAAGTGTTTAACAGGCTAGGTTTAGTTAATGGGGTGAATATTTGCCTTCTGTTCTTTAACTTGTATGGTTATTAACAATTCATTAATAATTTGTTAATAATTCATTTACAATCTATTCATTAATAACATTAATAATAATATCAAGCATTGAGTTTTAAAATGATTTTAAATTGTTTATAAACTATTCATGGATAGGAGATAAATATAAGTTTTAATATATTTAAAATAAGACATATACATAAGTACATATATATGGTATTTATCGTATATCATTGTGTTCATATTTTTAAAGCTAAGTAAGTCAGATTGTTTAATGTTGCTGTGTGCTTTTCATTTCATGCTACATGGATTTATGGCGAATAATCAAGAACTTTTTAAAAGTGTTTTTAAAAAAACACGTAGGATATTTAATTGAGCTGTTTTTATCAATTGCGTGCAAAATTGGATAATTGACGCTGTTTTGTAAATATTTAAGTAGAGGCAAATTGGTATTGATTTTATTGTAGTCTGAGGAAGGTGGGGTAAACTACTCTACCGAAAGCACTTACTGAATAAACTGGTTGTGCTCACTGAACATTTTGGCTGTGCTCTGTTTGGGACCGGTTCCCTTTTTTCACTTTTTTTGCATGTGAAAATTCATTATTTGACAAGTCTTCGAACACAGATCTGCTTTACCTGGGTTACCTTGCACGATTATGAAACAATGGCTTTAATCCAGTTTCCAGAACTGTGTCCCACATCAAAACATATAGTTAAGGACCACACCTATGCAAAGGGAACAATTAATGAAGTTGACTCTAGAAACCACAGTATCATAGCAGCCAAGGACCAAATGACTCAGGCGGACATGTCAGATTTGTGATAGTGAGCCTACCTACACCCATTCTTGCTTGTAGCACTGCTGTTAAGGCTAATCTACTTTTAACCAACAGTGGTGAGGCAAATAAATATATTTCAATGTCAAAGGATAGTAATGCAATTGCAGTCGATGACCCTGACTGGAATGAACCATTGGGTAGTATTGCCAACAGCAGCAGCATGACAAGTGAAGATATTACAATGTTGGAGGATAGCAATGTTTGCCATCAGAGTACTGTTTGAATAGGCATGAAGTTATAAATTGGCAATGTTAGACACCTCTGGGATGAATGGCAGCAGGAAATCTACTCAGTGCAGCTGGATTACTGTTCAGTGGAAGTATGTATGCACAAATAGCAAGGTTTTTCGCTTATGTGGGACTTGCATTCATTAGCCAGAGTTTTTTTCTATGGAATACAGTGTGACACGGTGGTGCAGCAGTTAGCATTGCGGCCTCACAGCAAGAGGTTCTCCGGTTTGATCCTTGGCTGGAGTGCCTGCTGTGCGGAGTCTGCATGCCCTTCCTGTGGTCGCGTGGGTTTCCTCCAGGTGCTCCGGTTTCCTCCCACATCCCAAAGACATGCTGTAGGTGGATTGGACACACTAAATTGGCCCTAGGTGTGTGTGTGCCTTCTGTGGAAGGTTGGGCGCCGGGCTGGCAACTCGACACTGTAAAACTCCACTGCCAATCATGAGTGGACAATGATCCACTGTGGCGACCCCTAACCGGGAAAAGCCGAAAGAAGACAGTGTGACACCTACCGCAAAACACTTGGAAGCAAGATCTGCTACAGGATGTTCATGGAAAACCAAACACAAAAGTACATAGAAGGCACAAACCACACAGGAACAGAAAACAGCAACACTGTAGTAGTAAATATCCAGAGAATTTATTTGTCCACAAGAACAGATATTAAGCGCTTTCATATAAGTACTTCATCAGAATCACAACACTAAACACATCCAGCACTCTTAAATACCCCACCCTTAAAACCCTAACCAATGAAAATAAATACATTAACCCATACTATGAGTGTTAAAAAAAAAAAGTGATATGAAATATGACCCAGCAAACACTAGAGCCTCACAATGCATTTAAACATTTGATGTTAATAAAATAAATTTACATCAAAACTAATTAAAATGCATAAAATTCATAAAAATAATTTTCATAAAATTAAACAACATGTATACATATTAAAACAGGTTGATAGCCTAAGAAATATATGTGGAAACATGCCACATATGATTTCAACTTTAAAATGCTAGCTACAGAGGTACTTTCATTCAAACCCGGGGGGGGGGGGTAGCATTGAGCCTCCATTGCCACCTCAGCTCCTTGGTTTCTAACAGATCTTCTCAGCCCCCCCCCCCTCCCGAGGTCCCTTTGTAAATGTCCCAAAACAAAGAAGCTGAAGCAGTGGTCCTTATGCTCAGTAATGTGCTTGGCCAATGCATTTTTTTATATCCCCCCTCCTGATGTCCAATCCATCCTCATACATATGCTCCTTGAAATTTCTCTTAGTTTTCCCCACATAGAAACACTCACATTTTGAGCATCTGGCAACATATATAACCCCCACCAAGTTACAATTACTGTGAATCCTTGAAAAAATGTTCATGGAAAAGCCATTCAATTGGCTGGTGATGGACAATGTGACGGTCCAGGGTATTCAATTAAATACTGCTGCTATAGTATGATGGACATGGACTAGGTATCTGTTGGATTTTTCACTCAGAGCAGATCAGCGATGGAATTTCATCTGTAGCTTTGGAGAAGAAAGCATTCCTGAACTGCATGCAGAATTTGAGGGAACTGGATTTCAACATCAGTGTTGTAGCCACAGACCAGCATTATGGGACTGGCAGTGTAAGAAAACAGAGTTTCCAGACACTGACCATCAGTTTGATCTGTGGCATGTGTGTAAAGGTATTACTAGAAAGACTGTTGAGGTGGCCAGAAACAAAGACATAGAACAGCTCTAGTCATAGTGTCATAGCATTTCAAACCACTTATGGTGTTCGGAAACATGATGGAGATGCAGAGCTGCTGTGTGAGAAGTGGAAGTCCCTTTTGTATCACATTACAGATGCACACCAGTAGAAATGAGGCAAGAAGTTCCATGGCTGTGAACATGACATTCCCATCAAAGACAGGGAGAAGTAGCAGTGGTTGCAGGATGGTGATGCTGCTCATATGGCATTGGCAAAGATCGTCATGAAACAAAGTTTGGTGAAGGATCTCCAACACCTAACCCAGTTCTGCCACATGGCAAGTTTGTCTTTCCTGCACTGCTTTGTAAGTATTGTTCCAAGTTTGAACATTTTTTCATACAATGGGATGAAAATAAGGACTATGCTTGCCATTTTGAATCATAATGTGAACCGTCAGCAAGCAACAGGATGATGCCCATTCCCACACTGTACACCAAAAGGCAAAGCAAGACTGGGTGGCAGGACTGAAAATACGATTACATATTTGACATGATCACAGATGTGCTGTCGGCAAAAAGTGGAACTTAAGTGCCAAGTCTGGACATACTATGCACTCCATAAAAAAACATTGCCAAATGTGACAGACCAGATAAACAAGTTAACTCAAGGCATGTATCACAGTTTGGTAAGTTATATTCAAAGTGAGACAGATCTTCAGGCAGATTGTATTTGTGTGGCAAGATTTAGAGAGCCAATAGCATTTCAATTCAGCACTGATGTGCTTTACTGCAGTAAACAGTAATACAAAGACAATGCTTGGAGTAGCTATGCAGTCCTCAAGTTTTAAATGTTTTATTAATGGGCAAATGTTACACAGATTTGAAGATGGGGCGATGAAGTGTAGAAGACAACAGCTGCTTATGAAAGGATATGTTCAGCAGTATAATGCTCACTTAAACTACCAGTAGTCTGAATGAATGTAGAAGATTAAAGTGGAGTACTTACATTACAGTTCAGATTATGAGCATTATAGAGAAACTAGTACTGGTGTGGAACATAAGATGAAAAAATGTAGATGGTGTTGATTGATTTCAGCACTTGCATGCAGATAATGAATAAATTGTCTTTTGGAGAGCCACCACAAATAGCTTCCAGGGGTAAACCAATAAGTTGAACACATGCTACTTTGGTTGCAGTACTATCTTGTTGGTGTTGCAGACATTTGGGTGGACAGTCAGAGCTGTATTTGGTGTAGGGGTGAACTTCTGCTTATGTAAGTATATGTGCAGATGGGCAGTAATCCAGAGATGTAAGCACGACATCTGTTCACATGAAGAATGCTCAAATGTGTTTTTCAGGGTAAGAGCAAGTTCTGCTAACCTACACTAATAAGATATAGTGAGTGTTGTGATGCAAAGGGTCAGTCACTCACAGTACTTGAGATCCATTAGTTCACAAGTCTTCTAAGGACAGACTTGGTCAGCAGGCAAGGAGACAATCCCATATTGGTGCAGTGGAAAAGTGTTTATTTGGTTAAGAGATGGAAGTTACGCTGGTTTCTCATGCCTATGGCCTAATAGCTTTACCACAACAGTCAACATTATGATGATGCAGTTTTACGTGAAGGTGATGCGATCATGAAGTGCACTGGTAGCTGAATTTGAGTTTCTAGAAGTCTAGTGATTTGATGGAAAAGGATTAACATGAAGAGAGAAAACAAGTTAAGTGTAATGGTGAAGCAGTGATAGGAATATATGCTGTTTGTGGGACAGTTGTGTGATATTACAATGAGCTACTGTGTGGAACTGTTTATTTTCTAAGGGTTACATAAATCCATCCATCCTCAACACCTTTTCCCATTTTTGTACATGGGGTTGGGGTGTCACTTCAACAGTAACAATTATCTAGAGCCAAGGTTTACACCACCAGGTGGCTAACCCTGACGAGGTAATTCATCCGTACCACACACACACACCTAGGGCCAATTTAATGTGTCCATTCCACCTGCTGCATGCCTTTGAAATGTGGGAGGAAACCAGAGCATCCACAGGAAACCTACATGAACACAGGGAAGACATGCAGACTCCACAAGGAGGCACCCCAACCAAGAATCGAACTGCAGAACCTCTTGCTGTGAGGTGACAATGCCAACCGCTGCTCCACTGTGCCACCCCTGCACCACTGGAATTATGTCTCTCATAACAGTTGTACTATTGCAAGGTTACAGAAGGATGACTTAATAGGTCGATTGCTGATACATGAAAGGTTCTGTGATAGGCTTATGCCATGTACACAGTTTCTGTGAAGTGTGTGTTATGATGTCTTATCTCCTGGACAACCTGTAAACCACTCAAAGTAATTACTAGCTAATATTGTTGTGATGGCAATGCATAGATGACTTGTGTGGGAAGATGCTGGGAAGGGATCATTTTGTGACTGCAAATGTGTGTGTGTGTGTGTGTGTGTCAGAATTATTGCTACTGTTGGAGTTTTCTTCTAATGATCTTGTCAGTATACCATCGTTACATAAAAACAAAAATCTGTCTATTAATGGTCTGATGTTGATATGTTGCAGAAAATATAAAACTATAGTTGATCCCTTTTGTATTTAAACTGTGTTAGCCTGACATGGAACACTATCACCTGTTATGTCACACATTAAGACAGATAGTAATTTGTTCATGTTATACAGGTTATGCTGCATGAGAACTTTTTTAATATGTGGGAGGTGGTGATACCATAGTATGCATCCCATGCTGACAAAACTCCAGAGGGACATAATAGCACACGTCAGACAAAACAGTCTTATTGTGAATGCAGCTTGGGGGAAATGGATAGGGATTATGGTCATGAGTATGATGCTCAAATGGGAATCTTCACTCTCCTCTCTGACAAGCAGAGGTTTCATTTTATTTTATTTATCCTTTCTTGACTAGTGTTAGTGGCCTCTTTTCATGGGAGACTCAGGGAAAAACGTCTTTGGGCATTGGTGAAACTTCCAAAACATGCCACAGGAACGTTTACATCCACCTAAGATACCACTACCTCAGTTTAACATGTCATGTGAAGGACAGCACCTCCCTTATGGTGTACTGAACTGTCAGCAATCCATGTACCTGGTGTGGGAAAAGAATCCACAGCCTCCTGCAACAAAGGTGAATGTTCTACCTATTGTGCAACTGACACTGCATTAGGTTCATCCAGACTGTGAGGACTGTCTCAACAGGTACACAGAATGAAGAGGAGTAAAGTCATTATTTGCTGTAATGTGCTACACAGTTATTTAAAAAGTAGTGTAACCTTATGTTAGTATGTGCAGTGATGACTGCAGTGGGTGTCGCATTACACTGTAAGAAAAGTAATCTTTATATCATATGGAATTGATGTATTTGTCACAAGTCATCAGCAAAGATGCTGCAGCATGAGACAGTAGATAAGCAAAAATAATAGTGGATAAGAACACTTCTAAACACACATATCACACAATTTTTAATTAGGAACCCATCCACTTTGTTAAAAGAACCAACTCCACATCTATAATTGACTGGATTCTAGTCTCCAGCCTAACCTCTATCACAATCCTCAATCCCTGCCTGATTTCATTAGTGATCACTCTCCCGTCTGTATTCAAAGATTCCCTCTTCACCTTCCCAGACCACATAAACTTAATGAATGATGAAAATGATCTTTCATGACTCCTTTAACAACATTCTTTCATCTGTTAACTGGTTATTCCTCTTTAATCTATCTCTAGATGAAGCTGTCCGACAATTTGACACCATATTTCTTAACACTCACAACTCCCTTGCACCCCTTAGAGCTAAAAGGATCAAATCTAGATGCTCTCCTTGGCTCATCCAGTCTACACACACTAATAATAATAATAATAATAATACTAATAAAAAAAAAAAGAATGCCTGGAAGCTCTTGACAAGGACCAAATTCTCCACTACCAAACATACAAGGAACTACGTAGCCTCGCTATAAAACAACTTAACATACAGTGGATATAAAAAGTTTACACACCCCTGTTAAAATGCCAGGTTTTCTGTGATATACAAAAATGAGACCACAATAAATCATTTCAAAATGTTTCCCACCTTTAATGTGACCTATAACCTGTACAATTCAATTGAAAAACAAACAAATCTGTTGGGGGGGGGTATAAAAAAACACACACAATAAGCTGATTGCATAAGTGTGCACACCCTTAAACTAATACTTTGTTGAAGCACCTTTTGATTTAATTACAGCATTCGGTCTTCTTGGGTAGGAGTCTATCAGCATGCCACATCTTGACTTGGCAATATTTGCCCACTCTTTCTTGCAAAAGCACTCCAAATCTGTCAGATTGCGAGGACATCTCTTGTGCACAGCCCTCTTCAGGTCACCCCACAGATTTTCTATTGGATTTGGGTCTGGGTTCTGGCTGGGCCTTTCCAAAAAGTACAGTTGTGTACACTTACCATAAATGTAGATGTTTGAGAGTATTCACTGTTGCAGTCATCAGACTTGGGTTATCTGCCTGCAGGTAGCCCTCAGTTGGCCCGAATACCAGAGACTTAGAATTTCTGCGTCGGTTGCTGTTGCTTCAGGACTGACGTCAGGTCGTCAAGGGTATAAAAACAGGCAGCCAATGCCATTACTTTAGTTTTTCTTGCCCCAAATGTCAGGAGCCCCCCAAATAGGGAGCTATGTTATAGTGGGAAAAACACCATCAGTAAAAAGCAAATACCAATAGCCATGTAAGGGGTGAGTAATAGAGAAAGAGAGAGAGAGAGAGAGAAGGTGGAAGGAGGGTGGGAAAAGTACAGTTTTGTACCTACCATAAATGTAGATGTTCGAGGATTCCATTGCTGCAGTCCTTACTATTGGGTATAGTCCGCATCCAGTCGGCCCGAATACCAGAGTATAAGGCTGACGTCGGTCAGGGCGCATTAGACTGACGTCAGTACGTCAGGGTACTAATGCGCATGACCGGCGTCATATCCTCAGTCTTTTCTTGCCCCAGATGTCAGAAGACCCTAAAAAGACAAGGCCCAATATACCTGCACCAAAACATGAACAATATATACAAAAATATAAGCAGGTAAACTCACCTACACAACCACCCCTAAACACAGAGGGGAAGGAGGGAGGGTAAATTGGACTGCAGCAATGGAATCCTCGAACATCTACATTTATGGTAGGTACAAAACTGTACTATGTTCTTCGTTTTCCATTGCTGCAGTCCTTACTATTGGGTAGAATCCCAAAGCAGAGGTAAGGGAGGCTGGCAAATCATAAAGAAGCAGGAGCTGACAACATGCCTTGCAAAACAGCTGTGGCAAAACCAGCCCTAGACTTAGAGTAGATAGGAAGGTGATAATGCTTAGAGAAAGTATGCACTGAACTCCAAGTAGCTGCTTCCAAAATATCCTTAGTTGCCACCCCGTAGAAATGCTGTTGAAGTGGCAGTAGCCCTAGTGGAATGAGGCCTAATCCCAGCTGGAACCTCCTTGCCATGATGGGAATAACAAAATGCAATGCAAAAGCCAATCCACCTAGAAATAGTTTGTTTTGACACAGGCTTGCCCTGCGAACTCAAAGCAAAGGAAACAAACAACTGCTGAGACTGCCTAAAATCCTTAGTCCTGCTTAAGTAATAACGCAATTGCCTGTGTACATCTAAAGTATGCAAAATCTTTTCCCCTTTATTTTGGGGGTCTGCATAAAAGTAGGCAAATGAATAGTTTGGTTTAAAGCCACACTAGAAACCACCTTAGGCATAAAGGAAGGATTAGTACGTAATGATACCCTATCCTTATGGAAAATCAAAGGGCTCGACTGCCATAAGGGCCTGCAACTCAGACACCCTTCTTGCAGAAGTAATAGCCAACAAAAAGCAGTCTTCCATGACAAATATTTCAATTCAGCAGTAGCCATGAGGCTCAAAAGGTTGTAGAGTAAGTTTTTCCAACACAAAATTGAGATCCCAAGCAGGAGTAGGAGCTCTACGTGGGGGTCTTATATTTTTTGCCCCTCTAAGAAACTGCTTGAACAAAGGATGCGAAAACAATGGTGGGTCACAATCATAGTGAGCTGAGATTGCTGCAGCATGAATCTTAATGGAAGAGAAGGACAGACCCTTGTCCAGTAACTCAGTAAGATATTGAAGAGCCATACTCAAATTAGGCTCAGAAATCTCCAAATTCTTTGCTTTACTCCAAAATAAAAATCTCTTCCATTTTGCTGCGTACACTTTCCTTGTACTAGGTCTTCTAGCTTCCCTAATCACATTTAAAACTTGTTGAGGAAGTTGAGACCTGCTGTGTTTCAACACAGAATATGCCAGGCTGTCAGATGAAGAGAGTGAAGCTTGACATTGAGCAGATGACCGTCCTGCTGGGATAACAGATGTGGAATCAAAGGTTAAGGCCATGGAGGCTTCTTTACCAGACTCCGTAGTAGAGGGTACCAGTGTTGCCGAGGCCAATCTGGAGCTATCAAAATCATCCTTGGCCTGTCCTGTCTGACCTTTAACAGTACCTTTGGAAGAAGAGGCAGAGGTGGAAAGGCATACACATGAAGGTTTGTCCAACTGAAAGACAGAGCATCCACTTTCCAAGCTGTGTGATGAAACCCCTTTGTGCAAAACTGTGGCAGCTGGTGGTTTAGTGGAGAAGCGAACAGATCTATGTCTGGAGTTCCCCAAGACACTGTCAATTTCTGAAATACATGAAGATCCAGTTTCCACTTGTGGGGATCCATGATTTGTCTGCGTAACATATCTGCTAAGGAGTTCTGTGCTCCTGGCAGAAACCTTGCCTGAAGAGTTAGGTGCAAGCGTAAGCAGTCTCCCATAAAATCATTGCTTGCCTGCATAGAGGATAAGAATGTGTTCCCCTTGTTTGTTGAAGTACCACATGACAGTTGTGTTGTCTGTTAGAATCAACACCTGCCCTGGAAGAAGTAACTCCTTGAAAGCCAGCAATGCGAACTGGACTGCCAACATCTCCTTCATGTTGATATGTAGATGCTGTAGTCTGGCAGGCCACTTGTCTTGTATCCACTTTCCATTTAGATGAGCTCCCCAAGCAATGTCTGAGGCATCTGTCGGTAAAATCTGACTCGCCTCTGGCCGGGTCACAGAGAGTCCCTTGTTTAGGTGACATTCCTGAGCCCACCACAAAAATTCTCTTTGAAGGCAAGGTATTATTTGAATGACAGTGTCTAAATACTGGCAGTGCTGTGTCCATACATTTTTGAGATACCATTGTAACTTCCTCATATGCAGTTTGGCATTGGGAAGCACCAGAATACAAGATGCCATGAACCCTAATGCTTGTAGGACTGTCTCTGCAGTCAGCACGGACTGATGAGATAGTTGATGGAAGTAAAGTGATAGACTCTTTTGTTTGTCCGGGGTTAAAAAGGCCATCTGGGCTGCTGTATGCAGTCTCACACCCAGAAAGCACATGTCTTGAGAGGGTACTAGACTGGACTTTATTTCGTTCACAGAATACCCTAGGCATCTTAGCACTGCTATAAGATATTCCAGATGCTGTAGAAGGTCTTCCTTTTCTTGAGCCAGAATCAGGCAGTCGTCTAAAGAAGGATAGATTTGAAGTCCTTGTAGCCTGAAGTAAGCTATCACTGGAGCCAGAACCTTTGTGAATACTCTGGGCAGTAGATAAGCCAAAGGGCAATGCAGAGAACTGATAATGAGAATCTCCAGCTCGAAACCGCAGATACTTCCTGTAACTTAGCCTGATAGGCACATGAAGGTAAGCTTCCTCGAGATCTAAAGTTACCATCCAGTGATCTTTGCCCAGCAGGGGTAAAAGCTGTTGTAACGTCAACATCTTGAACTTGGGAATGTCCAGATAAGTGTTGAGGAGAGATAAATCCAAAAGCAGTCTCCACGTGTTCCCCTTCTTTGATACTAGGAACATGCGAGAATAAAATCCTAGGCCCCTTTCTGATACAGGGACTGGCTGAATGATGTCCAACACCCATCTGTCTTGAGTAATTAAATCCCAATTTTCTTTGAAAAGAGACAGTCGTCCTTCCAAAGGAGCTGCCAGACGAGAATCTACTGGCAGCTGAAAAGGCAGGTCATTGGGTCTGTTTACGAAAGGACTGACCCCTGCCCTCACCAGAAGTCTGAGCAGGTGAACTCCCTGTTCTAGGCCTAAAAGAACCTTGAGCCCTGCCCCTACCACGTCTAGACCTACCCCTAGACTGGGAATCATAAGCAGGATATGTCCACCCCTTAGCAGGCCAATTTCTACTAAACTTCGGTGGCTGTACCTGCAAAAAATCTTTAACAGTTTGCATAGACTTAGCTTTGTCCTCCATTTTCTTTAAAACTGCTTCCACAGGTGAACCAAACAACACATCAGACTGTAAAGGAGCATCCAAAATCCTTGTCTTAACATGCTCAGCCAAATTTTGATCCCTCAACCAGGCATGCCTGCGAAGAACAGAACTAGTGGCAGCCACCCTCGAGGAGGCCTGCACAGCATCAAAACCACATTGCAAAGAATGCTTGCCCACTTGTTCAGACACATAAACTAAATCCAGCAAGTCTTTACAATCAATACCTTCCGCCAAAGCATCCACCTTAGATTTCAATTGTGAAAGGAGATAATTTTGATATTTCAGCATGTGAAACTGACAATTCAACGCTCTCATGGCTAGAGTGGAAGAAGTATACACTTTCTTACCCCACCTATCTAACGCCCTTGCCTCTTTGTCAGTGGGAACAGGATTTTTAACCACAGAGGCCTTAACACCTTTAGGCCCCTGAGAAACAGTTTCTGGGTCCGCCCTAGGACTCTTAAACAAATACTTATGAGCTTCGGGCACCCTATAGTACCTATCAGGTTTAACAGGAGCAGGAGGCAAAGAATCAGGGTTCAGGGAAGCCTCTGCAAAACATCTTCCACCACATTCAACACAGGAGGTATAGCTAAGGGCCTATGCTGGGGTAAAAACAAGAATTCCCTAAGCCTCTTCCTGGAATCAGAGTAATCCTGGCCTTCCCATTTAAAGTGCTCCCTCATGGAATGCAGAGTCTCTGAAAATGAAAAATCCTCAGGAGGAGAAGCCGAGGAGTGGCATCATCCACATCAGAATCAGAATAATGAGGATACTCCTGCAAATCTTCCGCAGAAGACTCAGAAGCCCCTGAACCCTGTTCAAAACTGTCAAACTCTGGTTCCACTCTAGGCCTCTTATCAGGAGGCCCCATAGAACCTCTAATCATAGTAATCAAATCTTCTGCCATTTTAAGCATATGTTTCTTAGGTACAGAACCCGAAAGGCTAGGAGAAGCCCCTACTGAAGCTGAAGTTGGCCTACCTCTAAAAGAAGTTTTGGCAACAGAAGGAGAGGCTCTAACTACTGTGGGAAGAGAGGGAAGAATAGTTACCTGAGAAGCCCCCTCAGCCTGGCCTGCCTCCTGAGAGGGTACATCCTGTAACAGTAAAGTTTCTGCCTGAGACTCCATAGAAACTCCTGGCAAAACCTCTGGCTCCACTGAGCCACCTAAAGAACCGACGTCCGGGACTGCCGGTTCATCAACCCTAGGCTTGGCTGTTTTGTCCTTGCGCTTCTTGATCGAAGCGGGCCGGAGCATCCGACGGCATTTTATAATTGCAACGCTTCCCAAACACTAATCTGGCACAGTCTAACCTCCTCTTAATAGTGCGTTTGTTAAACCTAGCACAAGAGCGGCAACCAACGTCGTGCTCAGGCCCTAAACAAGGTATACACAATGTATGGTAATCCCTATGAGGTATTTGTTTCCCACAAGAAATACAGTTATTCACTTTTTCTGACATCCGGTTAAATACTGAGGCAAGAAAAAAACAAAATGTTCCCCAACGGGGTACTTAGCCAACTCTGATTCGGTCTGAAACTCCGGTTTCGGAAATATTTCAGAACGCCAACCTGCACTCGCAAAACTGCTTCTGCATCGGACCACGCGGCAAAAAAGACTGAGGATATGACGCCGGTCATGCGCATTAGTACCCTGACGTACTGACGTCAGTCTAATGCGCCCTGACCGACGTCAGCCTTATACTCTGGTATTCGGGCCGACTGGATGCGGACTATACCCAATAGTAAGGACTGCAGCAATGGAAAACGAAGAACATCCAGGACTGCAACAGTGAACACACTCGAACATCTACATTTATTATAAGTGTACACAACTGTACTATGTTCTTCGTGATTCACTGTTGCAGTCATCACACACGGGTTGATTCCCAAAGCTGAAGAAAGGGTGGAGGCAGTCAAGAAGAGTTGGGGCTGGCTAGTATGCCCTGCAGGACTGCTGTTGCAAAACCCGCCCTGGATTTGGAAAAGATAGGCAGGTGGTAATGCTTGGTGAAGGTGTGTACAGAACTCCAGGTAGCAGCTTCTAGAATGTCCCTGGTAGGGGACTCCCCTGAGGAATGCTGTAGAGGTAGAAGTTGCCCTAGTGGAATACATTTTGACCCTCTGAGGAGTTGGTTTCCCATAGTGTTTGTAGCAGAAATGGATACAGTCTGCTATCCATTTGGAAATTGTTTTGAAATGGCCTTGCCCGCTGCCCCTGGTGCAAAACTGACTAGTAACTGGTCAGATTTCCTGAAAGGCTTAGTCCTATCAAGGTTGAATCTGACCTGTCTGTGCATGTGCAAGGAGTGCAGGATCCTTTCCCCTTTATTTTGAGGATTAGGGAAGAAGGTTGGCAAATGGATAGATTGGTTAAGAGCCACACTGGACACCACTTTAGGCATAAAGGAAGGGTTAATCTTGAGGGAGACCCTGTCAGCATGAAAATGAAGGGTTCCACAGCCATAAGTGCTTGTAGCTCAGTCACTCTTCTAGCTGAAGTAATGGCCAGAAGCAAGGCTGTTTTCCAAGAGAGGAATTTTAACTCTGCTGATGCTGCAGGCTCAAAGGGGGGTAACGTGAGCTTTTCCAGTACAAAGTTAAGGTCCCAAGCAGGGGTGGGTGCTCTCCTTGGTGACCTTAAGTTGTTTGCCCCTCTCAGTAACTGTTTGATGACAGGGTGAGAGAAGAGAGGTGGCTAAGTGTTGTAATGAGCCGAGATGGCAGAGGCATGGATATTAATGGAGGAGAAGGATAGGCCTCTGTGGAGTATATCTGCTAGGTAATCCAGGATTAGAGGTAAGGAGAGCAGTGCTGTGTCCTCTCCTTTAGAATGAATCTAGGAACAATACCTTTTCCACTTATCAGCATAGTATTTCCTTGTACTGGGTCTTCTGGCTTCAAAAATGACATCCAGCATCTGCTTGCTTAGGCTGGTCACTGGGGGAGAATTCAAGGAATAAGCCAGGCTGCAAGATTCAGGGTTTGCAGTTGCGGATGCAAGATCTGTCCCTACTGCTGAGTGAGGAGGGTTGGAATCTGGGATAGGTGCCTGGGTGGCACCGGTGACAGGCTGTGCAACAGTGGGAACCAGTGCTGGCATGGCCAGACAAGGGCAATCAGGATTGCCCTTGGTCTGTCCTGTCTTATCTTGAGTAATATTCTTGTGAGTAGAGGCAGAGGGGGAAATGCATAGATTGAGAGGTTTACCCACTATAAGGATAGAGCATCCACTTTCCAGGCCATGCTGTGAGGTGGCCTGGTGCAGAATTTGCTGAGCTGGTGATTGTAAGGGGAGGCAAAAAGGTCCACCTCTGGGGTCCCCCATTTCTGGGTTAGAAGGCTGAAGGTGCTGGGGACTAATTGCCACTCGTGTGAGTCTAGGAGATTTCTACTTAAGTCGTTTGCCAGACAGTGTTCTTTGCCTGGCAGAAATTGAGCTTGCAGATTAATATGCATGTCCAAGGCCGTGTTCCACAGGCCATGGCTAGCCTGCACAGTGGGTAAGAGTGGGTTCCCCCCTGCTTGTTGATGTACCACATAACTGTGGTGTTGTCTGTTTGGTTTACCTTTGAAATGTTGAAACGCAACTTGTTGAAAGACAGTTGTGCGGAAGTACGTTTTCAAGTTTGCGGATGGTTGAAAAAAATGCATCGAATGTACAATGACATTCGCTCATTGCAGATTCGGCATTTTGGGTGCGGAGTGCACTATAGTGGGGATTGGGAAATGGATCCCTTCCCCACTGTAGTGCGACCTCAGTGTTAGAATATTAAAGTAGGGGGGTGGGGGGTACAGGGGGGCTTGCCCCCTGCATTACAGTGTGTGCTCGACATCGAAGTTCGAAACTCAGTGAATCTGCTGTTCAATTTGCTGAGTTTTGAACTTCAGAGACGTTTGACAATCCGGATTCGGCTTTTCAGTTCACCCAACTGGCTGTTCGTAAAGCTGATTTTCAATGTTTCAAAGGTAAACCATCTGGTTATATTAGCAGGGGTCCTGGTGAGAGTAGGGATCTGAAAGCTGTCAGAGCATGCTGAACAGCTAGCATCTCTTTTTGGTTGACGTGCAGATGAATTTGACTTGGGGTCCAGTGGCCCTGAATGCACTTGTCATCCAGATGTGCCCCCCCAGGCATAGTCTGATGCGTCTGTGGTTAGGGTCTGAGTGGTGTGGGCTTGAGTAAAGGGAAGTGCCTTGTGGTTGCATGCTGCTGCCCAACAAAGAAACTCTGTCCTTAGACAAGATATGACGGTTTCCAGGTCCTGAGAATGTTGGCACCAAAGACATTTTAAGTATCATTGAAGTTTCCTCATATGCAGTCTGGCATATGGAATTAGTAGAATGCAAGAAGTCATGAACCCTAGGGCCTGCAGGATTTTCCTTGTGGATAGCTGGGTTCTGGTGGCCATGTGAGTGAAGTAGATCGTCATATAGGCTTGTTTTTCTCGAGTAAGGAATGCCATCTGGGATGCTGTGTCCAAGCTTGCTCCAAGAAATGCAATCTTTTGACTGAGGACTAGTTTTAATTTCTTTTCATTGATATTGTACCCCAGGGAGGTTAGAAGGTTCTTTACAAATGTCAGGTGCTGCAACAGCTTTTCCTGTCTGCCTGAATCAGTTAATCATCCAAGTACAGGTAAATTTGAATCTTTCTCTGTCTACAATAGGCAATGGCTGGAGCCAGGCATTTTGTGAAGACTCTGGAAGCAGTGGATAAGCCAAAGGGAAGTGCAGAGAACTGATAATGCATAGATCTTGCTCTGAAATGTAGGTATTTCCTGCATGAGTCCCTGATGAGGGATGTGCAGATAGGCTTCTTTTAGGTCTAGGGTGGCTAACTAGGCATCATTGGACAGCATAGGAAGAAGCTGCTGAAGGGTGAGCATTTTGAATTTTAGTACCACCAGGAAGGTGTTTAGAATGGAAAGATCTAGGATTGGGCGTCAAGTGTCCTCTTTTCTGGGTACCAGGAAAAGTCTGGAATAAAACCCTTGACCTATCTGTTCTGCAGGAACAAGTTGAATTGCTCTTATGGAGAGCTGGGATTGAACTTGGTTTTGTGCCTCTGCCTACTGGTTTGGAGGAAGGTCTGGGAATCCTTTTGGGGTTGGCAGTGAGTGTAAGTAAAATGTGTACCCCTGGGATACAATGTTGAGGACCTATTGGTCTTTGGTGATGGAGGTCCAGTTTTTTGCATGATGGGCAGGTTTTCCTCCTAAGGGCACAAGCAATTGGGCAGAGGTGAGGAGTGGAGCTGAGAAGTCATTGTGAATTATTTCTGTAAGGGTGTGGCTTAGCACTCCCTTTTTTAGAAGTGGAGGCACAACACTGCTTAGATCTCTGCATATCTTGAAACTGTAATCTGGGGGGGTCTGTTTCCCCCTGAGTCTAGTTTGAGATGGCCTTGAGGGGGCTGGAAAGGACCAATGTTTCGAGGGGCAATGCCTACTTAATCTTGGAGGCTGCACTTGCAAAAAATATTTGACTGTCTGCGTAGACTTAGCTTTTTCTTCCATCTTTTTTAGAACCTCTTCTGCTTTGGTGCCAAACAGATTGTCCTTGTTCAAAGGAGTGTTTAGTAATTTTGATTTGACATGGTCTGGCAAGGTTTGTTCCTTAAGCCAAGCATGCCTTCTCAGTACAGAACCGGTGACTGCTGCCCTGCAAGATGCTACTAGGGTGTCAAAGCTACATTGCAAGGTATGCTTGCTGACTTGGCTTGCAGAATGCATAAGCTCCTGTAATTCTTTATTTTCTGCACAGTCTGTAAAGGTAGATCATTTTTGCTTAATAAGTTCCATAATATGTTGCTGGTATTTCAGCATGTGAAAATGGCAATTCAATGCCCTAATGGCAAGAGTTGCAGAGGTGTATACTTTTTTACCACCTCTGTCTAAAGCTCAGGAATCCTTGTCTGAATGGGTGGGATTCTTAGCTGCAGTTGCTTTTATACCTTTAGGCCCCTGGGAAATGACCTCTGGGTCAGCAGTAGGTTTTTTGAAAAGACATTTGAGAGAGTCAGGGACTCTGTAGTACCTGTCTGGTTTCCTTGGAGCAGGGGGTAAAGTATCAGGAGTTAGACTGAAATCAATAACGACATCATCCACAACATCCAGAACTGGAGGGATTGCTAAAAGTCTATGTTGTGGCAAATCTAAAAATTCTCTGAGTCTCTTTTTGGAATGAGGATAATCCTGGCATTCCCAGTGGAAATGCTCTCTTAAAGTATGTAGGGTTTCACCAAAAGAAAAATCCTCTGGAGCGGAAGCAGAGGGAATGGAGTTCTCTGCATCTGAATCCTCATAAGCAAATAAAGGCATGTCTTCATATTCAGAAACCTCAGAGTCATCAGACTCTTGGTCTGTTTAAGCTGCTGGGGACAGGTCTTTTTTCTCTTTACAGGGGAAGGCTGGCTTCCACTAATCAGCATAATCAGGTCTTCTGCCATTTTAAGTATTTGATGTTGTGCAAGGAAGCAGGTGCTTGAGTTTGGGTCGTCAGTTTTTTTAGGCGTAGCTCGTACTCTTTGCCTTAGAAACTCGGTAGTTTTAGACAGAACTGAAGATGCGAAAGAAGTCATCGGTTTGTTCTGAATATCGGTAATGCGATAAACTTCCTCAGAAGCCAGTGCCTGCACAGCAGCTCTGAACCCATCCAAGGCAGAGACATCCGCAGGTTCCGTAGTCAAAGAAGAGCCTTGCAGCATACCGGACTCCAAACAGGTCTCGATAGCGGCCTGTGAATCCATCAAAGTGGGCATCAGGGGCTGCAAAAATGCCTCGCTGAGTACCGGTGAACTGGCGACTAGCTTAACGGAAGCATCGTTGGCAGTTTTGGACCTGTGCGGTCTGTCTCTGTCATTATCCCTATGTTTTTTCGGAAGATCGGTAGTCAGATGGCTTACCGAAGCCATTTTGGAATACGAAGATCAAGAGCAAAAGTATTTAGCGACAATAAGGGCCCAACGATGAATAGTTTGGGCATTGAACAAAACAGAAAACCGAAAGTGAGGTACGTCGTGATCTGGGCCTAAACAGGTGACGCAGTAAGAATGGAAACCTCGGTGTGGTATTTGCTTTTCACAGGCGTGACTATTGTTAACTTTTTCTGACATTGGTTAGAGCAAGAAAAAATGATCCCCAACAGGGTACTTAGCTTTATAAGACTTCAGGATGATTCAATTTGGAAATGAAAACTCAGGTAGCGGCTGACCGGTACTTGTGCAAACTGCTTCTGCTTTGGGCTCCGCTGAAAGAAAGACTGATGTAATGGTGTCAGCTGCCTGTTTTTATACCCTTGATGACCTGACGTCAGTCCTGAAGCAACAACAACCGACGCAGAAATTCTAAGTCTCGGGTATTCGGGCTGACTGAGGGCTACCTGCAGGCAGATAACCCAAGTGTGATGACTACAACAGTGAAGCCATGCTTTTGTTGATTTGGATGTATGCTTGGGGTCATCGTCATGTTAAAAGGTGATATTCCTCTTCATCTTCAGCTTTCTAGCAGATGCCTGAAGGTTTTGGGCCAAAAGTGACTGGTATTTGGAAGCATTTGTAATTCCCTTCACCTTGACTAAAGCCCCAGTTCAAGCTAAAGAAAAGCAACACCAAAGCATGTTACTGGCACCACCATGCTTCACAGTGGGGATGGTGTTCTTTTGGTGATGTGAAGTGTTGTTTTTGCTCCAAATGCACCTTTTGGAATTGTGGCCAAAAAGTTCAACCTTGGTCTCATCAGACCATAAAAAGAAGTTATGTCTTACCATAACGGTCCATCTGTATTGCTGATCCTCGTTCAGTCATTACGTGTGGGTATCGTTTCTGACCTCGGAACCGAGCCGGCCATCTTCCAAGCTCGCGTCAGCTACAAACTCTCGAGATAAAAACTCTTACCCAGAATTCCCCTCTCCCTGTTACCTCAGATTGAGTTTGCAAGTCAAAAGAAGGTAGAGGCTACCTCTGGTCAAATGACCTAATAGAACCGGATGGTGAGATCCACTAGAAGCCACAGGAAGGGGAAGGAGGGAGGGTCGTAATGACTGAACGAGGATCAACAATACAGATGGAACATTATGGTAAGACATATCTTCTTTATCTGATATTGTTAATCCTTGTTCATTCCTTATGTGTGGGAGAGTCCCCAGCTACCTTTATTCCTGGGAGGCTCTCATGGAAGGACGTTCCTGAGCACCACAGAACCAAAAGATGCTCTTCCCCTGGAGGCCAAATCCAATTTGTAATGATTGATGAAGGTATGAGGGATAGCCCAAGTTGCAGCTGCACAAATGTCATGTAAAGAAGCTCTGGCATGGAAGGCAGCAGAAGTTGCCACTGACCTTGTAGAATGAGCCTTTATGGTAGTAGGTAATGGAATATTACATTGTCTATAAATGAAGATCACACATTCTTTCAACCATTTAGCCAATGTGACCTTAGCAACAGCATTTCCTAATCTAGGTCCAGAATAGGCCAAAAATAACTGGCCTGATTTACAAGAGGCCTTAATCCTGTTCAAGTAGAAGTGAAGTTGCCTGTAAATATCTAGGGTATGTAGGCAATACTCTCCTTTGTTTGAATGACTGGGGAAGAAAACTAGCAATTCAATGGTTTGATTAATGGACATTTCAGAGATCACTTTTGGCAGAAAGGAAGGATTAGTTCTCAATGACACTCTATCTCTATGAAAAATTTAATATGGACTCGATGCATAAGGCTTGAAGCTCAGAGATACATCTGGCAGAAGTAATGGCGACCAAAAACAAGGTTTTCCATGACAAATATTTGAGGTTGCAAGAAGAAGCTGGTTCGAAAGGTGGCATTGTCAAAGCTTGTAGGACTAGTGACAGGTCCAATGGTTGAGTAGGTTCTCTAAAAGGGGGTTTTAGATGATTCACGCCTTTTATGAAAGTGTTGCATAATTTGTGTGACATAAAAGAGGAGTCTTGGACACCATCATGGAAATTAGATATTGCAGCCAAATGAACTCTAATGGTAGAGGCAGATAGACCGTATTGAAATAGGGTGGCTAGATACTCCAGTACTATCGACACTGGTGCTGAAAAAGGATCTACCCGTTTTTCTTTCAGCCAAAAAGTAAATCTTTTCCACTTGCTGAGATATGTAATTCTGGTGGAAGACTTATGAAATGCAATAAGAATGTCACGTACTGGCAAAGAAAGATCATTCTGGCTGGCGATCAAGAGAATTGGAGGAGCCAAGCTGTGAGCTTCAGGCTGTTCAAGTTGGGGTGAATCAGATTCTGAGGATGGGAGATCAACCCCAGGGTTGGATGGAGATTCCACGGTTGATATAGCAGGTGAGGCCAAAGGAAGGGGAACCAAATCTGACGAGGCCAATATGGTGCTATGAGGATTACTTTGCTCTTCAACCGGCGGGCTTTCTTCAGAAACTGGGAGAGAGGTGGAAATGCATAAAGTAGACCCGAGGGCCAGTTGTGGACTAGAGAGTCCTGGGTGACTGTCCTGGAGGAGGAATGAGGGCAAAGTAGTTGCTGCATTTGTAGTTGGTCGGGACGCAGAGAGATCACAGCAAGGAAGACCCCAGCGGTTGAAAATCTCCGCCGCTATCAAGGGATTCAGGGACCACTCATGAGGTTGTAGTATACACCTGCTGAGTCTGCCTGCTATCATGTTGGAACTCCCAGGAATGTACGTTACTAGAAGAAAACAGTTGGTAGCCATCGCCCAATGCCATATTCTCATGTCCTCTCGACAGAGTGGGTAAGATTTGGTTCTGCCCTGTTTGTTGATGTACCAGACCACTGCCATGTTGTCTGATTGTATCACAATAGTCCCAGACGGCAGCAGAGGATGGAATACTTGCAACGCCAGAAGCACCGCCCTCAGCTCTAGAACATTTATATGCAGATGGGCCTCCATTTTGGACCAAATACATTGGACTGTCTGTCCCTGACATAGCCCCCCCCACTCCATCAGGGAGGCATCACTGTAGCCTTGGGCTGTTGGGGGGAGAAGGGGCAACACCATTGTGATGGGTTGTGGCCATCCACCAATTTAAATCCTGTTTGCACCTGTGAGTTACCCGAATCTTGGCTGGAAGAGGGTACTGAAAGGGATACCATTGAGTGAGCAGTAGCCATTGTAGAAGCCTCATGTGAAACCTGGCCAGGGGGGGAATGGTGATGGAGGCTGCCATGGAACCCAACAACTATAGAACAGAGTGAGCTGTGGATTTCTCCCTTAAAAGGATTTGGATCAGTTGTTGCTTTATCCTTAGAATTCTGTGCTCTGGAATGGATGCTCTGCAGTTCTTTGTATTCAAGATGACCCCTATGAATTCTGTGGACTGAGATGGGGTGATATTGGATTTTTGCCAGTTTATGGTTATGCCTAGCCTTTCTGCAGAGAGGAGAGAGTATGCCAGGGCTTCTTCCAATAGATGTCTGGTGGGGGCGGAGATGAGCCAGTCCTCTAGGTATGGAAACATCTGGAATCCTTGTAGTTGCAAGTGAGCTGTTATGACTGCCATGCACTTTGTGAACACTCTGGGGGCTGTAGAGAGTCCAAAGGGCAGTACTCTGAACTGGTAGTGACTGGCTCCCGCACGGAAGTAAAGGAATCTTCTTGATGACCTGTCCACTTTTATGTGGTAGTACACATCTTGAAGATCTATCGAGCACATCCAATCATCTTTTTCCAAAAGCAGAAGGATAGACTGTATTGTGACCATCCGGAATTTTCGTACTCAATACACTGAGATCCAAAACTGGTCTCCAGTCCCTTGTTTTCTTTGGCACCAAAAATAGTCTTGAGTAGAATCCGGATCCTATCTGGTCTGGAGTGACTATTTGGATGACTCTCTTTCTTAGCAGCTTTGATATCTCTAAAGCTGCTTCTTTCCTTTGACTGGGTGGAATGTCAGGTAAGTTTGTTGGGGGAGCGGGACAAAGATCGATGGGAATATGATAACCTCTGGTTATTATCCTTTGTACCCAAGAATCGGTGGTGATGGTTAGCCAGGCAGAAGGGTACAAAGAGAAACGACCCCCAATTACTTCCAGAGGAAAGCAGCTGGGCCGCTCTTCAGGAGCGCTGGTAGGATTGGCCAGGAAAAGAGTCCCTGGAACCCTGGTTATGTGGACCCCCTCTGCCCCAAAAAGGGCATCTTCCTTGTGAGTTTCCCCCTCTGCCTCTAGGGGAGAACTCAGCCTGTGTGTCATGGAAAGGACCCTGAGACTTTCTGTACCATATCTTTCCACTCTTCTGGTTTCTGGAGAAAGCCCATTGAGGGGAAGAATAACGGACACCCACGGCAGAAAGGGTCTTACCGTCCTGTTCACATCTACCCAGTGTGCTTTTAACCTTGGGTCCAAACAATGAAGATGCTTCGATGGGAGCATTGAGAAAGGAAGCCTTGAAGGGTTCCACGAAATTACACAAGTAGAATAAGACATCGGAAAAAAGATTGTTGAACTGAAACTGCAAAAACAATGCTCCGGTCCCACCAATGAGCGTACAAGGGCTCAATAATCCACGAAGGTAGAGTTGAACTCACAATTTATTGAATGTAGAACAAGGTACACACCATCAACGATAACACAAACAACCAGCAGGATCCATTCAAATGCATAGCACCAAAAACGGAGCCCACAACATCAAACGAGACAGTGCATGACAGAAAATAACGCCAAAGACAACCAGTTAAGCGCTTTCAACCATATCCATGGTCTTCATCAGAACTAACAGTGAACGCCTTAAAAAACTCAATTTATAACTTCATTGGCGCCAAAAAAAAGCTTAATGACATTTTAAAGATATATTACACTGCCTCCATATGAGGCGTATTCTTGCCAATGAAGACAATGCATTCAACTAATGTAAAAATGCGTTCAACCTTTTAAAAATGCGTTCAACCTTTTAAAAATGCTCATCTCTAAAAGTGCACATCTTAAAAAACACATAATATTATAATGCAATATATTATAGATATATTTAAAATATATTGCAGATGATATAGATAATCTATAACAAAAATGTTTAAAAACAATTTAAAAACAGTTTGAAAAAATGTTTTTATAAGAATGTTTTTATAAGAAATGTGTATGTAAGAAACCTCCTAAAAGGGAGCAACTATGAATATAAATATAAATATAGATGTAGTACACTGCGCAAATTATATGCCTAGATGAAAACAAATAGTTAACTATACAAAAGTGCTGTGGACAATAACTATATATCTCTACCTGTATAGAAAATATGACAATGAATAAATATTTAAATAAATAAATATACTTTCCCGTAAATAAAGAACAATGTTGGTTACTATATGTGGGTAATTCTATGGTAGAATTATTTAGCTTTCACATGATTTATTGATGAAGATTTGTATAAATATTAGTAAGCTGAAGAACTCTTTACTTTAAAATATATAAATAATGATAATAGTAATCCAAAAAAGGCATACTATAAATATATTGTTAAAAAATATTACAAAATATTGCAAAATTTTATTAAAAATGTTAAGAAGGATATGTATTAAAACCCTAAGTGTGCTATTAATAAACTATTAATAGTAAATTGATTGATTAATTAATTGTTTAATAATTTTAGAGAAACTGCATTAAAAATATACTTATAATGATTCAAAATAATCAATAATAGTCAAGAATAATCAAAGATATAGGTGGGGACCTGATTGATTACTTCATGAGTCTATATTATGTATAATTAAATGAGTAATGATTTTATAGAAATACACTCATTCAAACCTGGTGGATTAGTGGCATCCAAATGTAACTGCCACCAGGTTTCTTTGAAGGCTATTAAACTTTTAATATTACCTCCTCTGGGATCATTTGGGATGACCTCTAGAATACTGAATTTAAATGTGTGCTGTGTTCCCTTTACGTTTATGTGTCTGTATAAGGCGTTGTTTAAATCTTTAGTCTTGATACAATACATATGATCATATATACGTTTTTTCAGCTGACGCTCAGTTCTTCCTACATAGAAGGCAGGACACAAGTCACACATAGCCAGGTAGATGACCTGTTTGGTATTACAATTGCCTGTTTGACTGACAATAATACTGTTATGTCCATTTTTGAGATGAATCTTACTTGCACTGGACATAAATTTACAGTAATTACAACGTCCACACTTTCTACTATTGGTTTTTCTAGAATGATTGAGGCTCAAACGTTTAGCATGATGTTGTTGTGTTAGTAACTTCTTGATATTACAACCCATCCTATAAACAAAATTAGGTTTAGTACCTAAAATGTCCACTAACATTTGATCATTGCTTATCATATACCAAAATTTACATATTATACTTTTGATATTTTCAACCCCTACACAATAGGGTATTATACATGCACGTTTAAAACTAGGTTTAGCTCCACCTTCTTTAATGATAGGAGTATTTTGAACAATACCTGATCCCAATAATGGTAAATATTTTATACCTCTTTGGCTGATGACATAAGAGATCACTTCATGCATCATGTCTGAGGGATAACCTCTTTGACTAAAAAATTCTTTGATTAAAGTTAATTCCTTATACATATCATCCTCATCCGAAACCATTCTCACTGCTCGAATAACTTGACCTTTAAATACATTATATTTAACCTTAGGTGGATGGTAACTAGAAAAATCCAAATAATTATTGGAAAAAGTCTGTTTCCGATGAATTTGTGAATATATATTCCCATTGTCATTGACAATGTAGGTGTCAAGATATGGTAATCCCTTAGTATTATGTGTGAGGGTAAATTTCAAGAAATTGCTACTCCCCTTAATAAAATCAAAAAACTCAAGTAGCAATCCTTCAGTGGCTTGCCAAATAATATATATATCATCCAGAAACCTGGAGTAATACCGAACATGTTGAAAATATTTGGAAGGAAATAACACATTATCTTCCCAATTTAACATGACTAAGTTGGCATAAATGGGGGCACAAGCTGCCCCCATTGCCACTCCCTTTATCTGTCTAAAAATCTCACCCTCAAAATAAATAAAATTATTATCTAATACTATGGCCATTAATTCGGTGATCAGACATATAGAGTCCCATTCCAAGTCTGTATGTTTGGTCAAGCTGTTCGAGAAGGCTTGTAAGCCTTCTTCCTTAGGTATACACGAAAAAAGGTCTACCACATCTATGGTCACTATAATGTATGGTTTAGTAAAATCTAACTCCTTAACTGGGAACTGAGATAAGAAGCACCAAGAGTCCTTGACCATATGTGGTATAAAGGTGTAAACATTTTTCAATATCCTGTCAATAAATTTACCTATGTTAAAAGTTTTTGAATGGCTGCCTGAGACGATAGGTCTCAGGGGTGGGTCCTTGGTATTCTTATGAATCTTGGGGATTCCCACCATAGTGGCTAAAGTAGGATTGCTAACTCTGATAAACTTGTATATGACATCAGTAATACGCGTCTCAACCAAATATTCTTCAATATACGAATCAATTCTTTGATAAGCAATATGTAATTCGTTCTTTGAAACAGCTGCGTAATTGCCAGAAAAATGTAAGATATTATATATCTTTTGTATATAATTCAAGTTGTCATAAATAGCAATTCCTCCCCCTTTATCGGGCTTCATAATACGAATAGAGCTATCCCCCTTTAAAGTTTGCAAGATCTTATTCTCTTCTTTCGTTAAATTTTGATATACCTTCATACCTTTTAAGTAATTGTATTCGTTATAAATTTCTCTGGTCACCACCTTATCAAATGTATCGATGGTAGGATGATTAGGTGGAGTGAATTTACTCTTTAAAACAAGAGATTGAGAAATATCACTCTTATCTTCATTTTCTCTGAATGAAATACTATCTTTATAAAAAACTTCTAAATTAATTTTTCTTATAAATTTCTTAAAATCAATTAAAACATCAGTAAGTTTAAAACCCGGATTGGGAATAAATTTCATACCTTTCTCAAATAACGAAAAATACACCTTATCAATACATAATTTAGAATAATTAAAGATGTTAAAATTACGATAAATATATATATTATCTACTATAATCATTTCATTATTATCTAAGGTGTTTCCTCCATCTGTGTTATCAAGTTGTGTATCAAGTTATTTGAAGAAGAGAATAAGATCTTGCAAACTTTAAAGGGGGATAGCTCTATTCGTATTATGAAGCCCGATAAAGGGGGAGGAATTGCTATTTATGACAACTTGAATTATATACAAAAGATATATAATTATAGTGACCATAGATGTGGTAGACCTTTTTTCGTGTATACCTAAGGAAGAAGGCTTACAAGCCTTCTCGAACAGCTTGACCAAACATACAGATTTGGAATGGGACTCTATATGTCTGATTACCGAATTAATGGCCATAGTATTAGATAATAATTTTATTTACTTCGAGGGTGAGATTTTTAGACAGATAAAGGGAGTGGCAATGGGGGCAGCTTGTGCCCCCATTTATGCCAATTTAGTCATGTTAAATTGGGAAGATAATGTGTTATTTCCTTCCAAATATTTTCAACATGTTCGGTATTACTCCAGGTTTCTGGATGATATATACATTATTTGGCAGGCCACTGAAGGATTGCTACTAGAGTTTTTTGATTTTATTAAAGGGAGTAGCAATTTCTTGAAATTTACCCTCACACATAATACTAAGGGATTACCATATCTTGACACCTACATTGTCAATGACAATGGGAATATATATTCACAAATTCATCGGAAACAGACTTTTTCCAATAATTATTTGGACTTTTCTAGTTACCATCCACCTAAGGTCAAATATAATGTATTTAAAGGTCAAGTTATTCGAGCAGTGAGAATGGTTTCGGACGAGGATGATATGTATAAGGAATTAACCTTAATCAAGGAATTTTTTAGTCAAAGAGGTTATCCCTCAGACATGATGCACGAAGTGATCTCTTATGTCATCAGCCAAAGAGGTATAAAATATTTACCATTATTGGGATCAGGTATTGTTCAAAATACTCCTATCATTAAAGAAGGTGGAGCTAAACCTAGTTTTAAACGTGCATGTATAATACCCTACTGTGTAGGGGTTGAAAATATCAAAAGTATAATATGTAAATTTTGGTATATGATAAGCAATGATCAAATGTTAGTGGACATTTTAGGTACTAAACCTAATTTTGTTTATAGGATGGGTTGTAATATCAAGAAGTTATTAACACAACAACATCATGCTAAACATTTGAGCCTCAATCATTCTAGAAAAACCAATAGTAGAAAGTGTGGACGTTGTAATTACTGTAAATTTATGTCCAGTGCAAGTAAGATTCATCTCAAAAATGGAAATAACAGTATTATTGTCAGTCAAACAGGCAATTGTAATACCAAACAGGTCATCTACCTGGCTATGTGTGACTTGTGTCCTGCCTTCTACGTAGGAAGAACTGAGCGTCAGTTGAAAAAACGTATATATGATCATATGTATTGTATCAAGACTAAAGATTTAAACAACGCCCTATACAGACACATAAATGTTAAGGGAACACAGCACACGTTTAAATTTAGTATTCTAGAGGTCATTCCAAATGATCCCAGAGGAGGCAATATTAAAAGTTTAATAGCCTTTAAAGAAACCTGGTGGCAGTTACATTTGGATGCCACTAATCCACCAGGTTTGAATGAGTGTATTTCTATAAAATCATTACTCATTTAATTACACACAATATAGATTCATGAAGTAATCAATCAGGTCTCCACCTATATCTTTGATTATTTTTGACCATTATTGATTATTTTTGATCATTATAAGTATATTTTCCAATGCAGTTTCTCTAAAATTATTAAACAATTAATTAATTAATCAATTTACTATTAATAGTTTATTAATAGCACACTTAGGGTTTTAATACATATCCTTCTTAACATTTTTTAATAAAATTTTGTAATATTTTGTAATATTTTTTAATAATATATTTATAGTATGCCTTTTTTGGATTACTATTATCATTATTTATATATTTTAAAGTAAAGAGTTCTTCAGCTTACTAATATTTATACAAATCTTCATCAATAAATCATGTGAAAGCTAAATAATTCTACCATAGAATTACCCACATACAGTAACCAACATTGTTCTTTATTTACATTAGAATTTATGGGAAATTATATTTATTTATTTAAATATTTATTCATTGTCATATTTTCTATACAGGTAGAGATATATAGTTATTGTCCACAGCACTTTTGTATAGTTAACTATTTGTTTTCATCTAGGCATATAATTTGCGCAGTGTACTACATCTACATCTATATTTATATTTATATTCATAGTTGCTCCCTTTTAGGAGGTTTCTTACATACACATTTCTTATAAAAACATTCTTACAAAAACATTTTTTCAAACTGTTTTTAAATTGTTTTTAAACATTTTTATTATTGATCATCTATATCATCTGCTATATATTTTTATTTTTAATATAAATTGCATTATAATATTATGTGTTTTTTAAGATGTGCATTTTTAGAGATGAGCATTTTTAAAAGGTTGAACGCATTTTTAAAAGGTTGAACGCATTTTTACATTAGTTGAATGCATTTTCTTCATTTGGCAAGAGTACGCCTCATATTGAGGTAGTGTAATATATCTTTAAAATGTCATTAAGCTATTTTTGGCGCCAATGAAGTTATAAATTGAGTTTTTTAAGGCGTTCACTGTTAGTTCTGATGAAGACCATGGATATGGTTGAAAGCGCTTAACTGGTTGTCTTTGGCGTTATTTTTTGTCATGCACTGTCTCGTTTGATGTTGTGGGCTCCGTTTTTGGTGCTATGCATTTGAATGGATCCTGCTGGTTGTTTGTGTTATCGTTGATGGTGTGTACCTTGTTCTACTTTCAATAAATTGTGAGTTCAACTCTACCTTCGTGGATTATTGAGCCCTTGTACGCTCATTGGTGGGACCGGAGCATAGTTTTTGAAATTACACAAGTGCATTCAGGCGTGTCGTCTCAGAACAATGTCTGAACTTGCCACTCCTTCTGATGCATGAGATATCAGGCGCATGGAGGAGTTAGATATTGATTCAATGGTAGCTAGCTGAGAGATCACTTTGTCACAGACCTCATCAGAAACAGCACCAGCCAAAGTTTCAGTGAGCTGAGAAATTAAATCTCTTTGAAGCCTGGTAAAGTGTGCCATATAGTTCAGGGACCTGATTGTAAACGTTGCTGATGCAAAAGTATGCTTCCCTATTCTGTCCAGAGGCCGGGACTCTTTGTTGGGCAGATGGACATTCTGGCTTTCTTCTTCCGCCATGTCCTTTTTAGTTGTGGCTGCCACCACCAAAGCATTTACAGGAAGACCTTTGGACTAATGGGGGTCAGTAGCAGGAGGGGACAAAATTTTATCTGACCTCCGGGGAATGGCCTCAATGGTGTCAGGAGCCTTCCACGCATGCTGCACGACAAGCCGGACCAGTTCCTCGGCAGGTGGAGTAACCCAGGAGGTAGGGGTCCGGGCACAAAAGGCCTGCAGGAACACAGACTCTTCAGAGGTCGGGTTCAAGGGCTGCCAATCACCTCTCTGTTTAAGAATTTCAAGAATATCACCATCAGAGGGTGAGTGAGGGGACCCTTCCCCATCATCAAAGTCTGTGCCTTCAGTAAGGGACTCTTCTGTGGAGTCCATGTGCTTCCTCTTGCACAAGCTCTTTTGATAAACTTCCTCAGATGGAGAAGCTGGGGAGGACAGTGCAAAATGGGTCTCCTGTGGGAGTATATCCTGAGGCCCTTGCACCCGGTATCTGCTAGGAGTGACTTGTGTACACTGCAGTCCAGAGGAGGGCAGGGAGACTAATAGCACAGGATTGCCAACTGACGCCAAAGCCTTCTCCATTAGCTGAAAGGACAGTCCACCTGAAGAGGGGTGAGTGCCCAGGGCAGAGGTCACCCCTCTCCTAAGTGGTTCAGCCTGCCAACTTGGAGTCCCTGGATGGCTGTGAAACACCAAATTATGTATGCCACAGCTGACATCCTGGGTTGTAGCGAAACTCTCCTGCCACAAAGGCAACTGTGGCTCCTTAGTGAGGTCCATAAAGGGAACCATAGAGGGGGAAGACTGTGCTATATCAAGGGGCTTTAAAGGCAATGAAGGAGGAGAATAAGTATGGGGTCTTTGGTAAAGGGTGATCACCTCCCGAGGAAGGATAGGTCCTGGGAGGGGTGGAATACCTCTGGCCAAAAGCACTTGATCTACAAGATGCAAGATGTGTTCAGAGAGGCTTCCAGTGGATTTCACGGACATGGCTGAGGGAGAGTCAGGTCTATCCAAAGACGGAGCAAGCTCGGTGCCCACCTCGGAGGTCTGCACTGAAAACAACGGGGCTGTAAAATACTGAACTACAGGGTGTCTGCACCAAGGAAATCATTGGTGCCGAAGTCATGGTCTGCACCGACAATAAGGTCAGTACCAAAGTGGTTGTCGGCGCTAAGGCTGGAACCAAAAAATTGGCGCCGATAACTGAATGGTCGGTGCTGAGGGTAGTCGGTGTCGGGTAAGTTGTCGGAGCTGAATAGGCAATGGACGTCGAAAAATCCATCGACATCATGACAGTCTGTACTGACTGGACCGTCAGTGCCAGTAAAGAGGTCTGAACCAAGGAGCCCCTCGGTACCGATATGGGAAAGGGCACGCTAGTCAGTGCCAAAGTCACAGATGGCTCCAATGACCTAGATATCGAAAGCGTTGGAGCCAAAGAAGTCGAATCCGAACTGGAAAGCTTAGCTTTCTTGGGTCTCGGTTCCTGGGGGTCCCCAGCCGGGGACGAAAGAAGAGACTTGGCCTTTATATGTTCATCACTCTTTTTCTTATGGGATCTTGGAGAGGTTGAAGCCTCCGACCCAGAAATAGCCTCTGAAAAAGGAGATTTAAGTAGCCCCTTCAATATTAATTTATTTTTTCTCTCAGTCAACATCCTGTTAGAGAAAATCTTACAAATCCCACAGGGTGAGTCAACTGTTAAATGAGGCACACCCAAGCAATAGACACAAAGGGAATGTGCATCTGAAGTAGGTAATTTATGGCCACAATCTAAACATCTTTTAAATCCTGGACTACCTTTTTTATCTGCCATGATAGAAAGAAAGAAGGAAACCCAGAAAAAATACCAGCAATGGTACAAGAATTACCTGAAGGTAAGAAGGAAAGGGGGTTTACCAACGATGGTAAAAAAAGAAATTACCTCGCGGTAAAGAGGAGGAAAGGAATAGAAAGGATTCAAGAAAGGATAGTCGCTAAATGCAATAAGGTAAGAGAAAACTATCTAATAACTTTTCTGTGAGAAAAAGCTGTTTTAGAATTTAGTATGAAGAAAAATATTGTACTTAGCTCAAGAGAAGTAACCTGACATGACCGAATGGTGATGCGGCAAACGAAATCTGAGGTAACAGGGAGAGGGGAATTCTGGGTAAGAGTTTTTAGCTCGAGTGTCTGTAGCTGACACGAGCTTGGAAGATGGCCGGCTCCGTTCCGAGGTCGGAACTGATACCCACACATAAGGAATGAACGGGGATTAACAATATCAGATCACATTTTCCCACATGCTTTTGGGAGATGATGTATTGTTTTGCAAATTTTAGCTGGGTCTGGATGTTTTTCTATGTAAGAAAAGGCTTCCATCTTGCAATCCTACCCCATAGTCCAGACATATGGAGAATATGGGAGATTGTTGTCACATGTAGTACAAAACTAGTACTTGCCAGAAATTCCTGCAGCTCTTTCAGTGTTGCTGTAGGTCTCCTGGCAGCCTCCCTGACCAGTTTTCGTCTTGTCTTTTCATCAATTTTGGAGTGATGTCCAGTTCTTTGCAATGTCACTCTTGTCCCATATTTTCTTCATTTTTTGACAACTGTCTTCACTGTGTTCCATGGTATATCCAATGCTGTAGAATTTTTTTTTTGTACCCTTCTCCTGACTGATACCTTTCAACAATGAGATCCTGTTGATGCTTTGTAAGCACTCTGTGAACCATGGCTTTTGCTGTAGCAGGCAACTGAGTAAATGGCAAGAAAATCCTACTAGGTCAGCTAAACTTTATTTGGGGTTAATCAGAGTCTCTTTAATTGAGGACAGACGTGTACCCGAGAAGGCTGAACGTTGTATTTAAATCAAAATGTGCTTCAACAAAGTATTAGTTTAAGGGTGTGCACACTTATGCAACCAACTTATTGTACTTTTTATTTTTTATATTTTTTCCCCTAGCAGATTTGTTTGTTTTTCAATTGAATTGTACAGGTTATAAGTCACATTAAAGGTAGGACAAGTTTTGAAATGATTTATTGTGGTCTCATTTTTTATATCATAAAACTCTGGCATTTTAACAGGGGTGTGTAAACTTTTTATATCCACTGTAGATAAGAAAAACTTATCAGAAATCCCTAACCACACAAAAGAATCCCCCAAAATTTTGGAATACTGTCAAACAAATCCTGCACCCTGGAAACTTCCCTACTCCTACCTAACCCCTGCCCCAATAATTCCCCACAACAGACTGCATCCATCTTTAACTCTTACTTCGACTCTATTAGTAAACTTATTCAAACGTCTGACTCCACTGATCCCTTTAATACTAAGATTCCTTCTAAGCTCAATGATTCCTCCTCACTAAAAACAGTTCCTATTTACTATATTAAAAATCTTCTCCTAAAACTAAAACCTTGCTCTGCATCAGCACACAATCTACCCCACTCTACCTTAAGGCACCAGTTCACTCTAGTGCTTATCCCAATACCATTCTCATAAACCACTCAGTAAGGGAATCCAGTTTCCTCATTATGGAAGCAGTTCTACACTATACCCCTTCACAAAGGTGGAAACTCTACTGACCTATAGAAATACTGTCTCCTCTATCTAAAATCCTTGAGAAAATTGTACATAAATCCTTAACTACCTCACCCACCAAAATCTACCATCACCTACATAACACAGTTACAACCGCACCATAGTACCACAACAGCCCTTATTTCCTTCACCAACTCTATTTTCCTTGACAGAGACAATAACAAGCTGGTCTCATCTCATTCTTGATTTTTCAAAAGCTTTTGATACAGTCTCACACCCTATTCTCCTCTCTAGACTCTCTCAACTCAAATTTTCTACTTGTACTAGTTCCTAGTTTCATAGCTTCCTTTCCAACAGACGATAAGCTGTTAAATGGATTTCCCCCCTTCCTCCCCATTAAGATGGGAGTCCCTCAAGTATCAATACTTGGTCCCTTACTTTTCAATATTTTCGTGAACCACCTCTACACTTCCTGTCACCAATCATCCCTTATACAATATGTGGATGACTTCACCTGTAATACCCCCCCCCGACCTACATAACCTTACTCAAACCTCATTCAACCTTATTGAAACATGGCTCCTAAAGAACCAACTCTTAATTAATCCCAAAAAGACTACTACTACTTTTCCTCCCCAAGTTATTGTCTCAACACAAATCCACATTCTCAATTTCATCCCTTAACACAATCATTAAAGGCTGAAACCCATACTAAGCTTCTTGGTGCCATTATAGATAGATGACAAACTAAAGTTTGACCTTCACATTTTCCACTGCATTACGAAAACCCATCAAAATTAGGTCTATTGTACAGAAATAAAAAGTACTCAATTACTGAGTCACGACAGGCACTTGCCTATGATTTCCTCCCTTCCTAACCTTTTCTACAGTTCTCAAATTCTAACTAACCTTCAGTATAATCTCTTCACAAAACTTGAAACCACATACAATAAAGTAGCTAGATTTGCATCTAATAAGCCACCAAAGTCACATCACTGTCTTGCTCTTAAGTCTGAACTGGTTAAATTTCCTTCACCATCTTCAACTTTTACAACTTACCGTCATTCATTCAATCATGCAGAAACCCTCCTCTCCTGCCCCAACATCTCCTCTTTAGTCTCCCTCGACACTTCTCCAAGAACTCTAAGGAGCTCTGATCAATATCACCTAGGAATCTACAAACCCAAGGGATTTTTTGGACAAAAACTGTACATGTATTTACCAGCCCTCTCATGGAACAAACTTCCCATATCTCTATGAAAAATAAACCAGACTCGTCTTCAAGAAATCTTTGAAAAATTACATAAATACTACCTGGACATGTCATTGTAAATATCCTATTTGAACTTTCTACCTTCTGCAATCAAACTCTCAATCTCTTCTTACTACGCTATTATATATTCTCTTACATATCATCTTATCTGCATCATAATAGCCCAACTCATCACATATTCTTCTCCACTATTCTCCTCAACTAACCTCCTCACTAACTATCTTCCCTTCCTCTTATTTACCTAACTCTCCTCAACTCCTATTTCCCCATCCTTATCTCCTTTCATAACTTACATACATGCTCAGTCTCCAATTCTACAAGTAATTTATTTTCCTAATTAACTTTTTACTATCAGAATATCTTTCCCTGCATACTATTTAACTATGCTGCTTTATTCTACTCCATGAACCTCTGGTTATATCAGAAATTGCAGTAAAATAAATATGTGTAATAATGTGTTCTATCTGGAACATCTGCATGTATTATCAATATATTCTTCTGTTGTATCTTACTAGTCATTGTTTGTAATAATGTCTTATATCAATATTGTTTGCATACAGTATTAATGTATTTTACTACTGTAACCAACTAGACATTGTAATGTAATAACTTGCTTTACTGTGGAACTTTCTCCCCGGGCTTCCACTGAAAAAGGGCTTTTGCTCAGTTGGACGATCTCGGTTAACAAATGTCAAATAAAATTAATAAATAAAAAAATAGGATAAACCATTTCTCATTGCTCAGAACAACTGTAACCTGTTATGCTTCTGATACTTGCACTAACTTGTGAGTGTAGCAGTAATAACTGAAATTGATGGTTGGCATGGATGAGCATATCCACCCTTACTATGTTTGCTTTTGTTACAACTTCAGTTCACAAGTACATTACATTCATTAAAGTTGTAATACCAGTCAGTGCACTGTGGTGATTCAGAAATGGCATGTGACTGTTGGGCGATGAATGTGTGCTGCTTACGCAGAAAGTGGATATGCATGGTGCCAAAGGTGAGTATGTATGCACGTAAGTATGTTGGGTTGCAATATATATTAGTGAATGGTGAAGTGCAGAACATGACAAGAAAGATGAATTAACACCTGCCTGGTATTGCAAGTTACTGTAACCCAGCTTCAGTAAACTGGTGAAGCAGATACTCAGGACCTTAGACAAATCACAGGGATCACAGTAAATCAATGACAAATTTACGTTCAAATGAATTGTGTGAGCGCATCTGTGTTGAGTTTGGATAGTGTATCAGAGAACACTAGTGCAGACCTAACACCTGCCCTGGTGGGAGAATGTATTGTTTCAAGTGCACTGGGCTTCCTGCAACAAATGTTAGCAAACCTGAGATAAGTTCATCATCAGCTGGCTTCACTACAGTAATCATTCTATTATGTGGGGAGTATGGTGAAGAGCGCTGGTTGTGTGTGCGCGCTTGCATGTTCTGTGTGGGCAATGTAATGATAACTGTCAATCAAAGCTGCACTTGTACCTACTTCATGCAGTGGCAGTAGAGATTGTGGTGAGTGTATGTTTGCTGTTATGAAGTAGCAATTGAGTTTTCTGGTGTAAAGGACACCAGATATGTTAGTGACGTTCTGTGAGTCTTTGTGTGTCTTTTTCCGTCTGTTTGTGTGCTCATACATGCATGTCATACAGTAACTGAAAACAATGAAGCAGAGCTGGACTGACAACTGCCCTGTTGAGGGAGCTTCTGGTGTCAATACAGTGTGCTTACCTCAACAATAGTTGGGTACCATGAGGAGACTGCATTAGCATCAGCAGCTGTGATTACTTGAAGAAGTTGCCTCATTGTTTTGCGGAGAGAGGGATAAAGCAACATGTTTGATTGGTACATTGTGTACACCCATGTACACAATGTACCAGTCAAACATGGGTGTACACGTTTGTATTTGTGCTGTTATTGTGGATGGTGTAATGGGGAACAACGGAACAGAACTGAACTGGCACCTACCCTGGTGGGGTAGCATGTGGTGTCAGTGCAGTGAGCTTGTTGCAACAACTGTTGGGTTCCCTGAGCTGACATCATCATGAGTTGTTCTCTCATTGTTTTGTAGAGAGGTGGGCAAAACACCATAGTTCACCGGTACACTGTGTGTGGGTATCTGTGTGAGTTTGAACGGTCTATCACAGAACACTAGTGCAATGCTGGGTTGACACCTACCCTGCTGGGAGAGTGTATATTTCAAGTGCAGTGGGCTTCCTGCAACAAATGCTGACAATTGTGAGATGAGGTCACCAACAGTTGGCTTCACCACAGCTGTCACTGTATCTTGTGGGGAGTACAGTGAAGAGCACTGGTTCTGTTTGTGTGCATACATGTTCTGTACAGGTGATGTAATGGGCATCTCTCAATCAAAGCTGCACTTGCACCTACTTCATGCAGTGGTGGTGGAGATTGTGGTGTGAGTGCAGTTTGCCTTAGGAAGTAGCAGTGGTATTTCCTGAAGTAAAGAACACCAGATGATGTGTGTGCATGTCTCTCTTTTTGTGTCTTTCTGTGCGTTTCTGCATGAATGTCTGTCTTGCACATAATTTCATGACTTAACTGTGAACAGTGGAGCAGAGTTGGACTGAAATGCCCTGGTGAAGGAGCTTCTGGTGTCAGTGAAGTGGGTTTGCTGCAATAAATGCTGGGTACCATGAGCAGGTAGCATCAGCAGTTGTTGTCCCTGTAGATGTTGCACCATTGTTTTGTGGAAAGATGGATAAAGCAATATGGTTCACTTGTATGTTGTGTCTCTGTGTTTTTGTGGTGGATGGTGTAATGGGGAACAATGGAGCTGAGCTGAACTGGCACCTACCCAGTTGGGTAAGCATCTGGTGTCAGTGCAATGTGATTGCTGCAACTGTTGGGTTCCCTGAGCTGACATCACCAGCAGTCAGAGTCCCCCATAGCTGTTGTATCATTGTTTTGAGAAGAGGTGGGCAAAACGCCTTAGTTCACTGGTACATTGTATGTGTATGTTTAGCATGGGCAGTGTAACAGAAAATGATGGCGCATAGCTGGACTGACAACTCCTAATTTACTTGAAGGCCCACTTTTAGTGCAGTGGGCTTGCTTCAGCAACTGTTGGTTGCACTAAACTGATATCCTACAGAGCACAGGTCCCCCTATAGCCATTAGATGACAATTTTGTGAAGAGGTGGGCAAATGCCCATGGTTTATTAGTACATTATACAAGTATCTCTGTGTGTTGACCTTGGGTGGACAGACAATGATGTAGCAGGGAGAGACTGACACCTGCTTGGTGGTGGAATTTATGTCAGTGCAGTGTACGTGGAGTAACTGTGGTCATTCTGAGCCACTGAAGCATTAAAATTGTGATAAGGTGGGCAAAGGCCCATTGTTATAGGACACAGTATGTGTATTTCTGTCTCTCACTATTTGTGTCTTGTATATAAAAGATAGAATGGAGAAATATTTTTAACTGTGTTAATGTCTTTTTTTTAACTCATCTATCACTGTGTACATAGTGATACATTTGTCAAATAAATTGTATTTCAGTCAATGGATAGCATACTTTCCACTTTCTATGACATATTTTGTGGTTGCATGTGTGAAAGGGGTGTGGTAATGCAGTGTATGATGCAGACTATGCATCTCTATATGCATTCATGACTATGATATGTAGAAATTACAAGTGGTGTGTGTGTGTGTGAGCTAAGACTGCAGGAAGTGTGCCCTTTTGGTGCCGTGTGTGTGTGTGTGTGTGTGTGTGTGTGTGTGTGTGTGTCTGTATTTTTCTTGTGTGTGGATACTGTAAGCATGATGTGTTAGATGTTAATTTGCAAAGTAACTATTGCATTGTGATGGTGTGTTGTCTGGACTTTTTGGTGCTTGGTTTGGTCTATAGGCATCTTAGTTGTTATAGTAAGAGGTGTATACTAGCTATTTCTTGGGTGATACATTACACTGTGTGTGTGTGTGTGTGTGTGTAGGAGCTACAGGGGCACCTACCTGTTATTTGCAGTCTATTGTCAACAGCATGTCTTTACTGCTACACCTGTGGGTGGCCATGACTTGAGAAAATCTGCATATGTTTATTGTAGACAGTGCTGAATTTTTCTTTTTTTTTAAATGGGCTGTGAGAGCTCAGTGGTTCACTTAGACTCTTTAGAATAGTGTTAATCAGTAAGCATTTGTATGTCTGTCAGATTTACTGCTTGCAATGGACATCTGAAGAGGGACTGTGATATCTGAGTTACAAGAAGCAAGTGAAGTGATAACAGTGCTGGGGGGATGATGAGCACTGTGGAATATAAGCGATACTCCTGAGGAAAAAAGTTAATAAGAATTACAACTGACTGCACTGAAATTACTACTTGATCAACTGAAAACTGCTTCAAAATGACTATGGTATAAAACATATTGTTGGAGGTAGTTGTGTTTATCTAGCTTCTCGAGGAAATGTGTGAAATGTTGAATATCAATGAATAGAAAAGCTTGCTGTGGCAGCCTGCAATAGAAAACAATATTGAGATTGAGCAAGAACAGTATGCACACTGTTCTGAACAGTGATAGTAGGCATTGCATTGCATGAAGGAAAGAATATATTGAGTTGCATAAAAAAAAAGCACACCACCAATGAATATGAGTATACAAAAGCAGCACTACTTACAAATTAGTGGCACGCCTAAGAGGTAAGAAGGCAGAAGACTGCAATTCTATGTAACTCAAATATGATTACAATATTAATTTGCAGACATAGTTAAATCTGTCAGTGGCCGAGATGAACTATAAACTGTGTATGTTACAGGCACGTTTTCAGGCATACTTACAATGCCGTTATATTAAAAATTGCTAAAAGCATTTATGTAACATGATTGACTGTGAAAGTGCAATTCAGATGATAGGAGTAAGGACAGAGATGAGGGAACACTTTTACTGGCACACCAGGCAGACTGCAAGGAAATCTGATGTATATTGCCATGCAAAACTGACTTACTAGATGAACCTAGCAGGGAAATGTGATACACTTCCTAGCTGACGATTGGAATATGAGAGAAGTAACTTGAGAAGGAAATGAAGCAGATCAAAGTTGAATGCCAAAAAAGTTATGTACTTACCATAACATTTCATGTGTGTTGTCCATTTTCATTCTTCCTCACCTGTGGGTCTCTGATTCTGTTCAGCAGCATTTTCTAGACTTTGGATCCAAAATCTCGAGCTCCTTCCTCTTCCCGTAATGCACTACTCTGTCCCTATCACCTCAGATCGAGTTTGCTGCCTATTACCCACTGCTTTTAGACAACAAGGTGGACTGAAAGAAATTACAGAGGCCCAAACCTTGAAAAAGAAAAATAGTATTACTCTCCAGATGTCCTAAGAAAAATAGTCCGGAGGACGGCTGGGAGGGAAGGTGAGGAAGAATGAAAATGGACAGCACAGATGGATTAAGTACATAACATTTTACCTGATGATGTCCTTTTCATTCTTCCTCACCTGGGAGTCAGAATCTCCAGCAATGTAACTCTTGGAAGGCCTTCAAAGGAGGATATGTGAGAGCAATATATAACTAAGGAAAGTTCTGATTATGGGGATAATGCCCAAAATTTTGTATGTCAAACTGGAAGGAGTATTTGACCCAGTGACTGTAACGTAATACTAATAGAAGCTTAGGTAGGTTAGATGCAATAATCCTAAAACTGTCCAAGTTACTGTAGAATGGCGAGGGAATTACAGGCCATTTTGTAAAATTTCAGCAAGAAATTTAGTAATCCTTGGTCAGTGCAACCTAGAGGAAAATGTTCAGCTCAAGCAGTTAGGAGGAATGGTAGATAAGTAGGTTGGCAGGCATCCTGCATGTTTGGTCTCAAGCTACAGAGTGAATAATATTGAACTCTGTGGTACTGGTTACTTAGGCTAAATAAAGAGGGATAGGTGTGGAAGGATACCCTCTTTTTAAAAGAAATAGGGTGAGAATGGTTGACAGACAAGGTCTAAAGGTCTGGAACACATTTTCCAAAGGTATTTGGAACTTCCCCTTTACTACTCTCTCCCATTCCTGATTTTCTTCTCTTCTATAACTAGTCTCTTTTCTCACTCCTTACTAATGACTATGTTGTCCTGAGAATCTCCCTCTTCCTTCTGTTACTTTCCCACAGTGTAAAAAAAAAAAACCTTAGTAGTGAAAATAGGGGAAGGGGTATTTTATCTTAACTGAACTTTAATGCATCTGTAACTGAACTTTAATGTTTTGTAACTGTTATTGTATTTTTAATCTTAAAATTTTGTAATTTTAATATTTTTAATCTGGTCTGATCCTTGTGGAGCTTTTCTCCCCAGGCCTCTACTGAAAATGGACATATACCCAGCTAGACTAGCCCAGTCAACAAATGTAAAATAAATAAAAATAATAAACATTTGCTACCAATAGGAATGTTTTCCAGGAAAAGATTTTGTATTCCAAATGCTTGCAATATATTTTTGTAACCTCCCCTCTTCACTCCTTAGCTCCCATCCTACCCAGCACCATAAACCACTTTTACTAATACTAATCCCTTTCTATTATACCACACATCCCCACCATTTGGAATGCACAGATTTTACCCTCAATATTTCTTCCTTTCTCCCTGTACTGCCTACGTCAACCCACCAGTCTCCCACATTTGTCTTATTCCCCCCTTTCACACAACCTCTATATACCCTAACAAGGAATCATTCTTCACAACCTATATTTCTCCCCACCTTTATATTTACAATAACTCTCTCCTCTTTATCAGAAAACTCATTCCTGATATCTCTAATATAGTCCACAACCCTTATAATCCACGCCTTACTTGCTTCCTTTCCCTCAACTCCAACTCAAAGAAAACTAAACACCTTTCCTCCCTCCTTATTCAACTAATCTCTATCCTCCTTTCTGGTGACATACATCCTAACCCTGGACCCTCAACCTGTCAACTTACTAACTCACACTTACTAACTTCACCCTCTCCCCACAAATCTCGCCTTTTTCCTACAATTAATGCCCAAAGTTTATGCAATAAACTACCTTTCATGCCTGGCTCTACCACAACCACCCTGACATTCTTTCCCTCTCAGAAACATGGCTGAAACCACATATAAAAGACGCTGAAATCACACCTCCCAACCATAGAATCATAAGAAATGACAGAACCCAAAAGAAAGGTGGTGGAGTAGCCCTACTTTTCTCCTCTTCCCTAACAGAGGCACCCTATACTAAGCCCATACCCCAAATTGGCTAATGCCGAGCTAACCCTGGCCTCCTAAAGATTAACCACCACAAAAAACATATGTATAGCTCCCCTATATATCCCACCAGGTAACAATATACCCATTCTTGAAGATTCCTGAAGACATCCTCTTTTGGTTCTCATCTAATATAGGTAATGAAACAATACTCCTAGGTGACATTAACACACTGGACTTCCATACACTCACCTACAACCTCTCAGAATATAAACCTATATATTTTCACCCAACTAATCAACTCTCCTACCAGACCTACTAAGGATAACACTGCAGGCAGTATTCTGGACTGGATATTAGTTTCCCACCCTAACATTATCTCAGATAATGGTAGCTACCAGACTCCTTTAGTGATCATCCTCCTGCCTTTGCACATAGTTTACCTTCCTCCCTCCAGCTACATCACAACTATATCTCAACCCATACCCTGAAACTTTCCAATGGTCAAACCTTCTCTGACTCTTTAAAACACAGGAATTGGAACCCTCTAAAAAAACTTCAGCTGGACAATGCTGTTAACTTCCTTCAATACTACATTTCTCAACCTACTAAACTGCTTTGCTCCCTCGAGAACTAAAAGGATTTAATCCAAAACTGTCCCTTGGCTAACTAAAGAAACTAAAACCCTCATGCAACTCTGAGATAAATCATGGAAACACTACCAAAAATATAAAACACCTAACTCCCTAACTAAATGCAAGCAACTTCATAGTAAAGTAAAAAAACACATTGCCGCTGACCGAAAATCCTACTACTCCAAACTTCAAAACAATCACAAATCAAACCTCCAAAAGTTCTGGAACAGTATCGCTGCCCTCCTCTGTTCTGGCAAAAAAGACAATCCCTGCCCAGTTCCTAACTCTTCTGATCTTTCCTTAGCTATTCAATTTAACTCCTTCATAGACTCAATAGCCAAGCTCAAAACATCTTTCCCTAATATGCATCAGTGCTGACCTCATCCCACACCATTAACACTACCCCCTCTGACACCAATGCTACTCACCCCCCTTTTCTATCAAACCCATTCCCATCACTACCATACAAAAACTCCTACAAAAATTAAAGCCATGCTCAAATGCCCCAGATAACCTTCCATCTAACTTGCAAGCTAGCTACTGATGGTATAGCTCATCCCCCATCTGCATCCTAATAAATCGTTCCAAGAATCCTATGTACCCCTCCTCTGGAAAAAAGCCTTTATCATTCCCCTTCACAAAGGGGGCAACAACAGCGATAACTCCATTTCCGTCCAATAGCCATCCTGTCCCCTATCTCTAAAATACTTGAAAAATGTATTCACCTGCAACTCTTACCCTACCTCTCAGACAATCAACTGCTGACCCACACACAACATGGATTTAGACCCGGACACAGCATACTGCCCTTCGCTCTTTCCTTGAAATCATCAACCTTGCTCGTGACTCTAACAATATTGTATGGACCCTTCTCCTAGACTTATCTAAGGCCTTCGATACTGTTTCACATACCTTCTATTGTCTAAGTTCTTTCCACTCAATCTTTCCTCCTCTTCCATCAACTGGTTTTCCAGTTACCTCTCTGGTAGACAAAAACCTGTCAAGTGGAAAAACTGTACCTCTTCCTTCCTTCACACCCTGACAGGAGTTCCACAAGACTCTATACTAGGTCCCTTACTATTTAACATCTTCATTAATGACTTTCATCAGTGTATCCAAATGCTAAACTTGTTCAATACACCAAATACTCTACCATTATCTGCTCTGCCGATTCTCTCCCTAAATTTATGAAATTAAATCAAGATGCCTTCTCTTGCACTGAGTCTTGGATGTTGAACAATCACCTAGCTCTTAATGCAGCTATATCCAAAATCATATTTACCCCCATCTAAATACACCAAAATAGACAAACTCCTCCTCTACAGTCAGCCAAAACATGAGCCCCATCGAAATAGTCCCTCATAAAAAGCTTCTAGGTGTCCTTATTGACAAACAGTTAAAATTAGATATTTATCTACAAACTTAAAATTAAGAAAACCCATCAAAAGCTCGGAAAGTACAGTTTTGTACCTACCATAAATGTAGATGTTCGAGTGTTCATACTGCTGCAGTCATCACACTTGGGTTATCCTGCCATCAGGCGGTCCCGCAGTCGGCCAGAGTTCCAAAGTCATGGTCCGGCGTCAGTTGCTGTCGCTTCTTCCTTGACGTCAGTGTGTCAGGGGTATATAAGAGGCATCCAACGCCATTTTCTTCAGTTTTTCTTGCCCCAGATGTCAGGTGCCCCCAAGTAGGTAGGCAATACATATTGCTATTAAAACATATAAAAGGAATACCTTCAGTTACAAGCAAATACACCACAAAGGTTGTACAGGATCGAAAGGTATAGAAAAGTTCAGCTAGGTCAGAGGGGATGGAGGGAGGGTAACCTGGACTGCAGCAGTGTGAACACTCGAACATCTACATTTATGGTAGGTACAAAACTGTACTATGTTCATCATGTTACACTGCTGCAGTCATCACACTTGGGTTGAATCCCAAAGCTAAGGATGGGCTGTGGAACTAAACAGGGTTTGGAGACGCTAGTAGGCCCTGCAGAACTGCAGTGGCAAAGCCAGCTCTGGTTTTAGAGTATAGAGGTAAGTGATAGTGCTTGGTGAAGGTGTGCACTGAACTCCAAGTTGCAGCCTCTAAAATATCCTTGGTTGGTACCCCTCTGAGGAAGGCTGTTGATGTTGCTGTAGCCGTGGTGGAATGGGGCCTAATGTTACCAGGTATAGGTTTCCCATGGTGTGTGTAGCAGAAACGGATACATTGTCCTATATATTTTGAAATGGTCTGTTTTGAGATAGCCTTTCTTTGTGATCCTGCAGCATAGGATACAAAGAGCTGGTTAGATTTTCTGAAAGCTTTAGTTTTACCCAAGTAGTAACGTAATTACCTGTGAATGTCCAAAGAGTGTAGGAGCCTTTCCCCTTTGTTCTGGGGGTTTGGATAAAAAGTGGGCAAATGAATGGTTTGGTTTAGGGCCACACTGGATATCACCTTTGGCATAAAGGAATGATTAGTTCATAAAGCGACTCTGTCTTGATGAAAAATTATGAAAGGCTCCACTGCCATTAGGGCATGTAGCTCTGAGACTCTTTGTGCTGAAGTTATTGCTAGCAGCAGGGCAGTTTTCCATGACAGAAACTGTAAATCAGCTGTAAAAGCTGGTTCAAAGGGTGGTAGTGTAAGTTTTTCCAAAACAAAGTTGAGATCTCAAGTTGGTGTTGGTGCTCTCCGGGGCGGTCTTATGTTCTTAGCCCCTCTGAAGTACTGTCTTAGTAATGGATGTGAAAATATAAGAGGATCTGTGTTGTACTGAGCTGAAATAGCTGAGGTGTGGATCTTAACAGATGAAAAGGAAAGTCCTTTGTGCAACATCTCAGTTAAATATTGTCGAATCTGAGGAATATTTGGGACAAGGGGATTTTGGCCTTTAGCCTGGTTCCAGGTGCAGAATCTTTTCCATTTGTCTGAATAGGCTTTCCTGGTGCTGGGCCTCCTGGCCTCCAGAATGACATCCATAACAGCTTTAGAAAGAAGTGTTGACTGGTTGTCTAGGTAATTTGCCATGCAGCCAGATTTAAAGTCTTGAGCTGGCTGTGTAGAATCTGATTGTTTTGCTGAGTGAGCAGGTGAGGAATTTGAGGTAAAATCCATGGTAGGCCTTGAGCCATATTCCTTAGTATTGGATACCAATGTTGGAGTAGCCAGTCTGGAGCAATGAGTATCATTTGTGGCCTCTCTAATCTGGCTTTCAGCAGCACCTTTGCCAGAAGAGGCAGTGGAGGAAAGGCATACACTGTTAATGTTTTCCAACTGAATGAGAGGGCGTCCACTTTCCAAGCTAGTGTGTGGTATGTCCTTGTGCAAAATTTCCGTAGTTGGTATTTTTGGGGGGTGGCAAACAGATCTATGTCTGGGCTCTCCCATTTTTGAGTTAGCATTGCGAATACTTGTGGATCTAGTTTCCACTTGTGAGGATCTATGATGTTTCTGCTTAGATCGTCTGCCAATGTGTTTTTCTTTCCTGGCAGGAATTGTGCTTGTAGTTGAACTTGGTAGGTCAGTGCTGTGTTCCACAAGGTCATTGCTTGCCTGCATAGGGGGTAGGAATGTGTGCCCCCTTGCTTGTTTATGTACCACATCACTGTGGTGTTGTCCGTCTTTATTAGTTGTTGTCCTGGATGTAGGAGGTCCTTGAAAGCTGTTAGGGCATTTTGTACAGCTAGCATCTCTTTTTGATTGATATGTAGATGCCTTTGATCTGCAGACCATTTGCCCTGAATACACTGTCCTGCCATGTGTGCTCCCCAGGCATAATCCGATGCATCTGTTGTTATGGTTTGCCTGGCTGTGGGTAAGGTAAAAGGCTGACCCTTGTTGAGGTGACATGCCTGAGCCCACCATAGAAACTCCTGTTGAAGGCAGGGAATGAGTGGTATTATTGTTTCCAATCTGTGGCTGTGTTGAGTCCTTATGCTTTTCAGGTACCATTGTAATTTCCTCATATGCAGTTTTGCATATGGTATTAGTAGTATGCAAGATGCCATGAATCCCAAGGCCTGCAGAATTTTTCTTGCAGGGAGTTGGGTCTTTGTTGCCATCATTTTGAAGTATTGAGTCAGTTGTCCTTGCTTGTCTGGCGTGAGATAAGCCATCTGGGCCATTGTATTTAAGCTGGCACCCAGGAATATTATGTCTGGTGAGGGCACTAGTTTTGACTTCTTTTCGTTTACTGTGTACCCTAGGCAACTTAATAGGTTTTTGACAAATGCCAGATGCTTTAAAAGAATGTACTTGCTTTCTGCTTGAATAAGGCAGTCGTCCAGGTATGGATATATTTGAATTCCTCTTTGTCTGCAGTATGCAATTACTGGTGCCAGGCATTTTGTGAAGACCCTGGGTGCAGTAGATAAGCCAAAGGGCAGTGCAGAGAATTGGTAATGGGTTGAACCTGCTATAAATCGGAGGTATCTTCTGCAATTTTGTCTGATAGGGACATGCAGGTATGCATCCTTGAGGTCCAACGTTACTAGCCAAGCCTTCTTGCCCAGCATGAGAAGAAGTTGCTGTAGTGTTAGCATCTTGAATTTGGGTACTTCCAGATATGTGTTTAGAATTGAGAGGTCCAGAATGGGTCTCCAGGCTTTGTTCTTTCGGGGAACTAGAAAGAGTCTTGAGTAAAATCCTTGTCCTTGCTCCTGTGTAGGAACCTGTTGAATGTCGCTCATGTCCATGAGAGCTGTAATTTGTTTTTGAGCCTCGGCCCATTGATTTGGTGGCAGGTTTGGCATTCCTTTTATCCTTGGTAAAGTGTGAAAGTGGAATCTGTTTCCTTGAGATACAATATTTAGGACCCATTTGTCTTTTGTGATGATGTGCCAGTTGTCTGCAAAAAGTGCTAGTTTTCCTCCCAAGGGAGCTGCCAATATGGATTTGCTTGGCAGTCTGAAGGGTAAGTCATTGTGTTTGTCTTCTGATAGTTTGAGACCTGTCTTCTCATCCTTTCTGGGTTGTGGCACCCCATTGTCGAGGCTTGTAAGAGCCTTGTGACTGACCTCTGCCCCTTGGGCGTCTGTATTTGCCCCTCTGTGGTCTGTCAGAAGCAGGAAAGGACCAGTTTTTGGTTGGCCAATTTCTGCTGAAACGAGGGGGTTGAACCTGTAAAAAATCCTTGACCGTCTGTATAGATTTGGTTTTATCCTCCATTTTCTTTAAAACTTCTTCTGCTTTTACACCAAATAAAGCATCCTGCTGCAAAGGTGCATCCAATAACTTTGCTTTAACATGATCAGGTAAAGTTTGTTCTTTTAACCAAGCATGCCTATATATGACAGACCCTGTCACTGCTGCTCTACAAGAAGCTTCCAATGAATCAAATCCACATTGCAAAGTATGTTTTCCCACTTGTTCAGCTGCATGCAACAAATCTTCCATTTCCTTGTAATCAGGCTGCTCTGTATGTGTGATCATTTTTTGTTTTAATTGAGACATCAAATATTGTTGATATTTCAGCATGTGAAACTGGCAATTTAAGGCCCTCATAGCTAGAGTAGCTGAGGTATATACTTTCTTTCCCCATCTGTCTAGTGCTCTAGAATCCCTTTCAGAGGGTACAGGATTTTTAGCAATAGAGGCCTTAACCCCTTTGGGACCCTGGGGAATGGTTTCTGGGTCAGCAAAGGGGCTCTTATATAGGGATTTGTGTGAGTCAGGGACTCTGTAGTATCTGTCTGGTTTGGCTGGTGCAGGAGGTAGTGAATCTGGGTTATGGTTAGATTCTGAGTAAACATCATCCACAATGTCTAGCATGGGTGGAATAGCAAGTGGTCTGTGCTGGGGTAGTAAAAGGAACTCTCGGAGCCTTTTCTTAGAATCAGAGTAATCCTGGCCTTCCCAGTGGAAATGTTCCCTCATGGTATGTAAAGTTTCACCAAAAGAGTAGTCTTCTGGGGGAGATGCTGAAGGAATAGACTCTTCAGCATCAGAGTCTTCATAAGGGGGAAAAGAGTATTCCTGTTACTCAGAAGAATCTGAGGAAATTGAAACCTGGTCAGAGGAAGCGTAGTCCTCCTCCTGTCTAGGCCTTTTATCAGGAGGGGGATGGGAACCCCTGATTAGGGTAATTAAGTCTTCAGCCATCTTAAGCATCTGTTTCTTAGGCATGGGGCCTTGTACTGGAGACTGCTGTACAGTCTTCTTTGCTTTTAAAGGAGTTTTCAGCTTTGCATAGGATTTAATAGTGAGTTTAGTCGGTCTGAAGACACCTTCTGCAACTGATGGCGTTTCAACTGCACCGGAATCTCCTTCAGCCATGGAGTCGGAAGGGCCTAAATATAAAGGTTGTGGAGGCCTAGCAATCTCCGCTTGGGAATCGGATGCCACCTAGGGTTCTAAATCAGCGGTCATCAAGGGCTGCGTAGGCGCCTCACTGAAAACCGGAGAACCCGCGACTGGCCTAGCAGAGACCTCGGAGTCTGGTTGGGGGTCTCGGCTGCCTGCCCTTATCTTTGCATTTTTTATGCATTCCGGTCATCGGTTGCTCCGATGGCATGGTATAATTAAATTTCCTACCAAAATAATGTCGGGTGAAATCAAACCAACGTTTAATAGTTTGTTTGTTAAACCTAGCACAAAACCAACAACCTGTGACGTCGTGGTCTGGGCCTAGGCAAGGAATACAATAAAAATGAAAGTCCTTATGAGGTATTTGCTTCCCACAAGAAATGCAATTGTTAACTTTTTCTGACATCGGACTGAGGCAAGAAAAGGTTCCCCAATGGGATACTTAGCTTTATTGAAGACTTCAGTCTGAAATTCGATTTGAAAATCTCAGGAATCGGCCGACCGGCACTTGCGAACTGCTTCTGCTTCGGGCACCGCGCAGCAGGAAAGACTGAAGAAAATGTATATACCCCTGGCGAACTGACATCAGGGAAGAAGCGACAGGAACTGACGCTGGACCAAGACTTTGGAACTCTGGCCAACTGCGGTACCGCCTGACGGCAGGATAACCCAAGTGTGATGACTGCAGCAGTGTAACACGATGAACATTGCTATATCATCACAGTAGTTACCTTACCCCCTCAACTAAGCATATCCTCTCTACCACCTACCTTTTCCCTCTCTCTTGTATGGAGCCCCTCCTCATTAATCTGCAATCCTCCCTAAAGTCAAAACTGTCATCCTGCTACAATAAAATCTCCACGTTTGCTACCAGATCCAAATCCTCCTCTCACCACTGCAAGGCTCTCCACTCCTTGAATTGGCTGGAACTTTCCTAACTATCTATCCTACATTCAGCTCTCTAATGCCCATAAGCTCATCTTCAAACCCTCAAACTCCCCCTCCCTATCCTCCTCTCTCAAAATGCATCATCCTGACAGACTACTCAGGTCCAAAAATCAGAACCTCCTCGAAGTTTACAAACCCATATGTACTCCAGAGCAACTTCTATTATCATTCTCTTTAGTATGACTATGGAATTCGTTTCCTCCACTCATTCAAACCACCCACAATCTCTCTGCATGACTATGGAATTCATTTCCTCCACTCATTCGAAGCACCCATAACTACTCCACCTTTAAGACCTTGCTCCATTCCCATCTCTCTTCTCACTGGGAATGCTCCTGCTCTCATTCCACCGGATTCCTTTTACTTCACCTTTCTTTTTCTCTAAACTCAACCCAAGACTTGATTCCACTATTTTCATCTATCTTTTATTCTTTGCTACTTCTACTTATCCCCCATCATGTCTTAAAAACTTAGGTACTTGTAAGCCTTGTACTCCAAAATGCCTTGCTATTTTATACCCAATGCATGCTTTAAGGCACATCCCACAAACATTTTTGTACTACTCCAATGTCAATTTGATATTTTTTATATTTCCTTAGAGTGCTTTGTTAAGAGCACATTCCACTAATGTTTTTGTTACTATTTTTCTAATTCACTTTGTTTCTGTTATTTTTTTAAACTATATATTAATTGCAAATCTTGTTGATTTTTCTGTTGTAAAACTGTGCATGGACTTTTTCTCCCTGGGCCTCCATTGAAAATGGGCTCATTTTGGCCCAATGGACTTTCCCGGTAAACAAACTGCAAATAAATAAATTAAATAGTTACCGAAGGATAACAGTAAGCTCCAACAAAGAGGAGAAATGTCTCACTGATGGTGTGAGTAAGATTTCTTACAGCAAAGTTTTACATAAACTAAGTTGTGACTATAGGGGTAGGAAGGAGGAAAACCTGCATAGAGAAAGTTCATCCAATTGAATCCACCAACAAAGATTGGGGTGAGCTCTATGAGAACAGACGGAGGCTGCTAAGAATTGACCACTGTTCCTGCAAAGGTCCACTGGAGGATTGGAGTGAAGAAACTCGCTAGAGGAAGTAGAATAACAGCAGCTGATACTGAACTAAAAGGTGGAAGACTAGTTTCACTTGGGGGTGGGGTGGGGGATCGATGAGATAGTAACTCCCACACCTGCTATCTTCAAGATGTGATATGATGAAGGGATGACACCAACTAATTAGTAGTATCCAGTTCAGCTCCTAAAAAATCTAAATTTTGTACAGCAGACAGTTCAAATTTGGCTAGGTTTTTTGTTAATGCCCAGAGAGAGGGAGACCTGAAACAAGTAATCCCTGGTTTGTAGAAGCTGATGCTTGGTTGGGGCAGTGAGAAACGAGTCATCTAGATATGGGAAAAAAAAAAAAACCACCTGGAAACCTTCGACTCTCAGTTGAATTGCCACTAGTGCCATGCATTGGCAGACACTTTGTTGCTGTAGTGAGTCCAAAGGGCAGAGCTCTGAGTTGATATTAACTAGCTCCTAGCTAAAAAGCACAGCTGTCCTCTGGAGCATCCTGTCTATTTGAAGTGATAGTATGTATACTGAAGATCTATAGAGCACATCTAATTGACGTTATGCAGAAATGGAAGAATGAACTGAACTGTAACCGTAACCATCTTAGGGCTTTGATTTATTTATATACATATTCAGATTATTTAGATCCAGAATTGGTCAAAGATCCTGTACTTTCTATCACATTAAAAGGGAAACAGAAGTGAGTATCAAATCCTCTGGAAATTATGTTTGGTACCCAGGCCTTGTCTGATTGGTCCAGACGTCTAGGTGCAAAGAAAACATGACCCCCCCCCCCCCGACTGCTTGCAGAGATGAAAAGTCGGGCAGCGTGTTAGGAATGCTGATCAGGTCTACAAGAGAAGGATTTTTTGAAGCCCTTCTGCCTCTAGGGTTGAGTCTACTATAGAAGCTTCCTCCTTGACTGTGAAGGAAATGTCCGGGTGTTAATCTCGAAGAGACACTTGGAATTTCTAGAAACACGCTTTTTCTCCTCATTGGTTTGTGGAAACGTAGGTGGAGGAGCAGAAAAATTTGACTCCCACAGCAGACAGAATCTCTCTCTACATGCTAGTTGTGGGTAGTGTATCTTTGATGTACGGCCTGAAGAAGGGGATTACCGTGCTCCAAAAAGAAATCAACTGAAATTTTGGCTAATCTTCCTTTCCTCTGTGAAGAGAACATATAGAGGAGTAGGAAAAGTGCTGTCCTACGCCTTGTACCAGAGGGGAAAATAAATTCTGGAGAGAACATTCACTTCAGTAGGAAGGAAGTCCTAAACACTGAAGATAAAAGGTGGGTGACAGACTAGGGTGAGAAAGCTCTCTCTCTCAAGCCAGAGACTCCAATGAAAGGACAGTAGAGTTCACTCAGAATCCTAGCCCTAGGGGTAAAAACGGACTCTACAGTGGAGGTTCCTAAAGGGGCATCTGGGAAGACTGGGAACTAACCAAAGCAATGTTAGGACAGGTCCAGTAAGACAGAGGGTGAACTAACCAGACAATTCTGTGGCTCAGATTTTACTACAATGTAAGAGATTAACAACCTAAGACCAGAAAAAAGAAGTTATGTACTTACCATAACGTTCCATGTGAGTTGTTCATCTTGCCTTCCTTCTCTACTGATGGGTTTGGAGCTGATCCCTTGGCTCCGATGCGGCCAATTGCAAAGCTCGAGGTCTTCCAATAGCTCAAGGCCAAGTCCCTATCCCATGATGCACCTGGAATTACCTCAGAACTTGTTTGCTGAGTATAATAATACCATATGTCATTCTTTCACTCCCAAGAGAAAGGTATAGAAGGATAGAGTAACCAGGATGGATCCAGCATCTCGGTCATCTAACAGCCCAGGAGGGAGTGATGTAAAATGAAGGCGAGATGAACTCACATGGAATGTTATGGTAAGTACATAACTTCTTTATGTGAAGTTGTTCAATCTTGCTGTTCATTCTTTACTGATGGGTAGCGTCCCAAGCACCATCAACCTCGGGTGGCTCACGGGAGTGTATTTCTCAGGACCATGGATCCAAAGGAGGTCCTGTCCCTGGAGGCCTTGTCAACTTTGTAATGAGTGATAAAGGTATAAGGTTTTGACCAAGTGGCTGCTGCACAAATGTTACCAATGGGAAGTCTGGCAGAAAAAGCAGATGATGTAGAAACTGCTCTGGTTGAGTGAGCTTTAATCTTATGTTGCAAAGGCATACTGGCAGCTGAATAGGCAAAGGGGATACAATCAGATAACCATTTAGACAGAGTTGTTTTAGCCACTGGTCTACCCTTCCTGGAGTCCGAGAATGAAACAAAAAGTTAGTCTGATTTTCTGAAATTTTTTGTTCTATCCAAATAAAATCTGAGCTGTCCATGAACATCAAGTTTGTGCAGCATATACTCTAAATTGTTTGAATGGTTAGGGAAGAAGACTTGCAAATCAATAATCTGGCTGAGATTGGTTTCAGTGCAAATTTTGGGCAAAAATAAGTAGTTTGTCCTAAGTGAGAGTCTGTCAGCATAGAATATCAAATGTGGAGGCTTGATGGATAAAGCCCGAAGCTCTTGACACACTGCGGGCAGAAGTAATAGCTACCAGAAAAATGGTCTTCCATGACAAAAATTTGAGATCACAAGAGAAAGCTGGTTCAAATGGCAGAAGAATTATCCGGGAAAGCATGAAATTTAGATTCCATGGAGAATAGGGAGATTTCACAGGTGGTCTAATATGAAAAGTCCCTTTGAGAAAGGCTTTGGATAACTTGTGAAACATGATATTCAACCCTTCCAATCCAAGATGAAAACTATTAATAGCAGCCAATTGAACATGAACTGTTGCTGCTGCAGCTCCTTTGTTAAAAATCATAGTCAAGAACTCTAAGATGGAGGCCATAGGGGCTTGGTAAGGATCAATATTATTTTTAGAAACCCATACAGAAAATCTTTTCCATTTGCTAAGATATAGCTTCCTAGTAGAAGATTTAACTCATTAACCTCGAGTACCTTCTCATGGCACCTCTGTGCTTAACACCGAGCGCACCATGAGAAGATACTAAATGCAAGCTGTTACCCCTGAGTGCATTCCACAAGCGTGATAAACTCCATTGCAGATTTGTAGCTGAAAACACGCTGAAATCGTAACTGAACTTGTAATTTGTCTTATTCAGTTACGATTCAGCATGTTTTTACATTACGTTTACATTAAACTTTTATTAGAAAATCTTCTGAAGTTGTTGACTAAGCAAGTGGTGGCAGCCAATTGGATTTCTGCAGTCCAAGCCACCACTTGCATCACACCTCCATCCCCAAAATTATGTTATTTTGTTTTGCTCTGACAGCACAGGCCTTTTACAAGTAAGCAGAAACATGCTTCTCATCACAAAGGTTACCCCTATACTGATAAATGCAGACTCTAATTACTCTACTGTAAGCCTGCTTACCCATCTGCGGCTTTATGCAGACTAGCTTATTTCTAAAGGTCAGTGCCTTTTTTTGCCCGATAAGCGCTGGTACCTCTGCTGTCCTTTGTCTTTTTTTTTTTTTTTTTTTTTAAAGAATCTTACTTTTATATTTCTTTGTTCAGCATGGTTTCTCCCTGCAGTCAGGAAATATTTTGCAAAGCATTACTGTAGCACTGCTTCAATGCAGTTAAAACGGCAGTGTTGTTTGTTTGGCCACTAAGCTAACTCTGTATCGTGATTACATAAATAGTGAATTCAGTGTTAAACAGAATTAATTTACTGCCTTGTATAAAATCAGTGTCTCACTGTTATTCTGCTTTTCTTTGACTGTTTGCCAACGAATGAATAGTAATTAGGCTACTGGTACAGAGTTTTTTTTTCTTTATGTTAAAGTTGTATTCAACATTTTGGCGCTGTACTTACACTCGATAATATTATACAGTTTCCTGTTTCCTACCTGGTAGTAGTTTATTAGTTTTTTATTTATAATTAAGCTAACGTCAAAAATATTGTCACAAGGAACATGGTGCTGTCATGGGCAAGTTCTCTGTTTGCCTTCTCGTCGTGTGTTATGGCAGCTGTCACTTTTGGATGCTTTCTCACTACTGCATTCAAGGGTAGGAGTGTCTTGAATATTAATATTTCAAAAGTCATGCTGTAAGTAACATAATGTGAGGTAGACTGTGAATGCTGGTAAGGTTTACTATAATCAAGCTGACAGTTTAGCTTAAAATAATAATGGGATCATGTCTAGAAGCACGCATAAGGAGTAGACGTTGGATTCTTGTAGAATGCAAGTTTCTGTTGTCCTGAAATGGAATATTTCTAACGCTTATTTGACGTGTGTTGGACTTATAAGTCTGTTGATTGGATGTAACGTGTGTGTGTTGTGATGTGCATTTCTATTTCTTTTGTAATGTCCACGTCAGATTGCTTTACAATTGCTAAAGGGACCAATGGCTGTTGGATACATCGCTCAAAGATTCCGTTATATCTAGCATTTATGTTAGGGAAATTCTTTATCTTTTAGCTCAGCTATCAAGGTCAAATATCAAAATAGTAATGTGAGCAAATGCCTCCAATCAGAGAGAGATTTTTAAACCTGTTCTTATGCATTTTTTATTATGCGTTTTTCAGATGGTAGCATACCTGTCAATCTGGCCCTCATAATCCCACCTAGAACTGGAGATTTGGAGAAAATAAAAATCTTAATAAATAATTGGAGTAATGTACTTTTTTATTTAAGAAATGTATGTTCATTCACTTTCTCTTATGTCACGATTATACTATTTTTTTAAGTGTTCCTGGTTATTTCATGATTTGCCCTGATGTTGAGACGTATTAGCTCATGGTCTGTATAGAATTTGATCGGAAATATGTGTGTGGCCATCTGGCAGATAGATGAATCTGAAGCAAAAGTCACTTCGACCTAATTCTTCAAGTAGTATGTCTATAGTTGCATACATAAAGTACTGGGCCATTAGAAACAGTTGCCAATAAACACTAATGTTCAGCATTCACAAAACCTAAAATAGTTGAACCAGTAACCAGCATCCCCATAATTTTTCGCTTGACATAAGGTATTGCTGATATTTTTGAAATTATAGTTTTCTGTCTGATTATGAGTCAGTATTAAAGTGTGTGTGTAAGTAAATTCACCATTATTTGCATGGGCATTTATAATGACAGCGAAAGAGACACAGAGACAGATAGTGACAGAAAAGGAGATAGAAAATGTATACGTGTGTGCATTGTGTATGTTGTGTGTGTGTGCGGAGTGTGCATCAGTGTGGGAGAATTTAATATTTTATTTTACAGATAACCTATTTTATTTACTAATTTTTTCATTTGTTAACTCCTTAAGCTCCTTACAATTTCTCATACAAATGTAGATACTCATACAATCTCAAGTATAATAAAAAAAAAGTAAATAACTTTCTACATGTTATAATAGCATTGCTAGATTTATCACATGCTCTCCCTTTAAAACTCACCACTGCCTTAACCTTAGACAACTTGGATGGCTAGAAATACAGAACCTTATACTCAGTAAACAACTACTTATTACCCATAAAATCCTGCACTATCCCAATAATACCCCTATCCTCATAGATCTTATTTCACCATACAAAAATCTGTCTACACTACGTTCTGCCAATAAACATCTGGTATCCTTAGTTAAATCCAACAACAAAGCAGGTGACTCTCTTTTCTCTAATACTATAGGAAAAAACTGGAATCTGCTCCCTTCTGAACTATCTACCCTATCTTCTACTACTCTATTCAAAAAACATATAAAAGAACATCTTAAAGCCCAGTGGCTCTGTCCTTGTTCTAACCCAGACTGAAATTCCATGCCCCTCCTGCTCACATCCCATCCCCACACACTAACCTAAGCATACAACCCAACTCTTTTTCTCTTTATACCTGCTCTGTTTTTGTGATCTAATAATTGTTCTTTACTTTTCCCCTAGCAAACCTTTGTATATTGTCTATAATCCATAATTTGTATTATATTTATTCATATAAACAATGCTATCTCTGTACTGTAATTTTAATATACATGTCCTTTTTATAAATTAACGTTTTAACTGTTTGTGCTGGAGCTTTTCTCCCCAGGCCTCTACTGAAAATGGACATATATCCAGTTAGACTGGCCCAGTCAACAAATGTAAAATAAAATAAATAAATAAATTCACAGGCAGTGTAGTATATGATAATAGAAGTTAATGGTGTTACCATAGTGAATACAGTATGTGTCAAATATGTGTAAGTATAGATGAATTCAACAAGTTCTGGGATGAAAAATTATGAACCAAGTAGATTAGATGAAGGCAGTGAGTATGGAGAAGAAAAAGGACATGGGTGAAGCAAATTTTATTATGTTAGAATAATAGGGTGGTAGAAAGTGGATGTACACATTTATTTCATTTTATTTCTTTTATTCTATTTTACATTTGTTAACCAGGAAAGTCCAACTTGGAACAAAGTCAATTTTCAGCGGAGGCCTGGGGAGAAAGGCTCCAGATGCATGTCTTTGTAATGTGGGAGGAAACCGGAGCAAACCCACACAAACGCAGGGAGGACATGCAGACTCCACACAGAAGGCACCCCAGCCAAGAGTTGAACTGGAGAACCTCTTGCTGTGAGGCGACAACGCTACTGCTGCACCACTGTGCTGTCCAAAAAATACATGGATTAGTATCACTCAAAAAACAAATTTTCATGTCATTGTGGACTCAATAGTGAGAAACATGGATGTCTCACTCACCAGGTTGGACAAGGAGAAAGTCATGGTCAGCTGCCTGTCCCGTGCCAGGATTCATCAGACCACTCATGCACTCTGATCTCTCAGCAACAAGTACCTTATGACTCTGTCATAGTTCATGTTGGTGTGAATGATTTGAGATGCATCTCACTGGTCTATATGAAGAGAGACATGGTTGATCTCTCACACTGTGTCCCAGGCAGGTATGTCCCTAGCCTTGAGCAGCATACTACCCTTACCTAGAATGATGCCACAGTATAAACAAAAAATGATTGATTTCAGTAATTCGCTCAGTTTTTGGTGTCATTCAAAGGGGATCATCAGCCTGGGAAGCCATGGTCAACAAACCTCGCTAGTTTGCCAGAGATGGTTTGTACCCGATATCTCTAGGCTTTCAGCTACTGCAAAGGCTGTTGCATCCAAAACAGTGCGGTTTTTAGGCAAGGTCTCGAAAACAACATTACCACCTTGAAATTCAATTAGAATAAAATATTGTTAACACTTGTAAGACCTAGAAAACAAGGAACCAGAGACACAGCACCAGGAGCCCTCATGTATTTAGAAGTTGGCCCATGGGCAACAGTCCCTAAATCTCTAACCTTTCCCAACATGCTGATATCATGTGGTTCTACTGAGTGTACAATGAGGAGACGCCCCAGATTCTTAGACTATAGTATGGTTAGATATTGCCAGAGTTGCACAATAGTAGTATTCTGCAGTCAAGACAGGATAGCATTGTTTTATGCATGAGTTTCTGTTGTGAGAAGGCGGCTAACCTAGCTATTGGTTGCTTGCTATTCATGTAGATGGCATTATTTACGAGTTTCTGCCACCATAACTACATTTAACCTGATAATGCAGCATGATCATTTTTATGGAACTAGTAGTTGGGGGTAAGGTGAAGGAATGGATGTATTTTATAAACTAGACTGCACTAACTAGTAGGATGGTGAGAGCCGATGTGTGGAGAATTGGTCTGCTGTTATGTATAAATGTGTTGGTTTCTGTTAAAAACTGTAATTACAGCAGATAGGCAATACGAATTTGTTCAAACCGAGTTTTTTTTCAATTAGCTGGAAGAGATAAATGAGTTTTAGTTACAACTACAATAATTTATGGCTAGAATATGTTTTAAGTTTCGGCAGTAAAATATGTGAAGATTGCGGTTTTAGGTTAAATGTAATCAGTTTGGCAGTGTATTATACAGTAAGAGTTAATTTGGCCTACTAGGTAGAAATAATTGGATAGAGTTTAATTCTTATAATTGTACAAATGGAACTGTGCACCACACACTAGCATGTCTAAAAACATCCAAACTCCTTCCATTCAGGATTGCTACTGACAGGCAGAAAGGATGATGCTTTATAATTAATGGCAAGACAAACAGCGCTGTACCACACATATCTGTAGCTGCAGTGACCTCAGCCCTTTAGTCCTTATCTCCATTATCTACCCTTGACATCTCATACAATTCCCTTCAAAAAGAGTCTAGCTTTCGCTTACATAGGGGTCGAATAAACACCATTCGCTTTTTAAGCGTTCGGTGATTTAATACAGACCCTATTCTAACTCTGACATCGCACTACAGTGAGGAAAGGGCAAATTTCCTGATTTTTCACTGTATCATGATCCCATAAAAAAGGTTCCTGTCCTTCAGCTCATCTTGTAACTCAGGCAACTGTCATTTTAATTGCCATTTTTATTTATTGCTTCATTTTGGTGGTTGTACATACTAGGAAATGTTACACACGTTTTGTTTGGGTAAGCGTTTGGTGATTGTGCATACTTCAACATTCTACTGAAGGGGTTGCTTGGGTGAAGTGTTCATGATGGTGGTTGCACGTACTAGGAAATGTTACTGAAGGGTTGTTTGGGGGGAGCATTTCATTTAGGTGCATGTATGCCTGGACATAGTAATGAGGATGTTGCTTGGGGAAATGATTCATTGTGCATCAGGGAAGTGTTTGTGCATACATGGTCTGACTGCTGAAGTGACCGCTGGGCAAAATAGTTTATTGTGCCATTTTGCTGCTTGTGCATACACAATGCAAACAACTGGATCAGTTACTGGAGAAACTGAGAAATTAAGTCTGAAAATTACATATGGTTACATTACTTAGAATACAGCACATAAATGTAATTATAGTGTAATATGCCAGCATATAAGACATGAGATACACCACTGACTAATTAATAGTAGAATGTAAAATAAGCAGACAATAAATCACTTCTGCTTGTATTATTCTATTTGTGATTAGTACTTGCATGAGTGAGTGTTGAATACTGCCAGCATGGAGCTACTACATTTTTTGTTGTGCAATTTTCCTGCCTTTGTCAGTCATGTGTGGAATTTAGGTGGGAGGAAGGGCTCAGAAATATGTAAGTGTTATACTATTTTACTGAATTACTCAGGTGTTCTCCTTACTGATAATGAGTCTGTGTTGCACAACGGCTGCACAGGGTAATATAATGAATGCGTAGTTAACATGTTATGTGCAGCAATTATCACCTTTGTCTGAGCATGCATAACTTTGCAGTACTGAAAGGAAGGTCATTATCACATTAGCAATAAGTGCAGTTACAATATAGCAGTGAGTCATTATCACTTTTCTGGGAAAAGTCTCAGCTGCTGTAACTGTTATTCACATAAGTAGAGGCTATCACTTTGATGAATGCACAAGCCATATTCTGTTTTTTCTCTGCTTGTAGTCATTGCAAGCCACCCCCTCATTCTTCATCAACTAGCTATCCTCCAAAACCCGTTTTTTTCCCATATATATATATATATATATATATATATATATATATATATAATTATATATATGTCTGTGCATATATGTGTGTATATCAATATATATGTATGTACATAATGTACTTGCACATACATACACACACATGAATATCAGTAAGACAGTGGCCTCTCTTGGGAGATAGGGTGATGCATCTGCTGTATACATTGTCTGTAGTTCCTTTAGAGGGGATTTACATGTGCCCTTTCTGTGCCCCCTTGTCAGGTACCACCCAAGCTCTTATGCACCAAGGCCAGGAAGGTTCCTATTCAGAGATCTGTGCCAACTGCTCTTGTGTTGGTGGGTGCATCACAGGGGGCGTACCCAGCCATCCATGGATCTTGTGATCGACCTGGATTGCATTTGTGAACTTGGAGACTCTTCAGCTCAGTCCCGTAGTGCTGCTGTCCTAGGTAAGCATGGCCTCAGGGCTGCCACTGTGATGCAATGTTTCCCTCTGGAAAAGGACACATGCAAAAAGGCAAAGCCTGGGGCAGTCTTAGTCTTTTCACATGTTGTCTTGGTTGAGCTCTCCACTCAGTCTCCCTCCCGTCAGGTGTAGTAAATGTATGTAGGTCAGGGCAAGACCCTTTACATTAGCTCCACCCTTTGAGTCCTTATGACCATTGCCGAAAGGACACATGTAAATGGATAAGGCAGAGTGCTGGCATTGCATGTAATCAGGAGTCATTGCTGCTACCAGCAATCTGAGTGGGTAGCCAGCATAGGTACGGGACACTTCAGACGCCCACGGCCTGAAGTCCCGTGCCTGTCCTAGGCATATTAGTGGAGTGGCTGTCCTTACCCTGATTTTTATCTTTACATGTGCTCTTTCTGTGCTCTCTTGTCAGTCGTGTGTAATTTTGTGTTTTCACGGGTGGTAGGCATGTACCTCTGCAGCATCATCACCACTTATGTACCTTATGAAAAGAATAATGCCCCTGTGGATAGGAGTGAAGATCTGGATGGTCTAACCAGGTAATGCATTATGATATACAGATATATGTACTCTTCCAATAGATCTGTCAAACATCAGTAGTAATCTGTTTGCAATTTCTTTCCTGTGCAGGTTTGTATACCTTCTGACACTGACATGGCTTCACTAGAAGGAGAACGACAAGTGAGAGTGTGGGTATGTGGCCATTCCTACATTCACTGAGCTGCCAGCCATGCCTCCATAACTGAAAACCAGTACAACTTGAGCTTCCCCACATCCAGTGTGAAGGTATACTGGATTGCAAGAAGAGGTATGCATTGGAGCAGAGTACTACAGTTGTTGGAAGAGAAGTGTTCCATCTACCCTGAGCCCGACATCCTTGTGCTGCACATTGGAGGGAATGATGTCATCAGTCAACCACTCGGAAGGCTATGATTTCAAATCAGAGCATTTTTTGAACACCTGCAGTCGTGGCGGCCACATTGTCATTTTGTGTGGTCTGACATAATTCCTCAACAGATGTGGAAAACAGTCAACGGGCATCGCACAAGGCCAGATGTTTACAGAATGGGTTCATGCATGGCTTGATGCACAGGGTCGGTGGATCTACAATCTGTCATGGCAGCATCACTGCAGATGATGTTCACCTGTTCAGAAGGGATGGTGTTCACCTAACTGAGGAGGGCATTGCCTTGTTCTTGACTGACCTCCACAATGGCGTGAGGACAGCTATGCAGGATTAGTAATATGCAGCTTGTGAGAAGAATGGAAAACACCTATGAACAAGTAGGGACCAGTATGGTAAGTAAAACTCTATTATGAAATGTGTTGTGTAAAATATATTTGTGTGAGTTTGGCAAATAACTGTGGTAAGGAGCTGGTGAAGATGCTGAGAAAGAACTGTTTCAGGAGAGTGCTAGCACGTACAATCTAATATGTCAGTAACCATCCTGCAATACTTCTTTTTTTATTCTGATTTTATCAGGCATGTGTAGAGTTTAGATGACAGAAAGGGCTTAGTAATACAGAACTTGATCCCTTGTGACCAGTGCTGAATGGACACATGTAAACAGGAAAGGCAGACTGCTGACACTGAAGGAGGTCATGAGCAGTTGTATCAGCTGTCTGAGTGGGTAGCCAGCACAGCTATCGGACAGATCAGATGGCCTTGCCTGCCATTGAAGTCCCATGCCTGTCCTGGGTTCATTAGTGGAGTGGCGGTCCTTACATTGCTTTTTCTCTTTTACATGTACCCATTCAGCAGTATGTTGGCTACACCAAGAATGTGTATATTCACAATCATGTGTCTACATGGTAAAACAACTGCTTCTGAATCCTGTACACATGTACATATATCAGTTTTGTTAGGACTTAGGTTATGGAAATTTATGATTGTTTCATATTTTGGTAAATAACTTTGCAAGGGAGTATGTCAGTGTTCCAAGTAATACCTCATTTTGAAGACAGTATTGCTGGTTCCAACATGGTACAAGAATTATGCCTGTATGTGGGACACATGCAGATATCAAAGTTTGTTTTGGACTTAGGTTATGGAAATTATGATTTTTTTTCATATTTTGGTAAATAACTTTGCAAGGGAGCGTCTGAATGTGCTAAGTAATACCTCATTTTGAAAACAGTATTGATAGTTCTAACATGGCAAAAGAATGGTGCCTGTATGTTGTACTCGTGCTGATATCAAAGTTTGTTTCGGAGTTAGGTTATGGAAATTTTTTTTTCATATTTTGGTAGATAAATTTATAAGGGAGCATCTGAATGTGCCAAGTAATACCTTATTTTGAAGACAGTATTGCTGGTTCCAACATGGTAAAATAATTGTGCCTGTATGTTGGACACATGTGGAGATATCAAAGTTTGTTTGGAATTAGGTTATGGAAACTATTATTGTTTTCATATTTTGGTAAATAACTTTGCAAGGGAGCATGTCAGTGTGCCAAGTAATACCTCATTTTGAAGACAGTGTTACTCCTTACAACATGGTAAAAGAACTGTGTCTGTGCACTATACACATGTAAAGATATCACAGTTTGTTTAGTCTTGTACGATTATGAACATTATACATTTACAATACTTCTCTTTATTATGCCCACATCTTTGCAAGGGAACATGGTGATCACACAAATGATGCATCATTTTGAAGCTGAAATTCAGATGCACAACTTCTGCACTGATATGTAGGCTCTGTTTGTTACAGGTGATGAGATATTATGCTGTTTATTTATCAGTTATGAGAAATAATATATTATTCATATTTCTGTGAATATCTCAAGAAAGGAGCATACCACAGTAATGGTTAAGGTATCATTTTAAAGGTGAAATTCATATTAACAAATTAAATTCAAATTGTATGGGTCTGCATGGTACATTGACCAAGATATTGTGCTTTGCTTTAACAAAAAGGTAAAAATATGCACAATATCAGCCTTCCTTGCCAAATATTTAATAATGACTTTGATATGCACTATCAGCATTTACACTGTTGGAAAGGTCAGTGTCTGCTGAACAACTTTCATGTTTACATTTTTAGTCTAGCTCTTATAGTTAAAGAGTTATGAACATTTGTTTTCTGTATGGTATTACAAACGGATTTTCTGAAAATGAGCTCAGGCTGCACTGTTGTTCCTATGGTGGAATTAAGCAGGCAGCTTTTCCTGAGTTGCTCCGGAGTGAACGAGTTAAGACAAGATAAAATAATCTGTTTTGTCTCATTAGAGAGGTTATGGAACCTGGCTATGATGGAAATTGGAGCATTCAAGCTGTCAGCTTCAGGGACTGCAGGGAGGGATGAAGATCCCCTAGCGAGTGTGTCAGAAGGTCTGGAACTGGGTCCAGAATCCAAGGGTCCTCCAAAAGATGACGTCAAAGGAAAGGGGACCAAATCTGATGAGGCCAATGAGGGGCTATTAGAATGATGGACTTTCCCAGGGTTTTTGCTTTCTGTAGAACCTTGGGTATCAACGGGATTGGTGGAAATGCATAGAGGAGACCCGGAGGCCAATTGTGTTCGAGTGTGTCCCTTAGGGCTTCTCCCGGAGGGGGAATCAGGGCAAAGTAGCTTCTGCATTTCATGTTCTTGTGACTGGCAAAAAAAGGTCACAGCAAGGCTGGCCCCACATGTGGAATATCCTGTCTATTTCTTTCTTGAGGGACCACTCGTGGGGCAACAAAATAGCCCTGCTGAGCTTGTCTGCTATCACGTTGGATTTCCCCGGGATGTGCATTGCCAAAATAAAGCGCTGGGTGGAAACAGCCCACTGCTATACTCTGAGAGCCTCACAACAAAGGGGGTAAGACCTGGTTCCTTCTTGTTTGTTCAAATACCAGACCACCAACATGTTGTCTGCCTGAATCACAATTGTACCCAGAGGAAGAGAGTCCTGAAAGTACTGCAACACCAGAAGTACTGATCTCATCTCCAGGACATTGATATGCAGATGTGTCTTGATCAGTCCATGTGCCTTGGGCTATGTTTCCCTGAAAATGCCCCCCACCCTATCAGGTAAGCGTCTGTGGTCACTGTGGCCACTGGAGGGGGTAGCACAAAAGGGCGTTCTATCGTGACATGAAGTGAGGTCAACCACCACTGAAGGTCCTTTTTGCAGGAATTTGTGATCATTACAGTGTGAGACATAGGAAGCTCTTTAAGACCATTGAGTGAACAACAGCCATTGTAGTATCTGCATGTGCATATGAGCTAGTGGTATGGCTAGAATTGCTGCTGCCATCATGCCTAATAATTTCAGAACTTCTGATGCTGGTGCTTTGTCTTTTGATATCAGAATGCTGACATGCAGACGAAGAAGAAAGACTCTTTCTATTGGAAGCCTTAGTGTGGTGGTGGTGGTGTCCAACTCTGCCCAAATAAAAATGATATGCTGCGATGGCGACAAGGCAGATTTTTCTCAGTTGATTGTAATGCCCAGATGATTGCAGAGTGACAGAGTGGACTCCCTGGCCTGAATGAGGTGATGCCTGGTGGTGGCGGTAAGGAGCCAATCATCTAGGTATGGAAACACCTAGAAACCTGGACACCTCAGGTGAGCTGTGACCACTGCCATGCATTTGGTGAACACTCTGGGGGCTGTAGTGAGACCAAAGGTCAGGGATCTAAACTGGTAATGACTGGTTCCTAGCTGGAAGCGCAGATGATCCCTGGATGCCCTGGCCATTTTTATGTGGTAGTACACATCCTTGAGATCTATTGAGCACGTCCAATTGTCTTTCCTGAAGAAGGGAAGTATAGACTGAGGCATGACCATCCGAAACTTCTCTTTCTTTACGTATTGGTTCAGTCAGCTGAGGTCCAATATGGGTCTCCAGTCCCCCGTCGTCTTTGGAACCAAAAAGAATCTTGCATAAGTTCCAGATCCTGTCTGGTCTGCTGGGACTGGTTGGATGACTCTTTCTTAGCAACGTTTGGACCTCTACTATTGCCTGTTCCCTGTAACTGGGTGGAACATCTGGGATTTTTATTATGGATGGAGGGAGTGTGGTGAATGGGATGAACTATCCTCTGTAAATGACATTTTGTACCCAGCTGTCTTTTATTTTGAGCCAGGTGTCTGGATACAAAGATAAGCGACCCCCAACTGCCTCCAGAGCAAGACAGTCAGGCCTCCTCTCAGGAGCGCTGGTAGGGCTTCCCAGAGAAGTGATCTCTGTTACCCTGATGTTGCGGACCCCCACTGTGAGGGTGGCATCTTCCATTATTGCCCCCCTCCTCTGCCTCTGGAGGGGGATTCACAATGTGTGTCCTGAAAGGCTCCTTAGGCTTTCTGGAACCACATTTTACCTCCCCTTTGACCTTTAGGGTAGGGTCGGGTAGGGGTGGAAAAACAGACCCCGATGGCAGAGAGTCTCTTTCCATACTGTTCACACCTGGTTAAGGCTTCCTTCACTTTAGGCCCAAAAAGGGAGGAGCCATCAAAGGGGGTGTTCACAAAGGATGACTTGAAGGGCTCTGTGAAGGAACACAAGCGCATCCAGGATTATCTCCTAAGAGCAACTCCTGTACCCGCTCCCCTACTCGTTCCATCAGCTGCATAAGAGAGGAGGCACATGGATGAGTTGACTACAGAATTGAGGGTGGCAACTTTGTCTGTAGCTCCTGCAGCTACTGTACCCTGAAGGGTATCTCCTAGCCCCTTAAGGAGATCTCTTTGTAACCTGTTAAAATGGGTTAAATAGGTGAGCAAACGAAGAGCAAAGGTCGCTGTACTAAAACATGTATTTCCCATATCTATCCATAACCCTGGAGTCTCTGTTAGGAGGATGGCTAGATGAGGAAGTCTCAGACATTTACTTTTTGGTGGCTGCCACCACCACCATGGCATCAACTGGAACAACTTTTGTTAAAAATGTTTTGTCAAGGGGGGCAGAAATGAATTTATTAGGCCTCCTAGGGACAGGCTCCATAGCATCCAGAGACTTCAATGCCCATCATGAGACCAGCTGCATCAGCTCATCGAAGGGCGGAGACACCCAAAAGGTTGAGGGCTGAGACCTGAAAGCCTTCAGGAGAAAGTACAGTTGTGTACACTTACCATAAATGTAGATGTTCAAGTGTATTCACTGTTGCAGTCATTACATTTGGGTAATCTGCTGGCAGGTTACCCTCAGTCGGCCTGATTAACAAAGTCTTGGGTCCTGCATCGGTTGCTGTCCCTTCTTCCATGATGTCAGGTTGTCAGGGGTATAAAAACATGCAGCCGACGCCATTACGTCAGTTTTTCTTGCCCCAGATGTCAGGTGCCCCCCAAAAGGGGGAGCCAAATATTTAAGTAATTAAATAAACAAAAATATACCTCCAAACAAAAGTAAAACACCAAAAAGGCTTTTAAGCATAGTAAAGGAAAGTAGAGAAAAACAGTGGGTTGGAGGGAGGGTAACCAGGACTGCAACAGTGAATACACTCGAACATCTACATTTATGGTAAGTGTGCACAACTGTACTATGTTCATGTTTCACTGTTGCAGTCATTACATTTGGGTAGATTCCCAAAACTATGGTTGGGAGGATGGATTTATACAGCATTAGGACCAGCTATAAGGCCCTGCAGGACAGCAGTGGCAAAGCCAGCTCTGGATTTAAAGAAGGGTAAGTGGTAATGCTTGATGAATGTATGAACTGAGCTCCAGATAGCAGCTTCTAGAATGTCTCTGGTAGGAACACCTCTGAGAAAGGCTGTAGACGTAGATGCAGCCCTGGTGGAATGAGATCTGATCCCTTGGGGGATAGTTTTACCATGGTGCATATAGCAGAAACTAATACAATGGCTTATTCATTTGGATATAGTCTGCTTTGAAATAGCTTTTCCCTCTGCCCCTGCAGCATATGCCACCAGTAGTTGTTCAGATTTTCTTAGAGATTTTGTCCTGTTTAAGTAAAATCTAAGTTGTCTGTGTACATTCAATGAATGCAGAATCTGCTCTCCCCCTTGTTCTGTGGATTGGGAAAGAAAGTTGGCAAATGAATGGTCTGATTAAGAGCCACACTGGATACCACCTTAGGCATGAAGGATGGATTGGTCCTGAGAGACACCCTGTCCGGATAAAAGATAATGAAAGGCTCCACTGCCATAAGAGCCTGTAATTCGGAAATCCTTCTAGCTGAAGTGACTGCTAAAAGGAAAGCTGTTTTACAGAAGAGAGATTTTAAGTCTGCAGTAGCAGCTGACTCGAAAGGAGGGAGAGTGAGTTTCCATTCGTGTGGGTCCATGAGATTTCTGCTTAGTTCATCTGCCAGAGTATTCAGTTTTCCTGGCAGAAATTGAGCTTGTAGTTGTATTTCATAAGTCAAGGCCGTGTTCCACAATGCCATGGCTAGTCTGCAGAGGAGGTAGGAGTGCGTACCCCCCTGCTTGTTTTATGTACCACATAACTGTGGTGTTGTCTGTCTATCATTAATTATCCTGGATGACGGTAGTCCTTGAAGGCTGTCAGTGCATTCTGTACAGCTAGCATCTCTTTTTGATTGTTATGAAGGTGCATTTGATTTGGGCTCCTTTAGCTCTGAATGCACTTCCCTGCCAGATGAGCCCCCCAAGCATAGTCTGATGCATCTGTAGTTAGGGTTTGGGCGGCAGGGGGTGGAGTGAATGGCAGTCCCCTGTTTTGGTGGCAGGTCTCTGCCCACCATGGGAACTCTAGTTGCAGGCAAGGTATGATAGGAATCATTGTTTCCAGGTGGTGACAGTGCTGACTCCACAAACTTTTTAAGTACCACTGAAGTTTCCTCATATGCAGTCTTGCATATGGAATTAGAAGAATGCAGGAGGCCATGAACCCCAATGCTTGCAGAATTTTTCTTGCAGATAGCAGGGTTTTTGTGTCCACCTGTTTGAAGTAAGTCACCAAATTAATTTGCTTTTCTGGCGTAAGGTAAGCCATCTGGGCAGTTGTATTCAAGCTTGCACCCAGGAATGTAATTTTTTGAGAGGGTACCAGATGTGATTTCTTTTTATTTATGCTGTACCCTAGACAAGTTAGAACCCTTTTTACAAACACCAGATGTTTTAGAAGAATGTCTCTGTTTTCTGCCTGAATTAGACAATCATCCAGGTATGGATATATTTGAATATTTCTTTGCCTGCAAAATGCAATTACTGAAGCCAGACACTTTGCGAAGACCCTGGGTGCAGTAGATAAGCCAAAGGGCAGTGCAGAGAACTGGTAATGCAAGTAGCCTGCTTTGAAGTGGAGGTATCTTCTGCAAGATTCCCTAACTGGGATATGCATGTACGCCTCTTTTAAGTCTAGAGTTACCAACCAGGCATCTTTGCCTAGCATAGGAAGTACCTGTTGAAGAGTCAGCATCTTGAATTTTGGAATGCCTAGAAATGTATTTAGAGTAGATAAGTCCAGAATCAGACACCATGATTTGTTTTTTCTGGGTACCAGGAAAAGTCTTGAATAGAAACCTTGTCCCTTTTCCTCTTCTGGTACTGGTTGAATAGCCCCCAAGTTCATGAGGAACAGTACTTGTTTCTGGGCCTCTGCCCACTGATTTGAGGGCAGGTCTGGCCATCTGTTTGGGATTGGCAATGTGTGGAAATGAAATCTGTATCCCTGGAATACTATATTTAAAACCCATTTGTCCTGGGTTATAAGTTGCCAGTTTCTTGCATGAAGTGCCAGTTTTCCCCCCAAAGGGGCAGCTAAAAGGTAAGTGCTTGGTAAGTGTAAAGGGAAGTCATTGAGACTGTTTACCATAGGGAGGTGCCTTGTTGTTTCCAGATTTGGAGGAGGCATCCCATTGTTTTGCTCTAAAAGTCCCTTGTGACTGAAACCTAGAGCCTTTGGAATGTCTGGGTTTGTTTTGAGTGGCTCTCGAAGGTACTGGAAAGGACCAGTTTTTAGTAGGCCAGTGCCTGCTAAATCTTGGAGGTTGCACTTGTAAGAAATCTTTCAGTTTGCATAAATTTAGCTTTATCGTCTATCTTTTTTAAAACTTCTTCAGGCTTATTACCAAAGAGACGGTCCTGTTGTAAAGCAGCATCCAACAATTTTGCTTTAACATGATCAGGCAGAGTTTGCTTTTTGAGCCAAGCATGCCTTCTTAGCACAGACCCAGTTACAGCAACCCTGCAAGAGGCCTCCAAAGAATCAAAACCACATTTCAAAGTATGTTTTCCAACTTGTTCAGTTGAATGCAATAAATCCTGTAAATCTTTATTTTCCACACAGTCAGAAATTAACATAATTTTCTTTATAAGCAGTCCCATGATATGTTGTTGATATTTAAGCATATGAAATTGACAGTTTAAAGCCCTAATTGCCAAGGTTGCAGAAGTGTAAACCTTCTTACCCCATCTATCAAGCGCCCTGGAATCTCTATCCGAAGGAGTAGGATTTTTAGCAGTAGAGGCCTTAATGCCCTTGGGACCCTGAGAAATGGTTTCAGGATCTGCAGTAGGATTTTTGAAAAGGAATTTATGGGCATCAGGAACCCTGTAGTATCTGTCTAGCTTACAAGGAGAGAATCAGGAGCCATACTAGATTCTGAAAAAACATCATCAACAATGTCTATAACATGAGATATGGCCAAAGGCCTATGCTGAGGAAGAAGAAAATCCCTAAGTCTCTTTTTAGATTCGGAGAAATCCAGACTTTCCCAGTGGAAATGTCCCCGTAAGGTATGTAAAGGTTCGCCAAAAGAAAAATCCTCAGAGGGAGAAGCAGAAGGAATGGAATCTTCTGCATCAGAGTCCTCATAAGTAGGTATAGACAAATCCTGTTCATTAGAAGAGTCAGAAGAAATAGAATCCTGTTCAGAAGATTCATAATCAATATCTTTCCTAGGCCTCTTAGAAGGGGGGGGGGGTTGGCTACCCCTCATCAGAGTAATTAAATCTTCAGCCATTTTGATAATTTGTTTTTTAGGCATAGAGGCCTGCATACGTGGCCCAGGCATCAGTTTTTTAGACATAGATTTAGATTTTGACCTTAGTTTTGAAGATGGCGTCGGTCTAATATACAAATCTGTAGGCCTGAAAACACCCTCAGTAGCCGATGCCTGCACAGTGGCTCCAGACGCATCTAAGGTAGAGACATCCATGGGTTCCATAATTGTAGCATCTCGCGGCATACTGGACTCCAAATGGGTCTCAGTTGAGGCCTGCGAATCAAAAGTAGTGGGCATCAGGGGCTGCAAAAGTACCTTACTGAGTACCAACGAACTAGCGACTGGCTTAGGAGAAGCGTCAGTTTTGGACCTCGATGGCCTGTCTCTTTCTTTGCGTTTTTTTAGGTATTCCAGTAGTCAGATTGCTAACCGACGACATTTCTGAATAATTAAATCATGAGCTAAAATATTTAGAAGCAAAAATATACCAATGTTTAATAGTGCATTGATTAAATTTAGCTCAAAACCGACAGCAAGGTATGTTGTGGTCAGGGCCTAGGCAAGGAATACAGTACAAATGAAAATCCTTATAAGGTATTTGCTTCCCACAAATGCAATTATTAACTTTTACTGACATCGGTAAGGAGCAAGAAAAAGTTTCCCCAATGGGGGACTTAGCTTTTTAGTTGAAGACTTCGGTTCTGAAACTCGAAAATGAAAATTTCAGGAGTTGGCCCACCGGCACTTGCAAACTGCTTCTGCTTTGGGCACCACGCGGCAAGAAAGACTGATGTAATGGCGTCGGCTGCATGTTTTATACCCCTGATGACATGACATCATGGAAGAAGGGACAGCAACCGACGCAGGACCCAAGACTTTGCTAATTGGGCCAACTGAGGGCAACCTGCCAGCAGATTACCCAAATGTAATGACTGCAACAGTGAAACATGAAGAACATTTGACTCATCCTCAGTAGGGCTTTTGGACTGCCAGTCACCCCTCTGCCTAAGGATTTTGAGTATCTCAGCAAATGAGATATCCTCAGAGGGGGACCGTGGGGACCCTTCTGACTCCTCTAAGTCAGTATCTGATGTTAGAGACTCCTAAAGGGAGTCTAAATGTTTCCTCTTACACAATCTCTTCCTGGGAACCTCACCAGTGGAAACTTCTGGTGAGGTCTCGGAAGAGCAGGGGCCACCCAATGGAGTTTCCTGAGGCTCTGGTTCTCTATGCTTGGTCAAGATGTGTGAGGCAGAAGCCGACACAGGTGCTTTAGGGGAGGAGGAAGGCAGACCTGAAGTCGAGGCCATCTTAGGAGACATGACTCTCCTCATGGCATCGAAAGCACCTCTGCTCTGATGTGATGGAACCCATGGATCTGAAGATACCATCGACACCCCTGGCACCGGGACAGTGGGCTCTGAACCAGAGGTAGGAGCCAAGCTCATCCAAGCCGAAGCTCCGAGAGGGAGAGTCGGAACTGACAAGTCGGTCGGACTATACTCCCTTGACCCGACCAGAGTGTGTCGGCTCCTAGAGTCCTCAATCGGCACAGAGGACAACAGAGTGCACAGAGCCAAAGACACTGGAGCAGATGGCTCTGAGGGTTCCACTATCATCAGGTCTGACTCCTCCAGCTCTGAAGGACCAGCATGGCTCAGAGGAGGAATAGTTTGAGCTGGTGCAAGGGTCTTCGGCTCCGAAGCCATTTGAGTTGAAGCCGATAACATTTTTGCCAAGGCCGGTGCCAATTACATCTTCTGCACCACACGATCCACATCCAGATCTGACAGGCTGATAGAGGACCAAGAGGAGCACACCGAAGTTGGTATTGACTGAAGTAATGGACTCTTTGGAGCTTTGGACACTGGTTCCAAGACTGGGGACCGGCTCCGAAAGGAAAAGACTGTCTGTTCCGATGACTCGAAGATGTGTTTGATTTCTTAGAGTCCGAAGTCTTGGAAGACTTTGAGGACCTGCTTGATCCATCTTGGGTCACTCAAAGCTTCTTGAAACGAAGGTTTCAACAACCCTCTGTCGATAAGTTTTCTCTTCCTTTCCTGAAGGACCCTTGAGGAGAAGGAATGACAAATAGCACAGCTGTCTTGCAAATGCAGGGCTGCTAGACAGTATACACAATTCACGTGGCTGTCTGTTAGACATCTTTTGGTCACACACTTAAACCCAGACTTGGGATGCTTGTCTTGGTCAGCCATTGGAAAACTTGAATTACTGTCACACAAAACAATTCTACAGTAATCAGCTACCAAAAGCCTTAAAAAATATCAGGCTAAATCACACACACACACACACAAATGCAATGTAAATATAAATGTGACAGGAAAAGTCTTTACTGTCACCGCTACTTTTTAAACACACAATAAAAGCAGGCTATACAGAAAAATGGAGATAGCTGCTAAGATATAAAATCCTATCTAAATATTCAGACAAACAGTAATAAATTTAAGCCTTTCCTAAACAAACTGAAGGTTAAATACACTACAAAGAAAAACTACACACTAAGATTTTAGCAAAATAATGACAAAGGTCACTGACTAAGCACACTCTACTGACTAGCAAAGAGTTTAAACTAGGCCTAAAATGAGAGACCAACTAGAAAAAATTTTAAACAGACTAAGGGAGGGGACTAAAGTACAGTAACACACAGTATAAAGCTGTAAGAGCTTTAGTAAACTATCCAAGCTTTAATAAACTACCTAAGCTATTTAAACTAACCATAAATGTAAGTAAGAAATAAGTAGAAAAACAATTTTACTGGCCCGAGCTAATGCAGAACCTCAGATCTATTGCAGCAGCAAACTAGATCTGAGGTAATTCCAGGTGCATCAGGGACTAGGGACTTGGTCTCGAGCTATTTGAAGACCTCGAGCTTTGCAATTGGCCGTATCAGCACCGAGGGATCATCTCCGAACCCATCAGTAAAGAATGAACGGCGAGATTGAACAACTTCACATTGCAACCCCATGGGTCCGGGACACAGAGGGACTATACAACCTCCATGCAAATTTAAAGACACCATATGACCTATTGAGGCAGTATCAGGACGTTGATGCCCAACCCTGCCTGTAGAACCTAAGGCAGTGGTCCCCCAACTGAACCACTATGCTACAAGGGCATAAATAAATTCCAAACGGACATGAGTTGGAAGACAGGATAGGATCTTACGCCTTGTGCATTACAGATAAAGACCCCAACCTACTGAACATCCTATTTTTGAGATGAAGAAATCTGGACAAGGTCCCATAGGTTGGGGGGACAAGAGCCTCAAAAACATGCACAGGTTCCCAATATTACTGCCACAATCTTGAAAGGCAGCTGGAATAATAGAATTTGTGCTAAAATGTATTCTCTCAAGGGCTGGCAGCAAAAAAAAAAAACTGTAGGATCCAAGGGGTACTTGGGATGCAATGAGGCTGAACCTGCTGAACAGTCCTGGATCTGAAGGCACAAAAAGGTTCCACATTCTCAGAGATGTCCAACACCATTGGATCCAAGGAGAGAACCATCCAAGCAGGTAGGATCAGAGGAAAGAAGGCAGGATCCGGAACCTAGCTTTTTTTTTTTTTTTTTTTTTCAGTAAACCAAACTATGAAAAAATGTAGACTGTGTCCAGAATTTATGAGCAAAAAGAGGTTACTAGACAATGCACCCTAAGAAGCTGTGGACAGTGGAGGCATGGGGTCTCAAAATAACATTCCAATCCAAAGAGCCTCTTGGATGACCTAATGAAGATCCACTTGAGCAGAAGCTACAAATCAGAGGGTGCCGGATCTGAGAAATGGGTCTACAATAAGTTCCAGTCAGTTGGATCCGAAGACCTAGGATCCTATGACTATCAGCAGACCAATGGAAACAGCAGTACATGACTGAACCTGTTAGATCCATGGGAGACTTGGGATCTGAAGAAGGTCCCAGGAGATACAGATCCAAGCAACTGGATCAGATATCGAATTGAGTTGGCTCTTTGTAGTTTTTTTTTTTTTTGTTATGGGGTGTGAGCCCGAATCCAAGCCGTGACACATATGTACTTCTATATGAATTGCAGGAGGAATCATTGCTGGACACATTCATTGTGGGTGCAGCAAAGACCACTGCTGACTAACATCAAAGACTGAAACACTACTGGCATTATGAATTTTCACTCGTACTGTGACTTAAGAATGGGGAAGTTACCATCACGGTATTGGAAACCCAAAGGACTTTGGAGAAATTTAAAAAAGTGAGAATCAAACACTGTACCTTGAGCTTAAGTAGTAGACATATTAACCATTATGTCAGCCCTCCTAGAATCATACACTGAGCTATGTATCTGAGAAGCTAACGTGTTAACCAAAATACCAACTTCAATAATAAAAAGCCACAACTCCAGGAAGCATGTAACTAAAATTACATGGCCAAAAACCGGAACCTGTGCAGCAGAAAGGAAAAATCAGAGATGCATCTCACAACTTCCAGAATAAGAAATGCCTGTTAGAGTACAATAAGTTTAAAACAAAGGATTAATTTACCACTTAAGATGTTAAGGTGAAAAGGGAGGACAGTAGAAGTAGAAATCCTAACCTCCTTCAATGGTAACAGATGAAGATCCACACACAAAAACTGCCACCACCACCAGCTAACATGAAGATTATGAATAAATGGAAAATAATGAATTTAGCTGCTAGCAGGTACTGACGGAGGAGAGAAGAAAGAAGAAAGTTTTTGAAACAGCAAAAAAAAGGCAATTTTTTGAAAACAAACCTAATAGCTCGAGAGAAATCCTCTGTTTGACCAGGATGGCAATAAACAAGATCTGAAGAAATGGGGACATAGTAGTGCATTATGGGAATAGGGAGGAGCTTGAGATTTGGGATCCAAAGTCTAGAAAATGCAACTGAGCCAGATCAGAGACTCACATCTGACGAAGAATGAAAATGCCATCATCAGATAGTCTGTTACCTCAGCAGTGAGCTGGTAGTTCTGAACGCTTTTTTCACATAACTGTAACACATCAGTAGGAAGCACATTTGTAACAGGCACTGCATGACAGCAAATGATACTTCTACTGAGGCCTCTCAAAATTAGCTACTCTTCTCTGTTCTTCCATTCTAAGTAAATGGAACCATCTTGTGACAGTCCAGCTATGGGCATTGGAATCTCAAACTGTGCACTCACGATGTATTATGAGGAAGATTTTTCTTTAGAAGAAAACTCTTATCAGGATGTCTGCCCCCAGGAGGGCATGCAGGGTTACAAATAGAATAAAATTAGTAGTGATTACTATCTGGGTACATACAGGTTTGCAATGAGACAAACACAAGGAAAAGTTAAAAAAAAAAAAAATATATATATATATATACACACACACACACACACACCTGGGAAGGTCTATTACCACCCAAGACAGCATGTGCTGTAGGACAGAAGGGAATTGAGAGGATTAGTCTGGTGGATGTGGAATAATTCCCTAAAATGGAGATATTTCTTCCCATTGCCATCAGTAACCTTGCTGAAATCAGCCTCAGAACCCATTTGTCTGAAACTGTTGCCAAAGAGAGAAATGGAGATTCAGACTATCTGGGAGGGATAAGGGGCGGCCAAGGGTGGGTGGATATGAGGGGGTCAAGGTCCCTTGTACAGTCATTCTGCCTTATTTGACTGTTCTATGTTCTGGGAAATTTCTGCTTTTTTTTTTTTGTAAGCACACTGCCATTTTTTTTAATATCTGCTTATCGACATTTTGCAGAGTGTTTATTTTGTTTCTTGCCAAAATTGTACAGGGGATTAGAAAATTCCCTTGGAAATTCTGGAGGAGGAGGGCTGCAAAATCTGAGAGATTCCATATCTCAGCTTTACTCTATCACATTTTCTGATAACCTCTGCAGCAATGAGTCAAAAAGCTAAATATCTACCTAAAGGAGAATTTAAAATCTCATATTTTACATCTTCTGGGCGGCTCTGGGAACACACCAGGCAAACCTCCTGCAACACAGTACTTAGTGGCAACAGCCCTGGATGTAGTATCTACACATCGATATATACACATTTTAAACAATGATTGGTGACCTGAGAAACTGAAGAAACTAAATTGCACAAAGCATTTTCCCTCAGTGGTTTGAGCTGCAGATCAACACTCCTCATAATTTTACAATTTTTAGTCGTAACATACAAGCCTGACAATTCAAAATTTTAAATATTAATATGCAGAAGCCAACACTTTTCCCCTCAAACGCACAAACTGTTTTACCATCCTTGTCAAAAGGTGAAGGGATTAGAATTAACAAACTGCTTGGCAGCAGCTGGATTAACTAAAGATGGGTCAGGCCTGGGACAAGTGTATAAAATTTTGAAAGACTGAGGAACTTTGTCAGATTTCCTAGGTGCAGCAGGCTGGCTGTATGGAAAACAAAAGGCTGTTACAAACACATCCTCCAATGCTGTCAGCACTTGGGGGAGTGTAAGGAGGTACTGGAAATGTCAGTTGTAACAGTTCACAGCATTATCTGAGGAATTAAGAAACCTCTGTTTTCTCACTGAAAACGCTGGCACATTCTGGAAACAGTCTCAGTGAAAGAATTTCTGACAGGCAGATTCAATCATGCTCTCTTCTGAGTTTGAATCAGAAATATACAGAGAAAAAAAGATGAACTGCCTTAATCATATTCCTCTCCAGATCCAGTTTCTTTAGTCTCTTCAGGAAAATAGGGATCAGTTTTTCTTTCAGGAAAAACCACTTGATAAGAAGCAAGAAGGGTCAATAGCCTGCATAAGACCCTGAGCCAAATTTAAGCAACAACTCCTGTGCAGTGAAAATGGTGCAGGAGATAAATGTTTAGTTCTTTTTGACAAAAATGTGGGCAAATGGGACTATTAACGGCAGCAACAGCTTCCCCATGGATGGGCACAGCATTCTGGTTAAAAAGGGGCAACTTTCCTACCCCTTCTACTGAGACCAAGAATGGCTCCCCCTTGTGCACTTAGGGGAACCCAAAAGCCAGAGAGGACATGACTAACCCTCAGTCCAAAGTGGCAGTATGGACACCACTAGAGGGATCCAGAGAAAAAGATGATTGGTCTGAGGAAACCAGATTTGACCATAGCAGAGTAAGTCTGCAGCTGAAGCAAACTGCTAGCATGCTAAGGTGGCAAAGGCTGTTTGAAAGGACAGACTCTGGGTCCAACAGTTTGTTCCAAGGTCAAGCTGAAAGTGGTGCTTCTTTTTTGGGAGAAACTAAGCAGCACAAGCCAGTAAAATGTAATTAGATGTTATTTACTAACCATAACTAGGTATTTGTGTTGTCCATTTTCATTCCTCCTCACTAACGGGTCTCGGATCCAACTCGGCCACCTTCCAAGACTTTAGGATCAGAGTTTCATCCTCCTCCCAATACACATAATGCACCATACCTTCCTTAACTCCCTAGATCGAGTTTGCTGCACTATAATTGAAAAAGATTACCACAACTACAGAGAAAGTAGATGAGGCTCAAACCCAGAACACATAGGTTCCGAATTCTTCCAAGCACTTCACAAAAGGCACCAGGCCAGGGGATGGATGGGAGGAGGAATGAAAATGGCCAACAGATACCTAGTTATGGTAAGTACATAAAGACCATTTGTGTAAGAACTTACTATACCCTTAGATGTTCTTCTCTTCCATGTTGCAGTATTCTTAACCTTAGGGAGCTGCTGCCTGCAAAACTGGACATCTGGCCAGTATACCAAAGTCTTGAGTGCAGGGGTATGTTCGACGCTGCATGCAAGAGCCATAAACTGACACCGGCTATATCTGTGACATCTGCACGTACCCAATTAAGAACTGGCTGCCGCATAGAGACAGCCCTCAGGGCTAGGAGGAGTGAAGCAGAATAAACCCCCCACCAGACCCAAGTCAGTAGAGTCAGGGAAAGGACTCATTTTATGACATGGTCCACAGGAAAAGAGGGGGTAGGGTGGGTGGGTTGGATTGAATACTGCAACATGGAAGAGAAGGGCATCTAAGGTTATGGTAAGTTCTTACACAACTGTTCTATGTCCTCCTATTCCTATGTTGCAGTATTCTTAACCTTAGGGAGAGTTGTGGGAGGCTGGAAGGGGCACAGAGTCAATGAGACCCTGCAAAATGGATCTAGGAAACCCTGTTCTAGCCCTGGAAATGGAGTCTAGTTTGTAATGCTTGGTGAAGGTATGTACAGAAGACCAAGTTGCTGCCTCCAGAATTGAGGTATAATCAATGCCCTTGAAAAGGGCTGCTGAAGAGGAAGCAGCTCTGGTAGAACGGGCCTTGACGGATGAACCTAATTGCTTTCCATAAAAGGAATAGCAAAAGGCAATGGCCTTTGAAATCCAAGAGGCAACTGTCTGTTTTGACATGGCCTTACCTAGGGCTCTAGGATGAAAGCACACAAATAGTTGATCCGATTGCCTGAAGGGTTTGGTCTTGTCTAGGTAGAACCTCAGTTACCTATGAATATCCAAGGAATGTAAGGTCCTTTCTGAGTTCTGAGGCTTAGGATAGAAGACAGGCAGGTTTGTTGTCTGGTTTAGGGATAGTTCATTAACTACCTTGGGCATGAAGGAGGGATTAGTTCTAAGGAAGACCCTATCCTTATGGAAAACAAGTTAGGGAGGTGAAGCCATGACGGCTTGTATCTCTGAGACCCTCCTGGCACAAATGAGAGCCACTAACAAAACTGTTTTCCAAGTACAGAATTTAAGAGAAGAATGGGCTGGTTCAAAGAGAGATAGTGTACATTTTTCCAGTGCAAATTTAAGATCCCAAGGTGGGGAAATGGGCTTTCAAGGAGGTCTGATGTGAAGGACCCCCTTTAGAAACAGCTTGACATCGAACCTGGACACCAGAGGAAGGATCAAGGGAAGGCAAGCAGAAACAGCAAAGAGGTGCACTTTCACTGAAGAATAAGTCAACCCTGAATGCAGTAACTCACAGAGGAAGGAAAGGACCACTGGAACAGAGGCTTTAAATGGGTCCTGTTTACTCTTAAGGCACCAATGGGAGAATCTTTTCCATTTAAATAAATCATTTCTTCTAGTACTTGGTTTCCTGGCCTCCTGTGGAACATTGAGTACGTCCTTTGAATATAGGTGCCTGAAGGGGATCAGAACTCTTATCACCCACCATGTCAGATTGAGGTTGAGAAGGTGGGGATGAATAAGAGACTCCTTGCCTTGTGTGAGTAGGTCAAAGCAGTGGGGTAACCTGTGGTGACGTCTCTGGACTAAAAGGAAAAGTAGGGGAAACCAATGCTGTCTTGGTCAGAAGGGAGTCACCAACAGGGTTTTTGGATTGTCCTTCTGTATTTTCAGGAGGACTTTGTGAATCAAAGGAAATGGGGGGAAGCATAAGGGAACATTCCCTCCTATTAAAATGAGAAGGCATCTACTTTCCAGGCTTGTGGATGGGGAATAATTGTGCAATAGAGTGGTATCTGTCTGTTCTGGGAGGAGGCAAACAGATTTACTTGAGGAGTACCCCACCTATGAACTAGATCCAGAAACACCTCCCTGTGAAGCATCTATTCATGGGAGGGTGAAAAGGTCCTGCTCAGGGTGTCTGCCATCACACTGTCTTCTGATGGAATGTAAACTGTCTGTAAATTAATCTGTAGTGCTGTTGCCAGGGACCATATCTGAATAGCAATGCTGCAAAGAGGATAGGACTTTGTTCCTCCCTGTTTATGTACAATAAGACTGTGATATTGTCTGTGATGACCTTTAATGTGCCTGGCAGAAGGATCTGTTGAAAGGCCTGTATTGCCAGGAAGAGGGCCCTTAACTCCTTTAGGTTGATGTGGTCCTTTCTGTCTGGAATGGACCTTTTCCCTGCACTTTGTGCTGGATGCTGGTACTGTGAAGAAAGTACAGTTTTGTACCTACCATAAATGTAGATGTTCGAGTGTTCACACTGCTGCAGTCATTACACTTGGGTTATCCTGCCGTCAGGCAGTCCCGCAGTCGGCCTGAGTTCCAAAGTCTTGGTCCGGCGTCAGTTGCTGTCACTTCTTCCCTGACATCAGTACACCAGGGGTATATAAGATGCATCCAACGCCATTTTCTTCAGTTTTTCTTGCCCCAAATGTCAGGTGCCCCCCAAGTAGGTAGGCAATACATATTGCTAATCAAAAATATACAGTAAAAACAATACCTTCAGTTACCAGCAAATACACCCCAAAGGTTGTATAGGATAGGAAGGCATAGATAAGTCCAGCTAGTTCAGCGGGGATGGAGGGAGGGTAACCTGGACTGCAGCAGTGTGAACACTCGAACATCTACATTTATGGTAGGTACAAAACTGTACTATATTCATCGTGTTACACTGCTGCAGTCATTACACTTGAATCCCAAAGCTGAGGTTGGGTGGCTGGTCTATAAAGAGTTAGGACTGGCTATGAGGCCCTGCAGAACTGCAGTGGCAAATCCTGCTCTGGATTTAGAGTAAAGAGACAGGTGGTAATGCTTGGTAAAGGTGTGCACTGAACTCCAAGTTGCAGCCTCCAAAATTTCCTTGGTAGGTACTCCTCTGAGAAAGGCTGTTGAAGTGGCTGTTGCCCTGGTAGAATGTGGCCTAATGTTATTTGGGACTGATTTTCCATGCTGTGTGTAGCAGTACCAAATACAGTGTCCTATCCATTTGGATATAGTCTGCTTTGAGATAGCCTTGCCCTGTGATCCTGCAGCATATGCCACAAACAGTTGCTCAGTTTTCCTGAAAGCCTTTGTTTTGTCCAAGTAGAAGCGTAGCTGCCTGTGTATGTCCAAAGAATGCAGAAGTTTCTCCCCTTTATTCTGGGGCTTTGGATAAAAAGTTGGCAAATGGATGGTTTGGTTAAGAGCCACACTAGATACCACCTTTGGCATAAAGGTAGGGTTTGTCCTTAAAGATACCCTGTCCTGATGAAAAATTATAAAAGGTTCCACTGCCATTAATGCCTGTAGCTCTGAGACTCTTCGTGCTGAAGTTACTGCCAGGAGCAGAGCTGTTTTCCATGATAAAAATTTTAGATCGGCTGTATTGGCTGGCTCAAAAGGAGGTAGGGTCAGTTTTTCCAAAACAAAATTGAGGTCCCAAGTTGGTGTTGGCGCTCTCAGGGGCGGTCTTATGTTTTAGCCCCTCTGAGGTACTGCTTTAGCAAGGGATGAGAGAATAAAGGAGGATCCGTGTTGTAATGTGCTGAAATGGCAGAGGCGTGGATCTTAATTGATGAGAAGGATAGGCCTCTGTCCAGAATCTCAGTTAAGTATTGTAAAATCTGAGGAATGTTTGGAACAAGAGGGTCAAGGCTTTGAGCCTGGTTCCAGGCGCAGAATCTCTTCCATATTTCTGAGTAAGCTTTCCTGGTGCTAGGCCTCCTGGCCTCCAAAATGACATCCATAACAGCTTTAGAGAGAGGTGTTGCCCGTTTGGCTAATGTATCTGCCATGCAGCCAGGTTTAGTACTTTGCGCTGACTGTGCAGGATCTGATTGTTTTGCTGAATCAGAAGGTGTGGAATTTGAGACAAAATCCATGGTGGGCCTTGAGCCAAGTTCCTTAAGATAGGGTACCAGTGCTGGCGTGGCCAGTCTAGAGCAATCAGGATCATCTCTGGTTTTTCTTGTCTGGCTTTTAGGAGTACCTTTGAAAGGAGAGGCAGTGGCGGGAAGGCATAAACTTTTAGGTTTTTCCAGCTGAACAGAACAGCATCCACTTTCCATGCTTATTTGTGATAAGTCCTTGTGCAGAATTTTTGTAGTTGGCAATTCAGTGGGGAGGCAAAAAGATCTATGTCTGGGCATCCCCACTTTTGCGTTACCATGCTGAAGATTTGTGGATTCAATTTCCATTCGTGAGGGTCCATGATATTTCTGCTTAGATCGTCTGCCAGAGTATTTTTCTTTCCTGGCAGGAATTGTGCTTGCAGGTGAACTTGATACGTTAGAGCGGTGTTCCACAAGGTCATGGCTTGCCTGCATAGGGGATAAGAATGAGTGCCCCCTTGCTTGTTTATGTACCACATTACTGTGGTGTTGTCTGTCTTTAGTAGTAATTGTCCTGGATGTAGAAGGTCCTTGAAAGCTGTTAGGGAATTTTGAACAGCCAACATCTCCTTTTGATTGATGTGAAGATGAATCTGGTCTGTGGTCCACTTGCCCTGAATGCATTTTCCTGCCATGTGTGCTCCCTAGGCGCAATCCAAAGCATCTGTTGTTAGAGTTTGCCTGGCTGTGGGTTGGGTAAAAGGCTGACCCTTGTTTACGTGACATACCTGTGCCCACCATCGAAACTCCTGTTGTAGGCAGGGAATCATTGGTATTACTGCTTCTAAACTGTGAGAGTGTTGAGTCCAAACACTTTTCAGGTACCATTGTAATTTCCTCATATGCAGTTTGGCATATGGTATTAGTAATATACAAGATGCCATGAATCCCAGGGCCTGCAGAATTTTTCTTGCAGGGAGATGGGACTTTCTTGCCAGAAATTGAAAATATTGAGTTAGTTGAACTTGTTTGTCTGGCGTGAGGTAAGCCATCTGGGGCCATTGTATTTAAGCTGGCACCCAGGAATATAATCTGTTGCGAGGGCACTAATTTTGACTTCTTTTCATTTACTGTGTACCCTAGAGAAATTAGCAACCATTTTACAAATGCCAGATGCTGTAGAAGAATGTCCTTTGTCTCTGCTTGAATGAGGCAGTCATTCAGGTATGGATATATTTGAATTCCTTTTTGTCTGCAAAATGCAATTACTGGTGCCAGGCACTTTGTGAAGACCCTGGGCACAGTAGATAAGCCAAAGGGCAGTGCAGAGAATTGGTAGTGCATTGTACCAGCTTTGAATCTGAGGTATCTTCTGCAATTTTGTCTGATAGGGACATGCAGGTATGCCTCTTTGAGGCCCAGAGTAACAAGCCAAGCCTTCTTGCCCAGCATGGGTAGAAGCTGCTGTAATGTCAACATTTTGAATTTTGGAATATCCAGGTAAGTATTCAGAATTGAAAGATCTAGTATGGGCCTCCAGGCCTTGTCCTTTCTGGGGACCAGGAAGAGTCTTGAGTAAAATCTTTGTCCTTGTTCCTGTTGTGGCACTTTTTGAATAGCTCTCATGTCCATGAGGGCTGAAATTTGTTTTTGTGCCTCTGCCCATTGATTTTGTGGCAGGTCTGGCATTCCTTTTAACCCTGGTAAAGTATGAAAGTGGAATCTGTAACCTTGAGACACAATATTCAGGACCCATTTGTCTTGGGTGATTGTTCGCCAGTTTTGAGAAAAAAGTGCTAATTTTCCCCCTAAGGGGGCTTCCAGGAGGGACGTGCTTGGCGTATGAAGGGGAAAGTCATTGTGACTGTTTCCTGTAAGGTTGAGACTTGTCATCACCACCTTTTGGGGTTGAGGTGCCCCACTGTCGTCTGTTTGAGCCTTGGGGTTGAGATCTGCCTCTTGGGCATCCATATCTGCCTCTTTGTGGCCTGTCTGACACTGGAAAGGACCAATTCTTTGTTGTCCAATTTCTGCTAAACCAAGTAGGCTGTACCTGTAAAAAATCCTTGACTGTTTGCTTAGATTTAGCTTTATCCTCCATTTTCTTTAACACCTCTTCTACCTTAACACCAAACAAAGCATCATGCTGTAAAGGAGCATCCAATAGTTTTGCCTTAACATGATTAGGTAAACTTTGTTCTTTTAACCAAGCATGTCTTCGAATCACAGAACCTGTAACTGCGGCTCTACAAGAGGCCTCTAAAGAATCAAAACCACATTGCAGAGTATGTTTTCCCACCTGTTCAACTGCATGCAATAAATCCTGCATTTCTTTACACTCAGGAGCTTCTGAGCTTGCAAGCATTTTCTGTTTTAACTGAGCCATTAAATATTGTTGGTACTTAAGCATGTGAAACTGGCAATTTAAAGCTCTTGCTGCTAAAGTTGCAGACGTGTATACTTTCTTCCCCATCTATCCAAAGCTCCGGAATCTCTGTCAGATGGCACTGGATTTTTTTGCAATGGAAGCCTTAACCCCTTTTGGACCCTGGGAAATAGTTTCTGGATCAGCAGAAGGGTTTTTGTAAAGAAACTTGTGAGAGTCAGGGACTCTATAATACCTATCTGGCTTGGCTGGAGCAGGGGACAAAGAGTCAGGAGATAAACTGGATTCAGAGAACACATCATCCACAATATCTAGCACAGGCAGAATAGCCAGGGGCCTGTGTTGAGGCAATAAGAGGAAATCCCTGAGCCTTTTCTTGGATTGTGAATAATCCTGGCTTTCCCAATGGAAATGCTTCCTCATGGTATGTAAAGTTTCCCTAAAGGAATAATCCTCAGGAGGAGAGGCTGAAGGGATAGATTCTTCAGTATCAGAGTTCTCACAGGGGGGGGGGGGGGATCCCTGGTCTGAGGAGGAATTAGAGAAAATGGAAACCTGATCAGAGGAGTCATAGTCTGTATCCTGCCTAGGCCTTTTCTCAGGAGGGGGATGGGAACCCCTCATTAGAGTAATGAGGTCTTCAGCCATTTTAAGCATCTGTTTCTTAGGCATGGAGGACTGTCCAGGAGAATGATGTACTTGTTTCTTTGTCTTTAATGGTACCTTTGTCTTGGCGGCTGTTTTAATGGCAAGTTTTGAAGGTCTGAAAACACCCTCAGAAGCCGATGCCTGCTCAGCAGCTCCGGACCCATCTGAGGGATTAGTTTCCATAGGCCCAATACCTTGAGTTTCCAGAGGCCTAGATGTCTCCACATGGGAGTCAGCAGCGGCCTGTGGCTCTGAGGTAGTGAGTGTCAGGGGCTGCGAAAGCACCTCACTGAGAACCGGCAAACCGGCGACTGACCTAGAAGAGGTTTCGTCGTCGGTTTTGGACCTCGGATGCCTGTCTTTATCCTTGTCTTTTTTTGGTATTGAGGTCGCTGTCTGATCCGACGGCATCGTATAATTGAACCTTCGGCCAAAGTAGTGCAAAGCAAAATCAAAACGTCTTTTTATAGTGCATTTGTTAAATATAGCACAAAACCAACAACTAGTGACGTCGTGATCAGGGCCTAGGCATGGAATACAGTAAGAGTGGAAGTTCTTATGAGGTATTTGCTTCCCACAAAAAATACAATTATTAACTTTTTCTGATATCAGTCTGAGGCAAGAAAAAAGTTTCCCCAACGAGGTACTTCGCTTTATTGAAGACTTCAGATCTGAAATTCGATTTCGAAAATCTCAGGAGTCGGCCGACCAGCACTTGAGAACTGCTTCTGCTTCAGGCACCGCGTGGCAAGACAGACTGAAGAAAATGGCGTTGGATGCATCTTGTATATCCCTGGCGCACTGACGTCAGGGAAGAAGCGACAGCAACCGACGCCGGACCAAGACTTTGGAACTCGGGCAGACTGCGAGACCGCCTGATGGCAGGATAACCCAAGTGTAATGACTGCAGCAGTGTAACACGATGAACATCTGTCCCCAACCTAGGTCTGATGCATCTGTGTAAACTGTGTGGTTGGAGGAATCTGGCAAGGGCACCCCTTGATTGAGGGTAATAGTTGAAATCCACCAGCTGAGTTCCTTTTTTAGGAATGGAAGAGGAGAAAGACTTGTCACAAGGAGTGACAGTGTTGGTTCCAAGAATTTCTCAGTATCCACTGAAACTTCATGTGCATACTGGCTAGAGGGATCATGGGAATCAAGGATGCCATAAATCCCAGGATTCTCAGGAATTCTTTGGCTGAGATGGATGGTGGTATATAGCAGGGTTTTGAAAAACTGGGTGAGAGACTCCACTTTCTGTGTTGAGACAAAGACTGACATCAAGTCTGTCCATATTCTGCAACCCAGGAAAACTAGGGCTTGTGAGGGAGTCATTTGAGAATTTACGCCATTTACAATGAAGCCTAGGTTCTGTAGGATCCTGCAAACCAAGTCCAGGTGTTGAGACAGGATGCGAGGATCTTGATGATGTAGGATCAAAAGGTCATCCAGATAAGGACAAATTTGTATCCCCTGAAGTCTGCAATATGCAATGACTGGGGCTAGACATTTAGTGAGTACTCTTGGTGCTGTGGAGAGCCCAAAGGGTAAAGCAGTAAATTGAAAATGTGAGGAACCCACTGAGAAATGAAGACATTTTCTGTAAGTGGGGTGAATAAGGATATGCAGATAGGAGACTGTGAGAATGCTTTCCAAGCTGGGGCAGCCTCTTTAACCCTGTGTTTCTGTTTTTGTTTCCTTTTTAAGGTAATTGGGGCAGTAGAAGGCCTGGATGCAGATGTTTGAGTGGATGGCAAGGCAGTGGAAGGCCCTTCTGATGCCACGAGCCATGGTTTCCCCCTCACCATCAGGAGCTGATTGCTGTAAGGCCTCAGCGTATGTACTCTGGGTATCCACTGTCCCAGCTTCCATTCCAGTTCCCAGTAACAGTTGAACACCCAAAGTCTGGAGTGATTCTGGGCTGACATTTACCTCTAGAATTTCACTGGGCACCTGAGGCGCAGTTTGGACATTGGGCCTAACATGTTTAGCCTTCTTCCTTGGTGGCTCGTTGGAGTTGCCCACTCCACCCTCCATCCTGGTTCTCCAAATAGAGATTTAGAGCCGACAGACAGCTTCTAAAGGTTTTAGGGACAAAGGATTGACAAATATCACAGTTCTTATATTTGTCACCTGGCCCTAAACAAAAACACTAATCATGAGTATCCTTATGTGGAATCTGTCTTCCACAGGTGCATCTTCCCATCCTAGATGACATACATCTGAGAAAGGTAAATTGTTTGTGTTTGTTTGTGTCCTTCGGCTTTTCCCGGTTAGGGGTCGCCACAGTGGAACTCCGGTCCGCTAATGATTGGCAGCAGAGTTTTACGTGCTGGCTTGCCGGGCCTAACGCACAACCTTCAAAGAAGGAACACCCATTCACGCATGTCGCCACACAGAAGACGCTCTGAGAATCGAATGGGCAACGTCTAACTGTGAGGCGACAACGCTACCGCAGCACCACCACCGCAGTGTCTGAGAAAGGTAAATAAAACAGAAAAAACCCACAAGGGTACTTATCCGAATGCATACAGTCAAGAGTGGTTGTCGAGAATGGATAGGCAATGCCAAACAAGCGGGATAACTGGAGCTGGTGAACGGACGTCTGAAACTCGCTGCTGCAGAAAGGTTCTGAACTAGGTACATGCAGACGTCACAGATCTAGCCGGTGTTAGTTTATGGCTCTTACATGCAGCATCGCACGTACCCCTGCACTCAAGACTTTGGTATACTGGCCGGATGTCCAGTGCTGCATGCAGCAACTCCCTAAGGTTAAGAATATTACAACATAGGAATAGGAGGACATCTTAATCTGATGTCCTCTTCATTCCTCCTCACTAATGGGTCAGTGTCCCCAGCCACGGAAACCCTGGGTGGCTCTTAAGGAAGGATGTACTGAAGTATAGTTGAGCTAAAGGATGCCCTACTCCTAGAAACTAATGTATAATGTGAAACAAAGGTATAAGTCTTGGACCAAGTGGCTGCAACACACACTTCATCAATACAGGCTCTGGAAGAGAAGGTGAATGAAGTAGCCATAGCCCTGGTGGAATGAGCTGGGACAAGTCTATACCCTTCTCAGAATAAATGAAGGACACGTAGTCTGTTACCCATTTAGCTGAAGTGATTTTCAAAACTGCCTATCCTGACCGGCTTGCTGAGGAGGAGATTGGACTTCCTATGACTCTCTGTTCTGAGGAGGTAAAAACGTAATTGTCTGCGAACATCCAGGAGATGTAAAAGGTATTCACCTTTGTTCAAAAATTTGGAGAAGAAAACTGGTAACTGAATGGATTACTTAATGTTAGACTCCATGGCCAGCTTAGGCATGAAAGAAGAATTTGTTCTTAAAGATACTCTATCTTTGTGAAAACTGATGTACAGAGGTTTGGCTGACAAAGCTTGAAGCTCCGATATTCTCTTAGCAGAAGTAATAGCTACTAAGATAATTTTCCAATAAAGAAATTTTATGTCACAAGAATCTGACAGTCCAAAGGGCTTCTGGGTAAGTCCTTGCATTACCACCGAGAGATCCCAAGAAGAAGGGTCTTCTACTGGAGGTCTAAGATGAAAAACTCCCCTCATTAAAGCCTTACATAATTTGGAAGAGAACAGATGAGTTTCTCTTCCCAGCATGAAAACTGAATATGGCAGCCAGTTGGAGATTGATGGTGGAGAAACTGGCCCCTTCTTGAAAGAGTGCCGGAAAAAAGGAGAATAGACACGATGGATGCTGAGAAAGGATCAATATTTTCCTCTGACACCCAAATAGAGAACCTTTTTCCACTTGTTACTGTAGGCCTTATTAGTGGAAGCCCTCTGAGAGGTCAAGATAATGTCAAGATGGAGGGGGTGAGCCTTGAATTTCTTTCAATTACTGGAATTGGAGAAACCATGTGGTCAGCTTGAGGGCATGAAGATTGGGAAGCTGTCTTTCTGATGGGTGAGATATGAGATCCTGTATGGGACTGAGAATTCAAAGCAGATACTTAAGGTGAGACCAAAGAAAGGGGAACCACACCTGGTGAGGCCAAAAAGGAGCAATGAGGTTAAGGAACTCTTTGCCTTGTTGGCTTTCTGTAGAAATTTTAGGATTAATGGTAATGGGGGTAAGCATAAAGGTGACATGGGCCAATCGTGGACTAGAGCATCCCTCGGTGACTCCACCTCCAGAGGGATCAGAGCAAAATACTTGTTGCACTTGAAGTTCAGAGGAGAGGCAAAAGGGTCATAACAAGGTTGGCCCCAGCAACTGAATATCTTGTTTACTATTGATTGGTTGATGGACCACTCATGAGGGGTCAAAATGGACCTGCTGAGTCTGTCCGCTAGAACACTGGCTACCCCAGGAATGTGTTGCAGTCAGAAAATGGTCTGTAGATATTGCCCATTCCCAAACTCTCATGGTCTCCCTACACAACAGATAAGAACACGTTCCTCCTTGTTTGTTGATGAACCGGACTACTGACGTCTGTGTGAATTGCAACTGCCCCAGAGGGAGAACGGAACATCCTGGAAGTCTTGCAATGTAAGGAGGACTGCTGTCATCTTTTGGACACTGATATGCAGTTTGGTCTCTGCAGGTGACCACATGCCTTGGACCATTTTCCCTAGGAAGTGCTCCCCCCAGACCAGGAAGCATCTGTGGTTACTGTGGCTATGGGGAGGAAAGAGAAAAGGGTCTGTTCAGAGACAAGTCGTGTGATTGCAGCCACCACCATAGATGACTCCTGCAGATCTGAGGCAGTTTTATGGGAGTAGATAGAAGGTGACAAAGAATGAACCATTGATCTGCTATGGTCCACTGGAAAACTCTCAAAGAACCCTGGTATGGACTAGAACTACAGCTGCCACTGATGCTACAGCCAGTAAAACCAACTTTGCTGGTGGTTACGGGAGCTCTTGAATGCCTTGTCTCAGAGATAAAATGCGATTTATTGGCAAGTTCACTTGTGTCATTGAATCCAGTTGAGTTCCTATGAACTCTAAGTTTGGAACAGGTGTCAAGTTCGATTTTGCTAGGTTTATTGTAGTGCCCAGGTGGTTGAAGATTCTCACTAGGTAGGCCCTTGACTGTATAAGATGTCATCTTGTTGGTGCAGTAAGGAACCAATCAGCTAGATATGAAACGCATGGAATTCCTTTAGCCTAAGGTGAGCAGCTATGACTGCCAAACATAAAACACCCAGGGGACTGTGGTGAGTATAAAGGGCACCACCCTGAACTACTAATGATTGGCTCCCAGCCAAAAGAGCAAATGACTTCTGGAGCACCTGTCAATCTTGATAAGATAATACACGTCCTGAAGATTCAAAGAGCAATCCAATCGTCCTTGTGTAAAAGTGGTAGGATGGACTGAACTGTAACCATTTGGAACTTTGACTTCTTGATGAAATGATTCAAGCTGCTGAGATCCAGAATAGGTCTCGGGTCCCCTGTCTTTTTTGGCACTAAAAAGAAGCGAGAATAAGTTCTGAATCCTCTTTGTTCAGTCAGGACCTCTTGGATGACTCTTTTTTTTTTTTTAGAAGTTTTTGAGCTTCTCATACAGCATACTACCTCCCTCTGACTGGGTGGAACGTCAGGGAGTTTCCTCCTTGGGGGGGTCTGGAGGGGTTGGGGAAAAAGGAATGTAATAGCCTATGGATATAATGTTTAGCACCCAGGTTTTGTTTGCTATACTTGTCCAGGCATCCAGGTGTAGGGACGGATGACCCCCGACTGCCTCCAGAGATGGTCAGGCAGCACTTCAGGAGTGCTGAACAGGCCTATCAGGGAAAGATTCCCTGAAGCCCTGATTCTGCAGCCCCCCTGCCTCTGGGGCAGTGCCTGCCATTGAAACCTTTGCCTCTGGAGGAAGTATCCCCACATGGGTCCTGAAAAGAGCCTTGCGACTTCCTGAACTAAGTTTTCTTATCTCCTCATTTGTTCCTGGAGAAGGCACTCTGAGTTGAAGACATTATCCTCATGGCAGACGAGGTCTTTTCTTCTTGCTCGCTGTGGGTTAATGCTTCTTTCACAGAATGGCCAAACAAGGAGGACCCATCAAAGAGGCCATTAATGAATGACACCTTGAAGGATTCCGCAAAGTCAGAAGGCCACATCCAGGCATGTCCCCTGATGGCTATGCCTGTACCGGCTGCTGGAGAAGTGCCTTCCGCCACATGCAAAATTAACCTCATTGAGGAATTAGCGAGGGACAAAAGAGTAGCCAGCTGGGGAGAGACCTTTTTCAAAGTCCTTCTCCAACATGGTTTGGGTAAGAGTTGATTAATTCCTTAACCAGGTCTCTCTGCAAATGGGTGAAGTGTGCCAAGTAGTACAACAACCTTAGTGTGAAGGTAGAAGAGGCATAAATGTGTTTTCCATGTCTACCTAATGCTCTAGACTCCTTGTTAGGCAGATGGACAGTGGAGCTCTGCTAGCTCCTTATTAGTAGATGCTGCAATGACAATGGCATCTGCAGGAATGTCTTTACACCAATGAGTACAATCTGATAGACTTGGGAGCTTATTGGGGAGCTTGGGGATAGGCTCAACCATGTCAGATTCCTTCCAGGCCTGGCAGGAGACTAGGTCATGGCAGTAGACTAGGTCAATCAGCTCATCTGCCAGGGAGTCACCCAGGAAGTAGATGGGCCTATCCCAAAGGCCTCCAGGGGCACAGATTCCTCAGGAGAAGGAAGATGGGCAAACCATCCACCTTTCTACTGGAGTTCCAGGATGTCTCCAAATGAAGCGCCCTCAAGTGGTGATTGGGTAAGATCTTTCTCCCTCATTGAAATCGATGTAGTGTGTTAGGGACTTCATGGGGAGATTATGTGCCTCCTTTTACACTTTTTTCTTTCAAGGGACCTCCTCTGTGGGGTGTTCCAGGGAGGTATCAGAAGACAGGAAGACTCCCTGAGGGGAAGTAATCTGGGGACTCTTCGGGACAGGCTGACCTGGGACAGGAACAATGGGCTCAGTGCTCAGACCCGATGAAGAAAGGGGCAGACTCTGGGTGTGAGGACATGACTCTAAACCTAGAGAAAGCCCTTTCTGCAACCCAGAAGGCAGACTGGCTCAGGGAGGCCCCCCCACTCCTCCCTCAGAAAAAGAAGTTATGTACCTACCATAACGTTCCATGTTAGTTGTCTTCATCTCACCTTCTTTCTTGCTGGTTGGGATTGGAGCCGATCCTCGGCTCACACTCGGCCATTTTCTATAGTTCGAGAACTGTTTACTGGCTCAAGGCTATCCCTTATCTCATGATGCCTAGCACTAGCTACCCAGATCTCGTTTGTAATAACTAACCCCAGACATAGCCAGAGAATCAACCTGTCCAAACAAATAGGTTGAGCATACCTGTCATACTCTCTAAAGTCAGTAGAGGAAACAAACCAGAGAACACTCAGCCAGTGAGACCAAAATTCCTCTCGATCCAATAGGACAGGGGGACGGAGGGTGGGACGCAAGAAAGAAGGCAAGATGAAGACAACTAACATGGAATGTTATGGTAGGTACATAACTTCTTTATGTTAAGTTGTCGATCTCGCCTTGGTTCTTGCTGGTTGGGACAGTGTCCCTAGCACCTACAATCCTGGGTGGCTCATTGGAACAGACTCTTCAGAACAGTGGAACCAAAGTCAGCTCTGCTCCTGGAGACCATATCTAGCTTGTAATGAGAAATAAAAGTATGAGGATTTGTCCACATAGCAGCTGCACAGATAGAATCCATGGGCAACCTAGATTGGAAGGCTACAGAGGTAGCCAAAGCCCTAGTAGAATGACCTTTTGGTTTGAAAGGCAACTCTTTGATTCTCAATTGATAAATGAAAGTAATAATGTGAGACAACCACCTGGATAAGGTCACTTTGGAAACTGGGAGACCTTGTTTGCCTAGAGCGTAGGAAAGGAATAGTTGGTCCGACTTCTTTATATCCTTAGTCCTATGCAGGTAAAAAGGCAAATTGTCTGTGAACGTCCAATTGCTGTAATTTGTATTCTGCCTTGTTGGTGTGGTTAGGGAAAAACACAGGAAGGTCTATAGATTGGTTTAAATTGTTTTCTGAGCAGACTTTCTGAAGGAACAAGGGATTAGTCCTCAGAGCAACCCTGTCCTTATGAAAAACTAAGTATGGAGGACGAACACATAGTGCCTGAAGTTCAGAGACGCATCTGGCTGAAGTAATAGCTACCAGAAAAAGTGTTTTCCAAGATAGAAACTTAATGGAGCAGGATGCTGCAAGTTCAAAGGGGGGTATAATTAAGGAGGTTATTACCAAATTAAGGTCCCAAGGAGGAGGGGGATCTTTCACTGGAGGTCTAAGGAGAGTAGCCCCTCTTAAAAAGGCTTTACAGAGCTTATGAGACAATGTTTGAATTAGACAACCCAACATGAAAGTTAGAAATGGCCGCCAATTGAACCCTGTTTGTAGCAGAAGCGGACCCAGAATGAAAAAGTTGCGCTAGGAACTCCAAAATCTCATGGACTGGGGCTGAAAAAGGAGAGTTTGAAGGACGAACTTGACCTGGATCATTTTGCTCTGCATTACAATTTGTACTTGCTGTAGACACCCTTTCTGGCGGTAGCCTTGCGGACATGTTCCTTGTGTCTAAGTCTGCTCCTACATAGGTGATAGATTGACAAGGCAACAAGGCAGATTTTTCGAAGTTTATTGTAATGCCTAGCTGGGAGCAGATTGTGATAGTGTAGTCCCTGGCTTGCAGAAGTTGATGCCTGGTAGTAGCAGTGAGGAGCCAGTCATCTAGATATGGAAATACCTGCAATCCTCGACATCTCAGGTGAGCCGTGACCACTGCCATACATTTGGTGAACACCCTGGCGGCTGTGGTGAGAGCAAAGGGCAGAGCTCTGAACTGGTAATGACTGGCTCCCAGCCGGAAGTGAAGGAATCTCCTTGGAGCACCTGTCCATTTTGATGTGGTAGTACACATCCTGAATATCTATGGAGTACATCCAATTGTCCTGACCCAGAAAGGGTAGAATGGACTGTAGCGTGACAATCCAAAACTTTGTTCTTTGAAAAGACTTGTTTAGTCTGCTGAGATCCAGAATCGGTCTCCAGTCCCCTGTCTTTTTTAGTACCAAAAAGAACCTTGATACAATTCCGGATGCATCATGCTGGTCTACCAGGACTTCCTGGATGACTCTATTTTTCTAGCAGTCTTGAAACTTCTATGACTGCTTGGTCCCTCAGATTGGGTGGAACATCTGCGAGGGATTTGCTCGATGGTAAGGGGGGTTGAGAGAAGGGAATTTTGTAACCTCCGGATATAACTGACCGTACCCATTTGTCTTGCGTTAAATTCTGCCAGGCTTTTGGGTACAGTGAGAGTCTTCCCCCGACTGCCTCCAGAGGCAGGCAGCCGGGCAATCCTTCAGGGATGCTGAAAGGGCTTCTCAGAGAAGGATTCTCTGTTGCCCTGGTTCTGCGGACCCCCTCTGCCACGAGGGCGGCGTCTATTGTTGTTTCCCCCTCTGCCCCTGGAGGAAAAATCACTACGTGTGTCAGGCAAGGCTCCCTGGGATTTTTGGAACCAAATTTTACCACTCTTCTGACCCTTGGGGTATGGTCTGGAAGGAGTGGAAAAACGGACTCCTACGGCAGCGTGTATCTTGCCTTCTTGCTCACATCTAGTCAAAGTGTCTTTCACCTGTGGTCCAAAAAGAAAGGAACCATCAAAGGGGGTGTTGGTGAATGATGCTCTAAAGGGTTCTGCAAAGTTACACAGCTGCATCCATGCATGTCTCCTAAGGGCCACGCTCATACCTGCGGCTCTACTCACACCATCGGCTGCATAGGAAATGAGCCTCACAGAGGAGTTGACTACAGAATTAAGGATCGCCAGCTGGGAAGCCACTGTAGCTTGAGCCCTCTCAGCTGATGGATCTTGAAGGGTATCTCCGAGCTCTTTAAGGAGATCCCTCTGAAGCCGGGTAAAATGGCATAAGTAGTTCAGTGACCTCATAGAAAAGGTCGCTGAAGCAAACATTCGCTTCCCGTATCTGTCCATGGTCCTAGACTCCTTGTTAGGAGGATGGACAGACGAAGAGGTTTCCGCTAACTCTTTTTTGGTGGCTGCTGCTACCACCATGGCATCAACAGGAACACCTTTGGTAAGGAACTGCTTATTATGTGGTGCTGTGATGAACTTGCCAGGTCTCCTCGGAGTTGGTTCCACTGTATCCAGGGATGACCAAGCCTTTCAAGCCACCACAGACATAAGTGGATCGAAAGGCGGAGAAACCCAAGAGGTGGAAGGTCGGGAACCGAACGCATCCAGGAATACAAACTCATCCTCTGTAGGGGCTAGGGGATTCCAGTTCCCCCCTCTGCTTAAGCATTTCAAGGATGTCCAAAAAGGAAACATCTTCAGAGGGGGATCTCTGGGACCCTTCCGAATCATCTAAGTCTGTATCAGAAGTGACAGACTCAGGGGAGTCAATGTGCTTCCTCTTGCACTTCTTATGAGGGGGCTCCTCTGAATGATCAGGGGAGGCCACGGAAGAAGAGGAAACACCCAATGGGGTGCCCTGGAGCACCTTGGGGTCTGGAGGAGGAGCAGAGGTTGGCACAGGCACTATAGGGGACGGAGCTGATGGGGCCGATAGTGGAGCTGACTCAGTGGCCAGTACACTCCTCATGACATCAGAGGCATCCCTGCCATGATGCAGAGAAAGATCCGGTTCTGAGGAAATCGGAATCTTTCTCCACACAGAGGGAGACAGCTCCGAGGCCGATGCAGGAGCCGAGCTCAACTGCGCTGAAGCTCCGAGAGGGAAAATAGGGTCGGACAAGGGTCCGATGCCACTCACCCCCGCGGAGCCGATGAGGGAGCCCTGGTGCCCAGATCCCTCGATGGACGGCACCATCGAGGGAATCGGAGCAGATGACAGAATCGAAGGAGGTAAAGTTATCGAAGCCGACGGTTCCACTACTCAAACCCCAATGAACTCTGGCTCTGAGCTCAAAGGAGTCGGAGGAGGAACATCGATAGAAGTGGATGGAGCAGACACCTGTTGAGGAGGGCTGGACAACATCTTGGCAAGTGCCTATGACTTTAGCAACCTACTGACCACTCTCTCCATGTCGTGATCTGAGAGCCTAGAGGATCGAGAGGAGTGAGAAGATATGTGACTGCGCTCGCTTTGCAGCAGGGGAGACTGAGGAGCCAAATGTATCGATTCCAGAGAAGGTGACCTCAGACTGTTGTGGCTCCACAATGGCTCCGAAGTTTCTGATGGAGCCGACGGGGAGAAAGTCTTATCAGTTCCAGCCAGAACCGAAGTAGCAGGTAGAGTCTGAACCAAAGATGGCTATGAATTTGGAGCCGACGATTTGGTAGATTTAGGAGATTTCACAGGCTGAGTCTTGGCCGGTGAATCCTGGGGCTTTAAAAGGCCCCTAAGAATAAGCTTATTCTTACGCTCCTGCAGAACTCTTGGACTAAATGCATGGCAGATAGAACAAGAGTCCTGCAGGTGCACAGCACCTAAACAATAGACGCAAGAAGTGTGCCCATCTGTCAGAGACATTTTCTGACAGCATGAGTCACACTTCTTGAACCCAGACACCTTGGATTCTTTGGACATCCTGTAACAAAAAATACAACAATAGCTAACCAATCAAAATACAGTCTACAGAAAAAACACAGTACACTACAGACTAAAGCTAAAGTTTTTTTTTTTTTTTTTTTTTTTTTTGATAGGAAATCCTCTAACTCAAATGGCTAGCCTATAAAGAAGGTAGAAGGAAAGCCTCTAACTTAAATGGCTAACCTGACAGGAAAGGAATAAGGAGGGGGGAGGGGGAGAACTCTCTAAATTAAACGAGTTCTAAAGGGAAGGGAAGGAAGCTACAAATACACACTTAGCTAACAAAACAAATATAAGACTAAAAACTAACAAAAACCCCTAGGAAAAAGACTATTTCTAGTAAAAAAGTTCTGTAAAAAAACTTTATACGAGCCTGAGCCAGAAAAATGACACCTCGCAGCTGAAGCGGCAAATGAGATCTGGGTAGCTAGCGCTAGGCATCATGGGATAAGGGGTAGCCTTGAGCCAGTAAACAGCTCTCGAGCTATAGAAGATGGCCGAGTTGGAGCCGAGGATCAGCTCCGATCCCAACCAGCAAGAACGAAGGCAAGATAGACAACTTAACATCGGAAGTTACCAGACAGGAGAGAGCAGAACCACCCACAGATCCAAGACCTCCCAACAGAACTGGACCCAAAGCTGTCAAAGGCCCAAGCATCGGATCAGACAAAGTCTGAGCAAAAGTCAACCCTCTAGAGTCAGCGCCGATATCTACGATCTTTTCCAACAAAAACGGAGCAGTGCTGGTCAGGGATACAGTCCGAGTCAAGAAAGGAAGCTTCCTTGGATCCGAAATGGACTCTCTCAGGTACCCGGCTCCTGGGATTCCAAAACCGGGGGTCAAATTGGAAAAAGTGTCTGTATGGAAAGAAAAGGAGCACACATGGATCCGAGATGGGATGGAGATGGCAACACCCCCATCTGGATCTTCACCCTGAGGAACGTCCGCATCATTCCATCCATATCTGCTTCAGTGAAGCTTTAGCAAGACCTGGAAGAAGCAGAGGATGCATGTCTTGACTTGGAAGGAGTTAGAAGGACCTTTGAAGAGTTGGGGATACTGGTTCCACCTGGAAGGCCGATGTCACATTCCTAACCAATGGATCTGAAGCTCTCGATCCGAGGAGGTGCAGGGAATGGGAGAGATCCTGATATGACAATAGGATTTGAAGATGTCTTAGAGATGCTCGGAGCTGAGGAAGACTGATCTGACAGATCTTTCGGATCAGATGCTTGCCTCGAAACCATAGGCGCCGAAGTTGACTGATCAGAACAAATCTTCGGATGTGAAGATTTACTGAACATGCTCAGATCAGATGCCAATTGATCTGAGACCTTAAACCTTTTACTGCCATGCTCCAACTCCCCAGAGGAAGCTGAGGGGGAGTGTTTGGAGCCAGCGTGTTTAAGGGAGGTTTGAGCCCCAGATGTGGAGGACACAGGTAACAAGCCATTTAAAATGAGCTTTTTTTCTGTGGTTTGCTAAAGCTCGGGGGTTGAAAGCTGCACACAAAACACATTCCACATCTAAATGTTCTAGGCCTAGGCAACAGACACACTTTTTGTGGGCATCCAATTTAGGGACATAAGAAGTGCATCTCTTGAACCCAGTTGGTTTTTCAAACATTATTACTACAGGTCACAAACCCACAAAGGGTAATAACGCAAAACCCCAACTACCATTAGAATCAGAATTACAAGTAACAAATAATAAAAAATTAGAAGTTATGTACCTACCATAACGTTCCATGTTAGTTGTCTTCTCTCGCCTTCTTTCTTGCTGGATGGGTTCGGAGCCGATCCTCGGCTCCGACTCGGCACTTGCTTTAGCTTGAGAACTCCTTTTACCAGCTCGAGGCAACCCTATATCCCATGATGCAAGGCGGAACTACCTCAGATCTCGTTTGGTAGCTAATCTACCCTGCTAAGGGCTAACCTAACATAACTAGGAAACCCAAGTTAATAAAAAGAGTCCTCAAATGAAGGCTCAGGAGGAAACAACCTGATAGGAACTCTTCAAGATCTGTCCAGGCCAGGGGGAAGGAGGGAGGGATGCAAGAAAGAAGGCGAGAGAAGACAACTAACATGGAACGTTATGGTAGGTACATAACTTCTAAATGTTAAGTTGTCAATCTCGCCTTCATTCTTGCTGGATGGGACCGCGTCCCTAGCACCTGTATCCCGGGTGGTTCAATGGAACAGACTCTTGAGAACTGTGGAACCAAAACTGGCCCTGTCTCTGGAGGCCAAGTCTAACTTGTAATGAGAGACAAAGGTATGAGGAGTGGCCCAAGTAGCTGCTGCACAAATGGTATCAATGGGTAGTCTATTCTGAAAGGCTGCAGACGTGGATAGACTCCTGGTTGAGTGTGCTTTCAGTTTAGAAGGTAGTTGCTTGCCTCTGAGAGAGTACACATAGGAAATGGTGGAAGACAACCATCTGGATAAGGTCACTTTAGAAACTGGAAGACCTATCCTGTTTTCTGCATAGGAGACAAATAATTGGTCCGATTTCCTGAATTGTTTCGTTCTATGCAAATAGTACCTGAGCTGACGATGGACATCCAAAAAATGAAGCTTTTGTTCAGCTCTGTCAGAATAGTTTGGGAAAAAGACTGGTAGATCTATGGATTGGTTAATGTTGGTTTGAGACACAACCTTGGGGAGAAAGGATGGGTTCATTCTTAAGGATACCCTGTCCTTATGAAAAGCCAAGTAAGGGGAACGAATGCAGAGAGCTTGAATCTCGGAAACCCTTCTTGCTGAAGTGACAGCCAGTAAGAATATAGTTTTCCAGGTCAATAATTTCAAAGAACATGAAGCAGACGGTTCGAAGGGAGGTAGCATCAAGGATGCTAACATTAAATTTAGATCCCATTGCGGAGGAGGATGCTTTATCGGCGGCTTTAGGAGAAAAACTCCTCTCAGAAAGGCCTTGCATAATCTATGAGACATAATGTTATTATCATGCAAGCCAACATGATACTTGGAAATAGCAGCAAGTTGAACTTTAACTGTAGATGAAGAAGATCCTGAATGAAAAACTTCAGCCAGGAAATCTAAAACAGAATGCACAGGAGCAGTAAAGGGATCAATATTCTTGGAATTTGCCCAAATAGAAAAACGTCGCCACTTGCTAGCATAAACAGTTCTGGTGGACGACTTTAAAGAAGACACTAAGATGTCTCTGACTGAATCAGAGATCATCGGAAGCCTGGCTAGGGAAGGAAGTGGAGCAACCAAGCAGTGAGGTTGAGAGAATGAATGGCCCGGTGCTGCTGACCCGACTGGTGGATCAAGAGATCCGGAACTGGGTCCAGATGCCAGGGCTGCACCAGGAGGTGACGATGCAGAGACGGAAACCAAATTTGTCGAGGCCAGTAAGGGGCAATGAGAATCAACTTGGCCCTCAAAACGGTGGCTTTCTGAATGACTTGTGGAATCAAGGGAAAAGGAGGAAAAGCGTACAGAAGTCCCCGGGGCCAATCCTGGGTTAGAGAGTCTCTCAGGGGTTGGCCTGGTAGGGGAAAAAGGGTGAAAAAATCCGGGCACTTGTTGTTTTGAGGTGTAGCAAAAAGATCGCAACAAGGTGTGCCCCACTTCAGAAAAATCTGATCCACTACAGATTGATTGAGAGACCACTTGTGAGGCATCAGAATGGATCTGCTCAGCCTGTCCGCCAAGAGGTTGGACCTGCCGGGGATGTGCATTGCTATCTGAAACCGATGAGAGGAGATTGCCCATTGCCAAAGAGCTTCTCGACACAACGGATAGGACCTGGTCCCGCCCTGCTTGTTGATGTACCAGACCACGGACATGTTGTCCGTTTGTACTGCAATAGTCCCCGTGGGAAGAAAGTCGTTGAGGGCTTGCAACGTTAAAAGCACCGCTCTCATCTCCAGGACATTGATGTGCAGATGGTATTCTATGGGTTGCCACACCCCGTGGACCATCCTGCCCTGATAATGCCCCCCCCCACCCGATCAGAGAGGCATCCGTAGTAACTGTGGCAACTGGAGGAGGGAGAACAAAGGGTCGGCCCTGATGAAGAAGAGGGGAAGATATCCACCAGTTCAGGTGAGTTCTGCACGATTGTGTGACTAAGATTTCGTGCCTCATCGGAAGACTGTGGTACGACCACTGAGTGAATAACATCCACTGTAGAAGACGCATGTGGAAGTGAGCCAGTGGTAGAAGAACAATGGCCGCAGCCATAAGACCTAGAACCTTTAGTATCAATCTGGCTTTGACCTTGCTGCTCTGCAATAGAATTGAGCAATTTTTGGATGTCCCGAATTCTTTGATCTGTTAGTCTGGCTAACATTTTGACGGTGTTTAATTCTGCGCCTATAAAGGTGATAGATTGGCAAGGCCGCAGAGAAGATTTTTCGAAATTTACCGAAATCCCCAAACTCTTGCAAAGCTGCAGAGTGTAGTCTCTGGTCTGAAGAAGTTGACACCTGGTGGTGGCGGAGAGGAGCCAGTCGTCCAAATAAGGAAACACCTGGAATCCTTGATGTCTCAGATGAGCTGTGACCACTGCCATGCATTTGGTAAACACTCTGGGGGCTGAAGTGAGGCCAAAGGGCAGGGCTCTGAATTGGTAATTACTGGTCCCTAGCCGAAAGCGTAGAAACCTTCTGGAGCGCCTGTGAATCTTTATGTGATAGTACGCGTCCTGAAGGTCTATAGAGCACATCCAGTTGTCGTTGCCCAGAAAGGGCAGAATGGACTGAAGCGTGACCATCCGGAATCTTGCCTTCTTGACAAATCTGTTTAGACTGCTCAGGTCTAATATTGGTCTCCAATCTCCCGTCCTTTTGGGGACCAAAAAGAATCTTGAGTAGACGCCGGATCCTACTTGGTCTGCCGGAACAGTCTGGATGGCTCTTTTTCCTAGGAGCTTTGAAACCTCCTGTTCTGCCAAATCCCTTTGACCGGGTGAGATGTCTGGAAGGGATTGTTGAGGTACGGGATACCTTTCGAAGGGGATTTTGTAACCCTCGGATATGATCGACTGTACCCACATATCTTGTGAGAGGGAATGCCAGGCTACTGGGTACAGCAAAATCCTTCCCCCGACTGCCTCCAAGGGTGGACAGTCGGGCAACACCTCAGGGGTGCTGAAAGGGCTTCTCAGGAAGAGACTCCCTGTTGCCCTGGTTCTGAGGACCCCCCCTGCCTCTAGGGCGGTGTCTGTTATTGTTACCCCCTCTGCCTCTGGGGGTAAACTGACCACGTGTGTCCGGTGTAGCTCCTTGGGCTTTGCGGAACCACATCTTCCCTCCCTTCTGACCCTTGGGATATGGTCTAGAAGGGGTGGAAAAATGGACTCCAACGGCAGAAAGAGTTTTACCGTCCTGCTCACACCTGGTCAAGATATCCTTCATCTGAGGTCCGAACAAAGCCGAACCATCAAAGGGGGTATTGGTGAAGGACGCCTTAAAGGGGTCCGCAAAATTACAAAGCCGCATCTAGGCTTGGCGTCTAAGAGCCACTCCTGTGCCTGCGGCCCTACTCGCTCCATCGGCCGCATAGGATATGAGCCGCATGGAGGAGTTGGAAAAGGAATTCAGGATTGCTAGCTGTGAGGCAATCTTTTCTTGAGCCCCAGCAGCAGAAGGATCCTGGACCACTTCACCCAGTTCCTTGAGAATATCTCTTTGAAGCCTGGTGAAGTGACAAAGGTAGTTCAGCGAACGCATAGCAAAGGTCGCTGAAGAAAACATCTGCTTTCCATACCTGTCCATGGTCCTAGAATCCTTGTTAGGAGGATGGACAGGTACTGAAGGATCCGCCAGTTCCTTCTTAGTGGCCGCCGCCACCATAGCATCCACAGAGACGCCCTTGGAAAGAAACTGTTTGTCCGTAGGGGCCGTAATAAACTTGGATGGTCTCCTGGGGACAGGTTTCACAGAATCTGGAGCTTCCCACGCCTTCCGAGCCACTACCTGCATAAGTGGGTTGAAAGGCGGAGACACCCAGGAGGTGGAGGGTCGGGATCCAAAAGCCTCCAGGTATACCGACTCATCCTCGGAGGGATCAATGGATGGCCAATTCCCCCTCTGTTTGAGGAGCTCAAGGATGTCTGAAAAGGAGACATCCTCAGAGGGGGATCGTGGGGAACCCTCCAACTCATCTAAGTCGGTATCAGATGTAGTAGACACAGGGGAGTCTGTGTGTTTCCTCTTACATGTCCTCTTCCGAGGGGGTTCACCTGCAGGATCAGGAGAAACTTCGGAAGAGGAGGAAATTCCCAATGGGGAAACCTGGGGCGATGGATCCCTGGGCCTGAGAGCAAGAGGCTGGCAAGAGGTGTCTACAGGCACCGAAGAGGGAGGAGCTAGAGGGATGGACCGTTGACCTGGCTCAGGAGCCAGGACACTCCTCATCACCTCAAAGGCTCCCCTCCCCGAGAGACCGGAATATCCCCGCTCCGAGGACACAGGAATTCCCGGCTCCACTGAGAGGGAAGGCTCCGAGGCCGATGTCGGTGCCGAGCTTACCAAAGCCGAAGCCCCGAGAGGGAGAGCGGGGTCGGACAAGGGTCCGATGCCACTAGCCCCCTCGGAGCCGACAAGGGAAACTCGACGACCGGATCCCTCCAAGGAAGGTCTCAAGGAGGAGATTGGAGCCGAAGATGACGGAGCCGAAGGATGTATCGGCTCCGGCACCGAAACAGTTGCTGTCCCGAGAAGCTCCGGCTCCGAACTCTGGTGGGGAGTCGGAGGAGGAAGTTCAAGGGGTGAAGCAATAGCCGAAGTCTGCTGAGACGGGCTATGGAGCATTTGGGCCAGTGCCTGCGACTTCAACAGCCTGCTTACCACCCTCTCTAAGTCGTGGTCAGACAGCCTGGAAGATCTCGAAGATCGGCTCCGATGGCTCCGCTCCGACAAAAGAGGAGACCCCGGAGCCGAGTGGATACTCTCCAACGAAGGGGACCGAGATCTCTTTCGGGACGAAGTCATCGGAGCCGAAGTCCCCTGAATTCCAGATGGAGCGAAGGTTTCTCGGCCCCGATGCTGGATAAGGTGTCGGCTCCAGCCGGAGCCGACAAGGCCACAGTGGACCGGGTGTCGGAACCAATCGGTGCCGAACCCACTAACTTGGAAGCAGAAAGATCGGCTCCAGCCGGAGCCGATCTCGGCTCCGACGGAGCCGGAGCCACCGGAGGAGGCTTAGATACTGTAGCCTGAACCTTCGGTGGCTTAGAAGGTTTACTAGACCCTGTTTTAGAGGGAGAACCTTCTGGCTTAAGTAAGCCATGGAGGATCAATTTATTCCTCCTTTCCTGCAGGACTCTCTGGCTAAAGGAGTCACACAAAGCACAGAAGTCCTGCAGGTGCAAAGGCCCCAGGCAGTAAACACAAGAAGTGTGACCGTCTGTCAGAGACATTTTCTGACAGCACGAGTCACACTTCTTGAAGCCTGAGACCTTGCCTTCCTTTGACATAGTCCTAAGGAAGAAAGTCACACACACACCCCAACAAACACACAATTAATCCCCAGACACACAGGTAGGGATTAACCAATGGGGTCTAGGCCTAACTTAAAACTGTTTTACAATTATAAAAAGAATTTAAAAGTTTTTAACTATAAGGGGAATAGGGTGGGCTGTAGAAACACTACACACTATGAAAGGGGAAAAAAGGGGGAAATAAATCCCTAACTAAGCTTTTTTTGACAAAAAACAACTTACCTCAGCTGGCAAAGGAGACCTCTTTCGCTAAGCGGCAAACGAGATCAGGTAGTTCCGCCTTGCATCATGGGATATAGGGTTGCCTCGAGCTGGTAAAAGGAGTTCTCAAGCTAAAGCAAGTGCCGAGTCGGAGCCGAGGATCGGCTCCGAACCCATCCAGCAAGAATGAAGGCGAGATTGACAACTTAACATCCTCAATTAGAAAGGGCCTTTTTTTTGGATAGGAAAATGCCAAGAGCACAAGAAAGAAGAAAGGGAAAGTAAGTCCCTAATGCTTTGCCAACTATAAGGAGGGAGCTGAAACAGAGAATAAACAATTAGACACTAAACTGTTAAAAGAAATTTTTCATCTCACAAAAAACACCAACACCACTAGCTCAAGACTGGAACCATGTGTGGATGCAATATGTGACAAATGAGATCTGGGGAGTAGAGGAGGGTATGGTGCATTATGGGCAGAGGGAGGAGCTCAAGCCTCGGATCCTCAAGTCTTGGAAAGCAGCTGAGTCAGATCCGATATCAGATCTGAGACCCATTAGTGAGGAAGAATAAAAAGAACAACAGATATGGTAGTTAATGACATTTTCATTTAAAACACAGTAAACAGCACTAGTGTACATTTTTCAGTCCCCAAAAGTAATTTAAACTCAGTTTCACCACAGAGAAAAAAAAGTATTGGAATGTTTAAATGTCTAAACTGTCAGAAACAAAGTACAAGTCACATGTCAGTCAAAAACACATTCCTAGATACGTGGACATTTTTATCCCCCCAAAGTGAACTTATCTGCCCATCAAAAGAGCAGCAAAAGCCAACTGAACCTCAAAACCTCACAGAGAAGTGTCGCCCTCAGTAGTAGGAAAAGTCTGAAGGGTTTGGCTCCCACACTTGTTAGGTAATGCAGCTCGAGCAATAGTTTGGGTGCATAGAAGATGCCCTGAAGCTTTGGAAGCTGGCCAGCTGTTAACATTCTATGCAGGATATAATCCATACAGTTTAGGATACTGCAGCAGTGATCAATATGCAGTCAGTTTCAAGTCTTTCCAGGATATAAATATACATGAATATAAAAATAAAGCCTACTACCATAAATTATGTATCCACACATAAATTAGTTCAGCAATACCCATAATTATGGGAACACAATATGAATTACATAGGATTACAGATTAAAAGGATTCTCTTACAGCAGCTAGGGTTATGTGGAGAGAGACTAAAGCAAAGATGATACAAAAATTGAGAAACTGGAACCTCTAATTTATGTATATGGATAGCAAGATACAAACAGTGAAAATGTTTTTAGTCTCTTTACAGATGAAAAATATTTTTAACAACCAGAGAATTTGAAGAAATTTATCTGGGATGGGAAGAGTTAAATGGAATAAGCTGAACCTCCAAAAAGATCAAGATGGCTTAGCATGGAAGCTCATACACACAGACACAAGCAGGTTACATTCAAAGTGGAAAGGGATGACGACGATGCGGGGGGGGGTTCAAGAAATAAGGAGAGAGAAATTTTGGATGCAGATCCTTAAAAGAGTAATAACCATACAGATTACTATATTCATAAAACTGCATAAAGTATTCTAAGAACGAAGCCAACACAGGAATGGAGAAAAGAGATTCTGCCAGTAGTGATGGCTTCAAGCAGGGGTACAGAAAATGGGCAAGAGGGAGCTGGACTTTACTTGAAAAAAATGACAAAGGAACCAAGATACTGAAGCAAATAACTACAGATGGCCATGTAATAGACTGAGACAAGCAAACAAGTTTTGACTGCAAGTTAAGAGGCCGTCTTGCCTAACGGGACTGATTTTACACACACACATACATGTGGATAGGAGAGTCCTATGTGAAAGATCTCTTCTGGCAGAGTATTTAGACAAGTCTGGAACAGAAGCTGCTGTTACAAAGAGATAGGGTAAGTCAAATAAAATACTGCATGACAGCTATAAGAATCAGAGAAGGTTTGAAAAGACTGGGAAGAGAGGTTGGAAAAGCAATTAACAAAGGAACAATGACAGAACATCTGTATGCCTCACAATTATGCAACAATGTTCAGAAGGTGTAGGATTTTTGCTTGGAAATGTTTGCACAGGTGTTTTTATACCTCAAGCAGACTTCGGAGAATGTTTTTCTCATACAGATACAAACACTGGAGTTCTGATGGGAAAGAGAGGTAAATGGCAACATCCTTTTCGGAATGTAATGAGTTGCAGACTCCCTAAAGAATACTTTGCCAGAAATGTTGGGGGAGAAAACGGTTATAACTAAATAATACTTTTAAGCTAAGGCATAACATCTGAATTGGCCATACAAAGTAAAGGTGTTACTAAGTTTAATTTAATGGTACTGGATGCAAAAAGCAGCTACAAAATGGAAAATAAAATCTAAACTAAAACTGAAGTACAGAACATTGTAAAGGAAATATAAAATGAATTGAGGATCTTTAGAAGAGGGAAGAAGCACATTACATAGAACTAAGTGATAGAAAATACATGCAGAACAATTAGCAAAATACAAGCATTGAAAATTTTTTTAGCCCCTTTAGTTTTATATACAGGCCATGCATATTTGTAATCAACCAGAGTTGTGGACAGTAATTAATAGAGAGTTGAATAATTTTATCTTGTTGTGGGGGAGAGGGCAAGTTCAAGTGGAATAAGTTGATCCTTCCAATAGAACAGGCTGGTTTAAGATTACCTGATTTGAAAGGATATTTTAGAGCTACACAGAGTTAAGGCTCATCACATACATAACACAAACAGAAAGCTACAATTCAAAGTGGAAATGGATAATAAGGAAATTCAATAAGGAGAGGGTGGATTTTGAATGCAGATCTTTAAGGAAAACAGCTATGCAAAATATATTCATAAAGTAGCAGAAAGTATTTTAACAACTAAGCCAACATGAGAATGAAGAAAGGAGATTCTGCCAATAGGGATGACTGCAATTAGGGGGTACATAGAAAAGACAAGAGGAAGCTGGAAGTTACTGGAGAAAACTAAGGCATTGGGAGCACATAACTATAGAGAGAATGGTAAAAGAATGAGAAGAGGCCAAGACGACGTTTGGACTGCTTTCCCTATCAGGGATTGATATCAGAGTACAGATGAAGAGAAAGGAACAGAAGAATCCTAAATGGAATACCTGTTCTGGTAGTTTTTAACTGAATCTAGAACAGAAAATGCTGTTAAAAAGGGAAAATTAGTAGGGCATATAAATTACTGCACAGTAACTACAGGAATCATTCAGAAGAGGTTAGAAAAGATTGGGAAAGAGAGACTGGATAAGCAATTCACAAAAACAATGGGAGGACATACGTATGCTTCCCAAACATGCAACAAATTATAGAATATTTAGGATTTTTCTTGGAAGTATATGCTAAAGTACTTTTATACGCCAAGAAGCCTCCAAAGAATTTTCCCTCAGGCAGAAGGCAAATGTTGGAGGTGTGATAGAGAAGAAAGAGGTAACTGGGAAAGTACAGTTCTAAAAAATCTTACCATAACAGTAGATGTCCTTCTCCTCACTGTTGCAGTATTCTTCACTGAAAGGATCTCCTGCAAAGGATAGCCCAATGTCCGGCCAGTATGCCAAAGCCTTTAGATTTTGCAGGTGCTGTACATCACAAGTATGCTTCCTATGTAGGGTGTAAGCACAAAGGTGACATACATGTACATCCAGAAGAAAATTCAGAAGGGAAAGGAAGTAACAGCCTCTTGGCCAGAAGGATAACAAAAGACAGGAGCAAGTGCCAGAAGAGAGGGGGGAAGAGGGAGGAACAAATACTGCAACAGTGAAGAGAAATACATCCACTGCTATAGTCAAGTTTTTACACAACTGTACCATATACTTCCTTCAATGAAGGATATTGCAAAAGTTGCATGGAACAGTATAGGGTGATGAGTGGGAGGAGACAGGCACAGAAGAGCCCTCTACAAACCCATGCAGAATAGCCTTAGTAAAACCTGCCCTGGCTCAGGAAACATCCAATTAGTAGTACTTAGTAAAACAGGAATAGATAACCAAGTAGCAGCTTCAAGGATGGCATTCATGTCCAAATCCCTTGAAAAAGGCACCAGAAGAGGCAACTGCCCTAGCAGAATGTGCCTTTACCGATGAAGACAGACATTTGACATGAAAGGAGTAGGAAAAGGAAATTGCATTCGAGGTCCAGGAGATGTTTGCTTAAAAAAAGCTAAACCCGAAGACCCGTGATGAAAAGAAACAAAAAGCTGATCAATAACCTTTGTTTTATTTAAATATCTGAGCTGTCTACCCAGGCCCAAGCTGGAGAACCTTCTCACTGGGCAGACTGCAGAGAAGGAAAATAGCAAGGAAAGTTGATTAAGAGACAACTCATTAAACACCTTAGGCTTAAAAGAAGGATTAATATGAAGAAATACACTGAAAAATTAAAGAGGAATGGCCATAAGAGCCTGAGGCAAAACTCAGGACCAGAAAATTGGGGATAACCTTACGTACACCAATCCTGGGAGTTAAAGCTTGAATATAGGGAACTATTCTGGCAAATTAAATTAAATGCTAGCACCCAACCTGGAATGAATGATGCTATTTCGTTAAGTTGCGTCTTGAAGTTACGGGCTGCTAAGTTATAACTGTATGCAACCTGATAATGCATGGATTTATAATAATTCTATAACTGATTTGGATTTAACTAGAGTTTTATAATTCAATGTTTTAATCTACATGCATTTACCTCAGCATTGTGTTTTTTTTTTAATTCACTGGTTAGCAATCACATGACTTCTCTAATAGGTTCATAGATTGGTACTAGGCTATTGGCCCTAGGGCCTATACAAGCCTAGCCATAACAATTCCCTGGCTATTTCTTCCTGAACTATTTACTTTCCTGGACACCTGTCTAGCAGGGTGACTGACGTGATCCCCGGGGTGAATTTCCTTTCTCCCATCAAATCATCAAGGTTCCTTTTGAAGAGGGCCAAAGAGGTGCACTGCTTGACATGTATGGACAGTCTATTCCAGAGTCTGGGGAGTCTCTGGGTCAGGAACCTATCCCTCCAGCATGTTTTGTTTATTGTGATGGCAAGGTTTAGATCCCTGGAGCGTGTGGCTCTGAGGGATTGGGATTTCTTTAAGTGTAGCATGTCCAACAGCTCTGGGTTTGACATGGCCTTGTATGTTATGCAGAGATTGCCTCGGAGTACATGATATGCGACAGAGTATAGCTGGAGTTTTTTTAAGGCGGTCAGCATAGGGCATTTGCTTTAGGCCTGTGATTCTTTTAGTGAGGTATTTGTGGCCTTTCCAATTGTTGCAGATGTCTTGAGAGGTACATACCAAATGGGGCGTTGTATTCTATAATGGGTCTAATGAAGGATGAGTATAGTGGGACAATGACCTCCTTTTTTCTTGATGAAAAGCCCTTAGTGATGGTGTGCCACATAGGATTTCCTGACTGTTGTGTCGATTTGGTTATTGAAGGTGAGACCACTGTCCACCTGTATCCTTAAGTCTCCTATCACACTTTCGGTGTTTAGTGTACTGCCACCTATGTGGTAACTCACAGGTACATGATTTTCCCCAAAGGGGATAACTACACATTTCTTGGAATTGAGCTTGAGCCCATGGCCCTGGTACCAAGCATCTGTTTCTGTAAGGCCCTTTTGCAGAGTATCCACATCATTTGGGGATTCAATAATGACTCCCAGTTTGCAGTCATCTGCAAACTTTGTTAGCCATAGTCCCTTAGTGTTGGCCTGTACTTTAGAGAAGTAGATGCCAAACAGGAGAGATCCCAGGACTGAACCCTGAGGTACTCCACTTGTCTGGAGCTGGATTTGGAGTCAGACTTTTACAATGTGGGTTCTCTCAGTAAGCCAGTTGTCAACCCATCGAGTGACAGCTTAGTAAGTTAATCTATGATTCCAGAGTGGGGGATGGTGTCAAAGGCCTTGGCGAGGTCCAGATAGGCTGTGTGGACTGCTTTACCCTCGTCCACGGCTCTGGAGACTGATTTGAAGAAGTCAATCAGGTTCAAGAGACAAGATCGGCCCTTCACAAACCCAAACTGGGTGGGGTCCAGTGTTTTAAGGTTGCCAATATCTTTGTTTATACGTTCCATGATATGTTCCATGACCTTGCAGATCAGGCTCATCAGACTGATGGGGAGGTAGTTCCCAGGATCCAAGGTGGATCCCCTCTTGTGGAGTGGGACAACTTTAGCTGTGCGCCACTCAGTGGGCACGAAGTCTGAGGTGAGGGTATGATTAAACATGACACTTAGGTGAGGTGCCAGTTCATTTTGTAGTTCATGTAGTACACAGCCTGGGATGTCATCTGGTCCCATGGATGCTGTATTCTTAGCTTTGGAGAGTGCATTTCTAACCTGTGTGGCCATTATTACCTGAATTTGGCAATCTTCTGGTATTGAGATGGGCCATTTAGGGGGTGAGAGGGGGGTGAAGTTGGCACTGAATCGATCTGCCAGGATATTGGCAATATCCTTGGGATTAGTATATTTAATGCCATTCTGTTGTAGCTCAGAGCAGATCTGAGCAATGCCATTTAGATTCTTGACATAGTTATAGAATGCCTTATGGTTGTCTTTGGAAACTTTGGCAATTCTATTGTCGTAACTAGCTTTGGAAGATTTTATGAGGGATCGCAGCCTTACTGAGGCTAGTAAGGGAATTTTTTGCATCCTGAGATTTTCCTCTTTTCTGCAACAGTTTCTTCCTTTTGTTGTAAAGTTTTCTTATGGCAGGGGACCACCAGATTGGCTTCCTTATTTTGGAAGAGAGCAACTTGGTCCTATTTGGGATGGCACGATTCATGCATGAGTGGATGTGCTCATATAGTGCCTTAGTGTAGGACTCAGCAGTCGAACTTTCAGTTCCCATCTGCATGGGTGTCATGAAGTTTGTAACTTCTGACTTGGGTAGCATGAAGTTGGCTTTGGAGAAGTTTTTTTATGGAGGTTTCCTTACTGGGGGGGTGGGGATGGGATGTGGATGTTAAGGGTGATTAGCTTATGGTCTGACCTGACCAAAGATGGAGTGACTATAGGTGTGGAGCATCGATTTCCCATGTTGGTAATGACCAGGTCTTGGATATTGGAGCCCCTGGTGGGACTATGGATTAGTTGATCCAGGGCATTGGAATTTATGAATTCCAAGAACTGTTGGGCAAAGGTGTTGGTACATGAGTAGTTTTCCCAGTTAATGGCAGGGAGGTTGAAATCACCCATTATTAGGGTGTTTGGTTGTATATTAATATTTTCCAGTATGTTTAGAAAGGTGTAGTGAGAACCTTGGGGCATGGTGGGGAATCTCTAGCAAGCTACAATTTGGACTGCAGTCTTACCTAGTTAGTTGCACCTGGAGAATTTCAGACGCATTGTGCTGGGCAACTAACCTGGTGGTGTGAATATCCTTGGTGAATATGGACACTCCTCCACCGTTAGTGTTTTGATCCTGGTTTGGTGGCCGAAAAGTGTGGTAAGAGTTGTAGCCTAGTATTGCAGGGGTGCTCTCTGGAGCCTTGAACTAGGTCTCAGTTACTGCACAGATATCGATGTTCTCCATTTTTAGGAGTACCTCGAGAGAGTGCATTTTGAGGTTTAGACTTCTAGCATTGAGTAGAATTACCTTCAGATTTTGCATGCTTACGGTGGTGGTTTTGTCCTTTGTCCTAATGTATTGAGATGGGGCTGGATTAGTATCACTACAAAGTTCTGATCAAGTTCATGAGATTACTATGGACAAAAGCACTTGTTTTAATTTTAATAAATCTTGCAAGTTTATCACAGGATGTCACCTGTGTTTTCTTCGAAGAAAATGACTTTGGTGCATGGACAAAGTGTGCAACCCATGTATTTTTTTTTTTTGGTCATAAGAGCCTGAAGCTCAGACACACTCTTGGCTGAAGTAAGAGCCAACAGCAAAAGTCTTCCAAGTTGCCTGCCAAGGCAGCGACCCAAAGTCGACCAGTATAACAAAATAGTTTACTACCTTGGGTGCATGGTACATCTGACGTAGGCCACCAACAAACAGTCATAAAAGAGACGTATGCATGCATCACCCTCAGAACTAAAGCCCAAGGAGGAGAGAGCCTAAGGGAATGAGGGCAAATATATCCAAAAAAGCCAGGAAGCAGGGAGATGGAGGGAGGCTTGGAATACTGCAACAGAGAAGAGAAGGACATCTATCATTATTGGTAAGTTCTCATAACTAATCTGGTAAGTTCTCATAACTAATCTACGCCCTATTCATCTGTGGCAGTATTCCTGACATAAGGGAGAGTACAAAACCTCATGAAGAAAGGAAAGGAGAATAGCAGAGGAATTTTCTATGAAGCCATGCAGAATGGCCATGGCAAACTCCACCCTGGATCTGGAGATGGAATCCAGGTTACAGTATTTAATGAAGGTGTGGACAAAAGTCCAAAGTAGCACCTTCTAGGATGGAATTTGTCTCTCAACCCTTGTGGAAGGCTGCCTGAGGAAGACACTACCCTGGTAGAATGAGCTTTGACTGGGCCTGGAAGGACTCTACTGCGGTGAAAACAACAAAAGGCAATGGATTTGAATATCCAATTGGAGATGGTCTGTTTAGATTCAGGGAATCTCAGAGCCCTGGGGTGAAAGGACAGAAACAATTTGTCTGATTTCCTAAAGGGTTTAGTCTTGTGTAGGTAGAACCTGAGCTGTCTGTGTACATCAAAGGAGTGGAGGATCCTCTCACTACTGCTCTGGGGAGAGGGGGATGAAGATGGAGAAGTGAATTGCCTGGTTCAAGGACAATTCATTGACCATTTTGGGCATGATGGAGGGGTTGGGCCTGAGGGAGACCCTGTCCTTCTGGAAAGACAGGAAAGGAGGAGATGCCATAAGGGCTTGCAACTCAGATACCTGCCTTGTGGAGGTAATAGCCACCAGGAGAGTTTTCCAAGTACAGTATTTAAGTGAGCTAGAAGAAGCTGGCTCAAATGGTGCCCAAGTCAGTTTCTCCAGTACAATGCTGAGGTCCCAGGGTGGAGCTACAGATCTCCTGGAGGGTCTGATATTGAGAACGCCTTTGAGGAATTGTTTAGCTTCAAATCTAGAAGCTAAGGATGGAGCTAGTGGCAGACCAGCAGAGAGAGCTGACAAATGGGCTTTTATCGAGGAGTAAGCTAATCCTGCATTAAGCAATTCACACAGACAGGATAAAATGATAGGTGGGTCCCCTATCAGCAGGTCCTGGTTTCTATTAAGACACCAAATGGAGAACCTCTTCTATTTGGAGAGGTACAATTTTCTAGTAATAGGTTTCCTGGCATCCTTCAGGACCTAAGGCACACCCTCAGAATAAAGGTGTCTGAATGGAATCAGGGCTCTATCACCCGCAGGGTCAGTTGGAGGGATTCCAAGTGTGGGTGAGTGAGCCCTTGTTCTGTTAGTAGGGCCACTCTGTGGTCCAACTTGTTGTGACTGCCCTTGACTAGGTGAAAGAGAAGGGGAGACCAATGCTGTCTTGGCCAATAGCAGTCACCAAGATTTTTGGCTTTTCCTGTTGTACTTTCAACAGGACATTCAGAATTAGTGGAAGGGGAGGGGAATGCATATAGGAATTTCCCCTTCCATGAGACTGGTAGGGCATCCACTCTCCATGCCTGAGGATGGGGTTCCCTGGCACAAAACTGTGGGAGTTACTTGTTCAAAGGGGAGGCAAACAGGTTCATCTCTGGACTAACCCACTTGTAGACAATGTCCAGAACACATCCCTGTGAAGCATCCGTTCATGAGCTTGTGTTCTGGATCTGCTTAGAGTGTGTGCTACAGTATTCTGGTTGGAAGGAATGTAGATCACATGGGGGGATACATCCAGGAGGCATGCTAGATCCCAGACCTGCACTGCTGGTCTGCAAAGGAGGTAGGATCTGGTCCCCCTATTTATGTATCACAAGACTGTCATGTCGTCTGTGTATACTCGTAATCTCTCCAGTCTGAGGGGGGTATTGAAATGTCTAAAGGGCAAGTAGTAATGCCTACATTTCCCTGACATTTATATGGTCCCCTCATTTGTGACAGTAACCACTCCTCTTGAGCGGTGTGGTGATCCAGGGCAAATCCCCAAACAGTGTCCGATACATCTGTGAAAAGGACTTGAGTTGGCAGTGGGTTACTGGGGAGGCCTGCATTTAGAGACAGTTGTGTTATCCACCACTGGAGCTCCATCTTTAGACAGGGTAGAAGGGGGATTTGGGATTCTAGAGGGTGGGCATGTTGAGACCATACAGACTTTAGGAACCATTGGAGTTTCCTCATTTGTAGTCAGGCTAGAGGGAGCATGGGGATGGTGGAAGCCATGAGGCCCAAGATCCTGAGGAATTGTCTGGCAGATATATGTTCCAAGGGTAGTGCCTCCGCAAAGAGCTGAGAAATCTCTTGAGCTTTGGAGGGTGGGAGTGACACCATCATGCTCTGGGTTTGAAATCTGCAGCCCAGAAAGGTTTGATCCTGGGAAGGGACTAGGGACAACGTTTTGAAGTTTATGGTACATACTAGGACTTCTAGAATGGCAACTGCCCTACGGAGATGTGTTCACTTCTGTTTGAGAAATGGCTTGTATCAAGAGGTCTAGGTAGGGGTAGATTAAGATCCCTTGCAGTCTGCAAAAGGTTACCATTGGAGCGAGACATTTTGTGAAGACTCTCAGGGCAGTGTACAGTCCAAAAGGCACAGCCGAGAACTGATAGTCGGAGGATCCCACAGAGAATTGTAGGAATTTCCTGTGTCTGTGATGGATGAGGACATGAAGGTAGGCATCCTTGACATCTACGGAACCTGGGAATGCCTGTGGGAGGATGAGAGGGAACAGTGTTTGCAAAGTATTTTGAAACAGGGAACTATCAAAGTTGAGGTAGGGCAGGCTTAGGTAAAGCCTGAAGCCTCAGCCAGGCAAATCTTCTGAGGGCAGAGGAAGAAGCAGCAGCTCTTGAAGTTGCGTCTACGGCATCACTGCTGCACTTGATAGAGTGCCTAGTGACCTGGGAAGTAGCAGCAAGCAGGGAGGTTTTCAGAATCTGGCATGTCTGAAATGAGTTTGGAAATTTGACATTAGTTCTAAATTATACTTGGTCATGTGTCTCAGATAGTTTAATGCTTTAAAGGCCAGGGTGAGTGGGTGAGGTATAGATGATCTTTCTCAGCCTCTCCAGCTATCTGCTATCCTTATCAAAAGGCAGGAGGGAAGAAGGCAGCAGCAGCAACCTGGAGGCCTTGTCAGAGGCAACAGATATAACAGAAGGATCTGCAACTGGGGCCTTGAAAAGAAACTGGCAGTCTTTAGGTACCTTGTAGTACCTGTCTGGCTTTTCTTTGGAGCTGGGGTTGAAAATCTGGAAGAGTGGAAGTTGATGCAAAAGCATCCAAAAGGGCTGGTATAGCAGGAGGAATGGCTGAAGGACTAGGGGGACTGTACTTGGAGGAGGTCATAGGAACGTTTCTGGACCTCAGACATGACTGTACTATCCCATTTGAAGTGGTCATACATCCAAGATATAGTCTCGCCAAACAAAATCTCCTCCAGGATGGATTCTGTTCCATTAGAATCCACTTCTGAAGAGGCTTAATCCAGAGAAGAGGGGATTTGTGAAGAGTAATCCAAAGGGTCATTATCCTCTTCAGAAGAGGAATCTTTCTCTGAAGTGGGTTGAGGCCTGGGTCTTTTCAGTGGTGAGGCAGGTCAGGTTGGTAGGATGCAGGGTGACCAGATGGAAGCCTAAGTTCCATAAGGGTCTTGAAAAGGAAGTGAGAGAAGTTTAGCCATTCCTTCTGTGGGTCTGGAGGGGGGGACATGCTTGGTTTGTTGTTTCTTCTTTGCAGGGTTATTCATGCGGTGCAAAGGAGGAGGGCCAGACATAGGCTTGTATTTAACAATATCAGAGTCAACATCCTCCCTAATGACAATCTGGGTAACTCCCATATGGTCCTCAGACACAATGAGCCCAGGTTCTCCCTGGATATCAGAGGCAGACATCTCAGAAGCCTCTCTGGATGTGCAAACATCTGGAGCCAAGGTGGCCTGCGAAACGGGCTCGACCTATAGGTCTGGATTCCAGTCAGCATGTGTCTTCGAGCTTTCAAGTGCTTTGGGAGTAGCATTCAACTCGAGAGGCGCAGCTTTAGTTTCAGGCCTATGTTTTTTGGCCTTACACTTGGCAAGCTCGGCCGTCGGGTCTGAGGAGGGATCCATTAAGCTTTTTGTTAGAAGCTTAAGGCACTAGTTTTCAACATAGATCGTGAGGGAGGACAACTGACTATGGACGGTCTTAGCAACAAAAGACTGGCAGATGGAGCAGCTTTTGTGGTTGAGCTGAGGGCCAAGGCAAAAAAGGCACTGGGAATAACTATCTTTATGTGGAATCTGTCTTCCAAAGTCACACTTTCCCATCTTAGATGACATTAACTTCAGTAAGGTAATAAGGTAGCAAAAAAGACAAAGTACAAAAAAGGTTTCCCCAATGGGGCACTTATCTGAGAAATCTGTGATTCCAACAGCAGAATGACGTCTGCGACCCGTGTCAAATGTTTTGAGGGTGGTGCACGTGTACGTCTCTTTTATGGCCTTTTGTTGGTGGCCGATGTCAGATGTACTGCACACCCAAGGTAGAAAGACTTTAGTATACTGGCAAACGCTGGGTCGCGGCCTTGGCAGGCAATTCCCTTAGGTCTGAAATACTGCAACAGATGAACAGGTGGCCATCTATCAGGTTCAAAAGGAGTCCAAGTCAATTTTTCAAGAACAAAAATTAAGTCGCAAGATGGAACTGGCTTTCTCGGGGGCTGGATAAGATGCACAACTTTCAGAAACTGCTTGACCACAAATCAGGAGGCCAAAGGAGGGCTCAAGGGCAGATAAGCAGAGATAGCTGGCAGGTGGGCTTTAACTGAAGAATATGCCAAACCAGCATGGAGCATATCACAAAAATAAGAGAACCAGAGGAACCCCCTGACTGAGAATGGATCCTGATGGTGAAAGGCATCAAACAGAAAAATCTTTTCCATTTAGACATGATTTTCTGGTAGTGGGTTTCCTGGCCTCCTCCAGAACCCAAAGCACATCAGAGTGGTGCCTATAAGGGATCAAAACTCTATCACTCACAGTGTCATTTAAAGAGTGGACAGGCGAGGATGGATAAGAGATCCCGTCTTGTGTAAGAAGATCCACCTGATGAGGTAACTTGTGGTGACTGCCACTGGCCAGTTGAAAAAAGGGAAAAGTACAGTTTTGTACCTACCATAAATGTAGATGTTCGAGGATCCACATTGCTGCAGTCCTAACTATTGGGGTAGTGCGCTGTCCAGTCGGCCCGAATACCAAAGTATATGGCTGACGTCGGTCACGGCGCATTAGACTGACGTCAGTACGTCAGGGTACTAATGCGCATGACCGACGTCATATCCTCAGTCTTTTCTTGCCCCAGATGTCAGAAGACCCTAAAAAGACAAGGCCAAAACCAAAAACACCAAACATACCTGCACCAAAAATATATACAATATATACAAAGGTACCAGAATAAAATCTCACCTACAGAACCACCCCTAAACACAGAGGGGCAGGAGGGAGGGTAAATTGGACTGCAGCAATGTGGATCCTCGAACATCTACATTTATGGTAGGTACAAAACTGTACTATGTTCTTCATTCCACATTGCTGCAGTCCTAACTATTGGGTAGAATCCCAAAGCAGAGGTAAGGGAGGCTGGCAAATCATAAGGAAGCAGGAGCTGATAACATGCCTTGCAAAATAGCTGTGGCAAAACCAGCCCTAGACTTAGAGTAGAGAGGAAGGTGGTAATGCTTAGAGAAAGTATGCACTGAACTCCAAGTAGCTGCCTCCAAAATATCCTTAGTTGCCACCCCCCTTAGAAATGCTGTTGAAGTGGCAGTAGCCCTAGTGGAATGAGGCCTAATCCCAGCTGGAATCTCCTTGCCATGATGGGAATAACAAAATGCAATGCAAAACCCAATCCACCTAGAAATAGTTTGTTTTGACACAGGCTTGCCCTGGGAACTCAAAGCAAAAGAAACAAACAACTGCTGAGACTGCCTAAAATCCTTAGTCCTGCTTAAATAATAACGCAATTGCCTGTGTACATCTAAAGTGTGCAAAATCTTTTCCCCTTTATTTTGGGGATCTGCATAAAAAGTAGGCAAATGAATAGTTTGGTTTAAAGCCACACTAGAAACCACCTTAGGCATAAAGGAAGGATTAGTACGTAATGATACCCTATCCTTATGAAAAATCAAAAAAGGCTCAACCGCCATAAGGGCCTGCAACTCAGAAACCCTTCTAGCAGAAGTAATGGCCAACAAAAAAGCAGTCTTCCATGACAAGTATTTCAGTTCAGCAGTAGCCGCAGGCTCAAAAGGTTGTAGAGTAAGTTTCTCCAACACAAAATTGAGGTCCCAAGCAGTAGTAGGAGCTCTACGTGGGGGTCTTATATTCTTTGCCCCTCTAAGAAATTGCTTGAACAAAGGATGTGAAAACAATGGTGGGCCACAATCATAGTGAGCTGAAATTGCTGCAGCATGAATCTTAATAGAAGAGAAAGACAAGCCTTTGTCCAATAACTCAGTAAGATATTGAAGAGCCACACTCAAATTAGGCTCAGAAATCTCCAAATTCTTTGCTGCAGTCCAAAATAAAAATCTCTTCCCTTTTTCTGCGTACACTTTCCTTGTACTAGGTCTTCTGGCTTCCATAATCACATTTAAAACTTGTTGAGGAAGCTGAGACCTGCTGTCTTTCAAAACAGAATATGCCAGGCTGTTAGATGAAGAGAGTGAAGCTTGACATTGAGCAGACGACCGTCCTTCTGAGACAACAGGTGTGGAATCAAGGGTAAAGGCCATGGAGGCTTCCTTACCAGACTCCTCAGTAATGGGTACCAGTGCTGCCGAGGCCAATCTGGAGCTATTAAAATCATCCTTGGCTTGTCCTGTCTGAGCTTTAGAAGCACCTTTGGGAGAAGAGGCAGAGGTGGAAAGGCATACACATGAAGATTTTTCCAACTGAAAGAAAGAGCATCCACTTTCCAAGCTGTGTGATGAAATTCCTTCGTGCAAAACTTTGGCAGCTGGTGGTTTAGTGGAGAAGCGAACAGATCTATGTCTGGAGTTCCCCATGACACTGTCAATTTTTGAAATACATGAAGATCCAGCTTCCACTCGTGGGGATCCATGATTTGTCTGCTTAACACATCTGCTAAGGAGTTCTGTGCTCCCGGCAGAAACCTTGCCTGAAGAGTTAGTTGCAAACTGAGCGCAGTCTCCCATAAAATCATTGCTTGTCTGCACAATGGGTAAGAATGTGTTCCCCCTTGTTTGTTGATGTACCACATGACAGTTGTGTTGTCTGTTAGAATCAACACCTGCCCTGGAAGAAGTAACTCCTTGAAAGCCATTAATGCAAACTGGACTGCTAACATCTCTTTCATGTTGATATGTAGATGCTGTAGTCTGGCAGGCCACTTGTCTTGTATCCACTTTCCATTTAGATGAGCTCCCAAGCAATATCTGAGGCATCTGTCGTTAGAATCTGACTTGCCTCTGGCCGGGTCACAGAGAGTCCCTTGTTTAGGTGACATTCCTGAGCCCACCACAAAAATTCCTTTTGAATGCAAGGTATTATTTGAATGACAGTGTCCAAATCCTGGCAGTGCTGTGTCCACAGATTTTGAGATACCATTGTAGCTTCCTCATATGCAGTTTGGCATTGGGAAGCACCAGAATACAAGATGCCATGAACCCTAAGGCTTGAAGGACTGTCCTTGCAGTCAGCCCGGACTGAAGAGATAGTTGATGGAAGTAACTGGAAAGATTCTTTTGTTTGTCCGGGGTTAAAAAGGCCATCTGGGCTGCTGTATTCAGTCTCACACCCAGAAAGCACATGTCTTGAGAGGGTACTAGACTGGACTTTATTTCGTTCACAGAATACCCTAGGCATCTTAGCACTGCTATGACATATTCCAAATGCTGTAGAAGATCTTCCTTTTCTTGAGCCAGAATCAGGCAGTCGTCCAAGTAAGGATAGATTTGAATTCCTTTTAGCCTGAAGTAAGCTATCACTGGAGCCAGAACCTTTGTGAATACTCTGGGCACAGTAGATAAGCCAAAGGGCAATGCAGAGAACTGATAATGAGAATTTCCAGCTCGAAAACGCAGATACTTCCTGCAACTTAGCCTTATTGGCACATGAAGGTAAGCTTCCTTGAGATCTAAAGTTACCATCCAGTGATCTTTGCCCAGCAGAGGTAAAAGTTGTTGTAACGTCAACATTTTGAACTTGGGAATGTCCAGATAAGTGTTGAGGATAGATAAATCCAAAATTGGTCTCCACGTGTTCCCCTTCTTTGGTACTAGGAACAGACGAGAATAAAATCCTAGGCCCTTTTCTGGCACAGGAACTGACTGAATAGCCCCTATTTGGAGCAACAGAGAAATTTGCTTGTGAGCCTCTGTTCTTTGTAGAGGAGGAATGTCCGCATGCCTTTGAAAGGAGGCAAGGTATGGAAATAAAACCTGTAACCGTGGTGAATGATATCCAGAACCCATCTGTCTTGGGTAATTAAATCCCAATTTTCTTTGAAAAGAGACAGCCTTCCTCCCAAAGGTGCTGCCAGGCGAGAATGCACAGGCAGCTGAAAAGGCAGGTCATTGGGTCTGCTTACGAAAGGACTGACCCCTGCCCTCACCAGAAGTCTGAGCAGGTGAACTCCTGTCCTAGGCCTAAAAGAACCTTGAGCTCTGCTTCTACCACGTCTAGACCTACCCCTAGACTGGGAATCATAAGCAGGATAAGTCCACCCCTTAGTAGGCCAATTTCTACTAAACTCGGAGGCTGCACCTGCAAAAAATCCTTAACAGTTTGCATAGACTTAGCCTTGTCCTCCATTTTCTTTAAAACTGCTTCCACAGGCGAACCAAACAACACATCAGACTGTAAAGGAGCATCCAAAATCCTTGTCTTAACATGCTCAGCTAAGTTCTGATCCCTCAACCAGGCGTGCCTACGAAGAACAGAACCAGTGGCAGCCACCCTCGAGGAGGCCTGCACAGCATCAAAACCACACTGCAAGGAATGCTTACCCACCTGTTCAGAAACATGAACTAAATCCTGCAATTCTTTACACTCAATACCTTCAGCCAGAGCATCCACCTTAGACTTCAATTGTGAAAGGAGATAATTCTGATATTTTAACATATGAAACTGACAATTCAACGCCCTCATGGCTAAAGTGGAAGAAGTATACACCTTCTTTCCCCATCTATCCAAAGCCCTTGCCTCTTTATCAGGAGGAACAGGATTTTTAACCACAGAAGCCTTCACACCTTTAGGCCCCTGAGAGACAGTTTCTGGGTCTGCCCTAGGACTCTTAAAAGATACTTATGGGCTTCAGGCACCCTATAGTACCTATCCGGTTTAACTGGGGCAGGAGGCAAAGAGTCAGGATTCAGGGAAGCCTCTGCAGAAGCATCTTCTACCCCATTCAGAACAGGAGGTATAGCTAAAGGCCTATGCTGGGGTAAAGACAAGAATTCTCTAAGCCTCTTCCTGGAGTCAGAGAAATCTTGACCTTCCCATTTAAAATGCTCCCTCATGGAATGCAGAGTCTCTGAAAATGAAAAATCCTCAGGAGGCGAAGCTGAAGGAGTAGAATCATCCACATCAGAATCAGAATAAGGAGGAAACTCCTGCAAGTCTTCAGCCAAGACTCAGAAGCCTCGAACATTGCTCAAAACTCTCAAACTCAGGTTCCACCCTAGGCCTCTTATCAGGAGGGGGCATAGAACCTCTAATCATTGTAATCAAATCCTCTGCCATTTTTAGCATATGCTTCTTAGGCAAAGACCCTGAAACACTCGGAGAAACCCCCACTGAAGCTAAAGCAGGCCTGCCTCTTAAAGAAGCCTTAGAAACAGAAGGCGAGGCCCTAACCACCTTAGGAAGAGAGGGAAGAACAGCCACCTGAGAAGCCCCTTCAGGCTGGCCTACTTCCTGAGATACATCCTGTAACAGTAAAGTTTCTCCCTGAGACTCCAAAGAAACTCCTGGCAGAACCTCCGGCTCCACTGAGCCTTCTAAAGAACCGACGTCCGGGACTGTCGGTTCTTCCACTCTAGGCTTCCCCGCTTTGTCCTTGCGCTTTTGGCTGAAGCGGGCCGGAGCATCCGACGGCATTTTATAATTACAACGCTTCCCAAACACTAACCTGGCACAGTCTAACCTTCTCTTAATAGTGCGTTTGTTAAACCTAGCACAAGAGCGGCATCCAACAACGACGTGCACAGGCCCTAAACAAGGTATACACAAAGTATGGTAATCCCTATGAGGTATCTGTTTCCCACAAGAAATACAGTTATTCACTTTTTCTGACATCCGGTTAAATACTGAGGCAAGAAAAAACCAAAATATTCCCCAACGGGGTACTTAGCCAACTTTGATTCGGTCTGAAACTCTGACTTCAGAAACTTTCAGAACGCCAACTTGCACTCGCAAAAACTGCTTCTGCATCGGACCATGCGGCAAAAAAGACTGAGGATATGACGTCGGTCATGCGCATTAGTACCCTGACGTACTGACGTCAGTCTAATGCGCCGTGACCGACGTCAGCCATATACTTTGGTATTCGGGCCGACTGGACAGCGCACTACCCCAATAGTTAGGACTGCAGCAATGTGGAATGAAGAACATCCCAGGTTTTCTGGGGAAAAATTTTGGGAGAGTACTGCTTGATTTTGTGCAAAACTCTTGGCAGCAGGGAAAGACATACAGAAACATTCCTTCCCAAGGAAAAGTGTGTGTCCACTTTCCAAGTCGGATAATTTGGTGTTCTTGAACAGAATAGAGGAAATTGTCTGTTCAGAGGGGAGGTAAAAAAAAAGATCTACTTGAGGAATACCCCACCAATGGACTATGTCCAGAAATGCATCTCTGTGAAGCATCTATTTGTGAGCCTACGTTCTAGACCTGCTTAGAGAGTCTGCCACTAGATTGTACTCTGAAGGAATGTAAAGTGCCTGAAGAGTCACCTGATCCCAGGCCTGAGGAGCTAGCCTGCAAAGGAAATAAGATCTTGTATCCCCTTGTTTGTTGATATACCACATCACTGTAGTATTATCTGTGAAGATTTTCAGCGGGCTGGGGAGAAAAAAGGGAATGAAAAGCCTGTAGGACTAGAAGCACAGCCCTCATCTCTTTTATGTTGATATGGTCCGACTTCTGATGAGGCTGGAGACCCTGAACTTTCAGAAGGCCACAAGAAGCACTCCACCCAAAGTCTCAAGTGTCCATAAAAAGCTCTTGGGAAGGAAATGGAACATGAAAGGGCAATCCTGGATTGAGATAAACAATGAATCCACCACTGGAGCTTGAATTATTAAGATGGTGGCACCTAGAGTGGCAGTGACCTCTTCGGCTCTCAATGTACGTTTGCATTTTGTGAACTGTAGCTCCATAGGTGGTACATTTGGTATGAATGAGTGCCATGAAGACTGATGTGCTGTGATGTCTGTGGTGGTGTGTTCGCTTTGCTCTTATATCGTCGATCTGAACAAGTTTTGGGCCTTCAGTGGTGACTTTATGTGAGGTAGGAATGCAGATGGAGAAAAATGGAAAGTGGAGACCAGTCTTGGCAGCCAGGTTTGATTTTAAAAGGATCGGAGTTATTGGTCGGAATGATACTGTTTTTGAGCGGGTAGCTGCTGATGGTGTCACCCATGGAAGGGTGACTGTGACAGTGTGGAAGATTGGATTGTTGGAGGATCATTGGGCTTACTGTGGCCGTTCAGGCCTTCAGGTAGCGACAGTTGCCTGATTTTTTTGTCTGCCAGGTCTTTGTTTGCATCAGAAGTGGTCTGTGGTGTTGGAGGGGACTGGACTTAGTAGACGCTGGTGTTGGGAGAGGGAGATGGCAGTGATGTGGATAGAATGGTTTGATGGAGATCGTGGTTGGTTGAAGCTTTGTGCCTTCATTGTAACTGTTGTCACTGTGCATGTGTTTTTGTTGCTGTGCTACTGTGCTTTTCTGTTTTTTGTACATGAGCTGGAGAAATGAAATTTCATTCAGCTGTGCATTGTGTATGGTCTGAATGACAAAGTTATTTTGAATTTTTTGAATTTGAGACAAGGAAGGAAAGGAAAAGGGAACTTCAGGGGATGGCACTGTTGAAGCCAAACCAATTTGAGTTGCTACTGAAGCTATAAACCCCAGAATCCTGAGAAAGTCCCTGGCTGCGAGGAAAGGACAAAAGAAAGGGAGACAAGGGGACCTGGCCAAGGGGCAGAGGCAGCAAAATGTCAGACAGAAATGGGCTTGTCCAGAAAGGAAGACTTCTGACAGAGGAGTCTGCGTGGACTTAATACACCTGGGGCCCTGCTTACCTTTTAGATGTTGACAATTCTAACTATTAACAAAGGCAGTTTTAGACGGGTAATTCCTGTGAAATTTGGGCACAGGGGAGAAAAAATATGCTTGAATTTATGCACGGCCTTACCCTTATCCTGGAGGGACTTGAAGAGGTCAGCAATAGCTGTCCCAAAAAGATTTTTACTATCCAGAGAAGCATCCAAATGTTTGGCGTTAAGATCATCAGGCAAGGCCTGAAGATGAAGCCAAGAATAACACCTCATCACAGAACCAAAAGCAACAGCCCTGGAACAGGCATCAAGCAGCATTCACAGCTGCATTTTATGCAGTAATGAGCAACCTTTGAAGTGGACCCAAGCAGGGAAACAGCTGATGTTTTCCCTTCTGAATCAAGCAGATTACATACAACTTTACCTACCTGAGAAATGACACCAAGACATACCTGGTCAAGGGGGTGTGGTAATTAATAGACCAAAATGACAGGAAGGCAGCAGTATATATTTTTTTACCAACCCTTCAATAGCTCTACGTCCTTTATCAGAAGGAAGTTACTTGGGAGAAGGCAAAAGTTTAGAAGACTTAGTTGAGACTGAAACCACAGAAGGGTCAGTAGGACACAAACAAGAATTTGCACTCCTAAGGAACCTTGTAGAACTGGTCAGATTTCTTAGAGGCTGGGGGACTGAGAGGCAGGAGCTACAAAGGCAGCAGAGAAGATGTCCAAAACTGCTGCCACCACAGGAGGACCTGCAGATGGTTTAGCAGACTCCATTTGTAGAAGGACATAGTATCTTCTTTTGAATGTCAGAGACCTGGGAGAAATCCCGCTTAAAGTACTCCATTATAAAAGCAATATCACCCCCAATGGATAATTCCTCCAGGGGGGAATCTGGGCTGAATGAATCCTCTTCCTCTGAACCACAGTCTAGAAAAGAAGGAATTTGAGAATGGTATGCAAGGGATTCCTCCCCAGAATGTAGGTCCTCATCCAAGGAATCAAGTTCCCTTATCCTCTTTACAGGCATAAAAGACCAGAGAGGACTGACACTCCTTGAGGAGGTTTCAAAGCCATTAAGACATTAAACAAAGCTCAAGTAAAATCAAGGCATTAAACAAGCCTCAAGTAAAATCCTGCCATTCACATTAAGGATCTTTAGCAATAGGGGTAATGTGTTTTGTCTTTTGCTATTTAAGCGTGGTGTCCATGATCACAATAGGAATCCCTTCCTGGACTAAGACTTGAGGAATCCCTTTCAGAAACAATAAACCATGGTTTCCCCTCAACAGCTGGAGCAGATGTTTAAAAAGCTTCAGAAGATGTACTAGAACTCAGATCCATGTCGACATCCAACAGGGTTGCAGAAGAGGAATCCTATGAAACCACTGGACACACTAAGGCTTTTCCTAGTTTCTACAGAAAAGTCCTGTGGAGGATGGACAATAACTGGATCGAGGTTAGCATTTCTGGTCTTCTTGGAAGGCTACTGTCCCTTTGGTTGTCAGGATTCTGCCATAGCACCCTGAGCCAACAATAACACGCTGATTCTCAAAGTACACACAGAGGGAAGATAAGTGACTATGGAGGGTCGTAGGGACAAACACTTGACAGGCAGAGCACTAAATATGATTGTGGGAAGTACATAGGAAAAAAGGCACTGGTCATGATAGACTTTATGAGGAATCTGCCTCCCATACTGACATTTTCCCTTTCTGGATGACATGAACACAAGTAACAATAACACTGAGAAAAAAATATGGAAAGACCAATATGGTACTTACCTTGGTAATCAGCACAGCAGATGGGTGTTCAGACGGACGTTTGATACTGGCATTTGGACTGGCAGCAAAGGATTTGCTTCGCTAAGTCACCATTTTGCCCTATGTGGGCAGCATATGTCTGACGTATGGCACCTATCAATTCTAAAGGCTTTGACATACAGGGATGGATGCTGGGCTATCCTTACCAGGGGATCACTTCAGTGAAGAATACAGCAACAGTGATATGGAAGGGCTTCATATGTTTTGAGAGTGTAATGAGTTAGCAGACTTTAAAAATTCCCTACATAGTACTCGGTCAGAAATATTGGGTGAGCAAATGCATATAACTAAGGAAATGATTTTTCTGAGCTGGGATACAGGATCTAAAATACCTACAAATAGTAAGGCCTTAAGTTTAATTCTAGTGGATGCCAAAAAAAGCAATTACTAGAAAATGGAAATCAAAGTCTAAACCAACTGTATATGAAGCAGTGAATATTGTAATAAATAAAAGAACCAGAAGTGGGATCTTTAGAAAAGGGTAGGCGTAAATTACATAGAAAAAAGTGGCAATTCTAGGAAGAATACAATCAGAATAATGTTTTGAATGAGGAATGAGGTTTACGGGAAGTCAGAAATTGAGCAATTTTTGCAATGTTGAACTGAATAATTATTAAAAATAGGTATACAGCATGAAAAATGTTACTGTTTTCTTCTCTTCTATTAATGTATGGTGTTGTGTGACTCTGTCACTGTCTGGAAAGAGGATTTAATAGCAATGCTAAAGTATGATTAGGAAAAATGAATGAACAAATATACAGCTGCACCACAACTTCTGAGCTCAATGCAATAATACAGTATGCACACTCCACACCCTTGCATACTTCTCACCTTCTGAGTTTAAGAATTAAAGGGAAAAAGATGAAGGCCAAAGGACCAAAATCACTGAGAAATGTTACCATTATATCCTTAAAAAAATTGCAAAAACAGGCTTTACATTGGCAAGGTTTTTCTGAATACTACCAAGTTTAAAACTCAAATGTATGTCATTATTTGCAAATTGCAATCCTCACTGGTTTTCCAAAAAAAGAATAGTTGTGTAAATTCTTACCATAACCATAGATGTCCTTCTCTTTCATGTTGCAGTATTCCTGGTGTGGGATTTCCTCTGCCGTCAGGCGACCCCGTACATTGGCTCCTATACAAAAGCTTAAGCTTGGCTATTGCAGCTGCGTGGGACGTCACACGTAGGGCCATAAATCAGTGACCTGTGTGACGCCTGCATGCACAATCCTCAGAACTTGAAGCTAAGCAGGCAAAGTAGATGGCCCAACAGGATAGGCTGCCAAAGGTGATGTGTATAATGCCCTGGGTCTCTTCTGTACTGGAAAGGGGAATCGGGGAGTAGTTAGACTGGTAGAGTCTGTGAGGGGGAATGGTGGGTGGGAAGGAATACTGCAACATGGAAGAGAAGGACATCTATGGTTATGGTAAGAATTTACACAACTATTCTATGTCCTTCTATTCCTATGTTTCAGTATTCTTGGTGTGGGAGATTACCACAGCTTAGTTTGACGAAAGGGTGGCAGATGCAGAAGATGATTCCACAAAGCCTTGTAGGATTGCCTGGCAAATCCTGCACATGCTTTGGAGATTTGGTCCAGTTTGTAATGTTTGGTGAAAGTGTGTATAGTGGACCATGTAGCTGCTTCCATAATGGAAGCTGTGTCCATGCCTTTTTGGAAGGCCTTGGAAGTGGCTATTGCTCTTATGGAGTGTGCATTAACCCCAACTGGATGGGGTTTTTCCATGGTGAGAGTAGCAGAAACTGACTGCCTTTCTAATCGAGGATGCAATGGTCTGTTTGGCGACTGCCTTGCCCAATGCCCTGGGGTGGAAAGATACAAAGAGTTGTTTGGATTTCCTAATGTCTTTAGTCTTGTCCAGGTAAAATCTCAGTTGCCTGTGGACATGTATGGAGTGGAGTATCCTCTCTCACTCTCTCTGGTTAGTGGGAGAGGGGAAAAAATTGGGTAGGTGAATGGATTGATTTAGAAACAAGTCATTGACTACCTTGGGCATGAAGGAAGGGTTAGTTCTGAGAGTGACCCTGTCCCTATGAAAATGGTGTAAGGTGAGTATGCCATTAAGGCTTGTAGCTTGGAAACCCTTCTGGCAGAGGTAATAGCCACTAACAGTACTGTTTTTCAAGTACAAAACTGTAGAGGTGCAGTATTAGCCAGTTCGAAAGAGGGCTGGGTTAGGTTTTTCAGGATGAAGTTCAGGTCCCATGGAGGAGGAATAGGCTTCTTAGGTTGTCTGATGGGTAAAACCCCTTTAAGGAAGAGTTTCACATATAGACTGGCTAACAAGGGGGATCTACAGGTAAGCAAGCTGATAATGCAGAGAGGTGCACTTTCACTGACGAATAGGAAAATCCACCCTTTATATGTTGACACATATATGAGAGGACTGGGGGGGGGGGGGTGTCAGCCTCGTAAGGGTCCCTTTCCTGTCCCAGACACCACTGAATAAATCTTTCCCATTTAGCAAGGTATGATTTTCTAGTAGTGGGTTTCCTGCCCTCCCGCAGGACTAATTGCATGTCCTCTGAATAGTGGTGTTTGAATGGGTTTAGTAATTTATTATCCACAGAGCCAGGGATAGCATTTGCAAGTGTGGGATGTAGGAGAGTTCCTTTGTCTTGTGTCAGAAAGTCCACCTTGTGGGTTAACTTGTAGTGACTGCCCTTGGCTAAATTGTATAGAAGGGGGAACCACTGCTGCCTTGGCCAGTAAGGAGTCACTAGTAAGATTTTTTGGTTTGTCCTTCCTGATTTTCAGAAGGACTTTCTGAATCAGAGGGAAGGGGGGAAGGTGTACAGGAACTTCCCCTCCTGGGTGAAACTGAAGGCGTCTACTCTCCAGGCTTGGGGGGAATAAGTCTTTGTGCAGGTCTGCAGCTGCCTGTTCTGGGGGGAGGAAAACAGGTCTAGTTGTGGAGTGCCCCACCGGTGGACTATGTCTAGGAAGACATCCTGTCCAGCATCCATTTGTATTGTGGAGAATGTTCTGCTCAGGAGGTCTGCTTGCTTGCTTGTCCTGTGAAGGGATGTAGCTGGCTTAGAGGAATAGGTTGTGCTGGGATGCTAGGTCCCAAATTAGTAGGGCTAGCCTGCACAACTGGTATGCCTTGGTACCTCCGTTTGTTGATGTACCAACACAACAGTGGTATTGTCAGTCACTATCTGAAGAGGACCTGGTAGCAGTAGGGGTAGGAAGGTCTGTAGAGCTAAATGAAATGCTGTCATTGCCTTTACATTGATGTGTTTGGTTTTCATGGGAGGTTGCCACTGGGCTTGGACACACAGTGCAAGGTGGCTCCCCAACCTGAATCTGAGGCATCTGTATGCAATATTTGTTTGGGTGAGGGGGCTGCAGTAGAAGGCCTGGGTTTAGTTGTACTTGTTGGATTCACCAAATGATTTCCTTCTTTAAACAGGGAAGAAGGGGAATAACTTGTTCCAAGTGATTCTGGTGTTGTGACCAGATATTTTTGAGGTACCATTGCAGTTTTCGCATATGCATTCTGGCCAATGGTAACATGGGAATGGTTGCTGCCATCAATCCCAAGAGTCGAAGGAATTGCCTTGCAGTGACTGTCTGGGAGAACAGGACTTTCTGGAAGTGGGAGGTTAAGTAATAGAACCTTGTTCTGTGAGAGAAAGGCTTTCATTCTTTCTGTATTGATTCTGCAACCTAGGAATATCTTGCCATTGTCTGGGTTCAGGGAGGACTTCTTGAGGTTTGGGGTGAACCCTAGACTTTGAAGTAGGGACATAGTGAAGCATAGATGTCTTGAGGGAATCTTTTCACTGTGCTAGGATTAAGGATGTTGTCCAGATATGGGTAAATCCAGATTCCTTGGGTCCTGCCGAAGGCAATGGCTGGAGCTAGGCACTTTGTAAACACTCTTGGGGCAGTGGACAAACCAAAGGGCAAGGCCATAAATTGGAAGTGCGAGGATGGGCCAGAGAAGCGCAGGAAACGTCTGTGTGAGGTCCTGATGGGAATGTGCAGGTAAGCATCTTTTAGGTCCAAGGTGACCATAAAAGCATTTGCGGGTAAGAGAGTGGGAAGTGACAGCATTTTGAAGGATAGTACCTGCAGGTAAAGGTTTAGGAAGGAGAGATCCAAAATGGGTCTCCAGGGACTGTCCTTTCGAGGGACCAAAAACAGACGGGAGCAGAATCCCTTTCCTTCTTACCCTACGGGAACAGGCTCTATAGTGCCTTGTTGTAGGTCTGACAGAATTTGTGGAAGGAGATGGCATTGGTTTTTTGGTGGAAATGGAATGCCTTTCCAAGGGGGAATTTATTTCCAGGATAGAAAGTATCCTTTTTGAATAATGGTCAATACCCAGTGGTCTGTGGTGATTTTCTGCCACAAGGGGAAACAGTGGGTAAGGTGAGCTGAGAGTGGTAGACGAAGGCAGTTACGCATTATTGGGACATCCCCTGTCCTGAAAGGGCTGTTTAGGCTGAGGAGGTGGGCCAGTGGGCTTGGATGAGGAATGTCTTCTAGTTCCTCTTCTGGGTCTGGAGGACGAGGCAGTGCCTTGGACTATCCTGCCCAGATAATCCCCCCCACCCTATCAGGGAGGCATCTGTTGTCATTGTGGCAACTGGAGGGGGTTGTATGAAAGGTCTGCCCTGAATAACTAATGGGGAGACCATCCACCAAGAAAGGTGTCTTTTGCATGCCTCCGTGATCAGGATCATGTGAGACATGGGAAGCTCTTGGAAAGACCACTGCGTGAAAAGAAGCCACTGAAGAATTCTCATGTGGAAGCACGCTAGTGGGAGTAGAAGAATGGCAGCTGCCATGGAGCCCAGAGTTTGAAGGACATACTTGACTTGGATCCTTTTGCTCTGCATTAGAATTTGCACTTGTTGACGAATTGTCGACACACTTTCTAGTGGCAACCTTGCAAACATATCCCTTGTGTTTAAGTCTGCTCCTATGTAAGAGATAGACTGACAGGGCAACAAGGCAGATTTTTCGAAATTTATTGTAATACTTAGCTGGGTGCAGGATGTGATTGTATAATCCAACGCTTGTAGGAGTTGATGCCTGGTGGTAGCAGTGAGGAGCCAGTCGTCTAGATATGGAAACACCTGGAACCCTTGACATCTCAGGTGAGCCATGAACACCCTGGGGGCTGTGGTGAGACCAAAGGGCAGAGTTCTGAACTGGTAATGACTGGCCCCCACTCGAAAGAGAAGAAATCTCCTGGAGCGTCTGTCCATCTTGATATGGTAGTACGCATCCTGAAGATCTATCGAGCACATCAAATTGTCCTGACCCAGGAAGGGTAGAAAGGACTGTAGCGTGACCATCCGAAACTTTGTTCTTTGTACGGATTTGTTTAGTCTGCTGAGCTCTAGAATCTGTCTCCAGTCCCCTGTCTTTTTTGGTACTAAAAAGAACCTTGAGTAAGTTCCGGATCCATGCTGGCCTGTGGGGACTTCCTGGATGGCTCTTTTTTTTAGCAGTTTTGAAACTTCTATTACTGCTTGCTCCTTCAGATTGGGTGGAACATCTGGAAGGGTCTTCCTTGACAGTAAATGAATAAATAACTCCCAAACGCTAAAGGTGGTCTGTCACAATTTTGAGCTTTTTTATTTTTCATTTTATTTTCAAGTCGAAGCTTTATTCGTATTAAAGGACTACATTTTAATTGGAACATTTGTGGATTTCATTGATTGGCCATCCTTGGGTGGATTTTCTGTCTTTTTTCCTTGACTGTAAGGGGGGTTGATGGAAGTTGAATTTTGTAACCTCTGGATATAATGGACCGTACCCATCTGTCGTGTGTTAAACTTTGCCAGGCTTTTGGGTACAGTGAAAGTCTTCCCACGACTGCCTCCAGAGGTGAGCAGCCAGGCAACCTTCAGGGATGCTGGAAGGGCTCATCAGAGAAAGACTCTCTGTTGCCCTGGTTCTGCGGACCCCCTCTGCCACAAGGGCAGCATCTATTATTGTTTCCCCCTCTGCCTCTGGAGGAAAAATCACTACGTGTGTCAGGCAAGGATCCCTGAGATTTACAGAACCACATCTTCTCACTCTTCTGACCCTTGGGGTAAGGTCTAGAGGGAGTGGAAAAACAGACTCCCACGGCAGAGAGTGTCTTGCCTTCTTGCTCACACCTAGTCAACGTGTCATTCACCTGTGGCCCAAAGAGGAAGGAGCCATCAAAGGGGGTATTGGTGAAGGACACTCGAAAGGGTTCCGTAAAGTGACACAGCCACATCCACGCATGCCTCCTAAGGGCTACACCCGTGCCTGCGGCTCTACTTGCTCCATCGGCTGCATAGGAAATGAGCCTCATGGAGGAGTTAACTACAGAATTAAGTGTCGCTAGCTGGGAAGCTACTCTGGCTTGTGCTCCCTCAGCTGTAGGATCCTGAAGGGTATCTCCAAACTCTTTAAGGAGATCCCTTTGAAGTAGAGTAAAATGACATAGGTAGTTCAGTGACCTCATGGAGAAGGTCGCTGAAGCAAACATTCGCTTTCTGTACCTGTCCATCGTCCTAGACTCCTTGTTAGGGAGATGAACAGATGAAGAGGTCTCCGCTAAATCTTTTTTGGTGGCTGCTGCTACCACCATGGCATCAACGGGCACACCTTTAGAAAGGAATTGCTTATCCTGGGGGGCTGTAATAAATTTACCAGGTCTCCTCGGAGTTGGTTCCACTGTGTCCGGCGTTGACCAAGCCTTTCAAGCCACTACAGACATAAGTGGGTTGAAAGGCAGAGAAACCCAGGAGGTGGAAAAGCATCCATGAATACAGACTCATCCTCAGTAGGGGCTAGGGAATTCCAGTTCCCCCTCTGTCTAAGCATTTCCAGGATGTCCAAGAAGGAAACATCTTCAGAGGGGGATCTCGGGGACCTTTCCGATTCATCTAAGTCTGTATCAGAAGTGACACACTCAGGGGAGTCAATGTGCTTCCACTTGCGCTTCTTCCGAGAGGGCTCCTCTGAGTGATCAGGGGAGTTCTCGGAAGAGGAGGAAACACCCAATGGGGTGTTCTGGAGCATCGGTTCCCTACGCTTGGGGTCCTGGAGGAGGAGCAGAGGTTGGCACAGACACTACAGGGGATGGAGCCGATGGGGCTAGTAGTGGAGCTGACTCGGGGGGACAGCACACTCCACATGACCTCAAAGTTGTCCCTGCCTCGAGGCAGAGAAAAGTACAGTTGTGTACCTACCATAAATGTAGATGTTTGAGTGTATTCACTGTTGCAGTTATTACACTTGGGTTATCCAGCTGGCAGGCTACCTGCAGTCGGCCTGAATTCCAAAGTCCTGGTCCAGTGTCGGTTGCTGTCACCTCTTTCCTGACGTCAGTGCACCAGGGGTATACAAGATGCAGCCAACGCCATTTTCTTCAGTTTTTCTTGCACCAGATGACAGGTGCCCCCAAGAAGGTAGGCAATACACATTGCTTATAAAAAACATACACTAAAATAAACAATACCTTCATCTATAAGCAAATACACCACATAGGTTGTATAGGATAGAGAAGTACAGATGCGTCCCAGCAAAGAAAGGGGGGTGGTGGGTGGGTAATCTGGACTGCAACAGTGAATACACTCGAACATCTACATTTATGGTAGGTACACAACTGCACTATGTTAATCGTATTTCACTGTTGCAGTCATTACACTTGGGTTGAATCCCAAAGCTGAGGTTGGGCGGCTGGGTCTAAATAGGATTAGGAGTGGCTATGAGGCCCTGCAGAACTGCAGTGGCAAAGCCTGCTCTGGATTTAGAGTAAAGAGGTAAGTGGTAGTGCTTGGTAAAAGTGTGCACTGAACTCCAAGTTGCAGCCTCCAAAATTTCCTTGGTTGGTACTCCTCTGAGAAAGGCTGCTGATGTGGCTGCTGCCCTGGTAGAATGTGGCCTAATATTCTTAGGCACTGATTTGCCATGCTGTGCATAGCAGAAACAAATGCAGTGTCCTATCCATTTTGAAATAGTCTGCTTTGAAATAGCTTTTCCTTGTGATCCTGTAGCATATGCCACAAAAAGTTGCTCAGTCTTTCTGAAAGCTCTAGTTTTGTCCAAATAGAAGCGTAGCTGCCTGTGCATGTCCAAAGAGTGCAGAAGTCTCCCCTTTATTCTGGGGATTTGGATAAAAAGTTGGCAAATGAATGGTTTGGTTAAGAGCCACACTGGATACTACCTTTGGCATAAATGTTGGGTTTGTCCTTAGAGAAACCCTGTCTGAATGGAAAATGATAAAAGGTTCCACTGCCATTAATGCGTGTAACTCTGAGACTCTTCTTGTGGAAGTTATTGCTACGAGCAAAGCAGTTTTCCATGATAAGACTTTTATCTCAGCTGTATTGGCTGGCTCAAAAGGAGGCAGTGTGAGCTTTTCCAAGACAAAGTTGAGGTCCCATGTAGGTATCGGTGCTCTCCTTGGGTGTCTTATGTTTTTGGCCCCTCTGAGGTACTGTCTTAGCAGAGGATGTGAAAAAATAGGAGGTTCCGTACTGTAATGAGCTGAAATGGCAGAGGCATGGATCTTAATTGATGAGAAGGATAGGCCTTTGTCCAGCATCTCAGTTAGGTATTGTAAAATCTGAGGAATGTTTGGAACAAGCAGTTCAAGTCCTTGTGCCTGGTTCCAAGCACAGAATCTCTTCCATTTTTCTACATAAGATTTTCTGGTGCTGGGCCTCCTGGCTTCCAAAATGACATCCATAACTGCTTTAGAGAGAGGTGTGTTCCGAGTGGTTATATTATTCGCCATGCAGCCAGATTTAAGGTTCTGAGTTGGCTGTGCAGGATCTGATTGTTTTGTTGGGTCAGAAGATGAGGAATTTGAGGTAAAGTCCAGGCTGGGCCTTGAGACAAGTTCTTTAGGATTGGATACCAGTGCTGGCGTGGCCAGTCTGGGGCAATCAGAATCATTTTTGGCTTCTCTTGTCTGACTTTTAGGAGTACCTTGGAGAGGCAGTGGAGGAAAGGCATAAACTGTCAGGGCTTTCCAGCTGAATGATAGAGCAGCCACCTTCCATGCTTGAGTGAGAGGTCCTTGTGCAGAATCTCTGTAGTTGGCAGTTGTGCAGGGAGGCAAATAGATCTATGTCTGGGCATCCCCATTTCCTTGTTACCATGCTGAAGACTTGTGGATCTAGTTTCCACTCGTGAGGGTCCATGAAATTTCTGCTTAGTTAGTCTGCCACAGTATTTTTCTTTCCTGACAGGAATTGTGCCTGTAGATGTACTTGATAGGTCAATGCTGTGTTCCACAAAGTCATGACTTGCCTGCAGAGGGGGTAGGAATGTGTGCCCCCTTGCTTATGTACCACATGACTGCTGTATTGTCCGTCTTTAGCAAAAGTTGTCCTGGATGAAGTAGATCCTTGAAGGCTGTCAGGGCATTCTGTACCACTAGCATCTCTTTGATTGATATGAAGATGCATTTGGTCTGCGGGCCACTTGCCCTGAAAACATTTTCCCGCCATGTGTGCCCCCCAGGCATAATCCGATGCATCTGTTGTTAGCGTCTGCCTGGCTGTGGGTAAAGTGAAAGGATGTCCCTTGTTGTGTTGACAGGCCAGTGCCCACCATCGAAACTCTTGTTGCAGGCAGGGACTGAGAGTAATTATTGTTTCCAGGCTGTGGCAATGCTGAGTCCAAACACTTTTTAGATACCACTGTAGCTTCCTCATATGCAGTCTTTGCATATGGAATTAGCAAAATACAGGATGCCATGAAGCCCAACGCCTGCAGAATTTAATGCGTCAGTTGCCTTTGTTTGTCTGGCGTGAGATAAGCCATCTGGGCAGTTGTATTTAAGCTTGCACCCAGGAATATTATCTCTTGAGAGGGCACTAGTTTTGATTTCTTTTCGTTTACTGTGTACCCTAGGCAAATTAGTAATCTTTTTACAAACGCCAGATGCTTTTAGTAGAATGTCCTTGCTCTCTGCTTGAATAAGGCAGTCGTCCAAGTAGGGATATATTTGAATTCTTTTTTGTCTGTTAAATGCAAATACTGGTGCCAGGCATTTTGTGAAGACCCTGGGCGCAGTAGATAAGCCAAAGGGGCAGTGCAGAGAATTCGTAATGCATTGAGCCAGCTATGAATCTGAGGTATCTTCTGCAAGATTGTCTGATTGGGACATGCAGGTATGCCTCTGAGGTACAAATTAACGAGCCAAGCCTTCTTGCCCAGCATGGGTAGAAGTTGCTGTAGTGTCAACATTTTGAATTTTGGAATGTCCAGGAAAGTATTTAGAGTAGACAGGTCCAGTACTGGTCTCCAGGCTTTGTTCTTTCTGGGTACCAAGAAAAGTCTGGAGTAAAATCCTTGCCCCTGCTCTTGCTGTGGTACTTTTTGAATTGCCCCCATGTCCATGAGGGCAGAAAAGTACAGTTTTGTACCTACCATAAATGTAGATGTTCGAGTGTTCACACTGCTGCAGTCATTACACTTGGGTTATCCTGCCGTCAGGCGGTCCCGCAGTCGGCCCGAATTCCAAAGTCTTGGTCCGGTGTCAGTTGCTGTCGCTTCTTCCCTGACGTCAGTGTGCCAGGGGTATATAAGATGCATCTGATGCCATTTTCTTCAGTTTTTCTTGCCCCAGATGTCAGGTGCCCCCAAGTGGGTGGGCAATACATATTGGTAATCAAAAACATACAATAAAAACAATACCTTTAGCTACCAGCAAATACACCCCAAAGGGTGTATAGGATAGATCTGCTCTTTTTTTTTCAAAAAAATACAGCATTTAAATTGATTTTAACTGTGTGGAAGGAATATTAGCTGAACTGGAAGTTAGTCAGTGTTTGCTGAATTTTATTATTTGCTAGTAATTACAGGTGTGGGGGTAGTCACATTCTTTGATTTCCTGTCCTTGCCTATTTAAGTGGTACAGTGTGAAATATTTTCTGCTTAAAAACCTCAGCTTTGGCCGGCTAAGAACTTGCTATATTCAACTGGATGTATAAGAGAATTTAAGCACCTTTATCTGCTCTTTTTTAAAAAAAAAAAAAAATACAGTATTTAAATTGATTTTAACTGTGTGGAAGGAATATTAACTGAACTGGAAGTTTTCACTCTGCTCTTCAGTTCTTAGTGGCCTTGCAACTGCCCACCCCTCTTGTAAATTTGTGTTTGGATACTCCTTCTGGGCCCATCTCATTTGCTCACTCAACTGAGTGCAGTGAGATCATATTCTGATTTCAGGCACTCCTACTGTGTACAAAGAGAGCATCTGGGAAACAGAAAAAAAATTAAGCTTGTTTCCTGCCTTTCCTGTTAAGTGGTATAGACTATTTGTAGGCTTCTGAGCCCCCAAGCCCTTCTGTGTTGGAGGGAAGCCTTCTAGCTTGTTTTTTTTTTCTTATAACTAGTCAGTTTTCTAGTTTCAGCACTCAAATCTGTTTCTTTGATCTCAGCACTTGTTCAGAAAAAAAAAATAAAAAAATTTCATCTGCTTTTACTGTACTTGTGTTTCTACCTACTTTTTTTACTTTTGCATAATCTTAAAAGTACTCAATTGTATTTATTACTGCTTGGTCTAACTCATTCTAAGCCTTTTGGTTTAAACACTTGGGCTTCGGACCAGTTGTTTTGCACTGAGAGGGTTTGTGGTCTGCACTGTAGTGGCAGAACAGGTAGCTTACATCCCTCTAGGTTGGGAACTGCTGATTGAGGGCTCAGTGTCTGTTATTGTAAAAGTGTATTAATTCTGGTTTAAGCACTTGGGTTTTCAGGCCAGTTATTTTACATTAAGAGGGTTCGTGGTCTGCACTCTTGTGGGAGGAGAGGCTGGACTCTGCCCTTCTGAGCTGGGAATTTCTGGTTGAAGGCTTATAGTGCATGCATATCTGAACTGCTTCTTACTGAAGTTGGTGCGCCTTGTTTACTGTGGCATAGACTGGATTCGGGCCTGCTGGATCTAGCTTTGTTTGTGTAACTTGAGCACTAATCCAGGCATTCTCTAAAGTATTCAATTGTATTTATTACTGCTTGGTAGTAACTTGATTAAAGTGTAGCTATCATTCTAAGTCTTTTGGATTAAGCACTTGGGCTTCAGTCCAGTTGTTTTACATTAGGAAGGTTTGTGGCAAGCACTGTGGTGGCAGGACAAGTAGCTTTCATCCTTCTAAGTTGGGAACTGCTGATTGAGAGCCCAGTGTCTGTTATTCTTAAAGTGTATTAGTTCTGGTTTAAGCACTTGGGCTTCAGGCCAGTTATTTTACATTAAGAAGGTTTGTGGTCTGCACTCTTGTGGGAGAAGAGGCTGGACTCTGCCCTTCTGAGCTGGGAATTTCTGGTTAAAGGTTTATAGTGCCTGAATATTTGAACTGTATCTTACTGAAATTGGTACAACTTATTTGCTGTAGCACAGACTAGATCCAGGCCTGCTGAATCTAGCTTTGTTTATATGCTTGTTGTTTGTTTGCTTGTTATTTCCCTGGAATGCTAATTCCACCTAATACACGGCTTCTCAGCGCTTCTGTGGATCACTAGTGATATCTGAATTGCTTACTGTACTTATTTCCTTGTTTCACTTGAAAGAAAGTTACTGTTTGTTGTTTTTGCATTTAAGTTACCTGTAACACACTGCACTTAAAGTTACCTGGCACTTGCTCACTAAAGCGATTATATAAGTCAGCACTAAAAATTAAAAGCACTACACCCTCACTCCCCACTGGCCCTGGTTTTCAATTATTAAGGAATTCCCAATATTATTCTAGCATGTCCAAAGGTCAGTTGCCAATCTCCTCTCCGGTCCAGCTGGTGAATCTGGGAATCTTGAGGCAATGTTACAACTGCCTCATGTACACAGACAACCCACTCCTCCTCCCAACAAATTCCAACACATGTGAGAGATGCAACCATATAGCCAAACTGGAGGCTAAGCTCTCTCAACTCAGTACTGGCATAACCAGTCAGGAGGAGAAGGAAACCACACTCACTACAATTCCAGTCTCACATAGACCTACCACGACAGCAAACCAAACACAATCACACAAAAACATACTCTGAGGCTATAAATAAAGATCTGCCGAAAAGCAGAGACCTCCAAAGCAGACACGCAAGCAGCCGCTACCCCAAAACAAAACACGTGCAACACATTATCTCACAAAGCCAGTGTGCCAAACAGTCACAGCCCTTAAGACTAAACAACACACCTGATACACTTGTAATAGGTGACTATCGTCAGGCACACTGACGTCCCGCTCACCAGGCTGAACAAGGAGAGGGTCACGGTGAGCAGCCTGTTGGGCGCTAGGATCCGCCATATAACACAAGCACTCAGGTCACTCCAAGGCAAGTACAAATATGACCCGGTCATTGTCCATGCTGGTGTGAATGACCTGAGACGTACCTCCCTGGATTACAAGAAGAGACATAAAGGAGCTCTCTGAGCATGTAGCCCAGGCCGGTATGACCCTGACCTTGAGTAGCATCTTACCCTCACCAAGAATGATGCCACAATATGAAGACAAGATGATCAATTTCAACAATTGGCTTAAGTACTCATTCAAAGGGGATCCAATGCCTGTCAGCTTGGGATGATATGCTCGACAAGCCACGATGCTTCGCTAGGGACGGCTTGCACCTGTCACCCCTGGGCTTTTGGATACTGGCAAAGGCTCTTGCTACCCCCATAGTGCCTTTTTTAGGCAAGGCTCAAAAGACAAACCCACCTCCATAGGTATCACAAGGGATAAGAAACTAAGAGTAATGCTACTCAACGCCAGAAGTCTAAACCTCAAGATGCACGCACTCGAAACTCTCCTTAGCATGGAGAACATGGATATCTGTGCAGTAACAGAAACCTGGTTCAGGGCTCTCGAGCACCCCAGCACTACCAGGTTATACCTCATACCATTCTTTTCGGCCCCAAAACTTGGACCAATCCACAAAAGGAGTGGGAGTATCGATATTCATCAAAGATACCCACACCTCCAGGTTGGTGGCAAAGCACGAAGCATCAGAGACTATCCATGTGCAACTAACAGTGGGTAAAACTGCCTTCCAGTTTATAGCTTGCTACAGACCACCCTCCCAAACCCAGGAACCCCACTCGGCCTTCCTGAGAACACTGGAAAATATGAAGGTCTCTCCAAACACCATTATATTGGGTGACTTCAACTACCCAAACATAGACTGGGAGCATTACTCTAGCTCCAACACCCTAGCCCAAAGGCTCCTAGAATTTATAAACTCAAATGCTATGGAACAACTTGTTACCACTCCCACAAGAGGGGAAAACATACTGGACCTGATCATCACCAACATGGGGACTCTATGCTCCAGACCAGAAGTGTATCCCTCACTGGTAAGATCAGACCATAAACTAATCTCACTGGATATTCACATCCCGACCCCACCCCCTGCCCAGAAAACCAAAATGAAAAACTTCTCTAAAGCAAATTTCACACTCCTCAAAACTGAGGTGGAATCCTTCAAAGCCCCCGGGCCTGTGGAAAATACGGCCCAGACCGCAGAATCCTTTATAAACGCATTCTATGAACACCTTCAGGAATGCATGGATCATGCGATCCCAAATAAAACCAATACCCAATCCTCCAAAGGCAGACGTCCTGTCTGGTGGACCCCAGCCATAAACAAACTATACAATAGAAGGAGGAAGCTACTAAATGATAGAGCAAAATCCCAAAAAGGGAAGGCATCACTGATCAGTATTAGCAAAAAACTACGGGCACACATAAAATTGTCTAAGGCCAGCTTCGAGAGAAAAATTGCACAGGACACTAAGGATAATCACAAGGCTTTCTTTAGTTATGTTAGGAACCTGGGTGGTAATTCCCGGATATGCTCAGAATTAGTCCAAAATGACAAAAAATACACCGAACCCACAGACATTGCCAACATCCTAGTTGACAAGTTCAGCGCAAACTCCCCCCCCCCACCAAAAGGGCAAATATCTATCCCAGTAGAGTGCTGCCCCCCTGACATCTCAGATGCTCAGGTAAGAGCCACTCTCTCCAAAGCAAAAAACACAGCATCAATGGGACCAGATGGTGTCCCGGGCTGCGTCCTACATGAACTCCAAGAAGAGCTAAACCCAAACATAAAACTACTGTTCAATCTCAGCCTTACTACAGGATATGTGCCCAAAGAGTGGCGTACAGCAACAGTGGTCCCTCTCCATAAAGGTGGTGCCTCAACGGATCCTGGAAACTATCGCCCCATAAGCCTGACTAGCTTGATCTGCAAAGCTATGGAAAGGATCATCATGGACCTCATAAATAAAGATATTGGGTACCTACAAACACTGGATCCTACCCAGTTCGGCTTTGTTAAGGGCAGATCCTGCCTCTTAAACCTGGTTAATTTCTTTGAAAGTCACCAAGGCCATTGACGAGGGGAAGGTGGTCCACACAGCCTACCTGCACCTCGCAAAAGCCTTCGATACAATACCCCACTCGGGCATTATAGATAAGCTCACCAGCTTAAATATAAACCCCTATGTCACTAGATGGATTGCAAACTGGCTCAAGGACAGAACCCACATGGTTAGAATTGCTGGAGCCATGTCAGACTCCAAACCAGTTACAAGTGGTGTCCCACAAGGCTCAGTCCTGGGACCTCTCTTGTTCGGTATATATTTCTCGGAGGTACAGGCCAACACGGAAGGACTGTGGCTGACCAAGTTCGCAGATGACTGCAAACTGGGCACCATAATCGACTCTCCAGTCGACACAAGCATCCTCCAAAAGGGCCTCATAGAAACAGACAACTGGTGCCAGAGCCATGGCCTCAAGCTAAATGCCAAAAGTGTATAGTCATCCCTTTGGCAAAACAAAGTGCCCACAAATTACCACATGGGTGGTAATCCATTAAGTACAGAAGAAGTAATTAGGGACCTGGGGACCCAAGTTGATAGCAATCTCTCATTTGACAACCACGTGGCCAAAGTGGTTAGAAAAACATTTTATATAGCCCACCTAATCATGAAGTGATTCACATCTAGATCAGGGGACGTCATCGTGCCTCTTTACTCATCCTTCATCAGGCCCATAATTGAGTACAATGCCCCTTTTGGGATGTACCTTACCAGACACCTGCAGCAACTGTAAAGACCCCAAAAGTACCTCACCAAGAGGATCAAAGGGCTCAAACAGATGCCATATGCTGCCCGGTTAAAGAAACTCCAGCTCTACTCAGTGGCATACCGCCTGTTCAGAGGCGATCTGTGCCTGACGTATAAAGCCATGTCCAACCCGGAATTAATGGACATGCTGCACCTCAGAAAATCCAAATCCCATCGAGCTCGCTTTCGAGAGACTTGAACCTCAGCACTGAAATAAATAGGACATGCTGGAGGGACAGATTCATAACCCAGAGGCTCCCTTCACTCTGGAATAAAATCCCAGCCCAGGTTAGGCAGAGTACCTCATTGACTCTCTTCAAGAGGAATCTTGATGAGTGGATGGGAGATCGTAGGTTTACCCCGGGTATCACTTCTGTGTCACTGTTAGACAGAGGCACAGTATACTAACCTCGAAAAAGGGCATAGCAAAATAAATTTAAAATGGGTGGCGAAAGCCAAACACATTCTGGCTAGGCTTATAAATGCCCTAGGGCAGATAGCCTAGTATGAACCTATGAACCTATAGATAAGCCCAGCTAGTTCAGAGGGGATGGAGGGAGGGTAACCTGGACTGCAGCAGTGTGAACACTCGAACATCTACATTTATGGTAGGTACAAAACTGTACTATGTTCATCGTGTTACACTGCTGCAGTCATTACGCTTGGGTAGAATCCCAAAGCTGAGGTTTGGTGGCTGGTCTATAAAGAGTTAGGATTGGCTATGAGGCCCTGCAGAACTGCAGTGGCAAATCCTGCTCTGGATTTAGAGTAAAGAGGCAGGTGGTAATGCTTGGTAAAGGTGTGCACTGAACTCCAAGTTGCAGCCTCCAAAATTTCCTTGGTACGTACTCCTCTGAGAAAGGCTGTTGAAGTGGCTGTTGCCCTGGTGGAATGTGGCCTAATGTTATTTGGGACTGATTTTCCATGCTGTGTGTAGCAGTACCAAATACAAATACAGTGTCCTATCCATTTGGATATAGTCTGCTTTGAGATAGCCTTGCCCTGTGATCCTGCAGCATATGCTACAAACAGTTGCTCAGTTTTCCTGAAAGCCTTTGTTTTGTCCAAGTAAAAGCGTAGCTGTCTGTGTATATCCAAAGGATGCAGAAGTTTCTCCCCTTTATTCGGGGGGGTTTGGATAAAAAGTTGTCAAATGGATGGTTTGGTTAAGAGCCACACTAGATACCACCTTTGGCATAAAGGTAGGGTTTGTTCATAAAGATACCCTTGTCCTGATGAAAAATTATAAAATGTTCCACTGTCATCAATGTCTGTAGTTCGGAGACTCTTCGTGCTGAAGTTACTGCCAGGAGCAGATCTGTTTTCCATGATAAAAATTTTAGATCGGCTGTATTGGCTGGCTCAAAAAGTGGTGGTGTCAGTTTTTCCAAAACAAAACTGAGGTCCCAAGTTGGTGTTGGTGCTCTCCGGGGTGGTCTTATGTTTTTAGCACCTCTGAGGTACTGCTTTAGCAAGGGATGAGAGAATAAAGGAGGATCCCGTGTTGTAATGTGCTGAAATGGCAGAGGCATGGATCTTAATTGATAAGGATAGGCCTCTGTCCAGCATCTCAGTTAAGTATTGTAAAATCTGAGGAATGTTTGGAACAAGAGGGTCAAGGCTTTCAGCCTGGTTCCAGGCGCAGAATCTCTTCCATTTTTCTGAGTAAGCTTTCCTAGTACTAGGCCTCTTGGCCTCCAAAATGACATCCATAACAGCTTTAGAGAGAGGTGTTGTCTGTTTGACTAATGTATCTGCCATGCAGCCAGGTTTAGGGTTTTGAGCTGACCATGCAGGATCTAATTGTTTTGTTGAGTCAGGTGTGGAATTTGAGGCAAAATCCATGGTGGGCCTTGAGCCAAGTTCCTTAAGACAGGGTACCAGTGCTGGCGTGGCCAGTCTGGAGCAATCAGGATCATCTGTGGTTTTTCTTGTCTGGCTTTTAGGAGTACCTTTGAAAGGAGAGGCAGTGGCGGGAAGGCATAAACTTTTAGGTTTTTCCAGCTGAACAGAAGAGCGTCCACTTTCAATGCCTGTTTGTGATAGGTCCTTGTGCATAATTTTTGTAGTTGGCAATTCAGTGGGGAGGCAAAAAGATCTATGTCTGGGCATCCCCGCCTTTTGCGTTACCATGCTGAAGATTTGTGGATTCAATTTCCATTCGTGAGGGTCCATGATATTTCTGCTTTGATCGCCTGCCAGAGTATTTTTCCTTCCTGGCAGGAATTGTGCTTGCACGTGAACTTGATACGTTAGAGCCGTGTTCCACAAGGTCATGGCTTGCCTGCATAGGGGATAAGAATGAGTGCCCCCTTGCTTGTTTATGTATCACATTACTGCGGTGTTGTCTGCCTTTAGTAGTAATTGTCCTGGATGTAGAAGGTCCTTGAAAGCTGTTAGGGCATTTTGAACAGCCAACATCTCTTTCTGATTGATGTGAAGATGCATCTGGTCTGTGGTCCACTTGCCCTGAATGCATTTTTCTGCCATGTGTACTCCCCAGGCGTAATCCGAAGCATCTGTTGTTAGAGTTTGCCTGGCTGTGGGTTGGGTAAAAAGCTGACCCTTGTTTAGGTGACATGTCTGTGCCCACCATCGAAACTCCTGTTGTAGGCAGGGAATCATTGGTATTACTGCTTCTAAACTGTGAGAGTGTTGAGTCCAAACACTTTTCAGGTACCATTGTAATTTCCTCATATGCAGTCTGGTATTAGTAGTATGCAGGATGCCATGAATCCCAGGGCCTGCAGAATTTTTCTTGCAGGGAGATGGGACTTTCTTGACCACATTTGAAAATATTGAGTTAGTTGAACTTGTTTGTCTGGCGTGAGGTAAGCCATCTGGGCCGTTGTATTCAAGCTGGCACCCAGGAATATAATCTGTTGTGAGTGCACTAGTTTTGACTTATTTTCATTTACTGTGTACCCTAGAGAAATTAGCAACCTTTTTACAAATGCCAGATGCTGTAGAAGAATGTCCTTTGTCTCTGCTTGAATGAGGCAGTCATCCAGATATGGATATATTTGAATTCCTTTTATGCAATTACTGGTGCCAGGCACTTTGTGAAGACCCTGGGTGCAGTAGATAAGCCAAAGGGCAGTGAAAAGAATTGGTAGTGCATTGTACCAGCTTTGAATCTGAGGTATCTTCTGCAATTTTGTCTGATAGGGACATGCAGGTATGCCTCTGAGGTCCAGAGTAACAAGCCAAGCCTTCTTGCCCAGCATGGGTAGAAGCTGCTGTAATGTCAACATTTTGAATTTCGGAATATCCAGGTAAGTATTCAGAATTGAAAGGTCTAGTATGGGCCTCCAGGCCTGGTCCTTTCTGCGGACCAGGAAGGGTCTTGAGTAAAATCCTTGTCTTTGTTCCTGTTGTGGTACTTTTTGAATAGCTCTCATGCCCATGAGGGCTGAAATTTGTTTCTGTGCCTCTACCCATTGATTTTGTGGCAGGTCTGGCATTCCTTTTAGCCTTGGTAAAGTATGAAAGTGGAATCTGTAACCTTGAGACAATATTCAGGACCCATTTGTCTTGGGTGATTGTTTGCCAGTTTTCAGAAAAATGTGCTAGTTTTCCCCCTAAGGGGGCTTCCAAAAGGGACGTGCTTGGCATACAAAGGGGAAAGTCATTGTGACTGTTTCCTGTAAGGTTGAGACTTGTCCTCACCACCTTTTGGGGTTGAGGTGCCCCACTGTCATTGTCTGTTTGAGCCTTGGGGTTGAGATCTGCCTCTCTGTGGCCTGTCTGACACTGGAAAGGACCAATTCTTTGTTGGCCAATTTCTGCTAAACCGAGGTGGCTGTACCTGTAAGAAATCATTGACTGTTTGCATAGATTTAGCTTTCTCCTCCATTTTCTTTAACATCTCTTCTGCCTTAACACCAAACAAAGTATCATGCTGTAAAGGAGCATCCAATAATTTTGCCTTAACATGATCAGGTAAACTTTTTTTTTTTAACCAAGCATGCCTTCGAATCACAGAACCTGTAACTGCGGCTCTACAACAGGCCTCTAAAGAATCAAAACCACATTGCAGAGTATGTTTTCCGACCTGTTCGACTGCATGCAATAAATCCTGCATTTCTTTGCAATCAGGAGCTTCTGTGCTTGCAAGCATTTTCTGTTTTAACTGAGCCATTAAATATTGTTGGTACTTAAGCATGTGAAATTGGCAATTTAAAGCTCTTACTGCTAGTTGCAGAAGTGTATACTTTCTTCTCGCATCTATCCAAAGCTCTGGAATCTCTGTCAGAGGGTACAGGATTTTTTGCAATGGAAGCCGTAACCCCTTTTGGACCCTGGGAAATAGTTTCTGGATCAGCAGAAGGGTTTTTGTAAAGAAACTTGCGAGAGTCGGGGACTCTATAATACCTATCTGGCTTGGCTGGAGCAGGGGGCAAAGAGTCAGGAGATAAACTGGTTTCAGAGAACACATCATCCACAATATCTAGCACAGGCGGAATAGCCAAGGGCCTGTGTTGAGGTAATAAGAGGAAATCCCGGAGCCTTTTTTTGGATTCTGAGTAATCCTGGATTTCCCAGTGGAAATGCTCCCTCATGGTATGTAAAGTTTCCCCAAAAGAATAATCCTCAGGAGGAGAGGCTGAAGGGATAGATTCTTCAGCATCAGAGTCCTCATAGGGGGGTATAGAGTATCCCTGGTCTGAGAAGGAATCCGAGGAAATGGAAACCTGATCAGAGGAGTCATAGTCTATATCATGCCTAGGCCTTTTCTCAGGAGGGGGATGGGAACCCCTGATTAGAGTAATGAGGTCTTCGGCCATTTTAAGTATCTGTTTCATAGGCATGCAGGACTGTCCAGGAGAATGCTGTACTTGTTTCTTTGTCTTTGGTACCTCTGTCTTGGCTGTTGTTTTAATGGTAAGTTGTGAAAGTCTGAAAACACCCTCAGAAGCCGATGCCTGCTCAGCGGCTCCGGACCCATCTGAGGGATTAGTTTCCGTAGGCCCAATACCTTGAGTTTCCAGAGGCCTAGATGTCTCCACATGGGAGTCGGACGTTGCCTGTGGCTCTGAGGTAGCGGGTGTCAGGGGCTGTGAAAGTGCCTCACTGAGAACCGGCGACTGGCCTACTAGAGGTTTCGTCGGTTTTGGACCTCGGATGTCTGTTTTTATCCTTGTCTCTGCGTTTTTTCGGTATTGAGGTCGTCAGCTGATCCAACGGCATCGTATAATTGAACCTTCAGCCAAAGTAGTGCAAAGCAAAATCAAAACATCTTTTTATAGTGCGTTTGTTAAATCTAGCACAAAACCAACAACTAGTGATGTCGTGGTCAGGGCCTAGGCATGGAATACAGTAAGAGTGGAAGTCCTTATGAGGTATTTGCTTCCCACAAGAAATACAATTATTAACTTTTTCTGACATCGGTCTGAGGCAAGAAAAAAAGTTTCCCCAATAGGGTACTTAGCTTTATTGAAGAATTGGATCTGAAATTCAACTTCGAAAATCTCAGGAGTCGGCCAACCGGCACTTGCGAACTGCTACTGCTTCGGGCACCATGCAGCAAGAAAGACTGAAGAAAATGGCGTCGGATGCATCTTTTATACCCCTGGTGCACTGATGTCAAGGAAGAAGCGACAGCAACTGACACCGGACCAAGACTTTGGAATTCGGGCTGACTGCGGGACCGCCTGACTGCAAGATAACCCAAGTGTAATGACTGCAGCAGTGTAACACGATGAATATTTTGCTTTTGTGCCTCTGCCCATTGATTGTGTGGCAGGTCTGGCATACCTTTTGCTCTTGGGAGGGTGTGAAAGTGGAACCTATAGCCCTGAGAAATAATATTCAGTACCCATTTGTCCTGGGTGATCATGTGCCAATTTTGTGAGAAAAGTGCTAGTTTTCCCCCTAAGGGTGCTGCCAAAAGTTAAGTGCTTGGCATTGGTAGTGGGAAGTCATTGAGACTGTTTCCTATATGGTTGTGATTTGTCTTCTCCGCCTTTGGAGGCTGAAGCGCCCCATTGCTTAGGTCTGTATGAGCCTTGGGGCTGAGATCTGCCTCTTGGGCGTCTGTATCTGCCTCTTTGTGGCCTGACACTGGAAAGGACCAATTTTTAGAAGCCCACTTCCTGCTAAATCTGTGTGGCTGAACCTGAAAGAAATCCTTTACTGTCTGCATTGATTTTGCTTTATCTTCCATTTTCTTTAACACCTCTTCTGCCTTAACACCAAAGTATCATGCTGTAATGGAGCATCCAATAACATGATCAGGTAAACTCTGTTCTTTTAACCAAGCATGCATTCAAATGACAGAACCTGTAACTGCGGCTCTGCAAGAAGCCTCTAGTGAATCAAAACCACATTGCAAAGTATGCTTTCCCACTTATTCAGCTGCATGCAATAAATCCTGCATTTCCTTGTTTTCAGGACATTCAGAGCTTGTCAGCATTTTCTGTTTTAGCAGAGACATTAGGTATTGTTGATATTTAAGCATGTGAACCTGCAGTCTAAAGCCCTTACAGCTAAAGTAGCAGAGGTGTAAACTTTTTTCCCCGCATCTGTCCAGTGCTCTAGAATCCCTATCAGAAGGAACAGGGTTTTTTGCAGTGGAAGCCTTGACCCCTTTGGGACCCTGAGAAATTGTTTCTGGATCATCAGCAGGGTTTTTATAAAGAAATTTATGTGAATCTGGAACCCTGTAGTACCTATCTGGCTTAACTGGTGCAGGGGGTAAAGAATCAGGAGACAAACTGGATTCAGAAAATACATCAACAATATTTAGCACAGGAGGGATAGCAAGAGGTCAGTGCTGAAGCAATAAAAGAAAGTCTCTGAGCCTTTTCTTGGATTCTGAATAATCCTGGCTCTCCCAATGTAAATGCGCCCTCATGGTGTGTAGAGTTTCCCCAAAAGAGTAGTCCTCAGGAGGAGAGGCTGAAGGGATAGATTATTTAGCATCAGAGTCCTCATAGGGAGGAAGAGAATATCCCTGTTCTGAAAAGGAATCAGAAGAAATAGAAACCTGGTCAGACGAGTCATAGTCAGTGTCTTGCTGAGGCCTTTTATCAGGAGGGGGATGGGAACCCCTAATCAAAGTAATTAGATCCTCGGCCATTTTAAGCATCTGTTTCTTAGGCATGGATGACTGTCCTGGAGAATGCTGAACTTGTTTCTTTGCCTTTAAAGGTGTTTTAGACACTGCCTTGGCTGCTGAAGTGGTCTTGATAGCAAGCTGTGTAGGCCTGAAAACACCCTCAGAAGCCGATGCCTGATCAGCGGCTCTAGACCCATCTGAGGGAATAGTTTCCGTAGGCCCAATAGCTTGAGTTTCTAGAGGCCTAGATGTCTCCATGTGGGAGACAGAGGCGGCCTGTGGCTCTGAGGTAGTGGGTGTCAGGGGCTGCGAAAGCGCCTCACTGAGAACCGGCGAACCAGCGACTGGCCTAGAAGAGGCTTAGTCATTGGTTTTGGACCTCGGATGCCTGTCCTTTTCTCTGTCTTTGCGCTTTTTATGAACTCCGGTCGTCGGTTGTTCCGACGGCATTATATAGTTAAACCTTCGGCCAAAGTAATGTAAAGCAAAATCGAACCAACGCTTAATAGTGCGTTGGTTGAATCTAGCACAAAACCGACAACTAGCAACATCGTGGTCAGGGCCTAGGCGAGGAATACAGTAAGAATGAAAATCCTTATGAGGTATTTGCTTCCCACAAGAAATACAATTGTTAACTTTTACGGACATCGGTCTGGAGCAAGAAAAAGTTTCCCCAATGGGGTACTTAGCTTTATTGAAGACTTAGGATCTGAAATTCAATTTTGAAAATCTCAGGAGTCAGATGATTGGCACTTGCGAACTGCTTTTGCTTCGGGCACCGCGCAGCAAGAAAGACTGAAGAAAATGGTGTCGGCTGCATCTTATATACCCCTGGCACACTGACGTCAGGGAAGAGGTGACAGCAACTGACGCCGGACCAGGACTTTGGAATTCAGGCCGACTGAGGGTAGCCTGCCATTCAGGATAACCCAAGTGTAATGACTGCAACAGTGAAACATGATGAACATGCTCCAGTTCCGAAGAAATAGGAATCCTTTGCGCCAAGGGGGACAGCTCCGAGGCCGATGTTGGAGCCGAGCTCACCTGCGCCGATGCTCCGAGAGGGAGAACGGGGTCGGACAAGGGTCCGATGCCACTCGCCCCCTTGGAGCAGATGAGGGAGCCCCGGAGTCCAGATCCCTCGATGGAAGGTACCATCGAGGTAATCAGAGCCGTCGGAACTGAAGGAGATATAGTTATCGGAGCAGACGGTTCCACTACTCGAACCCCAACGAACTCCAGCTCAGAGCTCAATGAAGTCGGAGGAGGAACATAAAGGGAGGTGGATGGAGCCAATACCTGTTGAGGAGGGCTAGACAACATTTTAGCTAGTGCCTGTGATTTTAGCAACCTATTTACTACTCTCTCATCATGATCCGACAGCCTAGAGGATCGAGAGTAGTGTGAAGAGCAGTGGCTACATTGCCAGGAGCCGAATGAACTAACGAAGGGGACCTCAGCCTTTTATGGCTCCGAGACTGCTCCAAAACATCCGATGGAACCGACGGAGGAGTTGTCTTGTCGGTGTCAGCTGGAACAGAAATACTGGGTAAATCCTGTGCCGGGGTCAGCACCGAAGGTGGAGCCGAAGGTTTAGAAGATTTTGGGGATTTCACTGGCTGTGAACTCTTTGCCGGTGAATCCTGAGGTTTTATCAGATCCCTAAGGATCAATTTGTTCTTCCGTTCCTGCAGGACTCTTGGACTAAAGGCATGGCAGATAGAACAAGAGTCCTGCAGGTGAACAGTGCCCAATCAATAAACGCAACTAGTTCGCCCGTCTGTCAGAGACATTTTCTGACAGCATGAGTCACACGTTTTAAATTTAGAAACTTTAGCTTCTTTAGACATATCAACCAAGCACCAGAACAGAAACACATATAGAAAAAATTTCTACTCTAGTCAACAACAGACTATGTAAAAAATACATAAAACAAACTCCCCCCCCCTTTGTTTTTTTTTTAAAGAAAAAACAGCAAAGAAGAGCTTCTAAGTTAAACGGCTTTCTTGGAAAGGGAGTGGGGGAGGGGGAGAACTCTCTAACTTAAATGAGTTCTGCTAAAAGGGACTAAAGGAGAACAAGGTACTCAACAACACTAGTAAATAAAACTAAGAAAAGGTAAATTATCTAATAGTTTTATGAAGTATAAGAATATATATTCTACACACAAAATTTGAAAATACAAGCCTGAGCCAGAAAACGACACACCTTGCAGCTGAAGCGGCAAACGAGATCTGGGTAGCTATCGCTAGGCATCATGGGATAAGAGGTAGCCTCGAGCCAGTAAACAGCTCTCGAGCTATTGAAGATGGCCTTTTGCTTTTTTCTTGCAGATTCTTAAATAGGTCTGCAGATTGCTTTCCAAAGAGAAAGTTGTGATCCAGGGGAGCATCCAAGATTTTGGACTTGAAGTCCTCTGGCAGATTCTGTAATCTAAACCAGGAATATCTCCTAAGGACAGATGCTGATGCTGCATAGCAAGCAGAAGCTTCTGCAGCATCGTAGCTGGATCTTATAGAACGTCTAGCCACTTGTAGTGCTATGGACAATTTGGAGGAGATATCCGTTTTAACGGGACGGTCATGAATTGAAGCCAGCATAGAGGTGGCTTGGGATACTAATTCCAAGGCATATTTGGTCATGTGTGTTTGATAGTTAATGGCGCTGAAGGCCAAAGTGGAGGAAGTATACACCTTCTTGCCTATCCTATCCATGAATTTGCTATCTTTATCTGTGGGCAATAGGGAGGCAGAAGGTAGCAACCTAGACTGTTTATCAGGGGCAGTGGCAATCACTGCTGGGTCTGCTAAGGGTGGCTTTATGAAGGATTTTTGTTCCTCAGGAACCTTGTAGAAGCAGTCTGGGTGCTTAGGTGCAGGAGGCTTAAGTCAGAGGAGTTCTAGAGGCTGCAATAAAAGCATCCAAGTATGCAGAAAGAACAGGTGGTACAGCTGAAGGGGAGAGGGACTCCACTTGCAGCAGTTCAAAGTATCTTTTTTGGGTTTCTGTCATTTGAGATCTATCCCATTTGAAGTAGTCTTTCATTTTGGTGATGGTTTCACCAAATGTAATGTCTTCAGGTGGAGAATCCACTTCCACAGAATCCTCATCAGGAGAGTAATATTCTTTGGGAGAAGCAATCTGGGATGCTTAAGAGATGGATTCATCCGAGGAAGAGTAGGTAGATTCATGTTTTTCTTCCTCCAGGAGAGGAGCCATGGGAATATAAGTAGCAGAGGTAGCCAAGGGCTTAGCAGAGGCAATGTGGTTGTGGGTGAGGCAGAAGGCCTAACCGCCATAAATATCTGCATAAGAGAGGAGGTGAAGGCCTCCCAGTCTGGAGGGGCTTCAGAAGCAGGCATAATATGTTTTGTTTTCTGCTTCTTTTCGGTTGGAGTTGGTCTACAGCAGGGTTTGGCAGTGGCTGTATCAGAGGTCTGGATCCCGGTTGAAGGAACCCCCAAATCTGGTTCTCCACCCCCAAATCTTGTTCCCCCCTTGACACTGACAGGCGTCGGTGTCTGAGAAAGCTTAGTGGATGTGCCGGACGTCGGCTGTGCAGGGGCCTCTGCGAGGTAGGTCGATGGAGAAGAAATTACAGTTGTGTACACTTACCATAAATGCAGATGCTAGAGTGTATTTACTGTTGCCGTCATTACATTTGGGTAATCTGCTGGCAGGTTGCCTTCAGTCAGCCTGATTAACAAAGTGTTGGGTCCTGCATCGGTTGCTGTCCCTTCTTCCATGACATCAGGTCGCCAGGGGTATAAAACATGCAGCCGACACCATTACATCAATTTTTCTTGCCCCAGATGTCAGGTGCACCCCAAATGGGGAGCAATATATATATATATATATATATATATATATATATATATATATATATATATATATATATATATATATATATACATATATATACATACATATATATATACATACATATATATATATACATATATATATATATACATATATATATACATATATATATATACATACATATATATATATACATATATACATATATATATATACATACATATATATATATACATACATATATATATACATACATATATATATATACATATATATATATACATATATATACATACATATATATATACATATATATATACATACATATATATATACATACATATATGTATACATATATATATATATATATATATATATATATATACATACATCTATGATAAAAAATATACCTCCAAACAAAAGCAAATACACCAAAAAGGCTTTTAAGCATAGTAAAAGAAAGGAGAGGTATAGTAAGAGGAAAAACATGGGGCTGGAGGGTGGGTAACCAGGACTGCAAAAGTGAATACACTCAAAAATTTACATTTATGGTAAGTGTACACAACTGTACTATGTTGTTCAGATTTCACTGTTGCAGTCATTACATTTGGGTAGATTCCCAAAGCTATGGTTGGGAGGATGGATTTATACAGCATTAGGAGCAGCTATAAGGCCCTGCAGGACAGCAGTGGCAAAGCCAGCTCTGGATTTAGAGAAAAGAGGTAAATGGTAATGTTTGGTGAAAGTATGAACTGAGCTCCAGGTAGCAGTTCTGGAATGTCTCTGGTAGGAACCCCTATGAGAAAGGCTGCAGAAGTAGATGCAGTCCTGGTGAAATGAGATCTGATCCCCTTGGGGATAGGTTTACCATGGTGCATATAGCAGAAATGAATACAATGGCTTTTCCATTTGGAAATAGTCTGCTTTGAAATAGCCTTTCCCTCCGCCCCTGCAGCAAATGCCACCAATATTTGTTCAGATTTTCTTACAGATTTTGTTCTAAGTAGAATCTAAGTTGTCTGTGTACATCCAATGAATGCAGAATCCGCTCACCCTTGTTCTGTGGATTGGGAAAGAAAGTTGGCAGATGAATGGTCTGACTAAGAGCCACACTGGATGCCACCTTAGGCATAAAGGATGGATTGGTCCTGAAAGCCACCCTGTCCGGATGAAAAATAATGAAAGGCTCCACTGCCATAAGAGCCTGTAATTCTGAAATCCTTCTAGCTGAAGTGACTGTTAAAAGGAAAGCTGTTTTCCAAAAGAGAAATTTTAAGTCCACAGTAGCAGCTGGCTCAAAAGGAGGTAGAGTGAGTTTTTCCAAAACAAAATTGAGGTCCCATGCAGGAGTTGGTGCTCTCCTGGGATACTCCCTCTGAGATACTGCTTTAGCAGAGGATGAGAGAAGAGGAGAAGTTCTGTGTTGTAATGAGCTGAAATGGCAGAGGCATAGATTTTTATGGAAGAAAAAGATAGGCCCTTGTGAAGCATCTCAGTTAAGTATTGCAGAATCTGAGGAATATTGGGCATTGCTGTGCTTATTCCTTGTGATTGGTTCCAGGCACAGAATCTTTTCCATTTGTCAGCATAAGATTTTCTAGTACTAGGCCTTCAAGCCTCCAAAATGACATCCATCACAGGTTTGCTGAGTGATGTCAAGGTTGAAATTAGTTGATTAGCCACGCTGCAAGATTCAAAGTTTGGAGCTGAATGTGCAGCATTTGGTAGTTCTGCTGAGACAGTAGGTAAGGTGTCCGAGGCAGGTGCCACAGAGGAAGGTGTGACATTGCGCAGGAGTGGGTACCAGTGTTGGTGAGGCCAGTCTGGAGCAATCAGAATCATTTTTGGTTTGCCCCATCTGACTTTTAGTAGGACTTTGGAGAGCAGAGGCAAAGGGGGAAAAGCATAGCTGAATGATATAGCATCCAATTTCCAAGCTTTTTTGTGACGAATTCTTGTATAGAATTTGTCCAACTGATAGTTCTGGGGTGAGGCAAAAAGATCTATGTCTGGGCTCCCTTCATTTGCATATCAACATGTTGAAAACTTGTGGTTCCAGTTTCCACCTGTGTGGGTCCATAAGATATCTGTTTAGTTTGTCTGCCAGAGTATTTAGCTCTCCTGGCAGGAATTGAGCTTGTAGTTGTATTTCATAAGTCAAGGCAGTGTTCCACAATGCCATGGCTAGTCTGCAAAGGGGGTAGGAATGTGTACCCCCCTGCATGTTTATGTACCACAAGACTGTGGTGTTGTCTGTCTTTATCAGTAGTTGTCCTGGATGAAGGTGGTCCTTGAAGGCTGTCAGAGCATTCTGTACAGCTAGCATCTCTTCCTGAGTGACATGTAGGTGCATTTGATTTGGGCTCCATTTGCCCTGAATGCACTTCCCTGCCAAATGAGCCCCCCCCCCCAAGCATAGTCTGATGCATTTGTAGTTAGGGTTTGGGCAGCAGGGATTGGAGTGAATGACAGTCCCTTGTTTTGGTGGCAGGCTTCTGCCCACCACAGGAACTCTAGTTGCAGGCAAGGTATAATAGGAATCATTGTTTCCAGGATGTGACAATGTTGACTCCATAAACTTTTTAAGTACCATTGAAGTTTCCTCATATGCAGTCTTGCATATGGAATTAGAAGAATGCAGGAGGCCATGAACCCCAAGGCTTGCAGAATTTGCCTTGCAGATAGCAGGGTTTTGTGGCCACCTGTTTGAAGTAAGTCACCAATTGAATTTGCTTTTCTGGGGTAAGGTAAGTCATCTGGGCAGTTGTATTCAAGCTTGCAGCCAGGAATGTAATTTTTTGAGTGGGTACCACTTGTGATTTCTTTTCGTTTATGGTGTACCCTAGACAAGTTAGAAAGTACAGTTTTGTACCTACCATAAATGTAGATGTCCGAACTGGATAGCATCTGCAGTCATAACAACTGGGTTGTCCTGTCGTCAGGCAGCCCTTCGGTCGGCCGGATTCCAAAGTCCGGGTCCGGCTTCGGCTGATGTCGCACTTCACCCGACGTCATCTCTGCTGGTCTTCGGGTATAAAGGCATCAGCCGACTCCATTTTCCTCAGTGTTTCTTGCCCCAGATGCCAGTTGCCCTTTTGGAAGGCTAAATTTTGGGTAAATGCCAATGTTTCCAAAAAGATAGAAGGCAAACACAAAAAATAAGCATGTATGTACATATATACAAACAAATACACCATAAGAGACTCCCCCCACCAGCTAGCTATTAGGAGGGTAAATACCCTAGGAGTACCACAGAGGGAAGGAGGGAGGGTAATCCTGACTGCAGATGCTATCCAGTTCGGACATCTACATTTATGGTAGGTACAAAACTGTACTATGTCCTTCATGGATGCATCTGCAGTCATAACAACTGGGTAGAATACCATAGCCAACTAGGGAGGAGGAAGAATAGATTATGGTGTGGTTAGGATCCCTTGCAGTACAGCAGTGGCAAACCCTGCTCGGGATCTGGAATACAGAGGTAAATTATAATGCTTGGCAAATGTATGCACGGAGGTCCAAGTAGCCGCCTCAATAATGTCCTTGGTTGCCACTCCTCGTAAAAGGCTGTGGTAGTGGCTGTTGCCCTTGTAGAATGAGGCCTTATGTTCTGTGGAATTGGTTTTCCATGGAAGGAGTAACAGAATCGTATGCAATTTCCTATCCATTTGGAGATTGTCTGTTTGGAAATTGCTTTTCCTTCCCTTCCTGTTGCATAGGCTACCAAAAGCTGGTCAGTTTTTCTGTTACTTTTTGTTCTGTCCAGGTAGTAGCGTAGCTGTCTATGTACATCCAAGGTATGCAGCATTCTTTCCCCTCTGTTTTGTGGGTTGGGAAGAAGGTAGGTAGGTGGATTGCCTGGTTTAAAGACACTCTGGATACCACCTTAGGCATAAATGTAGGATTAGTCCTCATGGACACTATCTTGGTGGAAGATTAGGAAGGGTTGTACTGCCATTAGGGCCTGAAGCTCAGAAACTCTCCTTGCAGAGGTTATTGCCAGTAGGAAAGCAGTTTTCCATGATAGATGCTGTAGGTCTGCTGTTGCTGCTGGTTCAAAAGGTGCCAGTGTCAACTTTTCTAGCACAAAGTTCAAATCCCAAGCTGGCAATGGTGGCTTCCTAGGAGGTTTTACATTCTTGATCCCTCTGAGGAACTGCCTGAGTAGAGGATGTGAAAAGACAGGTGGATCAAAGCTGTATTCTGCTGAAATAGCTGATGCATGTATCTTGATGGAGGAATAGGACAGGCCTGTATGTAGAAGCTCTGCCAAGTACTCCAGAATGTTGGCAATATCTATATTCGACACATCTTTTCCTCTTTCAGCACTCCAAATGACAAACCTTTTCCATTTTCCTGCATAGTTCCTTCTTGTTGAAGGTCTGCGGGCTTCAAGGATAATGTCTTTAACCCTTTGGGAAAGATCTGGATTAATTGCTGCTATGTGATGTTCCATGCAGTCAGTTGCAGCATTTTTAGGTTTGGATGCATGATGCTGTAGTTGTTCTGAGTTAACATCAAAGGCATCAGGGGTATTGACCACATTTTGTCCCGAGACATGCTCCTCAGTAATGGGTACCAGTGTTGTCTTGGCCAGTTCGGAGCTATCAGGATTATCCTTGGACGTTCCTCCTTGATTTTTAGTAATACCTTGTGTATCAAGGGAAGAGGTGGGAATGCATATGCTGTCAGACCTTTCCAGTTGAAGGAGAGCGAATCCACTTTCCATGCAAGTGGATGGAATGTCCTTGGGCAGAATTTTTTGAGCTGGTGATTGAGAGGGGAAGCGAATAGATCTATCTGTGGCATTCCCCATTTCTTTGAGATGGTCTTGAAGATGTCCGGGTGTAGCATCCATTCGTGAGCATCCGAGGTGGTTCTGCTTAACATGTCTGCTAAAGTATTCTCCTTTCCCGGTACAAATATGGCCTGTAACTGGATGTTGTAGCTGAGTGCCAGGTTCCAAAGGTCCAAAGTCATTCTGCATAGGGGGTATGAATGAGTGCCTCCCTGTTTGTTGATGTACCACATGACTGTGGTGTTGTCTGTCCTTATCATCAAATGGCCTTCTTTGAGAAATGGTCTGAATTTTTGTATTGCCAGTTTTACTGCCAGCATTTCTTTTAGGTTGATGTGCAGGTGAAGCTGGTCCTGCGTCCACAATCCTTGTACGCATTTGTCCAGCATGTGAGCCCCCCATCCTAGGTCTGAGGCGTCTGTTGTGATGGTTTGGCTTGCTTGATAGTTGTGAAAGGGTAGGCCTGGGTTTGACTGGCATGCTTGAGCCCACCATAGGAACTCCTGTTTTAGGCATGGGATTAGTGGAATTTCTGCTTCTAGGCTGTGCCTGTGCTGGGACCATAAATTCTTTAGGTACCACTGTAGTTTTCTCATATGCAGTCTGGCATGTGGAACCAGGATTATGCATGATGCCATGAAGCCCAAGGCCTGAAGAACTTTTCTTGCTGTTAGCTTGTTCTGTTTTGTTAGTGCCAAGAAGTAAAGGGGAAGTTCTTTTTGTTTTTCTGCAGTTAGGAATGCCATTTGTTTTACTGTGTCCAATTCCACGCCCAAGAATGTCCTTGTTTGGGATGGTATCAGCCTTGACTTTTGTAAATTGACTGTGTATCCCAGTGCTTGTAGCAAGTAAATGACCCTTTGTAAATCTGTTGTCAGCTTGCTTTTGTTGTCCCCTTGTAGCAGGCAGTCGTCCAGGTATGGATAGATTTGGATTCCCTGTAGTCTGCAGTGGGCGATTACTGATGCCAGGCATTTTGTGAATACTCTGGGCGCAGTAGATAAGCCAAAGGGCAATGCTGAGAATTGATAGTGCTCTGATCCTGCAAGAAATCTGAGGTATCTTCTGCAAATTGGTCGAATGGGGACGTGCAGGTATGCCTCCTTGAGATCTAGAGTTACCAGCCAACACTCCTTGCCCAGCATGGGAAGAAGTTGCTGTAGGGTCAGCATTTTGAATTTTGGGACAATGATGTATGTGTTTAAGGTGGACAGGTCGAGAATAGGTCTCCAACTTTTTTCCTTTCTTGGAACTAGGAATAGTCTGGAGTAGAATCCTTTGCCTTGTTCTGTTATTGGTACTCTTTCCACAGCTCTCATCTTTGTTAATTGCATTATCTGCTGTACAGCTTCTGTTTTTTGGTTTGGAGGCAGGTTTGGCATTCCTCTTTTGACTGGTAAAGTGTGGAAGTGGAACCGGTAACCTTGGTCTATGGTTTGCAAAATCCACTTGTCTTTTGTGATATAGTGCCAGTTTTTCGAAAATAGGGTTAATTTTCCACCTAATGGTGCTGCTATTTGTTCCCTGGTAGGCGGAGTTAGAATCAAGTCACTGTGATTGTCCTGTTGTAGTGGTAGTGGCTGTGTCTGTGCCTCTGTTATTACCTTGCCACTGTCGTCCTCTGTAGGCACCCCCTCTGGATTGATTTCTGCCTCTGGAACATCTATTCCTGCCCCTTTGGGATCTTGTGGAGTCAGGAAAGGACCAATTTTTGGCAGGCCAGTTCCTGCTAAACCTTGGGGGCTGAACCTGTAAGAAATCTTTAACTGTTTGTACAGATTTTGCCTTTTCTTCCATTTTCTTCATTACCTGCTGGGCAGGTGTACCAAACAAACTGGCCTTATCCATAGGAGCATCTAATAACTTAGCTTTAACATGATCCGGTAAGACTTGTTCCTTCAGCCATGCATGTCTTCTTATCACTGTGCCAGTCATGGCTGATCTAAATGAAGCCTCCAGTGCATCATAGCCACATTTTAAGGAATGGTTACTAACCTGTTGTATGTTATTTACCATTTCTAATACATATTTCTTATCTATAAGAGTCATCAGAGGATAGCTTTTTAGTTAAACTGATCAAGCATAAACTCTTGGTATTGTATCATGTGAAACTGACAGTTTAAAGCTCTAGCTGAGAGAGTAGCAGAGGTGTAAACTTTTTTGCCCCATCTGTCTAAAGACCTGGCTTCCCTTTCAGAAGGAATAAGGTTTTTTGCTGTGGTCGAGGCTACTGCCTTAGGTCCCTGGGATATAGTTTTGGGGTCTGCAAGTGGGGCCTTGAATAGGTGATGATGAGTGTCTGGCACCCTGTAAAATCTATCTGGTTTGGCAGGGGCTGGAGGTAAGGAATCTGGTGCAGTGCAGACATCATTAAATGCATCGTCCACAACAGAGAGGACAGGAGGTATAGCTAAGGGCCTGTGTTGTGGTAGGTGCAGAAAAGTCCTAAGTCTTTTTCTGGAATCTGAGAAATCCTGTTCCTGCCATTGGAATTGTTCTCTCATGGCATGTAAGGTTTCCCCAAAGGATAATTCTTCTGGTGGAGAAGCAGCTGGAATGGATTCTTCAGCATCTGAGTCTTCATAATTGGAGAAAGGAGCCTCTGGCTGGTCTGTAATATCTGAGTCATCCGCAGAATCATCAGAGGACACAGGCTCGGGGGGCTCTGCTCTAGGTCTCTTTTCTGGGGGCTGAGAGGCCCTGTCTGGGTGAGATTGAGATTCCCTAATTAAGGATATTAAATCTTCTGCCAGAGTAAGCATTTGTGAACTAGAAGTGGGCCTGGTTGAGGGGGGTTTAACAGGCACAGATTTAGTAGATTTGGCTGCTTTAGCCCTGGCAAAGGCCTTAATAGACATGGCTGCAGGAGGCCTAGCAGCACCACGTGCTGGGGTAGAGACATCCAAAGGGATGGTGTCTGATAAGTCAGTAGTAGCCACTGTTGTAGGTAAAATTTCTGAGGCTGATTCCAGTAAAGTAGCCGGAACCTCAGTAGTAGTCATTGATTCGGCTGTACTTTGATCAGTTTTCTCGGTTTCGGACGAAACCGAGACACTCGCGGTTTGCTTAACCATGGTTTCGGCCGAAACCGCGGACCGCGAGTGTCGGTCTTTTTCTTTGCGTTTTTTAAAAATTTGGGTGGTCGGAGGATCCGACGGCATAATGTACTCAAAATCTGAGCCAAAAAACTGTTCAGCAAACTCCGACCGACGCCTAAGCGTTCGTCGGTTGAATGAAGCACAGGCCGAACAGGCTGCTACGTCGTGGTCTGGGCCTAAACAAGGCAAACAGTAAGAGTGGAAATCTTTATGAGGTATTTGTTTCCCACAAGTTAAACAGTTATTGACTTTTTCTGACATCGGCTGAGGCAAGAAAGAGTCCCCAACGGGCTACTTAGCTTTAGAAGTCTTCAAGTAGTATTCGGTAGTAGTAATCTCTGGATCTGACCGACCGGCACTTGCAAACAGCTTCTGCTTCGGGCGCCACGCGGCAAGAAAGACTGAGGAAAATGGCGTGGGCTGATGCCTTTATACCCGAAGACCAGCAGAGATGACGTCGGGTGAAGTGCGACATCAGCCGAAGCCGGACCCGGACTTTGGAATCCGGCCGACCGAAGGGCTGCCTGACGACAGGACAACCCAGTTGTTATGACTGCAGATGCATCCATGAAGGACATCCCTTTTTACAAATGCCAGATGCTTTAGAAAAATGTCCTTGTTTTCTGTCTGAATTAGACAATCGTCCAGGAATGGATATATTTGAATATTTCTTTGCCTGCAAAATGTGATTACTGGAACCAGGCACTTTGTGAAGAAGGCGCAGTACACAAGCCAAAGGGCAGTGCAGAGAACTGGTAATGCAAGTAGCCTGCTTTGAAGCGGAGGTATCTTCTTCAAGATTCCCTGACTGGGATATGCAGGTAAGCCTCTTTTAAGTCTAGAGTTACCAACCAGGCATCTTTGCCTAGCATAGGTAGTAACTGTTAAAGAGTCAGCATCTTGAATTTTGGAATGTCCAGAAATGTATTGAGTGGATAAGTCTAGAACTGGACGCCATGATTTGTCTTTTCTGGGTACCAGGAAAAGTCTTGAATAGAAACCTTGTCCCTTTTCCTCTTCTGATACTGGTTGAATAGCCCCCATATTCATGAGGGACAGAACTTGTTTCTGGGCATCTGCCCACTGATTTGGAGGCAGATCTGGCCATCCGTTTGGGATTGGCAACATGTGGAAATGAAATCTGTATCCCTGGGATACTATATTTAAAACCCATTTGTCCTGGGTAATCAGTTGCCAGTTTTGTGCATGAAGTGCCAGTTTATTCTCCAAAGGGGCGGCTAAAAGGTAAGTGCTTGGTGATTGTAGAGGAAAGTCATTGAGACTGTTTACCATAGGGAGGTGCCTTGTTGCTTCCAGATTTGGAGCTGGAGGCAACCCCATTGTTTTGTTCTAAAAGTTCCTTGTGACTGAAACCTGGAGCCTTTGGAATATCTGGATTTGACTTCAGTGGCTCTCGAGGGAACTGGAAAGGACCAGTTCTTAGTAGGCCAGTGCCTACTAAATCTGGAAGGCTGCACTTGTAAGAAATATTTCACAGTTTGCATAGATTTAGCTTTAAATTCCATCTTTTTTAAAACTACTTCAAGCCTTATTACCAAAGAGACTGTCCTGTTGTAAAGGAGCATCCAACAATTTTGCTTTAACATGGTCAGGCAGATTTTGCTCCTTGAGCCAAGCATGCCTTCTTATCACAGATCCAGTTACAGCAGCCCTGCAAGAGGCCTCCAAAGAATCAAAACCACATTGCAAAATATGTTTTCCAACTTGTTCAGCTGAATGTAATAAATGCTGCAACTCTTTATTTTCCACACAGTCAGAGATCAACATCATTTTCTGTTTAAGTAGTCCCATGACATGCTGTTGATATTTAAGCATATGAAATTGACAGTTTAAAGCCCTGATTGCCAAGGTTGCAGACGTGTAAACCTTCTTACCCCATCTGTCCAGCGCCCTGGAATCTCTATCAGAAGGGGTAGGATTTTTAGCAGTAGAGGCCATAATGCCCCTGGGACCCTGAGAAAGGGTTTCAGGGTCAGCAGTAGGGTTTTAGAAAAGCAATTTGTGGGAGTCAGGAACCCTGTAGTATCTGTCTGGCTTACTAGGAGCTGGAGGCAGAGAAGCTGGAGCCATACTAGATTCTGAAAAAACATAATCAACAATGTCTAGAATAGAAGGTATAGCTAAAAGCCTATGCTGAGGAGGAAGAAAATCCCTAAGTCTCTTTTTAGATTCAGAGAAATCCTGACTTTCCCAGTGGAAATGTGTGCCAGTTTAATATACAAATCTTTAGGCCTGAAAACACCCTCAGAAGCCGGTGCCTGCACAGCAGCTCCGGACCCATCTAAGGTAGAGACATCTGCGGGTTCAAAACTTAAAGCATCTCGTGGCATACCAGACTCAGAATGAGTCTCAGTAGAGGCCTGCAAATCAAAAGTAGCGGATATCAGGGGCTGCGAAAGCGCCTGAATACCGGCAAACTAGCGACTGGCTTATGAGAAGAGTCATCAGTTTTTTAGACGGTCTCTGTCTGAGTTTTTTAGGAATTCTGGTAGTCAGATTGTTAACCGACGTCATTTCTGGATAGTTAAATCATGAACCAAAATATTTAGAAGCAAAAATATACTAATGTTTAATAGTGCGTTGATTAAATCTAGCAGAAAACCGACAGCAAGGTACGTTATGATCAGGGCCTAGGCAAGGAATACAGTACAAATGAAAACCCTTAGGAGGTATTTACTTCCCACAAGTAATGCAATTATTAAATTTTACTGACATCGGTAAAGAGCAAGAAAAAGTTTCCCCAACTGGGTACTTAGCTTTTAGTTGAAGACTTCGGTACTGAAACTCAAACGAAAATTTCAGAGGTCGGCCGACCGGCACTTGCGAACTTGCTTCTGCTTCGGGCACCGCGCAGCAAGAAAGACTGATGGAATGGCGTCGGCTGCATGTTTTATAACCTGGACGACCTGACATCATGGAAGAAGGGACAGCAACCAACGCAGGACCCAAGAAACTGTTAATCAGGCCGACTGAGGGCAACCTGCCAGCAGATTCCCCAAATGTAATGACTGCAACAGTGAAACAAACATCCGCTGAACGCTCAACTCCTACATCGGTAGTTGGCGGGGCATCCAGGTGCGAAGCGGCAGGCAATGAAGGCCTAGGCATCTTGGCCTTCTTACGCAGAGGTTCTTGGGCGGCCTCCGAAGTGGGATCCATCCTGACAGCCAGCTGTTTGAGGCATTCATTTTTTAAAGCTGCCAGACGGCTATGTAAGGTTTTGGGCACAAAAGGTTTACAAAATAGGGCAGGCGTTATGGTTGTGTCCCCGGCCTAAGCAGGAAACGCATTTGTCATGGGCGTCCTTATGGGAAATTTGGCACCAGCACTGGCACTTTCCCTTTTTACCGGACATCAGCTGAAAGCTACAACAACTAAGCCTAAGCAATGCGAAAGATTGGTAAAATATTAGAAATGCAAAAACCCAATGGGTTACTTATCTACAATCGATCCAACGTCTGGAGAGCAATCGTATGATGCAAAGTCATCTGCAGCTGAAAAGTTCTGAGGATTGTGCGTGTAGACGTCACACATTAGGTCCCTGGTTTATGGCCCTGTGTGTGACGTCCCATGGAGCTGCAACAACCAAGCTGAAGCTTTTGTATAGGAGCCGACGTATGGGTCGCCTGAAGGCAGGAAATCACACACCAAGAATGCTGCAACATAGGAATAAAAGGACATCAGACTTTACAATGAATGCACCAAAATGTGAGGCAAAAATCAGAGGTCTGAGAAATCAGGGACAGCTGACAGCATCTATACCAACACACATGCACACATACAAAAAAAATTACTTTGCTACCTTTTGGAGAAGTGGCACACAGTGCTTGTGAAAACAAGAGTATTTAAAATAACAAATTAAAATAAAACTTGCTCCTGCACTTGCATCTCTGGAGGCATCCAATACTTTAATTTTCATTAAAGCTGCATCAATCACTTGAGCAACCTGAGCCACTACAACCAGCTTTGTGCTGCTTCATACAGCAGTACTGGGAGACTTTTTAAGTCACACTTTTCTTTTACAGTTACCTTACTTTCTATTTAAAATGTGTACAATGCTAGACTGTTTTGAATACTGGAATATTTATTTTTTTTACTCTTCACTGCAATAAACAAATTAAGCAAACATGTTAATTAAAAATAACGCATTTTTCTTTTACTGTAGGGATGCAGCCCAGCAGCTAGTATCATGAGTTAGCTATGAGCTCATCCAAAAGAAAAGACTCACTACAGCAATAGTGAAAGCAATTTTTCATTACCAAATTGCAGGAATAAGGCTTTTTAACATATTTACAGAATACTAATCTTAAAAGCCACTTCATGAACTATACTGGTTTTCTACGGTATGTCCCCATATCTGCAGATCATCAGGCCTTCTCTCAAACAGAATTGACCCATTGATTTCCCTGTAGTATGGAAATGCTTAGTACAACACTGGGACAAGAGCCATTTGGAGGGGCCATGACTTAGGCAGCTATGACGACATGTGCCCTGATGGCATCCTAGCAATGACTACTTTATAATACTGGTTTAGCCATAACCTCCTGGAAGAGTGGATGCCCAGTGTACACTTGCCCTATGAATGCTACCACCATGTTTATCAGTACACATGCTCACACCACCAGCCATGTCTGCCGTCTTTCCATTTCACCTCCTAGGGACCATGACTTTCTTGTGGTTCACTCCTCACCCTTCTCCCCAGGATGAGCTCACCAATCCCTCCCTGCTTGGTTTGCGGAATGTCTGAGCAGTTAGCTGAATCAGAGTCACCTGTGCCACAGTCTAGATTTATCCTCTATGTCGCAGCAGTAAGCTGCATTTTTCTACACTTCTAACTTAAAATATGAATTAAGGACTGACAGCAAAATACTGACGGTTTTGATGTAGGAATGACTTATCTTGATACAACTGAAAACAAAAGCACTACCTGAAATGGTAATTCTGTTCGTTGGACCAGAACAAGCAGAATGCTATTACAGCTTAATGGGGCTGCCATTAGACTTTAAAGTAAGACAGTGATTTTGGACAGTAGCTGTTAATGAATTCAGGAATACCACGGAGAAATTGTAAGCTTCATCAGTAAAAGAAATCAAGGACTAGCCTGAAAGTGGGAACAATGCTACCTTAAGTCCATGATTTTTAATGCATTCAGCACAGTTTTTGCTTCGATTTTTTGAGAGGTGAAGTATATGTAATGTGCCTTTAGGTATACTACATTAGTAAACCATGTTATTTCACCAAGAGTAGTGTGCAAATTGCTTCCTTTTTCCTCACACACTCCATTGTAAGGCAGGACTATTCCAGCTGGTAGATCAGACTTTATTCCAACCTGAAGTTCTAAGTTTTACAGCAATGCATGGTGTTTGCATATCATTCCTTTCTGCATTTCTCAGCCAACACACTACATCAGCATTTGGTGAAGTTCCATGTACACCAGTGTTACAGAAATAGCTGGGAGGAGGACCTGGATGACTATTAATGGGACTACTGCAAGAATTCAAACTTTACACATTACTAGTTTACTTCATCCACAGTTTTCTGTATTTTCGTGTTTTTTTTCTACTGGTTTTCATTGTAAACAAATTTGGGGGGGGGGTTGTAAACATGAACACTGTCATGATAGGTTTTTCTCTCTCCCTCTCTCTCAACTGGAAAACATTAACATTTTTCTGAGCTGTAAATAACTTTTATACACATTAATGCATATTTATAATGTCCTAATTAGATGATGTTTATGGTTACACAGCTGTGTGTCATTTGTTGTATCCATCTAGTCCACGCTTTTTACTTATTTACCTATGTATGTGATTTTAGTTTTTGTCACAGACTCAATGAAGGCTTCATTGCATTAGTTAGCTGAAAGTGATTTTAGTTAAAAGTCAATGTATTTACATGTATGTTAAGCTTTTCTTAATACCTGATTTTGTAATATGGGTTGGAATTAGATAGGTAGTATATTCCTTAACTAGGATTTAGTTTGATCTTAGTAGTAGTGTGTGGGAGTGGGTACTTGCTGTTCTTAAAAGCACTTTTACAGCTCTGTTTATGTTGTTTGTCTGGAATAGACTGGTTTAAAATTAAACAATACCTATATTTTCCACACCTACTTCTAAGTGTATAAAAGCTGATATGTTTAACATTGTAAAGTATTTCTGATTTTTTTGTTACTGAGGATAGCTCGTCTGTGACGAATAAAGGCTTGCTGTTTCGGAACACTACCTGGGTTTCATAATTTTTGAAAATTACTGTGACTGAGCTCATCAATGAAGTTTTTAGACTACTAGTTTTGCTGTTTATTTTTTTAAGAATTCAATGTTGTCTCTTTCGGCTTTTCCCGGTTAGGGGTCGCCACAGTGGAATTCCAGTCCGCTAATGATTGGCAGTTGATTTTTATGTACCGAGTTGCCAGCTCTGCCACACAACCTTCAACGAAGGTACGCCCATTCACGCATGTCTCCACGCAGAAGACGCTCTAGCTGAGAATCGAACTGAACAGCGTCTTACTGTGAGGCGACAACGCTACCGCAGCAATAAAGCCAGCAATTCTAGGCCTATTTCTAAAGCAGAATTACAAGCAATTGCATTTTAATAGCTCGCTTCTTTTTTCTCCTTGCAAGGTATACAATTTTGTTTGTACGTTATCATGGAAAAATTATAACAATTTGACTATCATTATGTCTAAGATGCTTGTGCAATGAGCTGTAATTGTTCAAGATTATTTTCTGAAACACCATCTACTGCATGGCTGTGATTACAGTTAAATTTTGCAACAAACTTTTGGTAAGCAGTCTGACATTGAGGGGGAAAAAGGAACAGTACATGCATTTTTGATTCTGCTGGTCTGCACTGCTCTGCTGCAGGAAGGGAGCTGTTAAGACTAATGTAGTGGTGCGAGAACCTACACGTTTTTAACACCCAGAATTGCTTGCAACTGCACTGCAGAGGTTTTAATTTGATGTGTCACTACTGTTTTCTGTAACAGGATGATTTGAAGTATTTTAAAGTGATGGGAGCTCACAGCACTCCCATCACTTCCAAGCCTTAAAGTAATTAAACTGGCTGGAATTGCCACATCACCTTAACCTCACTCAACTGTCCATAGCACATAAAACTGTCTACAATCCAAACAACTGCCCTTCCCTTAAGAACACATTAATACCTATAGCCCCACCAGAACCCTTCGCTCTGAAAATAAACTCATAACTGTTCATGTACCTAATAAAAAAAGCTGGACAATGCCTTTACTCATACACTGCCACTAAACTATGGAACTCACTGCCGACCAGCATAAATACCATTAGCTGCTTCAATAAAGTCAAACTCAGCCTTAAGTACTACCTACTAAATATTAAAACCTGCTGCTGCATCTACCCAAAAAGAGAGTCATCCTACTTTTGCTGGACCTTTCCTCTAGCTCACCCCAATTCTGCCCGTAATATCCAGTAAGAAACTCGCTCTGATTCATAATTCTTTTACACAACTAATCTAACAAACCTATCTCTATTGTCCCTCACCCTTTTAAAGCCACCCTACTAACAACTATACTTTTCCTCTAATAACTATTAACCTAAGACTACCATTCTAATGATCTTTTCCATTTCATTAATAAAAAAAATATGGCATTTATATATGTATATCTATTCTCCTGTAAATTACACTGTTAGGTAACTTCTCTCAACTTTATTATTCAATATACTATATTGCACTGTATTCTACTGTTGTTGTGTCTTTCGGCTTTTCCTGGTTAGGGGTCGCCACAGCGGAACTCCGATCCACTAATGATTGGAAGTAGATTTATATGTGCTGAGTTGCCAGCCCTGGCGCACAACCTTCAACGAAGGTACGCTCATTCACACATGTCTCCACAAGAAGACGCTCTAGCTGAGAATCTAACAGGACAACGTCTTACTGTGAGGCAACAATGCTACCGCAGCACCACCACCACAGTGCGCACTGTATTCTACTGTAAATCCTGTAAATTCTAAAATTTCTTGTAAAGTACTGTGCAATTCTTATGTACCACCTTGTAAAAATTCTGTGATGTCAGGGAATACTGGAGGATGCCTTTGGTAGTACAAGTCAAGGCTTTGAGTCTCACCTTGTCTAAATGGTTTTCCATGGGATGCTTTCTTCAAAAGCTCTCAATAAACCTTACAACTTTCAATATCATGCCCTCGGACTAAAAGAAAATGCAAATACTAGGATTGTCATTCCATGGGATTTGTCCACAGCAAGAGCGCCTGTTTTCTTTCTCAGAGGTATACATGCCCTAAACTAAACTATTTAGCCAATTACCTGACAGTAATTAACTAAACAATATTAAATACCAGTAGAATAGCACAATTAGCAATAAGATAAATTTCCCCAGTTGGGTACTTACCGGACGAGCTCCATGACCATGCTGGACTATAAATATACAAGCATTGTATATACTGCAAAATGTGGTAAAAGAGATCTAAAGTGGTTTGGGCAGCTGTGTGTTTTACACAGGGAACATCCTGACATTCCTAGGTTGCAAGCGCCTGTCTGGCCTGGAAGGGGAAGGCTGTTGAGCTCTTAAAGTCAGGCTAGACACCAGGCCTTCCTGTTAACATCATGAGGACAACTGCAATAGTCAAGTAAAATACTTGAACATCTGCTGAAACAAATGTTACTGGTTTGAGAATCTGTACAGTTATCAGAGGTAGAAATCTTTCCATCTGCAGATCCTTTCTTTTGATGTGCCGCTGTTGCTTAAGTAGCAGAGTGAATTTGAGGAGCATTTTTAATAGTTTCTCCTAGTCTGTGATCAGAAATAATCTTCCAGTTTATTCATTAAAAATAACAATTGAACAGCACAATTTCTCACAGGCTTCAAAAAAGAGAAAAAATTTTCAGCACTGTCATAAGGGTTGCATTCAAAGTTTTGGAATTCCCCTGGCTTCTTGTCTGTGCATCTAGTGAGTCATTCTGACACTGCTGAGGACTTAACACCTCCCCTCTCAAGCCACAGATTTCTCTGGTAGAAGATCTAACAGCTGTAAAGTGTGGCTATCTGTAGTCAAACATATGACCCATTGGTCCATGGAGACTCTTGCTCCATGCAGAGGCAAGTTCTGAAGACAAAACTCCTCCCCACCTAGATGACAGGACTACAAGTGTTGGGCTAAAATTTAAGTGTTTGTGCACTTTAAGTGGCAAAACTTGATTAATGTTTCAAGGACTTCCTATTGTGCAAGGGAACATCTTGTCAGGTTTGTTAAAGGGAAAGGGTCACAGTAGGTTCATAAAGGCTCTCAAATGCAGTGAAGGACTGCTTTCTTTTTCATAAGTAGATAGGACAATACTAGGCTACTGGCCTAGAGGCCCTTATAAGCCTAGCCAAGAATTTCACTCATGTTCTCACAAGTCAGTATCTGTTTCCCTTGTCCAGCAGGGACACAGGTGGGATCCCAGGGGTGTGTTTTCTGTTTCTCAACCAGTCGTCCAGGTTCCTCTTAAAGAGGGCTGATGAGGTACACTGCTTGACATGGACACATAGTTTATTCCAAGGAAGGGGGAGTCTTTGGGACACAAATCTATTCCAAAAACAAATTCTATTAAAGTCACAGACCTGGTTGAGGCCTTACATGCGGGTTCCGTGAGTGGAGTTCGACTTACAGATAAGCAGCAACTCCATCAAGGCTGGGTCTGAGACGGCCTTGTATGCTTGATACAGGTCACCTCAGTATATATAAGACCGAGTAGAGAGACAGGACTTTTAGCCTTAAAGTATAGGATATGTGTTTGTGATCCTGGATTTTCCAGGTCAGCAACGTCTGTGGTCTCTCCAGCTGCTGCATGTGCTTGGCAAGGTACATGTTGAAGGGGCACTGTACTCAACAATGGATATAAGGGAGGAGTACAGAGTTGTTATAATCTTGTTCCTGGATGAAGTACCCTCACTTACGAGATGGGCCATGTAGAAAGCCTTCCGTACAATGGAGGCAACGTGGTAGTCAAAAGTTAGGTTGCTATCAATCTGGGTGCACAAGTCCCTCACAACTGATTGCATGCTTGGTAAGTTGTTAATATGACAATTAGTGGGAATGCCATTTTCCCCAAAGGGGATAATGATGCACTGCTTGGTATTCAGTTTGAGGCCATGTTTCTGGCATTATGTAAGGCGATCCTGGAGGATGTGTACATCACTAGGGGAGTTTTAGACAGCGCCCAGCTTGCAGTTATTTGCACACTTGGTCAGAAACAGACCATTGGTTTTGGCTTGCACCTCAGAAAAGTATATCCCAAACAGTAGAGGCCCCAAGACTAATCCTTGGGGTATGCCGCTCGTTACGGGTCTACTACTAGAGGTGGCTTCCCCATTTTGATCAAGTGGGTTCCATCTGTGAGCTGGTTAGCCACCCATCTGGTAACATACGGGTTGGTTGATGCCTAGCTGGGAGAGTTTATCTATTATGCCAGAGTGAGGAATAACATTGAAGGCTTTGGCTAAGTCAAGGTAGGCGGTGTGTGCACAGTCTTCCCTTCGTCCATAGCTTTGGCAAGTGTTTCAAAGACGTTGACCAAGTTTAACACGCATGATCTCCCTTTGACAAAACCAAATTGTGTGGGGGTCAAGTACTTGGAGGTTGCCATTGTCCTTGTTTATACTGTCCATGATAATGCATCCCACGGCCTTGCAGATCAGACTAGTTAGGCTGATGGACCTTCAAAAGCCTGGGGTGGTGGAAGCTCCACCTTTGAATAGAGTGTTTAATGGTGCTGACAGCACATGCCTGAGTTCATGCAGGACACAGCCAGGGATGTTGTCGGGTCCCATGGAGGCTGTATTTTTGCCTTTGAGAGGGCTTTAAAAACCTGCTCCCTGGTGATGTTCTGATTTACTGATGGGGGGACAGGGGGGGTGAAGTTGAAGTTTTCACTGAACCTGTCTGCCAGCAGGGTGGCTATATCCACGATGTTTGTGTATGTGGTGTTCTTGACCACCAGTTCAGACTAGATTTGGGTGCTACCTTTGAGACTGAGGACATATGTGAAGGCAGCCTTGTGATTGTCCTTAGAGGATATGACCAATTTGGACTGAAAGTTAGCCTTAGAGGATTTCACCAGTGACCTTATTAGCTTGTTCAGACAAAGCAGAGATTGCTTCCGACTTGGCACCTACTCCTTTCTTGGTCCTGGACAGCAATTTTTCCCTTTTATTATAGAGTTTGTTTATTGCTGTTCTTTCTCTACCAGACAGGCTTACTCTTCCTTAAGGAAGATAATTTGGACTGGTCAGGTAATGCTGAGCGCATGTAGCTATGTAGGTGCTCATAGTTTTTGGTGTAGGCTTGGACATTAGTGCTAGTTCCAACTGAAGGGACAGTGGCTGTGAAGCTGCTTATACCTGCTCTCAGAAGATTGTAGTCAGCTTTGGAAATTTTTTTTTTGTTTGACCCTGATTGGGGGGGGGGGGTGACTTGAAAAGCGATTGCTTTATGGTTGGATCTTACCAAGGAGTATGACACTGTAGGGGTGCTACAGTGGCTACTCATATTGGTTAGTACCAGACCCAGGATATTTTCACCTCTCGAGGGGTATCTACCAGCTGATCCAATGCAGTGGCACTGACAAAGTTGAGGAATCTCTGGGCGTTTGTGTTTGGGCTAGAACAGATCTTCCACTCTATGGCTGGGTAGTTAAAGTCGCCCAGGATCAGGGTAGAGGGTTGAATCTTGATGGATTCAAGTACGTCCATATAGGTGGAATGGGCGTCCTGAGTCATGGCTGGGGGTCTGTAGCTAGCTATGATTTGAATAGGTGTTTTGTCAACAGTTAACTGCACTTGGTGCGTCTCCTGTGCGTCACAGTATTTCACCAGCCTGAAAGTTTGTAAGTCTTTGATAAATATTGAAACTCCACCTCCTTTGGCTTTGTAGCCCTCCATTTGGGGTCTGAAAGTATGGTAGGACGAGTAACCTGTTAAAGCTCGGGTACTCTCTGCAGCTTTGAACTAGACTTCAGTGACTGCACAAATGTCAGCATAGTCAGAGTTAGGAATGCTTGCAATGAGTGCAGTTTCATGCTAAGAGTCTTAGCGCTTAGCAGCATGACCTTTAAATTTCGTCTACAACTTTTCATGTTGATAATTTTGTCCTCATGACTTTGCCTAAAAAAGGCACTATGGGGAGGGTAAGCATCATCAACTTTTGCGTAGTCTTGTAATCCAGCACAAGACAGAGCACACATCATTTTGTCACCTTACTACCAAAAACAGAGTCTGAAACATTCATCAGAGTGGATAAGAGTCTCCCACTCATGTTATTTTCCTGTTACTAGTTTTCCTTTGTATCTGCCAGTTGGAGTCCTTTTGAAAGAGCTTACATGGGAAAAATAAAGCTAAACCCAACAAGACAGTTCTCAGTGTTACATCATAAGTTTATTTCACATTTTTTTCCTGTTTCCTACCTTTCCTGTAACTAGTGTTCCAGATACAGATTTGCTGTATCCAGGACTGTATGTAAGCTTCTGAGCCCCCCCCAAGCCTTTCTGTGTTGGAGGTGAAGCCTTCTAGCTTATCAGTGGGAGTGGTAAGCACTAGGTAACCTGTCTACCACATAAGGAGTGGTTCTGGCCCAGAAACTGTAGTTAATGGCCATTTGGGCAATCTCTTCCATCTCTCTCAACTTTCAGATTTGAAAGCCTGCATTTACACTTGTTTCCGTCCTGTAACTCGTCTAGTGCAGATACAGATTCTTAGTTTTAGCACTTAAATTTGCTTACTCGTGCTCAGCACTTGTTCAGAACTTGTAAACACTAAAGCTACTAATCACTGCAGCACTCAACTTTCCTCATTACCTAGAGGAAAATTAGAAGTTATGTACTCACCATAACGTTCCATCTGAGTAGGTGTATTCATTTGTCTGCAACCTGTGGGTTATGGATCCGATATCAGATCCGAACCGGCATGGTTTACCAGCTATGGATCCAAGCTCTCAGCTCCTCCCCTCATCCATAATGCCCTGCTCTACCCTCATGACCTCAGATCAAGTTTGCCAACAGCAAGAACACCCTGAAAAGGGTAACACACAATATGCAGGAAACTGAAAGGCCAGGGGGATAGGAGGGCGGGATGGTTGCAGACAAATGAATACACCTACTCAGATAGAACGTTATGGTGAGTACATAACTTCTAAATCTGAAGTAGGAGATTCATTTGTCTGCAACCTGTGGGACAGAGTCCCCAGCTACCTGAATCTTGGGCGGCCATCATGGAAGGATATTCCAGAACACCGCGGAGCCAAAGGATGCTCTACCCCTAGATGCAAGATCCAACTTGTAGTGGGAAATAAAAGTATGAGATGAAGCCCACGTGGCTGCTGCACAAATATCATCTAGAGGAATCCTAGCCTTAAAGGCTGCCGAGGTAGAGACTGACCGGGTTGAATGGGCGTACACCCTCCGTAAGGGCCTTCCTGAAGCTTGATAAGCCAATAAGATACATTGTGAAATCCAGCGAGACAGAGAGACTTTAGAAATTGGCTTGCCCAAATTAAATTTAGCAAAGGAAATGAACAACTGGTCGGATTGCCTATGACCAGCCGTTCTGTTTAGATAAAATCTAAGTTGCTTGTGAACATCTAAGGAGTGAAGCTTGTATTCACCTTTGTTTTCATATTTAGGAAAGAAAACAGGGAGGTTAATGGATTGATTAATGTTTGCTTCAGAAGCTACTTTAGGAAGAAAGGACGGGTTGGTCCTGAGGTAAACACGGTCCGGATGAAAGACCAAGTAAGGAGGTTTAGCTGATAATGCTTGGAGCTCTGAAACTCTCTTGGCTGATGTAATGGCTACTAAGAAGGCAGTCTTGAATGACAAGAATTTGAGATCTACCGTAGCCGCTGGTTCGAAGGGGGGCGGTCAAGGCCTGGAGAACTAAGGAAAGGTCCCAGGGAGGAACCGCTTGTTTTACAGGGGGCCTGAGAAGGAAAGTACCTTTAAGAAAAATTTTACACAACTTGGCTGATATGAGTGGACTGGAGTCATGACCAATGTGATAATGTGAAATTGCCGCAAGTTGTACTTTGACTGTGGAACTGCTGGCACCATCGTTAAAAAGAGTGGTTAAGAAGTCAAGCACTAAAGGGAGAGGAACTGTGAAGGGGTTCAGGCCTTGCCGCTCCGCCCACAAAGAAAACCGCTTCCACTTGCTACGTAGACTTTCCTAGTGGACGGTTTATGAGCTGCCACCAGGATCGCCTTAACAGGGGACGAAATACCGGGAGTCCTGATCAAGAGTGGAACTGGAGCAGCCAAGCGGTCAGCTTCAGGTTGTCCAGGTTTGGAGGAGATAGGCAGGATGGATGAGATATCAGATCCGAATGGGATCTAGAATCCAAGGGGGATTCACCGAGTGAGACCTTAGGAAGGGGAACCAGATCTGTCGAGGCCAAAACGGAGCAATGAGAATCATTCTGCAACCCACCCGAGAGGCTTTCTGAAGAACTTGGAGCATCAGAGGCAAGGGTGGATAAGCATACAGAAGACCGGGTGGCCAAGCATGCACCAGAGCTGCCTCTTGGGGAACCTCCTGGAGGAGGTATCAGAGCGAAAAACTGTCGCACTTGGTGTTTGAGGGAGAGGCAAAAAGATCGCATGAAGGAGTTCCCCACCGTGCGAATATGCGTTCCGCTACTTGAGAATTGAGAGACCACTCGTAAGGGGTCAGAATGGTGCGACTGAGCTTGTCCGCCAGGATGTTGGACCGACCCGGAATGTGCGTTGCTATTAGAAAGCGGTTGGTGGAGATTGCCCATTCCCAAACTCTCATGGCTTCTCGACAAAGAGGGTAAGACCTCGTTCCTCCTTGCTTGTTGATATACCAGACAACCGACATGTTGTCCGATTGAATCGCAATTGTTCCCAATGGAAGAAAGTCCTGAAGTGCTAGCAACGCTGAGAGCACTGCTCTCATCTCTAGAACGTTGATATGCAGTAAGGTCTCTGAATCGTTCCACGTGCCTTGGACGGTCCGGCCTGCAAAATGCCCCCACCCGAGGCGGGAGGCGTCCGTGGTCACCGTGGCGAGAGGGGGAGAAGCACAAAATGGGCGGCCTCCGTGGAGATCTGGGGAGTGAAGCCACCACAGGAGGGACCGCTTGCAAGCCTTGCTGATCGCAATGGGATGATGTATAGGAAGAGCAAGGTATGACCACTGTACTAAGAGAGTCCACTGGAGGATGCGCATATTGAGCCTGGTGAGAGGAAGAAGTGCTATAGCAGACGCCATGGACCCTAGAGCCCTCAGGACCAACTCCGCCGGAACAGAACTTGAGTGGAGAATGGCCCGCACCTGGAGCTGCAGATTTTGAACTGTCCGCAGTGAGGAAGGCTTTTAAAATCCTTGTGTCTAACCTGGCCCCTATAAAATCTAAGAGCTGTGTGGGCGCTAGGTTGGATTTCTTTGTGTTTATAGTGATGCCCAGATTGGGAGCAAGATGGAGAAAGGAGTCTCGCGCCAACAGTAGTAGATGCCTTGTTGGGGCGGTAAGGAGCCAGTCGTCCAGGTAGGGGAAGACCTGCACCCCCTGAAGCCTCAGGTGGGCCGCTACCACTGCTAATACTTTGGTGAACACCCGGGGGGCTGTGGTGAGACCAAAGGGAAGGACCCGGAACTGGTAGTGACTGGCTCCCAGCCGGAAGCGGAGAAACCTCCTGGAGCGCCTGTCCATTAGGATGTGGTAGTACGCATCTTTGAGGTCTATGGAGCACATCCAGTGATTTTCTCCCAGAAGGGGGAGAATAGATTGCAGAGTGACCATTCGGAACTTTTCCTTGGGAACTGCCAGGTTCAAGAGAGAAAGGTCTAAAATTGGTCTTAGATCCCCCGTCTTTTTTGGCACTAAAAAGAACCTGGAGTAGAACCCTGATCCGATCTGGTCTGGGGGGATGGGCTGGATGGCTCTTTTCTTTAGCAGATGGCCAATTTCTGCCAAAGCGGCCTCCCGTTGACCGGGTGGAACGTCTGGGAGGGACTTCAATTTTGTTAAGTGACGAAAAGGGATACGGTATCCTCTGGATATGATCTGGAGAACCCAGCGGTCTGATGTTATGGACTCCCATGCCGCTAGGTGCCCCGAAAAACGTCCCCCGACTGCCTCCAGAGTGGAGCAGCCGGGCAAGCCCTCAGGGTTGCTGCACGGGCCGTTCAGAGAAGGGTTCTCTGGACCCGAAGTTCCTGGGAGCCCCTCTGCCTCTAGGGCGGCGTCCTCCCTGTCCTCCTCTGCCACGGAAGGACTGGTTGTCCGGAGCAGGCTGGGATTGCTGCGACTTCCGGAACCACATCTTCTTCTGACCCTTTTGGTTCCTAGAATAGGGCCTCTGGGGTGCAGAGAAGCGGATTCCGACGGCAGACAGCGTCTTCCCGTCCCTTTCGCTCTGGGTCAAGGTGTCGCGAACGGTTTTGCCAAAGAGGGCAGAACCATCAAAGGGGGCGTTCGCAAATGACGCTTTGAAGGGCTCTGAGAAATCACAATGACGGAGCCAGGCCTGACGTCTAGTGACTAGACCTGCCCCTGCGGCTCTAGCGCCTTCTGTAGCATGGGAGAGTAGCCGCATAGAGGTATTGGTAACTGATCTAAGAGTGGCCATGCGGGTGGAGTGCAGCACTTTGTCCTCCTCCGACATGGACTCTGGGGGAGATGCAGCATATTCTTTGAGATCGCGCTGCATCCTAATAACGTGTGCCAGGTAGTTCAGCGACCTTACCGAGAAGGTCGCTGAACTAAACATCCGCTTCCCCAAGCGGTCCATCATCCGAGACTCCTTGCTCGGGGGATGGACTGAGGGACTCTCCTGAGCAAGTTCCCTCTTGGTGGCCGCCGCCGTCAACATGGCATCTACCGGAGGCCCCTTACTCCAATGGGCACGGTCAGACGGTGGACTGAGGATCCTGTCGGGCCTCTTAGGGATTGGCTCCACGGTGTCCAGTTCCTTCCACGCCCTGGTGGTAATGAGGTCCACCAGGGGGTCGGCAGGAGGGGACACCCAAGAGGTAGACAGGCCCGCTTCAAATGCCTCCAAGAACACGGACTCGTCCGAGGAAGACTTGGGGGCAGACCACCCCCCCTTATGCGGAGCATTTCCATGATGTCTCCAAATGAGACATCCTTGGGGTGACCGTGGGGAGCCTTCCCTTCCTCCAAATCCGTGTCTTCCGTGAGAGACTCGGGGGAGTCAATGTGCCTCCTTTTGCACGTATGCTTGCGAGGAACATCCTCTGGGGGGCTGTCAGAGGACTCCTCGCAAGCAGCAACCTGTTCCAGGGGAGCAGCTTGGGGCACAGAAGCGGGCTGTCCCAAGGGCCGGATGGTGGAAGCCTGACCCAGTGCAGAGGGAGCGCGGGACGGAGCCGAAACAAGTGCCGGGGGTCCGGAGACTCTCAACAGGGCCCTCTCCACTACATCAAAGGCCGAAAGGGAGCCGACCTCGACCAAAGGATCCGACAATCGTCTCCCCCTCGGATCCGAAGAGTGGATCGGAGCCGGCGCCGAAGCACTCTGATCCGAAGGGACAGTGCGCTCCGACACAGACTGTGCCGAAGGAGCACTGATCCCCCTGGATCCGAGGCTCGGATCCAGGCTCCGAGAGGTCGGATCCGATGCACTCGAGGGCAGGGTCGGATCCGAAGTACCAAGTACTATCGGCGCCGACCCACCCCTGGCTCCGAAGCTGCTCGGCTCCAACTGCTCCGAACCCGGGTAGCGGGTCGGAGAAGGAGCAATTGGCTTGAAAAAGGGGGCCGAGCTCCCCCCCGGGGGGGGGGGGAGGCAAGAGCACTCCCATCTGCATCTGGGCCTGGATGAACCTTCTCATCAGCCGGTCCAGATCAGCATCCGATAGGCTGTACGTTGATCTCGACGAGGCTACCGAGGTAGGCCTTGAGTGCCTCCTCGATAGCCTCGACGGAGATCGGGTCTCCTCCTCCTCAGGTCCCGGTGAAAAACACACTGGAGACCGGAGCCGAGGAGGAGGAGAGCCAGCAGACAAGGCGGCCGGGGGAGAAGCCCGCTTGGCTGGCGGGGCCGAAACAGAGGTCTCGGCCCGCCGCTTATGGTGCTTCTCCCTCCGGTCCTTCTTCCTAGCATCCCTCTCCTCTGAACCAGAAACGGGAGGTTGAGTCCCAGGAGGAGGAGGGGGAGCCGGAGAGGGAATAACCGTGGGGATGGTTACCCCCGAAGGAGCGGAGGCCAGAGCCGAGTCCGGCGGCAAGAGACCCGCTAAAACAAGCTTGGACCTCCGCTCATTCAATGCCCTGGGGTTGAACCCTGCACAAATGGAACATCCAGATGTGAGGTGTTCAACCCCAGGCATCTAACACACCGAGTGTGGCCATCAGCTGGGGAAAGCTTATGGCCACACTCGAGCACTTAGAAAATAGCCTTGGGCTGCTCAGACATCCCAAGCTAACAAATAAAAGTTACTAGAACTAAAGTAAAGTAACTAAAAACAAAAATCACTCACAGGCCCAACACACACACTACGCTACCAGCGAGGGGAGGGAAATAAATTTAAGATTAAACTCTAAAAAAAAGTAATAATACAAGAGGGAAACCTACACTTTCACACAAATTAACCAAAAAATTTTTAAATTTGACTAATTTAAACACTGAATATAGCACTTAGCTGCAGAGCTGGAAAAAACAATCTGGTCACCATGCGCGGCAAACGAGATCTGGGGTCATGAGGGTAGAGCAGGGCATTATGGGTGAGGGGAGGAGCTGAGAGCTTGGATACATAGCTGGTAAACCATGCCGGTTCGGATCCGATATCGGACCCATAACCCACAAGTTGCAGACAAATGAATCTCCTACTTCAGATTAGTTTTTGTATTTACTTTTCTCACTTGCTTAGAGAAAAACAGCTCTTGTACTCACTTTCCTCACTTATCTAGAAGAAAAGTTTTTTATTCAGGCATGTCCGAGGGTCAGCTCCCAGTGTTCTCTCCTGTCTATCTGATGAATCTAGGCATCTTGAGGCAATGTAGAAATTGCCTCATGTACACAGACAACCCTCTCCTCCTACCACCCAACACTACAAACTGTGAGAGATGCACTTATCTAGCCAAACTAGAGGTAAAGCTCTCTCCAACCAAGACTGAACTTGACGGTCATGGGGAAAAGGTAAACATTTGCACACCACACTCATGACTCATCACATAGTCTCACTAAATCTAAACCAACAAAATCCACACACAGTAACAAAAAATATTTGCGGAGGCTCTCAATAATAATCTGTCTAAGCAACAGAGACCTCCAAAGCAGAAACGCAAGCAACCTCCATCCTCCAACACAACCCAAATGACACAGCCCACAGACTCAAGTGTGCCACTCAACCACAGCCAATAAGGCAAACCAATGTACCCAACACATTAGTCATAGGTGACTCTATAGTCAGGCACACTGATGTCCTACTTACCAGGCTAAACAAGGAGAAGGTTACTGTCAGCTGCCTGTCGGGTGCCAGGATCCACCACATAACCCACGCACTCTGGTCACTCCACAACAAGTACAAATATGACTCTGTCATTGTCCATGTTGGTGTGAATGACCTGAGACGTACCTCCCTGGACTACATGAAGAGAGACATGGAAGAGCTCTCCGATCTTGTAGCCCTGGCAGGTATGACCCTAGCCCTGAGTAGCATTCTGCCATCGCCCAGAATGATACCGCAGTACAAGGATAAAATGATTGACTTCAACAATTGGCTAAGCTTCTGGTGTCATTCTAAGGGGATCCAGTATCTATCTGCTTGGGATGACATGGTCGACACACAACAATACTTTGCCACAGATGGCCTGCACCTGTCGCCCCTGGGATTCTGGATACTGGCTAAGGCTCTTGCTGCCCCTATAGTGCCTTTTTTAGGCAAGGTTCAAATAAAAAATTCACCACCAAAACAGGAACAGGCAAGCAAAAGCTGAGGGTAATGCTACTCAGTGCTAGAAGTCTAAATCTCAAAATGCACTCACTCGAGGCACTCCTTAAAATGGAGAACACCAATATCTGTGCAGTGATTGAGACCTGGTTCAAGGCTCCAGAGAGCAGCCCCCTGCACTACCAGGCTATAACTCATACCACACTTTTTGGCCATGTAACCTGGACCGAAACACCAAAGGCGGAGGGTGTGTCCATATTCATTAAGGATATCCACACCTCCAGGCTAGCTGCTCAGCATAATGCATCCGAGGCTATCCAAGTGCAACTAACTCTGGGCAAAACTGCAATCCAAATTGTAGCTTGCTGCAGATCCCCCACCATGCCCCAGGATTCCCACTCCTCTTTTCTTGATGTACTGGAAAATATTAGGGTTCAACCAAACACTAATAATGGGCAACTTCAACTACCCAACCATTAACTGGGAAAACTACTTGTGTACCAACTCCTTAGCTCAACGCTTTCTGGAATTCATAAACTCCAATGGCCTGGATCAACTTATCCACACCCCCACCAGGGGCAACAATACCCTAGGCCTAGTCATTACCAACATGAGTGACCGGTGTTCCACACCTGAAGTCAACTCCTCGTTGGTCTGATCTGACCATAAATTAATCACCCTTGATATCCACATCCCACCCCCACCCCCCCATTAAGGAAACCACCATAAAAAATTTCTCCAAAGCCAACTTCATGCTTCTTAAGACAGAAGTGGTGAACTTCATGACACCCATGCAGATGGACAATAGTTACAACTGCTGAATCCTACACAAATGCACTCTATAAGCACTTACACGAGTGCATGGATCGTGCTATCCCAAACAGAACCAAGACGCTATCCTCCAAAAAAAGGAACCCAATCTGGTGGTCCCCATGCCATAAACAAAATGTACAACAGAAGGAAGAAACTGGTGCAAAACCCCATGAGTGAAGGAGCTCCCTGGTCAGCCTCAGTAAGAAGCTGAGATCCATTATAAGATCCTCCAAAGCTAGCTACGAAAACAAAATTGCCACTAATTCTAAGGACAACCATAAAGCATTCTATAGCTATGTCAAGAATCTCAATGGCAACACCCAGATCTGCTCTGAGTTACAGCACAACGGCACAAAAATTACAGAACCAACTGATATTGCAAACATCTTGGCAAATAGGTTCAGTGCTACCTTTACCCCCCCTCACCCCCTAAAGGACCCATATCTACACAGGAAGAATGCAGAGTCCCTGTAATCACAACTATGCAGGGAAAAGCTGCACTCTCTAAAGCCAAAAACACAGCATCCATGGGACCGGACAACATCCCAGGCTGCGTTTTACATGAACTTCAGAACGAACTGGCTCCCCACTTAAGCACCATGTTCAATAATAGTCTTGCATCAGGCTTTGTGCCAACTGAATGGCACACAGCAACAGTTAACCCATTCTACAAAGGGGGAGCCACCATTGATCCCGGGAACTATCGACCTATTAGCCTGACGAGCCTGGTTTGCAAGGCCATGGAACGTATCATCATGGAACTCAAACAAAGACATTGGTAACCTCCAAACACTGGATCCCACCCAGTTCGGGTTTGTGAAAGGCAGATCATGCCTCCTGAACTTGATTGACTTCTTTGAGGCAGTCACCAAAGCCGGAGATGAGGGTAAGGTGGTTCACACAGCCTATCTTGACCTCGGCAAGGCTTTCGACACCATCCCCCATTCTGGAATTATAGCTAAACTCACTAAAAGTACAGTTTTGTACCTACCATAAATGTAGATGTTAGAGTGCTAATACAGATGCAGTCATAACAGATGGGTTCTCCTGCCGTCAGGCGGGCCCTCGGTCGGCCGAATTCCAAAGTCTAGGTCCAGCGTCGGTTGTCGTCGCTTCTTCCCTGACGTCAGTGCGACAGGGGTATAAAAGAACCAGCCGACGCCATTTTCTTCAGTTTTTCTTGCCCCAGATGTCAGGTGCCCCAAGAAGGAAGGCAATACATAAAATTATGTAATAATGCAATGCAATATAATCAAAGACCAGTAGTTGCAAGCAAATACACCATAAAAGAAGACCCCTAGAGGGGAAGGAGGGAGGGAAACCTGGACTGCAGCTGTATTAGCACTCTAACATCTACATTTATGGTAGGTACAAAACTGTACTATGTTCATCGTGCATACAGCTGCAGTCATAACAGATGGGTAGAATCCCAAAGCTAAGAAAGGGGTGGTAGGCACTAGGTGGAGCTAGGAGGAGCCAAAATGCCCTGCAAGACTGCAGTGGCAAAGCCTGCTCGAGATTTGGAGTATAATGGTAGGTTGTAGTGCTTGGAGAAGGTATGCACAGAACTCCAAGTGGCTGCTTCTAAAATATCCTTGGTAGGAACCCCTCTGAGGAAGGCTGCAGAGGCGGCTGTGGCCCTGGTAGAATGAGTTCTAATGCCTGTAGGTACAGTTTTGCCATGAAAGGAATAGCAAAAGCGTATGCAGTGGGCTATTTTGAGATTGTCTGTTTGGATATTGACTTTCCTTGAGCTCCTACCGCATAGGCCACAAAAAGCTGTTCTGATTTTCTGAAAGGTTTTGTTCTGTCCAAATAATAACGCAGTTGTCTGTGGATGTCCAAGGAATGCAGTAATCTCTCCCCTTTGTTTTGAGGATTAGGATAAAAAGTAGGTAAATGTATGGCCTTGATTTAAAGCTACCCTGGATACCACTTCAGGCATAAAGGACGGGTTGGTACGTAATGAAACTCTGTCCTGATGGAAGATGATAAAAGGCTGGACAGCCATAAGAGCCTGTAGTTCTGAAACTCTACGAGCTGAAGTGATAGCCAGAAGGAAAGCTGTTTTCCAGGACAAATATTGTAAATCTGATGAGGCAGCTGGCTCAAAAGGAGGCAAAGTCAGTTTTTCCAGAATGAAATTAAGATCCCAAGCAGGTATTGGTTGTTTTCTTGGAGGTCTTAAATTCTTAGCCCCTCTGAGGAACTGTCTTAATAGAGGGTGAGAGAATAAAGGTGGATCAGTGTTGTATTCTGCAGAAATGGCTGAGGCATGGATTTTGATGGAGGAGAACGACAGTCCACTGCTTAGCAGTTCAGCCAAATATTGTAGTACTTGAGGTAAATTTAGTTTTCCAGGGCACTGGCCTTTTTTCTCATTCCAGACATAAAAATGTTTCCATTTTGCAGAGTAAGCTTTTCTAGTTGATGGCCTTCTGGCCTCCAAAATGACATCCTGCACCTCCTTGGAGAGCAGGGCCTGCTGCGATACTAAGGAATCTTCCATGCGGCTAGATTGAGTGTTTTCAACTAACTGAAGAGTTTTGAAGCTGTGCTGAGTCAGAAGAAGAGGCATTAGAGGCAGGGTCCATGGTGGGGAATGCGTCAGGCTCCTCAGGAGTGGGTACCAGTGTTGCCTTGGCTAGTCCGGAGCAATGAGGATCATCTTTGGTCTGTCTGCTCTGGTCTTCAATAGGACTTTGGGCAGCAGAGGAAGAGGTGGGAAGGCATAAACTGTCATTGATGTTCAACTGAAAGAGAGAGCGTCCACTCTCCAGGCCTTTGGATAGAAGATCCTTGAGCAAATTTTTGTCAATTGATGATTTTTGTGGGAGTCAAAGAGATCTATGTCTGGCCTTCCCCATTCTTGGATTATTTCTGTAAAAACTTTTGGATGCAACTTCCATTCGTGTGGATCTGTCATATTCCTGCTTAGGTTGTCTGCCAGCATGTTTTCCTTGCCTGGCAAGTGCTGTGCTTGTAGTTCCATTTGTAAGTCCATGGCTATGTTCCAAAGTGACATGGCCAGTCTGCATAGGGGATAAGAATGTGTTCCTCACTGCTTGTTTATGTACCACATAACTGTGGTGTTGTCTGTTCTTATCAATAGCTGACCTGGTTGTAGAAGGTCCGTGAAAGCTATAATAGCATTTATCACTGCTAGCATTTCTTTTTGATTGATGTGAAGGTGCTTTTCTTTTTGGCTCCATTTGCCCTGAATGCACCGGTCTGTCATGTGCGCCCCCCCCCCCAGGCGTAGTCCGAGGCGTCTGTTGTGATGACTTGATTTGCTTGAGGCTTGCTGAATGGAAGACCTGTGTTTGTTTGGCATGCTTGAGCCCACCACAGAAATTCCTTTTGCAGACATGGAATTAATGGTATTATTGTTTCCAAACTGTGGCTGTGTTGAGACCATATGTTTTTAGGTACCATTGTAGTTTTCTCATATGCAGCTTTGCACATGGGATTAGTAAGATGCAAGATGCCATGAATCCCAGAGCCTGCAGGATTTTCCTTGCAGTCAGCCTGGTGCAATTTTCCAGTGTTCTGAAATATTGAATTAGTTGCCCCTGCTTCTCTGGCGTGAGGTAGGCCATCTGGGTGTTTGTGTCCAAATTGGCACCCAGGAAAATTATCTTCCGAGAGGGTATTAATCTTGATTTCTCTTTGTTGACTGTGTATCCTAGAGAGTTTAATAACATTATTACATAAGCCAGATGTTTCAGAAGAATGTGCTTGCTGTCCGCTTGGATCAGGCAGTCGTCCAAATAAGGGTATATTTGCATCCCTTGAAGTCTGCAGTAGGCAATTACTGATGCCAGGCATTTCGTGAATACTCTGGGCACAGTAGATAAACCAAAGGGCAATGCAGAGAATTGATAATGGGTTGAACCTGCAAGAAATCTGAGGTATCTTCAGCAATTTTGTCTGATTGGAACATGCAGGTATGCCTCCTTGAAGTCCAATGTTACCAGCCAAGACTCCTTGCCCAGCATGGGAAGAAGTTGCTGTAGAGTGAGCATCTTGAATTTTGGTGCAGTAGGAATGTGTTTAGGATGGAAAGATCCAAAATCTGTCTCCAATCTTTTCCCTTCCTTGGCACCAGAAATAGCCTGGAATAAAAACCTTGACCTTGTTCGTGTGTAGGTACCTCTTGAATAGCTTTCATGTTTATAAGATCTGGAATTTGCTTTTGTGCCTCTGCCCTTTGATTGTGTGGCAGGTTTGGCATGCCTTTCATTTTTGGAAGGGTATGAAAATGGAATTTGTAGCCTCTGTTTATAATGTTCAGGATCCATTTGTCCTTTGTGACAATATGCCAATTTTTTGAAAATAGTGCCAGCTTTCCTCCTAAGGGGGCTGCCATTTGAGACCTGATTGGCATGCAAGGGGGAAGTCATTGGTTTTGCTTTCTGAAAGATTGCGAGTTGTCCTCACCACCTCTTTGTGTAGGAGCTTGCCATTGTCTGCCTCTGTACGAGCCTTGCGTTTGTCCTCTGCCCCTCGGCCGCCTGTATCTGCCTCTTTGGGGTCCGTCTGTGGCAGGAAAGGACCAGTTTTTGGAAGGCCAATTTCTACTAAAACGTGGGGGTTGGACCTGCAGAAATTCTTTCACAGTTTGCATTGATTTAGCCTTTTCCTCCATTTTCCGTAATACTTCCTCAGCATTTGCCCCAAATAGTACATACTTTTGAAGAGGGGCGTCTAGTAATTTAGCTTTGACATGATCAGGCAAGGCTTGTTCCTTGAGCCAGGCATGCCTATGTATGACTGAGCCTGTAACAGCAGCTCTACATGAGGCCTCTAGAGCATCAAAACCACATTGTAAGGTATGTTTACCCACTTGTTCTGCACTATGCATCAAATCCTGCAACTCCTTCATGTCTGGTCGTTCAGGTTGTGACATTTTACTTTTCAATTGAGAGAACAGAAACTGTTGGTATTTTAGCATATGAAACTGACACTTTAAGGCCCTCATGGATAAGGTAGCCGAGGTATATACCTTTTTTCCCCACCTTTCTAAGGATCTGGAATCTCTCTCGGAAGGCAATGGGTTTTTGGCAATGGAGGCCTTAACTCTCTTGGGCCCCTGTGAGATGGTTTCTAGGTCAGCAGCATGGCTTTTGTATAGAAATTGGTGAGAGTCAGGAACCCTGTAGTACCTGTCAGGCTTAACTGGAGATGGAGGAAGAGAGTCCGGGTTAAGGCAGGCCTCCGAGTAAACATCATCTAGGATGTGCAGGACAGGAGGTATAGCCAGAGGCCTGTGCTGGGGTAACAAAAGAAATTCCCTGAGCCTTTTCTTGGAATCTGAATAATCGCGGCCTTCCCAGTGGAAGTGTTCCCTTAAGGTATGCAGAGTTTCACCAAATGAGTAATCCTCAGGGGGGGATACAGAAGGAATAGATTCCTCTGCATCAGAGTCTTCAAAAGGGGAGTAAGACTGTTCCTGATAATCAGAGTGCTCTGAAATAATAGAGCCCTGATCAGAGGAGGGGGAATCTTCCTCCACTCTGGGTCTTTTGTCCGGAGGTGGCTGAGAACCTCTGATTAGAGTAATTAAATCCTCAGCCATTTTAAGCATCTGTTTCTTAGGCATGGGGCCTGGAGATGGGCCCTGTGTAGCTGGTCTTTTAGGGTGCATGGTAGCTTTAGACTTGGTGAAAGTCTTGATGGAGAAAGAAGAGGAAGGTCTGATGACACCTTGAGTGGAGGTGGACCTGTCCACATTCTGTGTTTCAACGCCAAGCGTGGCTTCGGTATCTGTAGTCAGGGTGTGGGCCGAAGAGCCTGCGACCTCGGGTACAGGAGACACCGCCAAAGATGTGTCGTCGGTAATCAGGGGCTGCGTAGGCGCCTCGCTGAGAACCGGACCACGTGTAGTCGACTTTGGCGTGGTGTTGGTAGAGGCCGCGGACCTCGAGTGTCGGTCCTTGTCTTTGCGTTTTTTAGACAAAACCGGAGTCTGAGTATCCGACGACATAGTATAGTTAAATGATTTCCCAAAATAATGCTGGGCGAACCCCGCCCAATGCTTAATAGTGCGTTTGTTGAATGTAGCACAAAAGCGACAGACTGAGACGTCGTGGTCTGGGCCTAAACAAGGTATACAGAGGGAATGGAAATCCTTATGCGGTATTTGCTTCCCACAAGAAATACAATTATTATCTTTGTCTGACATCGGTCTGAGGCAAGAAAAGTTTCCCCAATGGGGTACTTAGCTTTTAAGAAGACTTCGGTTCGAAATTTTTCGTAATCTCAGGAGCAGGCCGACCGGCACTTGCTAACTGCTTCTGCTTCGGGCACTGCGCGGCAAGAAAGACTGAAGAAAATGGCGTCGGCTGGTTCTTTTATACCCCTGTCGTACTGACGTCAGGGAAGAAGCGACGACAACTGATGCCGGACCTAGACTTTGGAATTCGGCCGACCGAAGACCCGCCTGACGGCAGGAGAACCCATCTGTTATGACTGCAGCTGTATGCACGATGAACATCTAGGTATAAATCTCTACATCACAAGATGGGTTGGCAACTGGTTCACTGACAAAACCCACACTGTAAAAGTTGCAGACTCCAAATCTGACCTCAAAGCAGTGACAAGTGGAGTACCACAGGGTTCCATCCTGGGACCTCTCCTGTTTGGTATCTACTTCACTAAAGTACAGGCCAACACAGAAGGCCGCTGGCTAACGAAGTTCACAGATGACTGCAAACTAGGAGCCATAGTCAAGTCCCTAAACGATGTGGACATCCTACAGAAGGGCCTCGCTGAGACAGATGCCTGGTGTCAGAGCCAGGGCCTCAAGCTCAATGCCAAAAAGTGCAGTGTCATCCCCTTTGGTAAAAACTCTGTACCCATGAACTACCACATAGGCAGCAATCTACTTATCACCGAATGTATGATGAGACCTTGGGACCCAGGTGGACAGTAGTCTCTCCTTTGATAGTCACATTGCCACAGTAGTCAGGAAGTCCTTCTATGTGGCACACCTCATCATAAAAGGGTTCTCATCCAGGAAAAAAAGGTCATTGTTCCCCTCTACTAGACACTCATTAGACCCATTATAGAATACAATGCCCCTTTTGGAATGTACCTCACAAGACATCTGCAGCAGCTGTAAAGGCCACAGAAGTACCTCAGAAAGAGGATTACTGGCCTCAAACAAATGCCCTACACTGACCGCCTCAAAAAACTCCAGCTTTACTCCGTAGCATATCGCCTACTCCGAGGTGATCTTTGCCTAACATATAAAGCTATGTCAAACCCAGAGCTGTTGGACATGCTACACCTAAAGAAATCACAGTCCCTCCGAGCTACACCCTCTAGGTACCTAAACCTTGTCGCCACAATAAACAGGACATGCTGGAGGGATAGATTCCTGTCCCAGAGACTTCCCATACTCTGGAACAGGCTACCCATCTATGTCAAGCAAAGTTCTTCATTAGCACTCTGGATGGGAAATAGGAAATACACCCCAGGGATCACTTCTGTGTCTCTGCTCGACAGTGGCACAGGAAAATAACTTTCTTGGGTGGCGTAAGCCAGGGAACCTTGTTGGCTAGGCTTATGTAGGCCCTTGGGCCAATAGCCTAGTACCTACCTATGAACCTATTTAGGCCAAAACTTGTTAAGCACTTGACTGAGGTGCATAACTATACACAATAGGTAAACAACTAAAAAAAAGAAGTTATGTACTCACCATAACGTTCCATCTGAGTAGTTGTACTTCATTTGTCTTCAACCTGTGGTTACAGATCCGTAACGGACCCAAGCCGACAACTTTTGCTAGCATCAGCGCCAAACTCCTCCCCTTATCCATAATACACCTCCACTGCCTTCCATCCCCAGATCGAGTTTGCTGAATTTATACTGAGAACCTGACCTGATAGGATATACTTGTGACCTATACTGCAGCCCGTAGGCTGATCATGTGCCAAGGTCTGGGGGAAGGACGGTTGAAGACAAATGAAGTTCAACTACTCAGATGTTACATTATGGTGAGTACATAACTTCTTTATCTGAAGTAGTTTACTTCATTTGGTCTTTAACCTGTGGGACAGAGTCCCCAGCTACTAAACTCCTGGGAGGCCCTCGTGAAAGGATATGCCAGAGCACTGCGGAACCAAAGGATGGGCTCCTTCTGGAAGTCAAATCCAATTTGTAATGAGAAATAAATGTATGAGATGAGGACCAAGTAGCTGCAGAACAAATATAATCCAAAGGCACTCTAGACTAAAAAGCTGTAGACGTAGCCATGGACCTAGTGGAATGAGCTTTTACCTGACCTGGAGGAGACATGCCTCTGTCCTTATAGACCTGAAGGATGCATGAAGAAATCCAACTAGCTATAGTGACCTTGGAGATTTGTTTTCTTCTATAAACCCGTTTTGGGGAAACTTAACAATTGATCAGATTTACGGAAATTTTTTGTCCTGTGTAAATCGAATCAATGTCTATGAACATCCAACATTTGGAGTTTGTATTCTATCTTGTTTGTAAAATTAGGAAAAAAAACACAGGCAAACTGATAGTCTGATACTGACTGGTGATGCCACCTTAGGAAGAAAGGATGAATTGGTTTGAAGGGAAACCCTGTCTTTGTGAAAAATCATGCACGGAATTTTGATGGACAAGGCCTGTAATTCTGAATCCCTTCTTGCAGAGGTAATAGCCACCACAAAAGCTGTTTTCCAAGATAAAAATTTCAGATCTGGAGTTGCAGCAGGCTCGAAAGGCGAAGCAACCAAAGCTTGAAGAACCATAGTAAAGTCCCACGGGGGAAGAGTATCTGACTAGGGGGCGTAACAAAAAGGTGCCTTTGATAAAGGCTTTACACAGTCTGGAAAAGGCTAAGGAGGTAGAATTCTCGCCCATATGAAAATGAGAAATGGCAGCCAACTGAACTTTGACAGAAGAACTAGCTCCGTGCTGGAAAATATCAGCTAGAAAATCAAGAATGGCAGACATGAGAGCCGTGAAAGGGTCTAAACTCCTTTGAGAGGCCCAGAAAGAAAAACTTTTTCACTTGCTGCGATAAATCTTCCTGGTCGAAGACTTATGAGTAGCTACCAAAATAGATCTAACTGAGGAGGATAGTCCGGGAATCCTAGCAATCACAGGAACTGGAGCAGCCAAGCCGTGAGCTTCAGACAAGTCCAGACTCAGATGAGGCAACCCCGAAGGTGTGAAATTAAATCCTGAATGGGATCTAGGATCCAAGGTAGAGCCAGAAGGTGAGAGACCAAAGGAAGGGAAACCATACCTGGCGAGGCCAGAATGGGGCAATGAGGATCACTTTGCTCCCCAGTCAACGAGCTTTCCTGCAGAATCCTCAGGATGAGAGGTACTGGCGGGTAAACATACAGAAGACCAGGAGGTCCTGGCAGGGGGTTCAGTGTGAAAAACTTGCTGCACTTCGCGCTGGAAAGAGATGCGAAGAGATTGCAGCAAGGGTGACCCACTCGCTGAAGATCTGTTCCGCTACTGACAGATTCAGAGACCACTCTTGTAAGGCATCAGAACAGTCAGACTTAGCCTGTCTGCTAGAATGTTGGACTGTCCCGGAATGTGCATTGCGATGAGAAAGTGACCGGTGGAGATCGGCCATTTCCACACTCTCATGGCCTTGAGACAAAGGGGGTAAGATCTGGTCCAACCTTGTTTGTTGATATACTAGACCACTGACATGTCTGACTGAATAACAATCGTCCCCTGAGGAAGAAAGGTATGAAGGGCCTGCAACGTTAGGAGGACTGCCCTCATCTTTAGGACATTTATATGCAAGCTGGTCTCTATGGGGGACCACAGGCCTCTATGGGGGACCACAGGCCTTGGACTGTCCTGCTCGAACAATGCTACCCCACCCAAATTGGGAGGCATCCGTGGTCACTGTGGTTTGGGTCGGGGCTGGAACAAAGGGTCGTTCCTCCAAAATGTCCAGAGAGCTCATCCATCATATGAGGGACGACCGACACACTCAACTGAGTTGAATAGGATAAGTCAATGGCAGATCCAACACGGACCACTGAACTGCTAGAGTTCACTGTAGAATCCTCATGTGTAACCAAGCACACGGGAGAAGAGTTATGGTTGCCGCCATCGAGCCTAGGGCCCTCAACACAGATTCTGCCATTGGAAGATGAGAACGGTAGACCAGGGAGACATGCATCCTCAAGTTTTGAACTCTCTCCGAGGTCAGGAATATTTTGCACTGAAGAGTATCTATCCTGGCACCAATGTAGTCTATCACCTGTACAGGATCTAGGAGAGATTTGGATGTGTTGATTGTGATCCCCAAACGCAGGGCAAGTGTCAGGAATAATCCTTGGTTTGGGAAAGTAGACGCCGATGAAAAAGGTTCCATTCCCTCGGATCAGACACCCAAGCTCCAGGTCCAAGAGCGGCTCGGATCCGAAATGCTCCAGGCAGCTGTCGATGTTGAGGAACCAGGTACCATCGGCACCGACCCCCTGACCAAAGCCAACCTTGGATCCGAATACTCCGAAGCCGAAGGTCAGATCGGAGAAGGAGAAAAAATGGGTTGAAAGAAAGGAAGCAAGCTCCCCTCTATACCATACTAATACTATATTATACTAATACCTATATACTAACACTAATCTGAAGAAATTTAAAACACTAATCTGAAGAAATTTAATTAAAAAAAATTTAACTACTCTCAGAAGTTTTTAAAACCCACTGCAAGTTGGAGCTCAGAAGACACGATGTGAAGCAAAACGTGGCAAATGAGATCTGGGGATGGAAGGCAATGGGGGTGTATTATGGGTAAGGGCAGGAGTTTGGAGCTCAGAGCTGATGCTAGCAAAAGTTGCCGGCTCGGATCCGATACGGATCCCATAACCACAGGTTGAAGACCAAATGAAGTAAACTACTTCAGATTGGATGATGACTGGTAATACATGCAATGACAAAAATAAAAACACTATTCCTGCCATTACATGCTGCAATATGCTACTTGTTAATCTGTAACCTACATGTTTATACGTAATTCAATATACACGTAAGCAAACTTATGCATATACAAATTATTGTGAACTGCCATCATTGATTAACTTGTGTGGAGTCTGAAAGGGGTTCATAGATACATCCACCTATCTGGTTGAAGATTAAAAAAACAAAGTTAAAATGAATTTTGCTAACAATATCCCTTGACAGTGAGAAACAGCCATAGTTAAGTTACTGCTTACGCTCTCTAAGACAAAAACAGACTGAAAAGCATCTTAAATCCAAGACCAATGCTTCATTCAACTGCAGCACACAAACAGGTATTTTGACTTGAACCATGATACCTTGCAAAGAAAAGCTAGATGCATCCCCCTCGTGCTGTTATGATAAAAAATGGTGAAAAATAAAAATATAAAATAGTTAATACTAATCTATTTTCATGCAAAAATATAAACTTCCAGAATGCTTGGTAATGAAGCACAGAAGACAAAAAGAGCTACTCAGTTCTCCCCAAGTCAAATTCCATGACAACTAGTGATTTACAGCCTAGATAGCCTATTACAGAAGATGCCTACTCCTAAGCAAAATCTTGTTTCAAGTTTCAGTTCTCAACAGTGATACAAGTACATAGGGGAGAGAGTCAGGACTGCTTGAACAGCCTTCACAAACAGCCAACTGTACACCCCATCCCCGGTGTTTGATCAGGTGCACACATGGAGCAGGGCTTAAATAGAAATCTCAAACCAGCCTGATGGCTGTTTAAAGGATAGACCCTTCCATGTGACGGAGGACTGCCCATCATGCAGCATGGTGGGGGCAAAACGAGTAAAAGCAGTGAAGTAACCAAAATATGAAGGACTTCCATGAGGACACTAATGCATGACATTATAGACAGGGTGAGTGAGAAAAGTACAGTTTTGTACCTACCATAAATGTAGATGTCCGAACTGGATAGCATCTGCAGTCATAACAAGTGGGTTGTCCTGTTGTCAGGCAGCCCTGCAGTCGGCCGGATTCCAAAGTCCGGGTCCGGCTTCGGCTGATGTCGCACTCCACCCGACGTCATCTCTGTTGGTCTTCGGGTATAAAAGCATCAGCCGACGCCATTTTCCTCAGTGTTTCTTGCCCCAGATGCCAGTAGCCCTCTTGCAGGCTAAAAATTTGGATAGATGCCAATGTTTCCAAATAGATAGAGGTAAACACAACAATAAGCACATATATACAAACAAATACACCATAAAAGACTCCCCCCCAACAGCTAGCTATTAGGAGGGTAAACACCCAAGGAGTACCACAGAGGGGAAGGAGGGAGGGTAATCCTGACTGCAGATGCTATCCAGTTTGGACATCTACATTTATGGTAGGTACAAAACTGTACTATGTCCTTCATGGATGCATCTGCAGTCATAACAAGTGGGTAGAATACCATAGCCAACTAGGGGAGGAGGATAAAAGTAGATTATGGTGTGTTTAGGATCCCTTGCAGTACAGCAGTGGCAAACCCTGCTCGGGATCTGGAATATAGAGGCAAATTATAATGCTTGGCAAATGTATGCACGGAGGTCCAAGTAGCCGCCTCAATAATGTCTTTGGTTGCCACTCCTCGTAAGAAGGCTGTGGTAGTGGCTGTTGCCCTTGTAGAATGAGGTCTTATGTTCTGTGGAATTGGTTTTCCATGGAAGGAGTAACAGTATCGTATGCAATTTCCTATCCATTTGGAGATTGTCTGTTTGGAAATAGCTTTTCCTTCCCTTCCTGTTGCATAGGCTACAAAAAGTTGGTCAGTCTTTCTGCTATTTTTGTTCTGTCCAAGTAGTAGCGTAGCTGTCTATGTACATCCAAGGTATGCAGTATTCTTTCCCCTCTGTTTTGTGGGTTGGGAAAGAAGGTAGGTAGGTGGATTGCCTGGTTTAAAGACACTCTGGATACCACCTTGGGCATAAATGTAGGATTAGTCCTCATGGACACTCTATCTTGGTGGAAGATTAGGAAGGGTTGCACTGCCATTAAGGCCTGTAGTTCTGAAACCCTCCTTGCTGAAGTAATTGCCAGTAGGAAAGCAGTTTTCCATGACAGGTGTTGTAGGTCTGCTGTTGCTGCTGGTTCAAAGGGTGATAGTGTCAACTTTTCTAGCACAAAGTTTAAATCCCAAGCTGGTAATGGTGGTTTCCTTGGAGGTTTTACATTCTTGATTCCTCTGAGGAACTGCCTGAGCAAAGGGTGCGAAAAACAGGTGGATCAAAGCTGTATTCTGCTGAAATAGCTGATGCATGTATCTTGATGGAGGAGTAGGACAGGCCTGAATGAAGAAGTTCGGCCAGATACTCCAGAATGTTAGGCATATCTATGTTTGACACATCTTTTCCTCTTTCCGTACTCCAGATGACAAACCTTTTCCATTTTCCAGCATAGTTCCTTCTTGTTGAAGGTCTGCGTGCTTCAAGAATAATGTCTTTAACTCTTTGGGAAAGTTCTGGATTAGCTGCTGCTATGTGATGTTCCATGCAGTCAGTTGCAGCGTTTTTAGGTTTGGATGTATGATGCTGTAGTTGTTCTGAGTTAACATCAAAGGCATCAGGGGTATTGGCCACATATTGTTCCGAGAAATGCTCTTCAGTAGTGGGTACCAGTGTTGTCTTGGCCAGTTTGGAGCTATCAGGATTATCCTTGGACGTTCTTCCTTGACTTTTAGTAGTACCTTGTGTATCAAAGGAAGAGGTGGGAATGCATATGCTGTTAGGCCTTTCCAGTTGAAGGAGAGTGAGTCCACTTTCCATGCTAGTGGGTGGAATGTCCTTGTGCAGAATTTTTGAGCTGGTGATTGAGAGGTGATGCGAATAGGTCTATCTGTGGCATTCCCCATTTCTTGAGATGGTCTTGAAGATGTCCGGGTGCAGCTTCCATTCGTGGGCATCCAAGTGGTTCTGCTTAATATGTCTGCTAGAGTATTGTCTTTCCCGGTACAAATATTGCCTGTAACTGAATGTTGTAGCTGAGTGCCAGGGTCCACAGCTCCAAGGTCATTCTGCATAGGGGTATGAATGAGTGCCTCCCTGTTTGTTGATGTACCACATGACTGTGGTGTTGTCTGTCCTTATCATCAACTGGCCCTCTTTGAGAAATGGTTTGAACTTTTGGATTGCCAGTTTTACTACCAGCATTTCTTTTAGATTGATGTGCAGGTGAAGTTGATCCTGTGTCCACAATCCTTGCACGCATTTGTCCAGCATGTGGGCCCCCCATCCTAGGTCTGAAGCGTCTGTTGTAATGGTCTGGCTTGGTTGACATCTGCGAAAGGGTAGGCCTGGGTTTGACTGGCATGCCTGAGCCCACCATAGGAACTCCTGTTTTAAGCATGGAATTAGTGGGATTTCTGTTTCTAGACTGTGTCTGTTTTGGGACCATAAATTCTTTAGGTACCACTGTAGTTTCCTCATATGTAGTCTGGCAAATGGGACCAAGATTATGCATGATGCCATGAAGCCCAAGGCCTGCAGAACTTTTCTTGCTGTTAACTTGTTCAGTTTTGTTAGTGCCAAGAAGTAAAGAGGAAGTTCTTTGTGTTTTTGTGTAGTCAGGAATGCCATTGGTTGTACTGTGTCCAATTCCGCCCAAGAATGTCCTTGTTTGGGATGGTATCAGCCTTGATTTTTGTAAATTGACTGTGTATCCCAGTCCTTGTAGCAAGTAAATGACCCTTTGTAAATCTGTTGTCAGCTTGCTTTTGTTGTCCCCTTGTAGTAGGCAGTCGTCCAGGTATGGCTAAATTTGAATTCCCTGTAGTCTGCAATGGGCGATTACTGATGCCAGGCATTTTGTGAATACTCTGGGCAGTAGATAAGCCAAAGGGCAATGCTGAGAATTGATAGTGCTCTGATCCTGCAAGAAATCTGAGGTATCTTCTGCAGATTGGTCGAATGGGGACGTGCAGGTATGCCTCCTTGAGATCTAGAGTTACCAGCCAAGACTCCTTGCCCAGCATGGGAAGAAGTTGCTGTAGGGTCAGCATTTTGAATTTTGGGACAATGATGTATGTATTTAAGGTGGACAGGTCGAGAATTGGTCTCCAACTTTTTCCTTTCTTGGAACTAGGAATAGTCTGGAGTAGAACCCTTTCCTTGTTCTGCTGTTGCCACTCTTTCCACAGCTCTCATGTTTGCTAACTGCATTATGTGGCATAGACCCTCTGTTTTTTGATTTGGAGGTAGATTTGGCATTCCTCTTTTGACTGGTAAAGTGTGGAAGTGAAACCGTAACCTTGATCTATGGTTTGTAAAATCCACTTGTCTTTTGTTATGTAGTGCCAGTTCTTTGAAAATAAGGTTAACTTTCCGCCTAGAGGAGCTGCTATTTGTTCCCTGGTAGGCGGATTTAGGATTAAGTCACTGTGGTTGTGCTGATGTAGTGGCAGTGGCTGTGTCTGTGCCTCTGTTGTTACCTTGCCACTGTCATCCTCTGTAGGCACCTCCTCTGGATTGGTTTCTGCCTCTGGAACGTCTATTCCTGCCCCTTTGAAATTTTGTGGAGTCAGGAAAGGACCAATTTTGGCAGGCCAGTTCCTGCTAAACCTTGGGGTTGAACCTGCAAGAAATCTTTAACAGTTTGAACAGATTTTGCCTTTTCTTCCATTTTCTTCATAACCTGCTGGGCAGGTGTACCAAACAAACTTGTCTTGTCCATAGGAGCATCTAGCAACTTAGCTTTAACATGATCCGGTAAAGCTTGTTCCTTTAGCCATGCATGCCTTCTTATCACTGTGCCTGTCATGGCTGATCTAAATGAAGCCTCCAGTGCATCATAGCCACATTTTAAGGAATGGTTGCTAACCTGTTGTATGTTATTTACCATCTCTAATACATATTTCTTATCAAGAGATTCATCAGTGGTTAGTTTTTAGTTAACTGATCAAGCATAAACTCTTGGTATTGTATCATGTGAAACTGACAGTTTAAAGCTCTAGCTGAGAGAGTAGCTGAAGTGTAGACCTTTTACCCCATCTGTCTAGTGACCTTGCTTCCCTTTCAGAAGGAATAGGGTTTTAGCTGTGGTCGCGCTACTGCCTTGGGACCCTGGGATATAGTTTCTGGGTCTGCAAGTGGGGCCTTGTATAGGTGGTGATGAGTATCTGGCACCCTGTAAAATCTGTCTGGTTTGGCAGGGGCTGGGGTAAAGAATCTGGAGCGGAGCAAACATCATTGAAAGCATCATCCACCACAGGGAGAACAGGAGGTATAGCTAAGGGCCTGTGCTGTGGGAGGTGCAGAAAGGTCCTAAGTCTTTTTCTGGAGTCTGAGAAATCCTGTTGCTGCCATTGGAACTGTTCTCGCATGGCATGCAAGGTTTCCCCAAAGGAGAATTCTTCTGGTGGGGAAGCAGCTGGAATGGATTCTTCAGCATCAGAATCTTCAAAATTGGAGAAGGGAGCCTCAGGCTGGTCAGTTATGTCTGATTCATCAGCAGAATAATCAGAAGACACTGGCTCAGGGGGCTCTGCCCTAGGTCTCTTCTCTGGGGGCTGAGAGGCCCTGTCTGGGTGAGATTGAGATCCTCTGATTAAAGAAATTAAATCTTCTGCCAAAGAAAGCATTTGAGAACTAGAAGAGGGCCTGGATGTGGGGGGTTTAACAGGCACTGTTTTAGTAGTCTTGGCTGCTTTAGCCCTGGCGAAGGCCTTAATGGACATGGCAGTTGGAGGCCTAGCAGCACCACGTGCTGGGGTAGAGACATCCAAGGGGATGGTGTCTGATAAGTCAACCACCGTAGTGGGTAAAATTTCTGAGGTCGATTCAAGAGTTGTAGCAGGGGCCTCAGTTGTAAGAATAGGTTCAGCTGTACTTTGAGCAGTTTTCTCGGTTGCGGCCGAAACCGAGACACTCATGTTTGCTTTACCGTGGTTTCGCCGAAACCGCGGACCGCGAGTGTCGGTCTTTATCTTTGCGTTTTGGGGGTAGTCGGAGGATCCGACGGCATAATGTACGCAAAAACAGAACCGAAAAACTGTTCTGCAAACTCCGACCGTCGCCTAAGCGTTCGTCGGTTGAAAGAGGCACAGGCCGAACAGGCTGCTACGTCGTGGGCTGGGCCTAAACAAGGCAGACAGTAAGAGTGGAAATCTTTATGAGGTATTTGTTTCCCACAGGTTAAACAATTGTTAACTTTTTCTGACATCGGCTGAGGCAAGAAAGAGTCCCCAACGGGGTACTTAGCTTTAGAAGTCTTCGAAGTAGTATTCGGTAGAAGTAATCTCTGGATCCGACCGACCGGCACTTGCGAACAGCTTCTGCTTCGGGCGCCACGCGGCAAGAAAGACTGAGGAAAATGGCGTCGGCTGATGCTTTTATACCCGAAGACCAACAGAGATGACGTCGGGTGGAGTGCGACATCAGCCGAAGCCGGACCCGGACTTTGGAATCCGGCCGACTGCAGGGCTGCCTGACGACAGGACAACCCACTTGTTATGACTGCAGATGCATCCATGAAGGACATCCTTCCATTTATGAGGCAGTCTGCAACACACAACTCTTACGTGTGTGTTAATCTGGGGATGAAGGCAGATATTTGGTTCATACAGCCACTGCTTGGGCAAACACTTGTAAGGGTGCTTCAGATTCCCTCCAACAAACTGACTTTACGAAAATATATTTAGTGCATATTGTCATTTTAAAATTATTTGATCTTAGGGCTGATGAAACCTGGACTAGACTGAACAACAAAGATGAAGTATCAAGTTTAAAAAGTAAAAGTATGGGGGTACTTCTCAACAACCTCAATGAAAAGTGGAACTTTTATTTTAGATGTGCACTGTACAGATATTATTCAGAACTGCAAACAAATATACAAACATTTTAATAAGCAAAGTAAGAAAAAAAATGGCACTAGTGTTATAAGCATAATGAAGTAACAAAAGGGACTGCAACTGCAGCTTGTGGCATATATTTTCCTTTCTTCAAATTGTAACTTTGAGCAGCACCATTATGGCAACATTTACAAAACTTTTAGGACTGAATCACAAATATAAATTTTTAACCAACAAAATTTTTTTGCACTTCAGTGAACTATATAAAGTTTTAACAGTGCAGGTGCTTAACCAGTGTGTGATAGTACTTCACTTTTCCATAAGCAGGATATATTTTTTTAAACAAACCAAATTCTGTAACTTTTTAAATCAAAACATTTAGTTTGCATCAGGCCTATAGTTCAGTATTAGAAATCTATGTCTGTTCTAAAAACAAGTTTTCGGATTTGCTACATAAAATATATTTCTTAAAGCCTGAGTGCTATCTTTGGTAGGCTAATACATGTATAGAGTGAGAGTGTATGTATGTGTGTGTGTATGTGTATGCATTATCTAATATATATATATATATATATATATATATATATATATATATATATACATATATATATACATACATATATATACACATATATATATATATATATATATATATATATATATACACACACACACATATACACACATGTACACACACACCCTACACATTACTGATCATCAACCACAGTCATTTCTGTAGCATGTTTACATGTACAGTTTAGTAAAGTCAATTAAAAGACAAAAATGTTATACCAAGGTCCTTTACGGACTAGGCACTTTTAAACTGGCCCAGTCCAAAGGCACCATGAACTGAAGGTCAGCTGTCACTTGCATGGCAAGACAAATACTACCTTACCATACCATGTATACTCCCGGTTGAAACTCGTATCCCCTTGTATATGCCGGGTTCAAGTGGTGTAACATTTTGCTGTTAGATGCCACTAACCTTGTGATCATCTCTTGAAAAACTCAATCTGCCTCAAGAAGAATGCGTGCACCTAACCAGCAGCATTCTTATACATAAAAGATCTGAAAGAGAGTGAGAGATGGGCAGTAGGCTACCAAGTGTTAACTAATCAATGGTGAAACAATTTTACTAAATGTGAACATAACAGGATTAGTAGTAACATCTTTTCAGCAAGACAGTGTTTTCTAATACAATAGAAACAAAATAAACATGGCTATCGTGATGAACAGATCTTCCAGGGCTCCAAATACTGCTGTTATTAAACCGCTTACAAATACTAGGTCAAACATAAGAAGACGACCTCAGAGAACTCAGCAAAAGGAGACAAGATACGTTGCACTTCATATCAGCACTGAAGTTCTTTTATGCTATTTAGTACAAAACTTGAAATCTGAAATAGACACATTTCTTAAGGGTTCTCTAGCACTGTTTTCTTCACAACCCCCAACCCGACAGTGTAAAAACAGACCAGAAAGATTTTGCTCCTTTGAGATTTTCTCCAGTAAAAAAACAGGTTTAACCACACAAGATTACTCAAAGAAGGTGTCAAACTGCGTTTCCTAAAGGCATCTGACAGCCTTGCCTTTAAAATTAAGCATTTAAGCAGAAAGCCCTAGTTCACTTGAGAACATCAAACCTCTCATGCTGTTACAACCCCTACATTAAAGGTTTCTGAACCATTGTACACTATTATGTTGTCAACTTACACAACAAATTTCCTTAGACACCTTAAAGCAGATTTCCTTCTCTTAACAATTTTAGTCCTTGTGTAATAAAACCCACTTTAAAAAAATAATATTTTCAGAACTATTAGTGGACTGGTTAGTGGCAAACACAACTGCAACTTTGCCACAGGTTATATCTCAGTTTGCACTGCAGTGTGTTTCATATCGGTTTGTTGCTGATGGTTAGTTGTTTCTTTAGCAGTTTCACCAAGATAACCTACATTAGAAGAAATCCCAGGATAAAGACTGTCATCTGCTACATAACTTAACTGTGGAACATCAGTACTTCGTACAGATGTGGGAGAGAGAGAAATTCCACTAAGTGGGAGTGAGCTCTCAAGACAATCATTTTCTACTTCAGGTAAAGGGCTGACAACAGCAAAACGAGTATGGTAATCACTAGATCCATGACTACAAGATGTTTTCATGCTTTCCATGTCTGAACAGCTAAATTCAGAGAAATGGCTAGAATGTGAGTCTGCTACAGACGGTATACTGCCACTTAATGATGGAGAGTCAAATTCACTTGAATTAGTGCTCTGCTGTTCCAGCAGCTGTGCATCCATGTCCTCTCTTGTTTCATTGATTTTTGTGCTTCCCTTTTTCCGAAGTTTACCCTTGCATTTTTTCCCAGCTGCAGTTTCTTTGGACCACTTGGAGTTGGAGCATTTTGTCTCTGGAGCAGCGACAGAATTGGAACTGGAACAACAACGTCCAGGAGCACTACCATCATCAACACTGCTGCTCCCACTGTTGTGCCTGAATTTAGAAGGTTTTGATTCAATGTCAACTTGTACTTCCATACTACTGCATTCTCTACAAAATGAGAAACAAAAAGCAAGTTAATTTTTCCCTAGCTTTATCAAAAAAACACATCTCACATTTGCTGTTCACAATTCTTTTTATACAGCAGCTGCTACTTTATACTGTCTTTTTTACATCACTTCATATCTAGCATTTAGGTCTGACAATTTTACTTTAAATGTTATTTAAAATAAGAGTCTCCGTGAGCTCTGTGGAAAAGTATTTTTTTAAATACCCTAAAAAACCACGACAAACCAGTGAAAATAAAAGCCAGAAGTACGAAGCCAAGCGCAAAATCACTACCACGAAATGTAGAAATCCAAAAAACACAGTTTAATTAGTGCTTTCGGAAGAAGTAATATCCTTCCTTCTTCAGACAAACCTGTAACTAGTACAACATTCCTTAAATAAACTTTTAGATCATGTGTTCAATTAACTCATTAAATAATTAATTAATATAATTCATTCCTTCTCATTACTTTAAAATATCAGAATAACACGAACATATAATCTAAAGTGTTACAACAAATCTAAAATGAAAGATACATAAAATAGATGTTATAAACCTAATAATGCATGACTAGTGTCCACATTATATTAAAATGTTAAAATGTGTAGTTTGACCCACAAGATTTCTTATATTTAATCTTATATTTAATCTGCATCCCAAGCCAAAAACCAGAAGTGTGTCAGTGGAAAATAATATTTGTATATATATTTTTGTGTGGTGTTATATTAAACTAAACCTTAACTATGTACATCTAAACTTTAAATAAAAACTTTATATGTATATGCTTAAATGTAAATACACACATATATATATATATATATATATATATATATATATATATATGATAACTCATATAATTAAACATATATAAAACACAATAACAAATAAGCCTAACCAGTGCTATATTGTTAATGTGATATTGATATTAATGACTCAAAATATATTGTTGTCACTTCCATTGAAAATTGTTACTTCATAAAATAATTGATAAACTTAATCAAGAGCACAATCCTAAAATATCAATACCTATATGAACCGGCCATGCCTACATAAAATGTGCGTATGGAAACCAAAAAGCCAATCATGCTTGAACAGTACACTAGCTCACTAAAGTGAATAGAGAATATTGAAAAATATATAAAAAAAATTATATAAAAAAATATATATATATAAAAAAATCAATAAATATATATATATATATATATATATATATATATATTTTTTTATATTCTATAAATTAATTAAATAATTTTATTATATTTAGGTTGTAATTTTCTCCCAAATATATTGTATATTATTTACCATAAAACATCACCAATAAATTATACAGAACTCTAAATATCATGTTAACTGTACATGTTAATTTATACTGTATCTCATCTTTTTGATGCTAGATGTTTGAGTATACATGCCAAAGAGACATGTTCATTCAACCCTGGAATAGTGTATGCATAAGTTTTTATCTGCCAGAACAGTTCCTCCTTTTCAAGGAGGATCTGCCACGGTCCTGAATGAATACTATCATTAACGTGTTTTAATACAGTGTATTTAAAAACATGATCTGGCTGCTCCATAATATGGCATGCTAGTGCATTGTTTGTGTCTTTTTTAGAGATGGCGTACTGATGCTCATATATGCGCCTTTTAAAATTATGCTCAGTCTTCCCTATATAGAAGGCTGAGCATAATGAACACTTAGCTGCGTATACTACTGATTTCATGTTACAATTAAAGGTGCCAATAATTTTATATATATTATTATTAATTTCAATAGTAGTACCCTCCTTCACAAAAGCACATTGATGGCAATTGCCACATTTCAGCATACCTTTAGTTCTTTTACTCAAACATCTAGCATCAAAAAGATGATACAGTATAAATTAACATGTACAGTTAACATATTTAGAGTTCTGTATAATTTATTGGTGATGTTTTATGGTAAATAATATACAATATATTTGGGCGAAAATTACAACCTAAATATAACAAAATTATTTAATTAATTTATAGAATATATAAAAAATATATATATATATATATATATATATATATATATATATATATATATATATATTATTTTATACTGATTTTTTTTATATATATATATTTTTTACATTTTACAGATATGAACCAAGACTTCTATTTCTTATAAAATCTTTCCTTTATTAACTGGTTCATTAAACTGGAAGGGTGTAGTAAGGTAAAGTAATAATGTGCACACACGATATGACGCAGAGAGGCAGTAAATAACTGTAAATATACCTGCTATGCTATGCACTATGCTTGTCTCACTCACCACACTGCATCACAACAACTTCACAACCTTCCTGATTACAGCAAAGGCAAAGCAGCAAGTTATTGATGAATAGAGGAATGAATGTCATGGTTCAAGTGGTAGTCCAAAAAACCTGCATGCTTGCTGCTGCAAGTAGTAGTGGGGGCATTGATTGATCAGGGACTGCTGCCTTTCTCCCCTTAGGACAGTTCTTGCACCACACTTTTCATTCAGTATATTTTTTTTGCAACCACGAAAATCTGGTTGCGATAATACGTAAGTACCATTTTTTTATATATATATTTTTTTTATATATTTTTCAATATTCTCTATTCACTTTAGTGAGCTAGTGTACTGTTCAAGCATGATTGGCTTTTTGGTTTCCATACGCACATTTTATGTAGGCATGGTCGGTTCATATAGGTATTGATATTTTAGGATTGTGCTCTTGATTAAGTTTATCAATTATTTTATGAAGTAACAATTTTCAATGGAAGTGACTACAATATATTTTGAGTCATTAATATCAACATCACATTAACAATATAGCACTGGTTAGGCTTATTTGTTATTGTGTTATATATGTTTAATTATATGAGTTATCATATATATATATATGTGTATTTACATTTAAGCATATACATATAAAGTTTTTATTTAAAGTTTAGATGTACACAGTTAAGGTTTAGTTCAATATAACACCACACAAAAATATATATACAAATATTATTTTCCACTGACACACTTCTGGTTTTTGGCTTGGGATGCAGATTAAATATAAGATTAAATATAAGAAATCTTGTGGGTCAAAGTACACATTTTAACATTTCAATATAATGTGGACACTAGTCATGCATTATTAGGTTTATAACATCTATTTTATGTATCTTTTATTTTAGATTTGTTGTAACACTTTAGATTATATGTTCGTGTTATTCTGATATTTTAAAGTAATGAGAAGAAGGAATGAATTATATTAATTAATTATTTAATGAGTTAATTGAACACATGATCTAAAAGTTTATTTAAGGAATGTTGTACTAGTTACAGGTTTGTCTGAAGAAGGAAGGATATTACTTCTTCCGAAAGCGCTAATTAAACTGTGTTTTTTGGATTTCTACATTTCGTGGTAGTGATTTTGCACTTGGCTTCGTACTTCTGGCTTTTATTTTCACTGTTTTTTAAATACCCTGTTTTACACCCTTGCAGACCATTAAAGTATATTATCACTTATTACTTTCCACAGTCATACATGGTGCACAAAACACCAAACAAGATTTCTACCCCCCCAATGACAACATTTTGATCTCCAATTCAAACAAATACTCATAACACGCCTCTGCCTTGTGCTCATACCACTGAAACTTAATGATGAGCTGATGGAACTGAGGTTAATGTGAGGTGCATCCATAGACTTCAATGTAAATATCACTGCGCATGGGTAGAGGTGTGTCCATTAAAATGCATGGACCTCTCCCTTAGGTTGACAATTTATTTGGGCCATGGTTTAAGAAAACATTTGCTAAGCTTTTTATTAATAATATTACTAAAATGATGAAAGCTCTTGCAAAATGCATTGCAGCACTTAACTAAATACAGTAATGCACTTATAAAAACTGCAGCAATATACCAAACTGTTGCTACTAGCCTACTTGCTACCCATCACTGGGGTGAGAGCTGTTTACAGTCATCATACAAATCAACCATGGGAGTTATTGCCATCTTCTAGCCTAACTCTCCCACCACCAATTGGTAACAAAGGCCTTCTACACCTGCTCCAACAGGTATGTGCAGATGGAATTCAGAAGAGCTAACCTCTTCTCTCTCCAGCAGGTGACTGCATCATGGTTAACTAGAGTGGTGCCATCCAGGAAAGGCAAGCTGAAAGCGATTCACTCTGACCTTCTCCCGCATGGCTCCTTCAGCACTTGTCCCAAAATTTTCATCACTGCATAACTCACTGGGTTGGGGAGGTGGTAGAAAGTAAGATAACCACAATAAAGTGGGAGTAACAAATAGCCACCAAGCCCTGATTCTGCCGACTCGCAAAATGACTACATGACTGCTAAAAAAGGATGTGTGGGGGGATACTAAGGTCAGGAAATGGATGAAAACTCCTGTCCTGGCAAGGAGGAGGACTGGCTTCTACCACCTTGTTAAAGAACACACAGCCTTTACTGTTTTTAAAGCAGTAAACCTAGGTCTGAACACCCTTTGTCACAGTAGCCCAAAGTTCTAGATTCTTTATAAGGCAGAAGAGGAAAAATGTTGTGCTCCCTGGACCACCCATCCTCCTCCCCAAGAGGCCACATAAGGAAATAGATCAAAGATGTTTACACAGTAAGCTACTCAGTCATCTGGGAGCCTACAATACACACAAACTTTTTTTAAACATAGTTATTAAATTGTCGTGCAAGACATAGGCACAAATACATGAGTAGAAAAGTAAAACTATATTCATTTCCAATTATATGCATCACACATTATGTTCTAACAATCATGCACTCCAAATTACATACATTGTTCAATTCCTACCTTCCCTTAAACCTCACTCTTCCTCCTGAACATTATTCTGCATGTAAATCTCCAACTAATCCAATTTACTATGTAATTTGCACCTTCTCTTTATAAAGGTCCCATGCTCAAGTTCTTTAATTTCTTATATTTAGGACTTCAATTACAGTTGGTTTAGATGTTGACTTCCATTTTCTACTAATTGTTTTTGGCAGCAAATAGCATTAAACGTAGTAAATTCTTATGTCTAAGGAATTCAGATCCTGTGTCCCAGCTTAAAAGAATAATTTCCTTAGTTACAGCCATTGGCTCCCCAAAAACTGATGACACAAATGCTCAAATAATTTTTAACATCTACCAATTTGTTACATCCCCAGAAGACATGTTCCCAGTTAACTCTTTCCTTTCCCATCACACCTTCAGCATTTGCTATCCACCAGAGGACACATTCTCTTACCTCTGCTTGGATAATAAAATACCCAAGCAAACACTTCCATGCAAAAATCCTAAATCTTCTCGTCTTTGCTGCATATTTGGGAGTCATACACATATCCTCCTATTGTTCCTTTGTAAATTACCTTTCCAGTCTCTCTTCCCAATTCTTCTAACCTCCTCTGATTGATTCCTACAATCGGACAATAACTTATATGCTTTACTGATTATTCCTTTTTTAGTAACAGTTTCTGATCTAGACTCTACCAGATCTGTTATTTCATTTAACACCATCATTTTCTCACTACTTATATTCTCATATCAACCCCTAACAGGGAAAGCAGTCCTGAACCTGCAGTTCAAACTTCTCTGTGGCTTCACCTCACCTCACTCTATTACATATCCCTCTCTAGTTATTTGCTCCCATTACCTTGATTTCCTTGCCAGTTTTCTCCAGTAAATTCCAGTCCCCTCTTGTCTACTTTTATACCCCTACTTGCAGTAATCTTATCAGCAAAATCTCCCTTCTCCATTTTGTGTTGGGATTACTTCTTAAAATACTTTACTATTTTATGAAAAGATTATACTATATGGATTTTATTGTCCTTGAGAATCTGCACCTAAGTTATTACTGTTTTCATTTCTCAACCTTTCCCCTATTTCATCACTCCTTTCCACTTTGATTTATAACTTTGCTTGTGTTATACTTGAGCCTTAAATATGTGGATCTAAAATACCCATTAAAATTGGGTAATCCTAAAACACTTTGTTCTCTGGGAAGGATCAGTTTATCCCTTGTCCTCTCTCCCCCCTTCCAAATAAATTCTTCCAACTTTAATCATCCAGAACTTTAGTTGATAAAAATGAATAAAACAAAAGACAAAAATAACTTCATTGCTTGTACCTTACCATCCATAAACAAGAGCTTCCACTTTCTCAGTTTTTGTACATCATTATAGTCTTCCCACATATGCCTAGCTGCAATAAAAGAATCCTTTTTAATCCATTTACTCTATACACTTGAATAATTCCTTTTACCATGACCCCATATATATCTATACATATATGGGTATTGTTGAACCGTATCAGATCTGGCTACATATTTGCTGTTATAGTTTTTAATTTATCTAAAGACTGAAAAGGTATCAAAATGCTCCATACCACCAAAAAATGTCATTTTCTGGATTTGTCACGTATAAAATATAATTTGTAAATAAAGCTAATTTTCTTGATTACCGTAACAGTTATATCCTTGAATATGCACACATTTTTTTTAAATGTAAAGCAAATAAATGGGAACCAGGCCAACCCCTGCCTGGTTACTCTATTCAAACAAAGCTCGTCAGAAAGGAAACCGGCCACTTAAATTCTTGTCTCTGACTCTTCACATATTCTCGTAATTAACCCTATAAGTCTATCAGGGAATGCAAATGCTTCCACTGCCATACTAATAAAATCCCAGCTGGCTCTTCTTAATGTTGTTTCTGCATTTAGATCCACCAACAATTGTGACATTTTCTTACATTCTGCTCCTGTTCTACTAATGTTGTTGTCAAAAGTCTGCTTTCCCCTCAAGAAAATCACACTGATCCATATCTATCAATTTTGGCAACACCTTTACTATTCCAATAGCTAGTATAGGCAAACACCTTATAATCACAGTTTAAAACTGAAATGTGTCTATATGAAGCTGGATCTGAAGGGTTTTTACCTCTCTGAAAAAGAAGTTATGTACTTACCATACCGTTCCATGTGAGTTGTTGTTCTCGCCTTCATTCTTACTGATGGGCATTATCAGGGACAGACAGCCCAAGGTACCTGGCAGGTACACGAGGCTCAATTGCACATAAATGTCCTAGAGATGAGAGCGGTTCTCTTAGCTTTGCAGTCCTTACGGGAGTACCTGTCTAAGCACAGCAGAACCAAATGAAGCCCTGTCCCTAGAGGTCTTGTCTACTTTGTAGTGAATTATGAAGGTATGTGGCCCTGACCACGTGGCAGCTGCACAGAGACAACAGGTAGTCTGGCCAAAAAGGCTATGGACGTAGAAACAGCTCTAGTTGAATGAGCCTTGACTTTGCTGTCTAAAGAAACGTCTTATCGTGGTATATAAAGGATATACTATCAGAAAGCCATTTAGATAAAGTAGATTTAGATACTGCTGCACCTTTTTGGAATCTAAGGAGGAGACAAAAGTACAGTTGTGTACACTTACCATAAATGTACATGTTCGAGTGTATTCAGTTGCAGTCATTACATTTGGGTTATCTGCTTGTAGGTAGCCCTCAGTCAGCCTTATCACAGTCTTGGGTCCTGCGTCAGTTGCTGTCTCATCTTCCATGACGTCAGGTAGTCAGGGGTATAAAGCATGCAGCAAACGCCATTACATCTGTTTTTCTTCCCCCAGATGTCAGGTGCCCCCATAATGGGAAGCAATTATATATAAGGTTACACCTCCAACAAAAAGCAAATACACCAGAAAGATTTAAGTATAGTAAACAAGAAGAGAGGTACAGTCAATAGAAGTCAGGGGGCTGGAGGGATGGTAACCAGGACTGCAACAGTGAATACACTAGAACATCTAAATTTATGGTAAGTGTACACAACTGTACTATGTTCTTCGTTTTTCACTATTGCAGTCATTACATTTGGGTAGAATCTCAAAGCTATGGTTGGGAGGATGGAATTATACAGCATTAGTAGCAGCTATAAGGCCCTGCACGACAGCAGTGGCAAAGCCTGCTCTGGATTTAGAGAAGAGAGGTAAATGGTAAAGTTTGAATGTATGAACTGAGCTCCAGGTAGCAGCTTCTAGAACGTCTCAGATAGGAACCCCTCTGAGAAAGGCTGCAGAAGTAGATGCAGCCCTGGTGGAATTGGATCTGATCCCCTTGGGGACAGGTTTACCATGGTGCATGTAGCAGAAACAAATACAATGGATTACCCATTTGGAAATAGTCCGCTTTGAAATAGCCTTTCCCTCTGCCCCTGCAGCAAATGCCACCAGTAATTGCTCAGATTTTCTTAGAGATTTTGTCCTGTTTAAGCAGAATCTTAGTTGTCTGTGTACATCCAAAGAATGCAGAATCCGCTCTCCCTTGTTCTGTGGATTTGGGAAAAAAGTTGGCAGATAAATGGTCTGATTAAGAGCCACACTAGATACCACTTTAGGCATAAAGGATGGATTGGTCCGGAGAGCCACCCTGTCTGGGGTAAAAGATAATAAAAGGCTCCACTGCCATGAGAGCCTGTAGTTCTGAAATCCTTATAGCTGAAGTGACTGCTAAAAGAAAAGCTGTCTTCCAAGAGAGACATTTTATGTCTGCAGTAGCAGCTGGTTCAAAAGGAGGTAGGGTGAGTTTTTCCAGCACAAAATTGTGGTCCCATGCAGGAGTTGGTGCTCTCCTGGGAGGTCTCACATTTTTGGCCCCTCTGAGGTACTGCTTTAGCAGTGGATGAGAAAAGAGAGGGGGCTCTGTATTGTAATGAGCCGAAATGCCAGAGGCATGGATTTTTATGGAAGAAAAAGATAGGCCCTTGTGAAGCATCTCAGTTAAATATTGCAGAATATGAGAAATATTGGGCATTGATGTGTTTATTCCTTGTGCTTGGTTCCAGGCACAGAATCTTTTCCATTTATCAGCATAAGATTTTCTAGTACTAGGCCTTCTAGCCTCCAAAATGACATCCATCACAGGTTTGCTGAGAGATGTAACTGGTGAAATTAGTTGATTAGCCATGCTGCAAGATTCAGAGTTTGGAGCGGAGTGTGCAGAATTTGATAGTTCTGCTGAGACAGTAGATAAGGTGTCAGAGGCAGGTACCACGGAGGAAGATGTGACATACTGTGTAGGAGTGGGTACCAGTGTTGGCGAGGCCAGACTGGAGCAATCAGAATAATTTTCGTTTTTTCCTGTCGGACTTTTAATAAGACCTTGGAGAGCAGAGGGGGAAAGGCATAGAGTGACATGTTTTTCCAGCTGAAGGATAGAGATTCCACTTTCCAAGCTTTTTTGTGATGGACTCTTGTGCAGACTTTGACCAACTGATAGTTTTGAGGTGAGGCAAAAAGATCTGTGTCTGGGCTCCCCCATTTGCGTGTCAACATTCTGAAGATTTGTGGATCCAGTTTCCATTCGTGTGGGTCCATAAGATTTCTGCTTAGGTCGTCTGACAGAGTATTTTGCTTTCCTGGCAGGAATTGAGCAGCTTGTAGATGTATTTGGTTTAAGTCAAGGCTGTGTTCCACAAAGCCATGGCTAGTCTGCAAAGGGGGTAGGAATGGGTACCCCATGCTTGTTTACGTACCACATAACTGTGGTGTTGTCCGTCCTTATCAGTAGTTGTCCTGGATGAAGAAAGTCCTTGAAGGCTGTCAGAGCATTCTGTACAGCTAGCATCTCTTTCTGGTTGATATGTAGGTGCATTTTATTTAGGCTCCATTTGCCCTGAATGCATCCCCCTGCCAGATGCGTCCCCCACCCAAGCATAATCTGATGCATCTGTAGTCAGGGTTTGGGTGGCAGGGGGTGGAATGAATGACAGTCCCTTGTTTTGGTGACAAGCCTCTGCCCACCATAGGAACTCTTGCTGCAGGCAAGGAATGATAGGAATCGTTTCCAGGCTGTGACAATGTTGACTCCATAAGCTTTTTAGGTACCATTGAAGTTTCCTCATATGCAGTCTTGCATATGGAATTAGTAGAATGCAGGAAGCCATGAACCCCAAGGCCTGTAGAATTTGTCTTGGAGATAGCTAGGTTTTTGTGGCAACTTGTTTGAAGTAAGTCATCAATTGAATTTGTTTTTCTGGCATGAGGTAAGTCATCTGTGCAGTTGTATTCAAGCTTGCACCCAGGAATGTAATTTTTTGAGAGGGCACCAGTTGTGATTTCTTTTCGTTTATGGTGTACCCTAGACAAGTTAGAAGCCTTTTTACAAACGCCAGATGCTGTAGAAAAGTGTCCTTGTTTTCTGCCTGAATTAGACAATCGTCCAGATAAGGATAAATTTGAATGTTTCTTTGTCTGCAAAATGCAATTATGGGTGCCAGGCACTTTGTGAAGACTCTGGGCGCAGTAGATAAGCCAAAGGGCAGTGCAGAGAACTGGCAATGCAAATAGCCTGCTTTGAATCGGAGGTATCTTCTGCAAGATTCCCTGATTGGGATATGCAGGTAAGCTTCTTTTAGGTCTAGAGTTACCAACCAGCCATCCTTGCCTAGCATAGGCAGTAACTGTTGTAGAGTCAGCATCTTGAATTTTGGAATGTCCAGGAATGTATTTAGAATGGATAAATCCAGAATTGGACGCCATTATTTGTCTTTTCTGGGTACCAGGAAAAGTCTTGAATAAAAACCTTGTCCCTTTTCCTTTTCTGGTACTGGTTAAATAGCCCCCATATTCATGAGGGACATAACTTGTTTCTGGGCCTCTGCCCAATGATTTGGAGGCAGATCTGGCCATCCGTTTGGGATTGGCAATGTGTGGAAATGAAATCTGTATCCCTGGGATACTATATTTAAGACCCACTTGTCGTGGGTAATTAGATGCCAATTTCGTGCATGAAGTGCCAGTTTCCCCCCCAAAGGGGCTGCCAAAAGATAAGTGCTTGGTGATGGCAGAGGAAAGTAATTGAGACTGTTTACCGTATGGAGGTGCCTTGTTACTTCCAGATTTGGAAGTGGAGGCACCCCATTGTTTTGTTCTGTAAGTTCCTTGTGACTGAAACCTGGAGCCTTTGGAGTGTCTGGGTTTGGCCTGAGCGGCTCTGGTGGGTACTGGAAAGGACCAATTCTTAGTAGGCCAGTGCCTACTGAACCTGGGCAGCTGCACTTGTAGGAAATCTTTTACAGTCTGCATAGATTTTAGCTTTATCTTCCATCTTTTTCAAAACTTCTTCTGCATTATTACCAAATAGACTGTCCTGTTGTAAATGAGCATCCAACAATTTTGCTTTAACATAATCAGATAGATTTTGCTTCTTGAGCCAAGCATGCCTTTTTATCACAGATCCAGTTACAGTGGCCCTGCAAGAGGCTTCTAAGGAATTAAACCATGTTGCAAAGTATGCTTTCCAACTTGTTCAGCTGAATGCAATAAATCTTGTAACTCTATTTTCCACACAGTCAGAAATCAACATCATTTTGACATGCTGCTGCTATTTAAGCATATGAAATTGACAGTTTAAAGCCCTGATTGCCAAGGTTGCAGACGTGAAAACCTTCTTACCCCATCTATCCAGCGCCCTGCAGTCTCTATCAGAAGGGGTAGGATTTTTAGCAGTAGAAGCCTTAACACCCTTGGGACCCTGAGAAATGGTTTCAGGGTCAGTAGTAGGATTTTTAAAAAGGAATTTGTGGGAGTCAGGAACCCTGTAATATCTGTCTGGCTTACTAGGAGCCGGAGGCAGGGAATCATGAGCCATGCTGAATTATGAGAAAACATCAACAATGTCTAGAACAGGAGGTATAGCCAAAGGCCTATGCTGAGGAAGAAGGAAATCCCTAAGCCTCTTTTCAGATTCTGAAAAATCCTGACTCTCCCAGTGAAAATGTTCCCTTAAGGTATGCAAAGTTTCTCCAAAAGAAAAATCCTCAGGAGAAGCAGCAGAAGGGATGGATTCTTCTGCATCAGAGTCCTCATAAGGTGGAACAGATAATTCCTAATCAGAAGAAATGGAAACCTGATCTGAAGATTCATAATTAGTGCCTTGCCTAGGCCTCTTAGCAGGAGGGGGATGGGAACCCCTGATCAAGGTAATTAAATCCTCAGCCATTTTGATCATTTGTTTTTTTAGGCATAGGGGCCTGTGTACGTGGCCCAAGCGTCAGTTTTTTAGACATAGAAGTTGATTTTGGCCTAGGTTTTGAAGATGGTGTTGGTTTAATATACAAATCTTTATTAGGCCTGAAAACACCCTCAGAAGCCGGTGCCTGCTCAGCGGCTCCGGAACCATCTACGGTAGAGACATCCGCGGGCTCAATACTTAGTGACTTGCGGCATACCAGACTCTGAATGGGCCTCGGTAGAGGCCTGTGAATCAAAAGTAGTGGGCATCAGGGGCTGCAAAAGCACCTCACCAAGTACCGGCGAACCGGCGACTGGCTTAGGAGAAGCTTCGTCATCAGTTTTGGAGCTCGACGGTCTGTCTCTGTCTTTTTCTTTGCGTTTTATGTGTATTCCAGTAGTCGGATTGCTAACAGACGACATTTCTGGATAGTTAAATCTTGAGCCAAAATATTTAGATGCAAAAATATACCGACGCTTAATAGTGCGTTGGTTAAATTTAGCACAAAACCGACAGCAAGGCACGTTGTGGTCAGGGCCTAAGCAAGGAATATAGTACAAATGAAAATCCTTATGAGGTATTTGCTTCCCACAAGTAATACAATTATTAACTTTTACTGACATTGGTAAGGTGCAAGAAAAAGTTTCCCCAACGGGGTACTTAGTTTTAGGCTGAAGACTTCAGTTCTGAAACTGAAACAAAAATTTCCAGAGTTGGCCGACTGGCACTTGCCAACTGCTTCTGCTTCGGGCACCACACGGCAAGAAAGACTGATGAAAATGGCATCGGCTGCATGTTTTATACCCCTGACGTCATGGAAGAAGGGACAGCAACCGACGCAGGACCCAAGACTTTGTTAATCGGGCCGACCGAGGGCAACCTGCCAGCAGATTACCCAAATGTAATGACTGCAACAGTGAAACACGAAGAACATCTCCAGGTAGCAGCTTCTAGGATGTATGATGTAGGATGGATCTAGGATAGAGACACAATTGTAATTTTGTAGTTACTCCTAGTATGCCTTCTAATTCAGGGTTTAATGGCGCTAGACCTAAACAACAAAGGAATGTCCATAAATTTAATACAAGATCTAAAAATTTTCAATAGAGGAGGCAACTGGTTATAGTGTACTTTTAAGTCACCCAGTTTCCCCCTCCTTTGACACACACGAAGCAAATTCTGATACTGGTTCTGTGGATGAACCCGAAGTTCTGATTGATGACTTTGAAGTTCTGGGTGAGTCATTAAAACCTATTATAATGTTGATCCGTTTGGGTCAAACTTGAAACACAAAAGCAAAATCACCTCCCCAAACAGTTCCTTCCACACATTGCTGATAGCAGTTGTTGTGTGGAAGGAACTGTTTGGGGAGGTGATTTTGCTTTTGTGTTTCAAGTTTGACCCAAACGGATCAACGTTCTTTTTCCGGAGTTGCCTATGGATTCCACCAACAACTCGACAGTGGAGACTGTATCTAATCCAGGTTCGGAAATGGACCAATTAAAAGCAGAAGTTTCCGCTTTACGTAATGAGGTCTCCAAACTAGCAGAACTTTTCAGCAAGATCCCCGGCTTGATCGACTCTCGGGTAAACATTTTGACCACCGAGAACGACAGGAATGTTTTGCAAAATGCCGTTAACCATAACGGCAATACAGTTCAGTCTGGTTCAATTTTCACTAGGAATAGGACACCGGAGACATCGTCACCAGGAATACCTAATGGGCAGAACACGGGCCTTGTACAGGGACCTGCTATAGATTTACCATGTCTTTCGGCTTCAAATTTCAACAACAAAACGGCAGGGACTGATTTTACATTTGATTTTTCGTTCGGTAACCTGTCTGAGGAAATGAAAAGAGTGGGTACTAGACCGAAAAACACCCAGCCTGTCAGGACTTATGCAAACATTACCAGTAACAATAAAAAGGACAAAGGTACTGTTGTTTATTCTAATAAAGACCAGAAACATAATATTTTACAAGAGTTTCTTGGTCAGGACTGTAATTTTGAAAATATTAATAATGATAGTAGTTATAAATACAAAGGCACTTTAAAGGACTCTATTTACTTGTTTGGAAAAAAACTTAATATGGTTAATGGTTTGAAACTTGACAATGCTTACTTAAATTTTTGTATTTCTATTAACATTGTACCTATGGGGCTGCGTTTTTATAAATTACCACTGGGAATTGACATAGACAATGATGTTAAAATGGATTTTAATTCCCTTTTTGATAATTTTGGGTTTGAATACATGAGATTGGTGATTAAATACAATGACATGAAGTTGTGCAAACTGTTAACTGATGTGGAGAAATTACATAATGCTATAACACAAGATTTAGCATTTCCACAATGGGAAAATTTATTTTATAAACAATTTGACAGTGCAGACTTTAGGGCAAAGAAGGCCCATGAACGTAAACAGAAAAAGTTAGACAGAGACAGGGAACAGTACAAAAGTCACACTAATTACAGATGGAATAGTTTTCACCAAAATTGTGATGAGCACACTCAAGAATATGACAAAACATATATAAATAGGGAATATGAATCTGATCAGTTTTTTCACAAACAAGGGGGAAGGCACTTTGGGAAGTGGAAAAAAGGGGGAAAATGGAAAAAGAAATATTAACATCTGAAGGTCAACATCCCTTTAATTCTAGCAATGACCCAGTCTGTAATGATAATTCTAACATTATAGTTACAAACAAAATTATATGTACTTACAATAATTTTAAAATATATAATTACAGTAATTTGCAATTAGATAAAACGCATTTTAGTTTATTATCTAAAGGATTTAAATTTATTCCTACCCCTAAATATAATATGGTTAACAATATATTAGAGTTTAAAAAATATGTCAGAAAATTAAATTTGTCTATGATGTTTGGAAATAATGAACGGGAACCAGCCATTGGTGTAGACTCCTTAAAAAAGAAAAGTAGTTTTATACCTATAAGTAACCCTAGTATTCAGAAGTTTGACAACAAAGTTACTAGAGACTTATATGCAGTTAGTCATATATCTAAGGGGCAAAAAGTTAAATCCAACTTAACTAAGAAGGAGACTTTAACTCTATCTGAGTTGCAGAACAACAGCAACATTAGAGTTATGAAGCCGGATAAGGGGGGAGGCATAGTCATCTATGATGCCAACACATATAGTGGAATTATACATAAAATTCTGTACGAATCAGGCAATTATACATCTATCTCACAGAATGAGATTAATATAGCCTATAGAAGAATAGACATGTATTTAGAGGAATATTTCTTAGATCAGAGAATTTCAGAAGATCTATACCACTACATGTCTGTGGACCATCCCACTATGGCAACCATTGTGGGTATTCCTAAGGTCCACAAAGATTTTACTAACCCCCCTTTCCGGCCGATTATCTCCGGAAGTAAGTCAAAGACTTTTCCTATTGGAAAAGTGATAGACAATATGTTGAAACCCCTATATGAGAATGTTAAACACATGGTAAAAGATTCGTGGGACTTTTTGAAAAACTACCCTGTTTCCAAATACAATACAAGTATTATCTTTAGTAGTATAGATGTCATTGACCTATTTAGTAGCATTCCTATTGAGGAAGGACAAGAAGCATTTATCAACTGCTTAAGAAGACATACTGATTTATCCTGGGACACTATTACACTATTAGGGGATCTGATGTCTATTGTGCTGGAAAATAACTTTATATATTTTGAGGGAGAACTTTTCAAGCAGACCAGGGGAGTAGCTATGGGTGCTGCATGTGCACCCATATTTGCTAACCTGGTCATGCTTGAATGGGAGGACACTCATATTTTCAGCAGTACATTTTATAAGTCCATTTGCTATTACTCAAGATTCTTGGATGACATCTATATTATGTGGGAAGGTGAAGAAAATTCTTATTTTGACTTTATTGCATACATTAATTCTAGCAGTGAATATTTAAAATTCACTGAAGTACATAATAATCAGGGGGTTCCTTATTTGGATACACTGGTTTCTGTTAACAATGGATGTTTAAAGTCTAATATTTACAGAAAAAACACTTTTTCGAACTCATACATAGATTTTTACAGCTATCATCCGAGAAAGATGAAGTGTAATATATACAAAGGTCAATGCATTAGAGCTATGCGAATGACGTCTGAATATGACGACATGATTAAAGAGATAGGATATATTACTTCTTTATTTTTAGAAAGAGGGTATGCAACAGATTTAATGGATGACATATCTAGATATATATTAGAACAGAGAGATGGCAGATATACCTCATTACTGGGAATGAACATCCCCCATTTAAGACAAGACCAACTAAGTAATGAGATGACAACAAGAGTCATTAATAAATATAAAAAGGCTTATATTATTGAATTTGGACCCTTTACTAATATAATTAAGGATACCATAATTAATAATTGGCATATTTTAACAACTGAACAAGAGATTTTGGAGAAGGTTGGTAGTAAACCAATATTCGTTAACAGGATGGGAAGGAATTTAAAGCATTTATTAGAATTACCCAAACATGGATCGAATGAATTTAACACACATACCAGTAAGTGTGGGGCATGTAACCAGTGCAGTTATATTAATGAAAACAGTCCTATTAAGTTATTGAATACAAATGGCACTAGGATATTTACATCTAAAGGGAATTGCCAAACTAAGATGCTGGTGTATATTGCTTCTTGCACGGTCTGTCCTGCATTTTACATCGGGAAGACTGAGAGGCATTTTAAGCAAAGAATTTACTCCCATACTTATTGTATCAGAAGGGGAGACAACAAAAATGCTTTAGCCAGACATACTATTGATAAAGGGACTGAGCACACCTTTAAGTTTTCCATTATAGAGACTATAAAGAATAACCCAAGAGGGGGCAACACCAGGAACTACCTTGCCTATAGGGAACTGTACTGGCAGGTGTACACAGATGCCACTTTCCCACCTGGTTTAAACGACTATATGTCCATAAAACCCCTATTGATGTTAAATGAAAGAAATTGATTTATATACCATGCACCTGATGAGTGCAGCAAGCAGCCCATTTTTCATACTCATGTTACATGAGTGAAATACAATATATTTTTAGGTTTATTGTTCAAATTTTCTTGACAGTTTCACATTATTATATTTAAATACAATTAAATAAAGTTTGCACAGTGTCCTATATAATATTGGAATATATTTAGATAAAAATCAGTTTAATAATAAGCATTAAGACAAATAGATCATACTATTTGTGTCTGTTTTTTAACATATTTTTAAGATGTTATATTACTTTAATTTGAAATTTTTAAATAGCGCTTTTTGGCGCCAATTTCAACTATATATGTTTGTAAATGACTGATTTTATTTGTTCTGAGGAAGCTCGCTGTGGTTGCGAGTGAAAGCGCTAAACCAGGATTATTGTATGATATTAAATTTGTTCTTTTTTACCATCCGGTGGATTTATTTTGCTGATAGCTGTTATTTTGCTGATAGCAGTTGTTGTGTGGAAGGAACTGTTTGGGGAGGTGATTTTGCTTTTGTGTTTCAAAACCTATTATAATGTTTAATAGCAATAAGGACTTCAAAGTTTATAATTTTTCCTCTTGTCCACTGTCTAATGACCTTGTAGATTTATTATCTAAGGGGACCACTTATGTTCCTTATACTAAACTCAATGTTACACCTGTGATTATGGATCTCAAAAAATATACCAGAAAATTGAACTTTCAATATTTATTGGGTAACACCAACAACGTAGGTTCTCTAGGCGAGTATAGTATACCTAGTACATTTAATCCACCACTTCACCCTGTTATACAAACTTTTGAGAATGTCTGTGAGTTAGATTTGAGATTCCTGGCTAATGTAAAAAGGAAAGTATCCAGTAACCAGGATGACCTGGATCTAATCAAACTTGTTCACTCACAGAAAATTAGATTATGTAAACCAGATAAGGGGGATGGTATGGTTATTTTTGACATTGATGACTATAATCACAGAATGAGTTTTTTACTCAAAGGTGATGCTTATGCCATTAGTTCTAGGTCGGAGGTAAACTCTGCTTATGGGTTAGTTAAAACTTGTATCAATGATTTATTCATTGAGGGACACATTGACAGTGAACTTTTAAATTATCTAACCACTTCATTTCCTGTCTACCCTAGTTTCTTTGGAATTCCAAAGATTCATAAAGATCTGCACGAACCACCTATGAGACCATTGGTGGATGGCAGGGGGTCACCATTATATGTTTGTGCTAAAGTAATAGATGTCACACTACAGAAAATAGTTACTCAAGAAAAACAAATCTGTAAAGATTCCTGGTCTTTCTTGGGTGAGATTAATAAACTGAAATTTGAAAGAGATTCTAATTTTTTTAACAGTGGATGTAAAGGACTTGCACACCTGTATTCCCCATGACACTGCCATTGAATGGGTTACACTTATGATGTACAAATACCAACTTCCAAAAAGGGAAATTTATTTAGTGTCTGAACTTTTAGACCTTGTCCTTTCTTATAATTTTTTCATGTTTGAGTCTCTATTTTACAAACAGAAAATAGGAATAGCTATGGGCTCACCGTGTGGAGCTAGCGTAGCTAACCTAGTAATGGCCTTTTGGGAATCTGACTTGGTCTTTAAATCTAATTTTTACAAGGAATCAGTTGTTTTCTATACTAGATTTCTGGACGACATCTTTATGTTGATCAGAGGCAATGACCAAACTGCATCCCATATAGTTGACTTTCTTAACGAGTGTACTGATTTCCTTGAGTTTACCTACACCTTCGACCAGCTTGCTATCCCCTATTTGGACATTATGTTATCTAAAAGCTTGGATCTAAATTGTTATGTTTCAAGAGTTTATCGTAAAAAAACATATTCCAACTCTTTCCTTCACTTTTCAAGTTGTCATCCATTTCATCAAAAGAAGGCTGTTGTTAAAGGGCAATTAGTCAGAGCGGCCCAGATTGTAACTCTCAATAAAGAGTTTGATGAGGAATGTTTGTTTCTAAAATCAGCTTTCTTGAAGAGGGAGTACCCGGTTGAGCTCATTGACGAAATTATAGCCGAGGTCAAATTTAAAAGGGAAACTAACCACTTCAGGCCTTTATTGGCTATACAAAGTTCATGCCCTCAAAGCCTATTAGACAACTTGGAGAGAGAAGGTTTTGATCAGGTTCATTTGAAACACAACATTATTTGTTTAAAGGACGTTGAAATTGGCCACTTGTCTGACCATAGTTTAAACACCGATATAAATCTTGAAGGTCCATTTAATATTTCCAAAACTGATAGAAATAGAGTTGTGTCATTTACCACCACATATACCAAATTGAGTCCTGAATGTATTAACATCTTGAACAAAAATTGGAATTTGTTAAAAAACAACACATCTTTAATAAATAAATTAGGTCATAAACCTAGTGTCACATTTAGGCGTGGTTTGAACTTGAAGGACTCTCTGAGATTTCAGTCTGACTCGGTGAGAAAGTCAACAGGGATGTTTAAATGCGAGTCATGTAGTATGTGCAAACATGTATTGGTTAGCAGCACATTTACTTTGGACAATGTACTATATAAATTAAGTGACAAATTTAATTGTAATTCCAAAGGTATAATCTATCTGGCTAAATGTTCACTATGTGCCGCCTTCTATGTGGGCAAAACTGAGCGTAGACTCAGAGATAGGGTGTACGAACACATCTATGCTGTTACCCACCAGAAGACGGACAATGCATTGGCTAAACATATTATGTGTTTCCCTGACCATACATTTAAATTTTTGATCATTGATTAAAAATTAACCCTAGAGGGGGCCCTTATTCATTAAAATTGCTGGAGCTTGAATTAAAATGGCAAATCAAATTAAACGCTAGCAACTATCCAGGTCACAATGAAGCTTTATCAATAGGTGTCTTATTAAAGTTAAGAAGCTTGGTGAGATAATTAAATGTAAGACTAAAATTTATTATTTTATATATATTACACTATATAAATAACTTAAAAATTAAAAATTATTTGAATAAATTTAGTAAATACAGTTAATTATTTGTGAACCATTTTGGCCTTATGAAGTTTCTTGGAATTTTTTGAGAAATATATTCAGATTTTAGGACTATATATGTTGTTGAATTTGACCATTCCTTTGGTTATTTTACTTGGCTTTATTTTTTGACAATTTCTAACTTAGTCAAGTTATGAATTTCATTTTTATTTTATTTTTTTATTTTTTAACCTTTATAATTAGAGGTATCTAGTGTTTTTTTGGCCTAATTGAATAAATTAATATATACCTGTACTTTTTAGGGGTTTAAATGAAGTCTTTTGATAAAATGGGTGGAAGTTACTGTTATTTCCATAGAGACCCATTGTTTCAATGTCATGGTGCATCTTTCTTAGTAACATACCCTTAGGCTTAAAGATTGTGTTTTCAGTATGATTAAGTAATTACTTAATTAATTAAATCATTGATTAATTTTGGCGCCTTTTATTGTATAAAAGGAATGAGATGTATTTGTATTCTGAAGAAGGCTGTTTTATTGCGAGCCGAAAAGCGCTTTAATTAAATTACACTGTGTTCCTGTGCTGACTGGTCGTGGATCTTATTTCCTAGTTTTAGCTTCTAGGATGTCCCTGGTAGGAACACCTCTGAGAAAGGCTGTAGAAGTAGATGCAGCCCTGGTGGAATGGGGTCTTATCCCCTGTGGGGTAGGTTTTCCATGGTGCTTATAGCAGAAATGAATGCAATGGCCTACCCACTTAGAAATGGTTTGCTTTGAATGGCCCTCCCCTCTGCCCCTGCAGCAAAGGTAACCAGCAGCTGTTCAGATTTCCTGAGAGGCTTAGTCCTGTCCAAGTAAAATCTAAGTTGTCTGTGCATGTCCAATGATTGCAGTATTCGTTCCCCTTTGTTCTATGGATTAGAAAAGAAGGTTGGCAAATGAATGGACTGATTAAGGGCCACACTGGATACCACCTTGGGTAAGGAAGGGTTGGGTCCTGAGGGACACCCTGTCCGCATGAAAGATGATGAAAGGCTCCATTGCCATGACGGCCTGTAATTCAGACACCCTTCTTGCTGAAGTGATGGCTAGAAGGAAGGCTGTTTTCCAAAAAAAGAATTTCAATTCTGCAGTTGCAGCTGGCTCAAAGGGAGGTAGAGTTGGCTTTTCCAATACAAAGTTAAGGTCCCAGGCTTGAGTAGGGGCTCTCCTGGGTGGTCTTAAGTTTCTGGCCCCTCTGAGGAATTGCTTCAGCAGTGGGTGAGATAAGAGGGGTGGCTCCGTATTATAACGTGCTGAAATGGCCGAGGCATGAATTTTAATAGAAGAGAAGGAAAGTCCCTTGTGAAGCATCTCTGTCAAATATTGAAGAATATGTGGTAAATTGGGCACACTTGTGCCCATCCCCCGAGTTTGGCTCCAGGAACATAATTTTTTCCACTTTTCAGCATAGTATGTTCTAGTACTAGGCCTCCTTGCCTCCAGAATGACATCCATCACTTGCTTATTGAGGGCTGGTAATGGAGAGCTCAGGTAATTAGCCAGGCTGCAAGGTTCAGGGTTTGAAGCTGGGGGTGTAGAATCTGGCCCTCCTGCTGGGACAGCAGGGAAGGTTTCTGCGGCAGGTGCCATAGTACCAGCAGTGACACTGCTCAAGAGGGGGTACACCAGTGTTGGCGTGGCCAGTCTGGTGCAATGAGTATTGTCCTTGGTTTGTCCTTTTGACCTTTAGTAGAACCTTGGAGAGGAGAGGCAGAGGGGGAAAGGCATAAACTGAGGTTTTTCCAGGTGAAGGACAGGGCATACACTTTCCAAGCTTGTCTGTGGGGAGTCCTTGTGCAGAATTTGTCCAATTGGTAGTTCTGAGGGGAGGCCAACAGGTCTATCTCTGGGCTCTCCCATTTGTTTCTCAAAATGCTGAACATCTTTGGTTCCAGTTTCCACTTGTGTGGGTCCATGAGATTTCTGCTTAGGTCTGCCAGTGTATTTAGTTTGTCTGGCAGGAATTGAGCTTGTAGGTGCACTTGGTAGCTCAAGGCTGTGTTCCACACAGCATGGCTAGTCTGCAGAGAGGGTATGAGTGGGTTTCCCCCTGCTTATTTATGTACCACATAACAGTGGTGTTGTCTGTCTTTACCAATAATTGTCCTGGAAGAATGTGGTCCTTGAAGGCGGTCAGAGAATTCTGTACAGCCAACATTTCTTTTTGATTGATATCCAGGTGCATTTGACTCCGGTTCCATTTGCCCTGAATGCACTGCCCTTTCAAGTGAGCACAGTCATGCTCATGCATGGTCCGATACGTCTGTTAGGGTTTGGGCAGCACTGGGTAGAGTGAATGGCATTCCCTTGTTGTGGTGGCAGGCCTCTGCCCACCAAAGGAACTCTGTCTTTATACAAGGAATGATAGGAATCATTGATTCCAGGTCCTGAGAATGTTGACACCATAGGCTTTTTAGATACCATTGTAGTTTCCTCATATGCAGTCTTGCATATGGAATTAGTAGAATGCAAGAGGCCATGAACCCCAGGGCTTGCAGTATTTTCCTTGCAGATAGCTGGGTCTTTGTGGCCAGTAGTTTGAAGTAGGCTGTCAAATAAACTTGTTTCTCTGGCATCAGGTAGGCCATCTGGAAGCTGTATTCAAGCTTGCTCCCAGGAATACAATTTGTTGGCAGGGTACTAGGTGTGATTTCTTTTCATTTATGGTGTACCCCAGTGAGGTTAGCAGTTTATTTACAAATGCCAGATGATTTAATAGCATGCCCTGGCTTTCTCCCTAAATTAGACAATCGTCCAGGTATGGGTACATCTGAATATTTCTATGCCTGCAGAATGCAGTGACTAGAGCTAGGCACTTTGTGAATACCCTGGGTGCAGTAGATAAGCCAAAGGGCAGTGCAGAGAACTGATAGTGCATGTAGCCTGCTCTGAAGCATATGTATTTTCTGCAAGATTCCCTTATTGGGATGTGCAGGTAAGCTTCCTTTAAATCCAATGTTGCCAACCAGGCATTTTTGCCTAGAATGGGAAGCAGCTGATGAAGAGTTAGCATTTTGAATTTTGTAATTACCAAAAAGGTGTTTAGGATACACAGGTCTAGGATAGGATGCCAGGAATTGTCTTTTCTGTGCATCAGAAAAAGTCTTGAGTAAAAACCTTGCCCCCATTCCTCTTCTGGGACAGGTTGAATAGCCCTGATAATTAGAAGAAAGAGAACCTGCTTTTGAGCCTCTGCCCACTGATTTGGGGGTAGGTCTAGCCAACTGTTTAGGGTTGGTAAGGAGTGAAAGTGGAATCTGTATCCTTGGGAAACTATATTTAAGACTCATTTGTCTTGGGTAATGAGTTCCCAGTTTTTTGCATGCAGGGTGATCTTTCCCCCTAATCAGCTGAGCAGGGCTTGGAAGGTTTAAGGTGAAGTCATTGTGACAGTTTACCATAGGGGTGTCTTACTACTTCCAGCTTTGGAAGTGGGAGCCCCCCACTGCTTAGGCCTGTGAGTACCTTGAGACTGAAGTCTGGGTGGTCTGCTGTTCCTGGGTTTGGACTGAGAAGGCCTGGAAGAGACAGGAAAGGACCAATTCTTAGAAGGCCAGTGCCTACTAAATCTGGGAGGCTGTACTTGCAATTAATCTTTAACATTTTGTATAGATTTGGCTTTTTCCTCCACCTTTTTAAGTATTTCTGCTTTGTTGCCAAACAGGCGGTCTTGGTTTAAGGGAGCATCCAGTAATTTAGCTTTAACATGATCTGGCAAAAAGTTTGCTCCTTAAGTCAAGCATGCCTTCTAAGTACAGACCCAGTGACAGCAACCCTGCAAGATGTCTCTAAGGAATCAAAACCACATTGCAAAGTATGTTAACCAACTTGTTCAGCAGAATGCATTAAATCCTGCAATTCTTTACTTTCAGCACAGTCAGAAATCAACATAATTTTCTGTTTAAGTAATCCAATAATATGCTGCTGATACTTTTACATATGAAACTGACATTTTAAGGCCCTTCTTACTCCATCTGTCCAGGGCCCTGAAATCTCCATCAGAGGGGGTAGGGATTTTGGCAGTAGTAGACTTAATGCCTTTGGGTCCCTGTGAAATGGTCTCTGGATCCGCAGTAGGATTCTTAGAGAGGAACTTGTGAGAGTCAGGTACTCTGTAATACCGGTCAGGTTTCCTGGGAGCCGGAGGTAAAGTGTCTGGGGCCAGGCTAGATTACAAGAAGACATCATCTACAATGTCCAGTACAGGAGGGATAGCTAAAGGCCTGTGTTGAGGTAGGAGTAAGAATTCCCTAAGCCTCTTTTTGGAGTCAGAGTAAACCTGGCTTTCCCAATGGAAATGCTCCCTAAGAGTATGCAAAGTTTCACCAAGAGAGAAATCTTCTTGAGGGCAAGCTGAGGGAATGGAGTCCTCTGGATCAGAATCCTCACAGGTAGATAAGGGCAAATCCTGGTCATCAGAAGAAACAGAAATTTCAGAATCCTGATCAGAAGAATCAGAAGGAAAATCAGTTCTAGGTCTCTTAGAGGGAGAAGGGTGGCTTCTCCTGATTAGAGTAATAAGGTCTTCAGCCATTCTTATTTGTTTTTTAGGCACAGGGGCCTGACCATATGGTCTGGGCATCCGTTGTCTAGGAGTGGATCGAGTTTTAGGCCTTGAAGAAGAAGATGGCGTCAGTTTGATATGCAAGTCAGTAGGCCTGAATACACCCTCAGAAGCCGGTGCCTGCACAGTGGCTCCGGACCCATCCACAGATTCCATAGTCGAAGAAGCATTCCCATGGCATACCGGACTCTGAATGGGTCTCAGTAGAGGCCTGCAAATCTGAAGTAGCTGGTATCAGGGGCTGTGAAAGACCCTCACTGAGTACCGGCGAACTGGCGACTAGCTTAACTGAAGCGTCATTGGCAGCTTTGGACCTATGCGGTCTGTCTGTCTTTATCTTTACATTTTTTCGGAATGTCGGTAGTCGGATGGCTTACCAAAGCCATTTCTGGATAATTGAACAGAGTACCAAAATAGTTAGATGCGAAAATGAACAGACGACGAATAGTTTGAGGATTGAATAAGGCACGAAACAGACAGCGAGAGACATCGTGGTCTGGGCCTAAGCAAGGAATGCAGTACGAATGAAAATCTTTATGAGGTATTTGCGTTCCACAAATAATACAATTAAGTTTTACTGACATCGGTTTAGAGCAAGAAAGGATCCCCAATGGGGTACTTAGCTTTGAAGACTTCGGATCTGAAACTCAAAAACGAAAATTTCAGGAGTCGGCCGACTGGCACTTGCGAACAGCTTCTGCTTCGGGCACTGCACGGCAAGAAAGACTAATGTAACGGCGACGGCTGCATGCTTTATACCCCTGACTACCTGACATCATGGAAGATGAGGCAGCAACCGACGCAGGACCCAAGACTTTGATAATCAGACCGACTGAGGGCTACCTGCAAGCAGATAACCCAAATGTAATGACCGCAACAGTGAAACATGAAGAACATCAACTGATCAGTTCTTCTATGGTCTTTTGTCCTGTCTAAATAGAAACAAAGTTGTCTATGGACGTCAAGCTTATGAAGCATATATTCCAATTGATCTGTGTGATTGGGAAAGAAAAAGTACAGTTTTGTACCTACCATAAATGTAGATGTTCGAAGATCCACATTGCTGCAGTCATAACCTGTGGGTAGTCCGCTGTCCTCGGTCGGCCCGAATACCAAAGTATTAGGCTGGCGTCGGTCATGGGCGCTCAGATCTGACGTCAGTGCGTCATGGTATTAAAGCGCATGACCAACGTCATATCCTCAAGTCTTTTCTTGCCCCAGATGTCAGAAAGGCCCTAAAAAGAAAGGCCACAGCCAAAAATAGAAAAACCTCCAAAACCCATGTACAAACAACATCTACGACCCAACCCATACAACCACTCCAAACTACAGAGGGGAAGGAGGGAGGGTAAATTGGACTGCAGCAATGTGGATCTTCGAACATCTACATTTATGGTAGGTACAAAACTGTACTATGTTCTTCATCTCACATTGCTGCAGTCATAACCTGTGGGTAGAATCCCAAAGCAAGTGTAAGGGGAGGTTGGCAAAATCATAAAGCATTGGGAGCTGCTAATATGCCCTGTAAGACTGCAGTGGCAAACCCAGCCCTAGATTTGGAATAAAGAGGGAGATGGTAATGTTTAGAAAAAGTGTGCACTGAACTCCAAGTAGCTGCTTCCAAAATATCTTTAGTAGCTACACCCCTTAAAAAAGCAGTAGAAGTGGCAGTAGCCCTAGTGGAATGAGGTCTGATACCAGCCGGAATCTCCTTACCATGATGAGAATAACAAAAAGCAATACAATGGCCAATCCACTTAGAAATAGTTTGTTTTGAAACAGGTTTCCCCTGAGAGCCCAAAGCAAAAGAAACAAATAACTGTTGAGACTGTTTGTGAACCCTTTAGTCCTGCTCAAATAATAATGCAACTGCCTGTGAATATCCAAAGTGTGCAAAATTTTCTCCCCTTTATTTTGGGGATCAGCATAAAAAGTAGGCAAATGAATAGATTGGTTCAAGGCCACATTTGAAACCACTTTAGGCATAAAAGTAGGGTTAGTCCGCATTGATACCCTATCCTTATGAAAAACCAGGAAGGGTTCAACTGCCATTAGAGCCTGTAATTCAGATACCCTTCTAGCAGACGTAATGGCCAACAAAAAAGCAGTCTTCCAAGACAAAAACTTTAACTCAGACGTAGCTGCAGGTTCAAAAGGAGGTAAAGTAAGTTTTTCCAACACAAAATTGAGATCCCAGGAAGGAGTAGGAGCTCTATGCGGGGGGTCTTATATTCTTTGCCCCTCTAAGGAATTGCTTAAACAAAGGATGAGAAAATAATGGTGGGTCACAGTCATAGTGAGCAGAAATGGCTGCAGCATGAACTTTTACAGAGGAGAAAGACAAACCCTTGTCTAATAATTCTGTAAGGTATTGAAGAGAAACACTCAAATCAGGCCTGGAAACATCAAAGCACTTTGCTTTGCTCCAAATAAAAAATCTCCTCCATTTATCAGCATAAACTTTCCTTGTACTAGGCCTTCTGGCCTCCAAAATAACATTCAAAACTTGTTGAGGAAGCTGCGACCCTCCAGGTACTAGAACAGAATATGCCAGGCTGTTAGATGCAGGGACTGAATCCTGACATTGAGGAAATGATTGCCTGCCTGAGACAAAAGGTGTGGAATTGAAGGCAAAGGCCAAGGAGGCTCCCGTACTAAACTCCTCAGCAGAGGGTACCAGTGCTGTCGAGGCCAATCCGGAGCTATTAGAATCATGGAGGGCTTGTCTTTGACCTTCAAGAGCACCTTGGGAAGGAGAGGCAGAGGAGGGAAGGCATAAACATGAAGATTGCTCCAACTGAATGATAGAGCATCCACTTTCCAAGCTGTTGGATGAAACATCTTTGTGCAAAACTTTGGCAACTGGAAATTTAGTGGAGAAGCGAACAGATCTATGTCTGGAGTCCCCCATATCACTGTCAACTGTCGAAATACATGAGGATCCAACTTCCACTCGTGGGGATCCACCATCTGTCTGCTCAAAACATCTGCTAAGGAGTTCTGTGCTCCTGGCAGAAACCTTGCCTGAAGAGTGAGGTGCAAACTGAGAGCAGTCTCCCACAAAATCATAGCTTGCCTGCAAAGAGGGTACGAATGTGTTCCCCCCTGCTTGTTGATGTACCACATGACAGTTGTGTTGTCTGAATCAACACTTGTCCTGGGTGAAGTAGATCCTTGAAAGCCATCAATGCAAATTGGACTGCTAACATCTCCTTCAAGTTGATATGTAAATGTTGAAGTCTGGCAGGCCACGTGTCTTGAACCCATTTTCCATAGAGGTGTGCTCCCCAAGCCTTGTCCAAGGCATCTGTCGTTAAGATCTGACTCGCCTCTGGTCAGGTCACAGAGAGTCCCTTGTTTAGGTGACATTCCTGGGCCCACCACAAAAATTCCTTTTGAATGCAAGCTATTATCTGAATGACAATGTCCAGATCGTGGCAGTGTTGTGTCCATACATTTTTGAGATACCATTGTAACTTCCTCATATGCAGTTTGGCATTGGGAAGCACCAGAATACAAGATGCCATTAACCCCAAGGCTTGAAGGACTGTCCTTACAGTCAGCCTGGACCGTAGAGACAATTGTTGGAAGTAAAGTGTAAGGTTCCTTTGCTTGTCCAGGGTCAAAAAAGCCATCTGGGAAGCTGTATTCAGTCTCACACCCAGAAAGCACATTTCCTGAGAGGGTACTAGACTGGACTTTGTTTCGTTCACAGAATACCCTAGGCACCTTAACACTGCCATAACATACTGTAGATGGTGTAGTAGCTTGTTTTTGTCTTGAGCAAGAATCAGGCAATCGTCCAAATAAGGATAAATTTGTATTCCTCTTAATCTTAAGAAGGCTATCATCGTAGTCAGGACCTTTGTGAACACCCTGGGCGAGTAGACAAGCCAAAGGGCAACGCAGAGAACTGATAATGTAAAGTCCCAGCCAAAACGCAGGAATCTCCTGCAACTGGGCCTGATAGGAACATGAAGATAAGCCTCTTTGAGATCCAGAGTTACCATCCAGTGATCTTTGCCCAACAGGGGCAGAAGTTGTTGCAACGTCAACATTTTGAATTTTGGAATGTCCAGGTATGTGTTGAGAATAGATAAATCCAAAATTGGCCTCCAAGTGTCTCCTTTCTTTGGTACAAGAAACAGGCGAGAATAAAATCCTAGGCCTACTTCTGACAGAGGGACCTGCTGTATAGCCCCCATTTGAAGAAGTAAAGAAATCTGTTTGTGAGCCTCTACCCATTGCTGAGGAGGAACGTCTGGCATGCCTTTGAAAGGAGGCAATGTGTGGAAATAAAACTTGTAGCCTCGGTCTATAATGTCCAACACCCATTTGTCCTGGGTGACTAAAAGCCAGTTTTGCTTGAAGAGTGCCAACTTTCCTCCCAGAGGAGCTGCCAGACAGGAAGGATCTGGCAGCTGAAGATGCAGGTCATTGGGCCTGTTTACGAAAGGACTGGCCCCTGCCCTCACCTGCAGATTGTGCAGGGGAACTCCACGTTCTAGGCCTGAAAGAACCCTGAGCTCTGCCCCTACCACGCCTAGATCTGCCCCTAGACTGTAAATCAGAAGAAGGGTAAGCCCATCCCTTAGTAGGCCAATTCCTGCTAAACTTAGGGGGCTGCACCTGCAAAAAATCTTTAACAGTCTGCATAGACTTAGCTTTGTCTTCCATTTTCTTTAAGACAGACTCCACAGGAGAACCAAACAAAACTTCAGACTGCAAAGGAGCATCCAAAATTCTAGCTTTAACATGCTCTGACAAGTTCTGATCCTTAAGCCAGGCGTGCCTGCGAATAACTGATCCAGTGGCAGCCACCCTGGAAGAAGCCTGTAAAGCATCAAAACCACACTGCAAAGAATGCTTACCCACCTGATCAGAGGCATGAACCAAATCCTGTAATTCCTTACACTCTATGCCCTCTGCCAAAGCATCTACCTTAGATTTTAACTGAGTAAGGAGAAAATTCTGGTACTTCAACATATGAAACTGGCAATTCAAAGCCCTCATTGCTAGAGTGGAAGAGGTATACACTTTTTTTCCCCACCTATCCAAAGCTCTACAGTCCTTATCCATAGGAACTGGATTCTTTACAACAGAAGCCCTGACACCCTTAGGTCCCTGGCTAATAGTTTCTGGGTCAGCCCTTGGGCTCTTATACAGATATTTATGAGCCTCTGGCACTCTGTAATACCTATCTGGTTTAACTGGCGCAGGAGGCAGAGAGTCTGGATTAAGAGAAGCCTCCGAGAAAACATCCTGAACAACATCCAAAACAGGAGGTATAGCCAAGGGCCGATGTTGTGGCAAAAACAAAAATTCCCTAAGCCTCTTTCGGGAATCTGAGAAATCCTGACCTTCCCATTTAAAATGCTCCCTCATAGAATGCAGGGTTTCTGAAAAAGAAAAATCCTCTGGAGGAGAAGCAGAAGGACTGGAATCCTCTGCGTCTGAATCAGAATAAGGAGGAAAATCCTGAATATCTTCAGCCGAAGATTCTGAGTAATCTGAAGCCTGTTCCAAACTTTCCACCTCTGGCTCCACCCTAGGCCTCTTATCTGGAGGGGGCATAGAACCCCTGATTAAGGAAATCAAATCTTCTGCCATTTTAAGCATGTGTTTTTTAGGCACAGAACTAGGACTGACACCTGAGGAAGGCAAACCAGGCCTGACCTTGAAAGGTACCTTAGAGACAGAAGGAGAAGGCCTAACCACCTTAGGCAAAGAAGGGAGTACAGCAACCTGAGAGGCCCCCTCAGCCTGACCTGACAACTGAGTGGCCACATCCTGCAAAATTAACGGCTCCCCCTGAGACTCAGCTGAAACCTCGGCTGGATCCACAGATTCCACCGTAGTTTCTAAAGAACCGGCGTCCGGAACGGACGACTCATCCTGCTTGGACCTTAACGATTTTTCTTTGCGCTTCTTAGCGGTAGCGGGCGGAGGATCCGACGGCATATTGTAATTACACCGCTTACCGAAGACAAGCCTAGCGCAATCTAACCTACGTTTAATGGTGCGCTTATTAAACCTAGCACAAAAGCGACACCCGACTACGTTGTGCTCAGGCCCCAAACAAGGAATACAGAGAGAGTGGTAATCCCTATGCGGTATCTGTTTCCCACAAGAAATACAATTATTCACTTTTTCTGACATCCGGAATTAACTGAGGCAAGAAAAAACAAAAATATTCCCCAACGGGGTACTTAGCCCAACTTGGTTTTGGTCTGAAACTCAGAATACGAAAATTTCAGAACGCTGAACGGCACTTGCAAACGCTGCTTCTGCTTCGGACCATGCGGCAAAAAAGACTGAGGATATGACGTCGGTCATGCGCTTTAATACCATGATGCACTGACGTCAGATCTGAGCGCCCATGACCGACGCCAGCCTAATACTTTGGTATTCGGGCCGACCGAGGACAGCGGACTACCCACAGGTTATGACTGCAGCAATGTGAGATGAAGAACATCGGACAATTCAATTGCCTGATTAAAGGTGTATTCTGAACAAAAGTTTGGTAAAAATGAAGGGTTCGTCCTGAGGGAAACCCTATCTTTTTGGAATATCAGGTATGGGTGCTTAACTGAAAAGGCTTGCAACTCTGAAATTCTGCGTGCAGATGTAATGGCCACCAAGAAAATGGTCTTCCAAGAAAGATATTTCAGCTCATAGGAAGAAGCAGATTCAAATGGCGGGAGAATAATCTTGGATAGGACTAAATTCAGACTCCACGGAGTGGTAGGTGATCTAAAGGGATATTTTAGATGCATCGTACCCTTCAAAAAGGCCTTTGCCATCTTGTGGGACATAATACCATTTCCTGATTCACCTATATGGAAATCAGATATAGCAGCGAATTGTACTTGGACAGTTGCTGTTGCAGCTCCTTCGATGAACAGTTTGGTCAGAAACTCTAAGGTATCTGATATGGAGGCTAGAAAGGGGTCAATGTTATTCTGCTGAGCCCAGACTGAAAACCTCTTCCACTTACCTAGGTATAGTTTCCTGGTGGAAGACTTATGTGAAGACAAAAGGATATGTTGAGCTTCCTTTGATAAAGTTTGGAACCTGGCTATTCTGGAAATTGGAGCAGCCAAGCTGTCAGTTTGATGGACTGAAGAGAAGGGTGAAGAGCTCCTGACGAGTGGGTCAGAAGATCCGGCACTGGGTCCAGGATCCAAGGTTCTTCTACTAGATGAGGCTTCAGAAAGGGGAACCAGATTTGACGAGGCCAATATGGGGCTATTTAGATAAGTGTCCTGCCCAGAAAAATGGCTTTCTGCAAAACTTTGGGAATCAGGGGAAAGGGAGGGAATGCATAAATGAGTCCTGGGGGTCAATCATGTATGTGCGCGTCCCTCGGGGACTGTCCCTGTTGAGGGATCAGGGCAAAGTAGTTGCTGCATTTGGTGTTTGTGGGAGTCGCAAAGAGGTCGCAGCAAGGCTGGCCCCATCTGCAGAAAATCATCTCCGCTACTTTGTTCTTGAGGGACCACTCGTGAGGCAATAGAATTGCTCTGCTGAGTTTGTCCGCTATCACGCTGGATTTTCCTGGGATGTGCATTGCTATCAGAAAGCGCTGGGTGGACTCTGCCCATTTCCAAACTCTGAGAGGCTCTGGACATAGGGGATAAGATCTGGTTCCACCCTGTTTGTTTATATACCAGACTATGGACATGTCTGACTTGACTGCAATTGTGCCCAGAGGACCAGAGTCTTGAAAGGACTGCAATGCTAAGAGAACCACTGTCATCTCTAGGACGTTTATGTGCAATTGAGTCTCGTGTACCTGCCAAGTACCTTGAACTGTCCATCTCTGATAATGCCATCAGTAAGAATGAAGGCGAGACTGAACAACTTCATATCAATACAGCCACCACAGCTTCCGCCCCAAGATGTTGGAGTTTCCTCTCCCTTTAAAATGCTGTTAATGTCCAGGTCTTAACACCTTCTTCCCCTCATAACTTCCACAGGCATACACCATTTGTTCCAGACGACTTCCCTGTAGACTGATTATACGTATCAGTTTTTAACCTCATCGCCTCCTTTCTTAACCATTTAAAGTGAAGCCTTGTCTCCCTCTAACACTAGCAATAATTAAGTCTTCCATAAATATTTCAATGTTTGCTTTTTCTTGGTTTCAACATTCCCCTGCTTTACACAAATTTTCCAAACTATTTCCAATACAGCTACAGGATCATTGGTTATTTTTCTTGCTATATGTTCCCCAAGAATAGCGACAACCTTTTCTACTTCTTGTTGTCCAAGTCACTGTGCCAAAAGTTTTTATGCTCTGGACTTAAGTGATGCTCACAAGCAACCATTCCAAACTCATGCACATTATCTAAATACTCACTTTCCTTTTAAGCACTCTGTGGTTGCTCCTCCTCTTGTTCTGTGAGATTCTCCCTATTCTGCAATGTGTTAACCTTTGTTAGTCCTTTTAATTCATTACTATTATTTCTTTCTCATGTGTCTTTCTCTTTATGTCTACCCTATTTTTAAATTCCATTTGTAATTTTACCCCACTCTATAGGTATCCCTTCTGAAGAAATGTCCATCTCACCCAATAACTCAAACTATTTCCACTACGCATTCTTAACAGGCGAGCTGGAAAGCACTTGTATCACTTTCTACTTCATTACTCTGCATCTTTACTACAGTTTTTACTGGTCCATACTCTGAAGTAGTTATTGATATGTCAAAGCTTTCAATTATATTTCACAGGAGAGTGTGTATTTAATTTCTATCTATTCTAGCGCAGTTATTGTACCTTGGGGATAATACGCAAAATTTGTCTGAGTTCCTACTACTGAAGCCGCATCTTCCATAGCAAATAATCTGATCCTAAGTCACCCTGATACTTCCTCCTCACCGATGCAATCAAGGACCAGTCCCCACCCATAAATTTCTCCCAAAATTTTAAGCTCCATACTAGCAGGTTTTGTTGAAACAAATATATGCCAGTATAATCCTCATCCCTTACCAACAGACCTTTAATACCACACATCAACAATTGTCTTTTCCTCTTTTAATATTACTGAAGATCCTCTAGCAATAAGTACTATTTATCCCTTTGTCCCGAACATTCTGCTGAATATTTATCCTGAAATCCCTTCTTTGTCAAATTCAAATGATCACTTCTATCCAAATGAGTCTCCGGCAGGATTATTTGCATTATACATTTACATAATTTGATACTCTATTTCCTTTTTTCAAAAACTATAACGTCATTTACATTCCATAACAGAGTAGCCATTATGATTGAAAGCTACGACTCCCACTTATTGTACATAATAGTTTAAATGTGAATTTCAAGCGTCTCTCTTACGTGAACACACTTAGTTGCTTCTTCTCATCTCCAATTTTCAAGCCTTTTCCTTCAATGAAAACACTCAAACTAAACAGATTTTCAGAACCTCTGTCCATACCGAATTCCTTGGTATTTACTGGATGAGGGCAAAATAATGGGGTGCCACAATTTCCCAAGTGGCCCCTTTAATTCACGATTTTTTTTTTTTTTAATAATACAACTCAAGGACGTCGGGACGTGTACAGACTGTCTGCACTTCAGTATAGTTTGTAAAGAAGAGTGGGAGTTAACAAACCAGACCGGCACTAGGACCCAGGAGAAAAGGCAGCTCAGTTAAAATGAGAAAAAGAAAATGTCAAAAAAAAAAAAAAAGTGTCACACACTGCACAAAATGCCTTGATTAACAAGGATGGCTGAGCAATAGGACGAGGGAGGGGAGTGAGCGCCCCACATTAGAAAGATGCATAAATGTGCTCTACCTGGCTTTAAAAAATACACATTAAAAAAAACAAATATACTAACTGGCCCTGTCATCAGCATTCTTTTATCTGACTAATACAGCACTTTTATTGTTTGCTGCAAAGTTGGTGGCTTGGTGTGATAGTGGTAGCGTAACACATTTTCCCTTGTTCGTGCTATACTGGTAGCGTAACACATTTTCCATTAATCGATAACTTGTTTTTAGGAGACAGTGCCATACCTGACTAGAACCCTCAGTGGCTTACCATAAAAGTCCGATAAGGGAAAAGACAAAAAATGTAATCAAAAATCGGGGACTGCTGAGAGCAAACTGCTCATCTCTGATATGCATACAAAAATTCCTCTCTTGTACTTAAAATAGCAGTCCGTGAATTTCTGTGCAGCCCTTTTAAATTACCATTGTTAGAGCTTGACCCATCACCTGGCATTTCAGATCAACCTCACTCGCGGAACCGCATGACAGCAGTAGAGCCGCGACGGTAAGTGGAATCGCGACTTGTGTCTATTTATGATGGGAGAGAAAAGTAAGGAAACAATCAGCACTTGTCTGTTGATGAAAACGATGTATAGAGTGGAAGTATAACTACATTGTCTTGATGACTTCTAGGAAATGTGGTAAATGCAGTTTATTTCACCTGTACTTTCGGACCCATCCTGTCATTATGGATGATAATATTAAGTCTGTTATTCCACTAACAGATAGGTAAGTAAATCTACTGGATTTTTTTTTTGTGATAACTCTGCAAAGAGAAGGAAAAATACATATTTATTATTTTACTTCTGGTCCTGGGTTGTGGCTGAGGAATTCATTTACTTCCTAAATAAATTAGACAAATTCATAAAGCAAAAAATAGCTATGAAGTTTAAAAAGTATGTATTTTGTTCAGTGCTTAGCAATTTGTAGACTATGTTCACTTGGGTAGCAAACTCACCAAGCATTTTTTTTAAGAAATGGAATTCCAGGGAGTAGTTATAATAGGATATGAAACATCTTGGTTTTCCTGCTAGAGCAGGTGGATTTGCTAGTTTCCCCCCTTTATAGCAAAGTAGTCATTATGGGGTCTATATTAGATCATCGAAACGGTTCATTATCGAATGCCGTAACGTCGAACTGCAAAACCCAAACCCTAACAATATCGAAACCTCAAAACAGCAAATTTTTTCCCAGGGAAAAAATCTGCTGTTCCGAGAAACACACACACACCACAAGCACACGAAAAAGCAGGAATCCACACACATACACTTAAAAACTACATCTAACCCTACACTACACTGCACATACACTACTATCTATCCACTTACCTTAACCCAGACCCTAACCCTAAGGTCCATCACTATCGCACACTCACCTTACCCGGGTCCTAACCCTAACTCACTTAACCTGCCCCTAACGTCAGTCACAATCGCACACTTACCAGACCCGCGCCATAACCCTAACTCACCCAACCCGCGCCCTAACCCGAACGTCCGCACAATCACACACTTACCTTAACCCAACCCGTAACTTTCCACCGCATCGCTGAAAACAGCGAAGCCACAACGGCCAACTGAATTCTTTCCCTAGGAAAGAATTTGGTTTTGTGCAGCTTTGCGGTTTTCAGCATTCGATATATTGGGTTCGATATTAGATCATTCGAAATTCAGCCGTTTCAATGACCTAATATAAACCCATCATTACATCTGGACTGGTTACAACTGCTTTGGTCCGCATCATGTGGCAGAGTGCAAAAGCTAGCGTGGTCACATTCTTTTTTTCTAATACATATCACTGTAGGGTTTGTGTATTTTATGTGATTTGGGGCTTGATCATTAATACCTTTTGATACTGTCTACAGATACCCTTCAAAGGATGCATCAACTGCTTGATGGCTAAGATTCTACTCCAGCCAACTTGGGTTGTCAGAGAAGCCCTACAGCATTGATCTGGGTTGATAAAGCAAAGTTGATAGAAGATAACCATGTGGGAGAAAAGTGAACTGCATTTGCAGAGCTGGAAGAAGCTAATTAGTAACTAAACAGGAAAAACAAATAACTGAGAAACATACTCTCAATCATACTAAATTCCTCAGTATTTACTGGTTTTGAGGGCAAAATAATGGGGCTCCACAAATTCCCGAGTGGCCCCTTTAATTTCTGAATTTTTTTTTTTGTGTGTGTGTGTGTTGCAACTTTAAATTTATGGCTGATGTCACCCGCTTTACCGGCCTACGGGGGTCGTGGTGGGTGATGACATCAGCTTTGTTGGACACAGTCAAATTTTGAACTATTTTGAAGGGACTACTGCAGCAAAGAAAGCTGTGCACATTTTAAGTTTCATTCCACCCAGTACCAACCCACAGAAATGGGCTCCCAGGTAAGGAAAAAAAAAAAAAAAGAATTCTGCTAAGTAGACAGTGGTTCATTAATTCTGGCTGCCCACTCCATCTGTCCGGTTCGTTATTTGTTGGCAGCAGCTCATGGTTCTTTAATTCTGGCCACTTCATATAATGTGTATTAAACTAAGCAACTCGTGTGTGGTGTCTCCCCTTCTCTATATCTGAATGTGTATTAATCTGATTTGTAGGCAGCTCACAGATTCTTAGCTTAGATGTGCGTGTGGTGTCTCACACCTGTGTAATGTGTATTAATCTAGGCAGCTCTCAGATTCGCTTGTATATTAATCTAGGCAGCTTCTTAGCTTAGCAATTTGCAGGGGGTTAAATTATATTCGATATTGCAGCTTAGCAACTCACATGGTTAAGTTATATTTGATACTGAAGGTGCAGCTCGGAGATTCTTAGTTTAGTAACGACTGGAGATTCCTAGCTTAAATATTGAAGGTGTAGCTTGGAGATGCTTAGCTTACCAACATGTGTGTTATATCTGATGTTGAAGGTGCAGCTCGGAGATTGTGTGTGTGTGTGTGTGTGTGTGTGTGTGTGTGTGTGTGTGTGTCCCATGTTAAAGGTGCAGCTCGGAGATTCTTTGTGCATGTCCCAGTTAGATATAACTGGTGGTTAGGGTTACTCAGACTCAAACCCTGTACTTTAGGTACAAACAGTAAGAGCCTAAATTCTCTACCCATACCACCACTACTTGTGATTCAAGGAGTTAAGTCCATAGTTCTCAACTGTGCAAAGTTTTACAGAATGTATGGAATGTTTGGCTCATACTTTTGGTCTGTTCATCTTAAAGTTTGTGTTTTTTGGCAAATCAGTGAAAACAGAATTCACTAAATAATGACTGAAATTTAAATTTCAGTCTTCCTATCTTTCAGGAAATGCATAGTAGCACAAAACATTTTATTCTAGCTACTTTTCTAAGATTATACAAGCAATGTTTAAAATGGGTCCCTGGTTTTGCCCCCCCCCCCCCGAATACATTTTGGCTTTTTCCAGATTTCTTGTGCTGGACAGTTCTTCAGGGGGAGAGAAGTTTACTGCTGCTTATGCCAGTTCTGTTTGTGTTGTTAGTAACACAGCAGGTAGAATATTTGCTTTTGATGCAGAAGGCTATGGGTTCTACTCTCACACTATGTAGATGGATTGTTGATACTGTAGTGTGTTGTACTTTTAAAGGGGGTGGATGCTGCAGTCCTGAGAATGTCCTCTGTCAGGGATACCTAGCAACTATGAACCTGTTATCAGTTTGCCATTCAGTTCCTATTGCAATATAACTAGATTATCATTTTAATATAACATACGCAATTTATTCCTCGAGGGCAACATGTAGTTTATTTGTAGATGAAACAATGAAATATAAAGTTGTTTGCTAGCAGCAAGCTTTGCATTAATTACAGATATTTTTAATGTGGAATTATTTAGATGACTTTTACTTCTGCAGAGATTGTGCATATTTACTGCTACTGGTGGACTGTAGAAATTTGAGTGGACTTTTATGATGGAAATGTTCCAAACTGGGCAGTTTTGTCATTATTGGTTCATGCATTTTATTTCATTGCTTACTGGAAAAATGTTCAAAACAATAAATTTAAAACACGCTCTAACAAGTGTGCTGTATTATACAAGGAATATGATTTAATACAATCAGGAAGGTGTATCAAAGAACACATGTATGTTTCATGTGCAAGGGGCCTATGACTTGAAAACTGCCCAAAGGTAGTATTTATCTGCCACTGGCTAGATGCATTTCCTTTGAATGTGGGTTTCAGTGCTGTTTCAATGAATGTGAGTTTCAAGGGCAGAGAAGTTTTAATGCTAGTCTATTTCCATTTTGACACTGTATTACTTTGTTTAGCAGATGTATATTAGTGTTTGTGCTATAAATTGTAAAATAAAAGTTTTAAATGAAATCCAAATCATCGCAGAAGTAAAGCAGTATGCACGTTACAGTGTTTATGGTAAATGGGGAGAAATAGCTAAGTAATGGGACACATTGGAATGGCTGCAGGGGGGGAGGACTGTGTATTGGGGGGGACCCCATTTGACCATGATTTTGCAAGAGGGGAAGGGTGGAAAACTCAAAGACAGCCCCAGGTGGCACAAACTCTAGCTATGCCACTGACCAGTAGGGCCATGGAGAATGACTTTTAGAAGCCCTAGCAAACAATAATAACCTTTTGCTAAGATAATACTGCCTACCATTAAATGTCCTACTTTTACCATAAAACTCACATACTGCGAGTTACCAAATACAAAATCCTAAGGTTCATCATCCTCTTCCTTCCCAGTGAACATCACTGCTACGCATTTAAAAAAAAAAGTGGTTACCATTTACTACAGGGTTTGGGCTGGGCCATATTTTGGTGGTCTGTTCTTCAGTTTGAAAGTTGGCATCCCACAATTCCATTTGAGAGGACAGGGTCACATAATTATGTATGTAAATGTTATGTTAATCAGTGTACAGATTTGTACCTATTTTTCATGTGCCTCTGTCCAGACTTTTGATGTTTCCAGGTTAAGAGGTATGCCTCTGTCCCCTTTAACTTAGGACATACAAAATCACATACATTTTCAACAAATGAGGCTTACCACTGCAGACAGAAGAAGTTGCCCTAGACTGAAAGCTGCACACAAAGGCATTACCTAATCTAACATTTAGGTTACCCTTGCTAAAGCACATATTACTGCCTGTGCTTCCACTTATACTGATTGACATTCTTTCATTTCTTTTCCCCTCCCAGTTGTGAAAGGCAGCTTGCATGCTTTCAGTCAACATTAACCTCTGGATCTAAGAAAAGATACAATGGCTCCCTAATAAAAATAAACTGTGTGGACTAAGTCGCTACTTCCAAATTACTTCCACCCATTTTCAGAAAGCCATTGACAAAGCCAAAGACCTAGTGGAATGGGTCCTAACCCTGACTGAAGTGGCTTATTATGGTAAGAACAAAAAAGAAAAAGTATGAAACAACCAGCTATAAACAGTAGGTTCCCTCTTTCCTTCACAGAAGAAACAGCTGATCAGCCTTCCTGAAGGACTGACTTTTGGCTAGGTTGTAAATCTAGCTGCCTGTGGACATCCAGAGTAAGATTTTTTTTCTCCCTTGTTTTAGTATCAGGAAAAAAGAAATGGAGATTAACAGACTGGCTTCAAAGTAAACTGTACACCATGTCAAGCATAAAAGACAGGTTAGTTCTCAAAGAAGCCCTGTCCTTGTGAAAAATGAAGCAGGGTTGACTCACCATAAGAGCTTGTAATTGTCATACTCTCGTAGCTGAAGGCAGAGCAATAAGTAAAAGTCTTTCATGTAAAGAACCTCATTTCAGCCTGATGAGATGAGCTGGTTTAAATGGAAAGAGTAAGCTTTTCAAGCACAGTTATAATCGCAAGGAGAAGCCGCCTATTTTCTAGGTAGTCTGATATGTAAAACCCATTATAAAAAAAAAATTAATTTTGGATTATTAGAAAGTGGAGGATCCAAGGGCAGACAAGAAGCGATGGCTGATGACTATACCTAAAAAGAAAGCCAGAGGACACTAACTCATAAAAATAATCAAAAACCAGAGGGAGCCAGACCACAAGAGGCTCCTGGGTTCTTTGAATGGCACCAACTATAAAATCTTTTCCACCTATACATACAAGACTTCCCAGTAACAGTTTTTTATCCTTGTGCAGTACCTACTGCACATCCTCAGAAATAAAGGTGCCAAAAAGTTATCAAAATTCTATCATCCAGACTTTCAAATGAAGAGTGTTCAGGTTGGGGTGCATCAAACAATGCCCTGTCATACATGAAGGGAACGCAGTCTGTGGGGAAGCCTATGATACTTTACTTCTATCTTCTGAAACTACCCAAGGCAAGTACAATCGTGTTAAGTACACTTAAAAACAGTAGATGTTCCAAATAATGATCACTGCTGCAGTAGTCCAAGATATACGAGTTATATCCAGATAAGGACATAGCAATCAGCCAGCTTTCAAGGCTTCAGAACACCTTCTATACACCCAAACTATTAGCACAAGCTGAACTAAGGTTTAGAAGAAAAGCCTTTCAGAGGTTTTATGTCAGAGAGAGGGGGAAGCTAAAGCCCTGATAAGGACAATGCTAGGAAAATAAAATGTGTACGTATCCTGGCATGCAAAAATAAGTGGGGGTAAAGGGAGGGAGTAGCTACTGGAGCATTAATCATTTGAGCATCTGACGTTATAGCGAGTTTATTTACTCGACTGTACTATGTTCCTCATTATGACCACTGCAGCAGTAGTTCAAGCTATATGGGTACATTATCATAGCTTAGATTGGGAAGAAAAAGACTGAAGGTCCAGGAGCACGTGGAGAATGGTTTTAGCAAAACCTGTCCTACACCTGGAGGAGGAATCCAGTTTTTTTTTTTTTTAAAGTATGTACAGAGGACAATGATGCTGCTTCTAGAATACCTCTAGAATCAAACTCTTTCCAAAAAGGCCACAGATAAAGACAAGGCCTTTGCAGAATGAGCATTGACTCAGCCTGTAATAGTCTTGTGATGGGTATAAAACAGCAGCAGCAGAAGGCAACCACTTGGAAATCATCCATTTTGACACTGGTCATCCTGTCTTACCATCACAGGAAATTAACACCTGATCAAAAGTTCTGAAAGATTTTGTCCTGTCAAGGTAGTGCCAAAGTTGTCTGCAGACATGCAAGGTATGAATGAAGTATCCTTTTCTCATTTTTTTTTTTTTGGTTTTGAAAGGAAGGAAGGGAGATGGATAGCTTGGCTAAATGTAAGCCTGGATATGACTGTAGGCATAAATGAAGGATTAGTTCTTAAAGAAACATCTGTGGAAAACGAGATAAAGTTGACCCACAACAGGAGCTTTAACTCAGATTCTCTTTCTTGCAGAGGTCAGAGCAATAAGACTTTTCCGTGTCAAGAACCTCAAAGTCAGCCCGATGAGATGGTTCAAACGGAGCAATAGTTTTTCTAACACACAATTAACATCCCATGGACATCTGTTTTCTAGGAGGCTTCAAATGTAATACCCTTTTCAAAAACATTTTTACATGGGACTGCACTGAAACAAGGGGATCCACAGGCATGCATGTTGAAATGGTTGATGGCCATGCATAGTACCTCACACACACAATGCAGAACCAAAAAAAACTAACCATGAATGGATGGTTGCTCTTTTCTTGGCACCATCTTGAAAAACTTTTCTACTTAAAACATGATTTTCTTGTAGCAGTTCTTTTGCCTCCATTAACACCTGCTGCATGTTTTCAGAAAATAGGTGCCTAAAAGGTATCAAGACTATTATCCAGGCAGTTAGTTGAAGGTGTTTCAAGATGGGGTCTATCATAATCCCTGTCTTACATGAATAGGTGAAGATTGTGAGGAAAGTTGTGTTGACTGCTCTTGCACATTTCCAACAGAAAGGAGAACCTCTGTTACCTGGGTCAGAAGGAAGTCACTACAATGATCTTTGGGGAATCGTTCTGAATTTTCAAAAAGTACTCTGGATATCAGTAAAAAAGCAATTGGTAACATGAAGCAGAATGTTGCCAACTGATTACTTAGAACAGAAGCAAGAATACATATAGTACAGTTTTGTACCTACCATAAATGTAGATGTCCGAGAGGTATGCATCTGCAGTCCTAACAAATGGGTTGTCCTGCCTCAGGCAGCCCTTCGGTCGGCCGGATTCCAAAGTCTGGGTCTGGCCTCGGCTGATGTCGCACTTCACCCGACGTCACTGCGGCTGTCAATTGGGTATAAAGGCATCAGCCGACGCCATTTTCCTCAGTGTTTCTTGCCCCAGATGCCAGGTGCCCTCTAGGAAGGCTAAATTTGGATAAATGCAAATGATTCCAAACAGTAGAGAGCAAACAAAAATAAGCATGTATGTACATATATACAAACAAATACACCATAATAGATTCCCCCAGCTAGCTACAAGATGGGCAAATACCCTAGGAGTACCACAGAGGGGAAGGAGGGTGGGTAATCCTGACTGCAGATGCATACCTCTCGGACATCTACATTTATGGTAGGTACAAAACTGTACTATGTCCTTCAAGGATGCATCTGCAGTCCTAACAAATGGGTAGAATACCATAGCCAAACTGGGGGAGGAGGCACTAAGATTATGGTGTAGTTAAGATCCCTTGCAAAACAGCTGTGGCAAAACCTGCTCGGGATCTGGAGTATAAAGGCAGATTATAATGCTTGGCAAATGTATGCACGGAGCTCCAAGTAGCAGCCTCTAAAATGTCTTTGGTAGCCACTCCTCGTAAGAAAGCTGTAGTAGTGGCTGTAGCCCTTGTGGAGTGAGGTCTGATGTTTTCTGGAGTTGTCTTCCCATGAAAGGAGTAACAAAATCTAATGCAATTTCCTATCCATTTTGAGAGAGTCTGTTTTGAAATTGCTTTTCCTTCCATTCCTGCTGCATATGCTACCAGAAGCTGGTCAGTTTTTCTATTGTTCTTGGTTCTGTCCAGGTAGTAGCGCAATTGCCTGTGTACATCCAAGGTGTGCAGTAGTCTTTCCCCCCTGTTCTGTGGGTTGGGGAAGAATGTTGGTAGGTGGATTGCTTGGTTCAATGATACCCTGGAGACCACCTTTGGCATAAAAGTAGGGTTAGTTCTCAAGGACACTCTATCCTGGTGGAAGATAAGGAAGGGCTGTACTGCCATTAATGCCTGTAATTCAGAAACCCTTCTTGCTGAAGTGATTGCAAGTAGGAAAGCAGTTTTCCAAGATAAGAACTGTAATTCTGCTGTTGCTGCTGGTTCAAAAGGGGGAAGTGTTAACTTTTCCAGCACAAAGTTCAGGTCCCATGTAGGTAGAGGTGGCTTCCTTGGAGGCTTTACATTTTTAATTCCTCTCAGAAACTGCCTGAGTAGAGGATGAGAGAAGACTGGAGGATCCATGTTGTATTCTGCTGAAATTGCTGATGCATGAATCTTGATGGAGGAGTAAGACAGACCATTGTGGAAAAGTTCTGCTAAATATTCCAGGATGTTAGCTATGTTTGCCAATGATACATTTTCTCCTTTTGCTGCACTCCAAATGAGGTATCTTTTCCATTTTGCTGAATAAGTCTTCCTTATGGAGGGTCTGCGAGCCTCCAGGATAATGTCTTTAACCCTCTGAGATAAATCTGGGTTATTTTGTTTCATGTAAGATTCCAGGCAGCTAGCTGCAGTGTTTTCAAGTTTGGATGCAGGATCTTGAAGTTGTTCTGTGTTAGCAGCAGAGGAACTAGAGGTAGAGGCCATGCGTGTGTCCGAGACATACTTCTCAGAAGCGGGTACCAATGCTGTCTCGGCCAGTCTGGAGCTATCAGTATGATCCTTGGGTGATCTTGTTTGATCTTCAGTAGCACTTTGTGCATCAAAGGTAGAGGTGGGAATGTATATGCTGTTAGGTTTTCCCAACTGAAGGATAGGGAGTCCACCTTCCAAGCAAGTGGGTGGTATGTCCTTGTGCAGAATTTTCTCAATTGGTGGTTGTGTGGGGATGCGAACAGGTCTATTTCTGGTAGCCCCCATTTCTCTGTAATGGTTTTGAAGATGTCCGGATGCAGCATCCATTCGTGGACATCCGTGGTAGTTCTGCTTAATGTGTCTGCTAATATATTTTCTTTTCCTGGCACAAATAAGGCCTGGAGCTGAATGTTGAGGTTCAGGGCCACATTCCACAGGTCCATTGCCATCCGGCATAGAGGGTATGAATGTGTGCCTCCCTGCTTGTTGATATACCACATAACTGTGGTGTTGTCCGTTCTTATCAGCAAATGACCCTGTTGAAGAAACGGTCTGAATGTCTGAATTGCCTGTTTCACTGCCAGCATCTCTTTTTGATTTATGTGTAGGTTCAGCTGGTCCTGTGTCCATAGGCCTTGTATACACTTGTCTGCCATGTGTGCCCCCCAACCGAGGTCTGAGGCATCCGTGGTGATAGTCTGGCTTGGGTGAGGGCTGTGGAAAGGCAGTCCTTTGTTCAACTGACAGGCCTGAGCCCACCACAGGAATTCTTGCTTCAGGCATGGAATTATTGGAATTTGGGTTTCTAGGCTGTGCTTGTGCTGAGACCATAAATTCCTTAGGTACCATTGCAACTTCCTCATATGCAGTCTGGCATGTGGGATCAATATTATGCAGGATGCCATGTAACCCAGGGCTTGCAGGATTTTCCTTGCTGTAAGCTGGTTCTGCTTTGTTAATGCCTTGAAATAGAGTGGTAGTTGTTTTTGCTTTTCTGCTGTGAGAAATGCCATTTGATTTGATGTGTCCAGTTCTGCACCCAAGAATGTAATCCTTTGGGATGGTACCAGTCTTGACTTTTTTATGTTGACTGTGTATCCCAAGGCCTGTAGTAGGTGAATAACCTTTTCCAAATCTTTTGTTAATTTGATCTTGTTGTCCGCTTGTAGCAGGCAGTCGTCCAGGTATGGATAAATTTGAATTCCCTGAAGCCTGCAATGAGCAATTACTGATGCCAGGCATTTCGTGAATACTCTGGGCGCAGTAGATAAGCCAAAGGGCAATGCTGAGAATTGATAATGCTCTGATCCTGCAAGAAATCTGAGGTATCTTCTGCAATCTGGTCGAACAGGGACGTGCAGGTATGCCTCCTTGAGATCTAGAGTCACCAGCCAAGCCTCCTTGCCCAGCATGGGAAGAAGGTGCTGTAGGGTCAGCATTTTGAATTTTGGAACAATGAGAAATGTGTTGAGAGCGGACAGGTCGAGAATAGGCCTCCATTGGTTTTCTTTTCTTGGCACCAGGAAAAGTCTGGAATAAAATCCTTGTCCTTGTTCCATAGCTGGTACCTTTTCTATAGCTCTCATCCTTAGTAAGTGGTTGATTTGTTCTAGAGCGTTTGTCTTTTGGTTTGGTGGTAGGTTTGGCATTCCTCTCTTCCTCGGTAGAGTATGGAAGTGAAACCTGTAACCTTTGTCTATTGTCTGTAAAATCCATTTGTCTCCTGTAATGTAATGCCAGTTTACTGAAAATAAGGCTAGCTTTCCGCCTAAGGGTGCTTCCAGTTGTTCCCTGGTAGGCGGTATCAGAGCCAAGTCACTGTGACTGTCCTGTGGAAGTGGTAGTAGCTGGATCTGTGGCAGTACTTCTCTGGTTGTTAGGCTGCCACTGGCGTCCCCTGTAGGCACCTCTGGATTGACCTCTGCCTCTTGAGCGCCTATTTCTGCCTCTCTGTGCTCTGGTGTCTGGAAAGGACCAATTCTTCGAAGGCCAATTTCTACTAAACCTAGGAGGCTGGACCTGTAAGAAGTCCTTGACTGTTTGGACAGATTTTGCTTTTTCCTCCACCTTCTTTAACACTTGCTGTGCAGGGGAGCCAAACAAACTGAGTTTCTCCATGGGAGCATCTAGGAGCTTTGACTTTACATGGTCTGGTAAGGATTGCTCTTTTAACCATGCATGCCTTCTGATCACTGTACCAGTCATAGCTGATCTAAAGGAAGCCTCCAGTGCATCATAGCCGCATTTTAAGGAATGATTACTGACCTGCTGAGTGTTATGTACCAAATCCTGAAGGGACTTACGGTCTATAGGTTCAGGAGAGGATATTTTTTTATTTAACTGATCTAACAAAAATTCCTGATACTGAATCATGTGGAATTGACAGTTTAAAGCCCTAGCCAAAAGAGTAGCAGAAGTATAAACTTTTTTACCCCATCTCTCTAATGCTCTAGATTCTCTTTCAGAGAGGAGGGGGTTTTTGGTAGTTGCTACAGCTTTGGGGCCTTGAGAAATAGTTTCAGGATCTGCAACAGAATCCTCATATGGAGAATAAGGGCCTTCAGGAGGATTTGAGTTTTCTGAATCATCAGAAGAATCATCCGTAGAAACTGGTTCAGGGGGCTCTGCTCTAGGCCTCTTCTCTGGAGGGGGATGAGAGGCCCTGTCAGGGTGAGGTTGGGATCCCCTGATCAAAGAAATGAGATCCTCTGCCAGGCTAAGCATTTGGGAACTAGAGCTAGGCCTGTGTGAGGGGGTTTTAGAGGGCAAGGCCTTAGAAGATTTAGCTGCTTTAGCCCTAGATAAAGCCTTGATAGACATGGATGCAGGGGGCCTAGCAGCTCCACGTGCAGGAGTAGATATGTCCAAAGGAATAGTATCTGATAAATCCTGGGTGCCTGCTACAGCAGGAGAAATTTCAGTAGCAGATTCAGCCATGCTGTGTGAGGCCTCGGCTGCAGGAGGAATGTTTTCGGCCGAAGAAAGAACCGAGGACTAGGTTTCAACCGAAACCGAGACACTCGCGGTTGGCTTAACCGTGGTTTCGGCCGAAACCGCAGACCGCGAGTGTCGGTCCTTTTCCTTACGCTTTTTAGCTAAATGCGAAGTCGGAGTCTCCGACGGCATTTTGTAAGCAAAAGCGGGACCAAAAAACTCCTCCGCAAACTCCGACCGACGTCTAAGTGTCCGTCGGTTGAAGGAAGCACAGGCTAGACAAGCTGCTACGTCGTGGTCTGGGCCTAAGCAAGGAAGGCAGTAAGAGTGGAAATCCTTATGAGGTATTTGTTTCCCACAAGTTAAACAATTATTTACTTTTTCTGACATCGGCTGAGGCAAGAAAGAGTCCCCAACGGGGTACTTAGCTTTTTAGAAGTCTTCGGTAGTAGAAAACTGTGGATCTGACCGACCGGCACTTGCGAACAGCTTCTGCTTCGGGCACCCTTGCGGCAAGAAAGACTGGGGAAAATGGCGTCGGCTGATGCCTTTATACCCAATTGACAGCCGCAGTGATGTCGGGTGAAGTGCGACATCAGCCGAGGCCAGACCCAGACTTTGGAATCCGGCCGACCGAAGGGCTGCCTGAGGCAGGACAACCCATTTGTTAGGACTGCAGATGCATCCTTGAAGGACATCTGAGGTGTTCCCCACAGATGGATCAAATCTTGGAAGACACTGGTTTAGTTTCTATTTGGGAGGGTCTGTCCTGATGCAGCTCAGCATCAAAGCACTGAAGACTGTAAGACTAAACCAAATACTGTCAATTCAGTCAGCACCTGAATCAAAATCATGGGTCTCGACTCCAAGCACTGAAAGGTTGACCATGGGGCAGAACCGTCAGATCATGCATTAACTCAGACGTTGACTACTGCTGCCAAAAATGGCTCCACTAAACTCAAAGGACATGAGGTCAATAAAGCAGTCTAAGTAGTTGATGTAAAAAAGGTTTAAGGTTTTGACTATGAGACAGAGATCACATTTGTCCCAGAGAATGCTATTAACATTAATTTTGGCAATGGTGGGTTGTCAGAGTGAATCAGCAAGTACAGTTGTGTACACTTGCCATAAATGTAGATGTTCCAGTGTATTCACTGTTGCAGTCATTACATTTGGGTAATCCTGCTGGCAGGTTGCCCTCAGTTGGCCTGAATTCCAAAGTCTTGGGTCCTGCGTCGGTTGCTGTCACCTCTTCCCTGACATCAGGTCGTCAGGGGTATAAAAGATGCAGCAGACGCCTTTTTCTTCAGTTTTTCTTGCCCCAGATGTCAGGTGCCCCCAAAAGGGTAGGCTATATATATATATATATATATATATATATATATATATATATATATATATATATATAAAACATACATGCACCAAAATAAACTTTACCTTCATCTACAAGCAAATACACCACATAGGTTGTATAGATAGAGAAGTAAAGATACGTTCCAGCAGAAAATAGGGGGATGGCGGGTGGGTAACCTGGACTGCAACAGTAAATACACTCGAACATCTACATTTATGGTAAATGTACACAACTGTACTATGTTCTTCGTGTTTCACTGTTGCAGTCATTACATTTGGGTAGAGTCCCAAAGCGATGGTTGTGGGGCTGGAGTTAAACAACATTAGGAGCAGCTAGGAGGCCCTGCAGAACTGCAGTGGCAAAGCCTGCTCTGGATTTAGAGTAAAGTGGCAGATTGTAATGCTTTGTAAAAGTGTGCACTGAACTCCAAGTAGCAGCCTCTAAAATGTCTTTGGTTGATACTCCCCCTGAGAAAGGCTGCAGAAGTGGCTGCAGCTCTGGTTGAATGTGGCCTAATGCCTTTAGGCACAGGCTTGCCATGTTGAGAGTAGCAGAAAAGTACAGTTTTGTACCTACCATAAATGTAGATGTTCGAAGATCCACATTGCTGCAGTCCTAACACTTGGGTAGTCCGCTGTCCCAGTCGGCCCGAATACCAAAGTATATGGCTGACGTCGGTCAAGGCGCATTAGTCTGACGTCAGGACGTCAGAGTACAAATGCGCATGACCGACGTCATATCCTCAGTCTTTTCTTGCCCCAGATGTCAGAAGACCCTAAAAAGATCAGGCTAAAACCAAAAAACACCACACACTCCTGCACCAAATATATATACAATATATACAAATTTACAAGAGTATAACCTCACCCACACAACCACCCCTAAACACAGAGGGGAGGAGGGAGGTAAATTGGACTGCAGCAATGTGGATCTTCGAACATCTACATTTATGGTAGGTACAAAACTGTACTATGTTCTTCATACCACATTGCTGCAGTCCTAACACTTGGGTAGAATCCCAAAGCAGAGGTAAGGGAGGCTGGCAAATCATAAGGAAGCAGGAGCTGACAACATGCCCTGCAAAATAGGCGTGGCAAAACCAGCCCTAGATTTAGAGTAGAGAGGAAGGTGGTAATGCTTAGAGAAAGTATGCACTGAACTCCAAGTAGCTGCCTCCAAAATATCCTTAGTTGCCACCCCTTAGAAATGCTGTTGAAGTGGCAGTAGCCCTAGTGGAATGAGGCCTAATCCCAGCTGGAATCTCCTTGCCATGATGGGAATAACAAAATGCAATGCAAAACCCAATCCACTTAGAAATAGTTTGTTTTGACACAGGCTTGCCCTGAGAACTCAAAGCAAAAGAAACAAACAACTGCTGAGACTGCCTAAAATCCTTAGTCCTGCTTAAATAATAACGCAACTGCCTGTGTACATCTAAAGTGTGCAAAATCTTTTCCCCTTATTTTGGGGATCTGCATAAAAGGTAGGCAAATGAATAGTTTGGTTTAAAGCCACACTAGAAACCACTTTAGGCATAAAGGAAGGATTAGTGCGTAAAGATACCCTATCCTTATGAAAAATCAGGAAAGGCTCAACCGCCATAAGGGCCTGCAATTCAGACACCCTTCTTGCAGATGTAATGGCTAACAAAAAGCAGTCTTCCATGACAAATATTTCAATTCAGCAGTAGCTGCAGGCTCAAAAGGTTGTAGAGTGAGTTTCTCCAACACAAAATTGAGGTCCCAAGCAGGAGTAGGAGCTCACGTGGGGTCTTATATTCTTTGCCCCTCTAAGAAATTGCTTGAACAAAGGATGAGAAAACAATGGTGGGTCACAATCATAGTGAGCTGAAATTGCTGCAGCATGAATCTTAATGGAAGAGAAAGACAAACCTTTGTCCAATAACTCAGTAAGATATTGAAGAGCCACACTCAAATTTGGCTCAGAAACATCCAAATCCTTTGCTGCACACCAAAATAAAAATATCTTACATTTTCCTCGTACACTTTCCTGTACTAGGTCTTCTGGCTTCCATAATCACATTCAAAACTTGTTGAGGAAGCTGAGACCTGCCATGGTTCAAAACAGAATATGCCAGGCTGTTAGATGAAGAGAGTGAAGCTTGACATTGAGCAGATGCCCGTCCTTCTGAGACAATAGGTGTGGAATCAAAGGTAAGGGCCATGGAGGCTTCCTTACCAGACTCCTCAGCAATGGGTACCAGTGCTGCCGAGGCCAATCTGGAGCTATTAAAATCATCCTTGGCTTGTCTTGTCTGACCTTTAGAAGTACCTTTGGGAGGAGAGGCAGAGGTGGAAAGGCATACACATGAAGATTTTTCCAACTGAAAGAAAGAGCATCCACTTTCCAGGCTGTGTGATGAAACCTTTTAGGTGCAAAACTTTGGCAGCTGGTGGTTTAGTGGAGAAGCGAACAGATCTATGTCTGGAGTTCCCCATGACACTGTCAATGTCTGAAATACATGAAGATCCAGTTTCCACTCATGGGGATCCATGATTTGCCTGCTTAACACATCTGCTAAGGAGTTCTGTGCTCCTGGCAGAAACCTTGCTTGAAGATTCAGCTGCAAGCTTAGCAGTCTCCCACAAAATCATTGCTTGCCTGCATAGAGGATAAGAATGTGTTCCCCTTGTTTGTTGATGTACCACATGACAGTTGTGTTGTCTGTTAGAATCAACACCTGCCCTGGAAGAAGTAAATCCTTGAAAGCCAGTAATGCAAACTGGACTGCTAACATCTCCTTCATGTTGATATGTAGATGCTGCAGTCTGGCAGGCCACTTGTCTTGTACCCACTTTCCATTCAGATGAGCTCCCCAAGCTGTGTCTGAGGCATCTGTCGTTAGAATCTGACTCGCCTCTGGCCGGGTCACAGAGAGTCCCTTGTTTAGGTGACATTCCTGAGCCCACCACAAAAATTCCTTTTGAATGCAAGGTATTATTTGAATGACAGTGTCCAAATCCTGGCAGTGCTGTGTCCATACATTTTTGAGATACCATTGTAGCTTCCTCATATGCAGTTTGGCATTGGGAAGCACCAGAATACAAGATGCCATGAACCCTAAGGCTCGAAGGACTGTCCTTGCAGTCAGCCCGGACTGATGAGATAGTTGATGGAAGTAAAGAGAAAGATTCTTTTGTTTGTCCGGGGTTAAAAAGGCCATCTGGGTTGCTGTATTCAGTCTCACACCCAGAAAGCACATGTCTTGAGAGGGTACTAGACTGGACTTTATTTCGTTCACAGAATACCCTAGGCATCTTAGCACTGCTATCACATATTCCAAATGCTGAAGAAGCACGTCCCTTCCTTGAGCCAGAATCAGGCAATCGTCCAAATAAGGATAGATTTGTATTCCTTTTAGCCTGAAGAAAGCTATCACTGGAGCCAGAACCTTTGTGAATACTCTGGGCAGTAGATAAGCCAAAGGGCAATGCAGAGAACTGATAATGAGAATTCCCAGCTCGAAACGCAGATATTTCCTGCAAATTAGTCTGATAGGAACATGAAGGTAAGCTTCCTTGAGATCCAAAGTTACCATCCAGTGATCTTTGCCCAGCAGAGGTAAAAGCTGTTGTAACGTCAACATTTTGAACTTGGGAATGTCCAGATAAGTGTTGAGGATAGACAGATCCAAAATTGGTCTCCAAGTGTTCCCCTTTTTTGGTACTAGGAACAGGCGAGAATAAAATCCTAGGCCCCTTTCTGGCACAGGAACCGGCTGAATGGCCCCTATTTGGAGCAACAGAGAAATTTGCTTGTGAGCCTCTTTCCTTTGTTGAGGAGGAATGTCTGGCATGCCTTTGAAAGGAGGCAAGGTATGGAAATAAAACCTGTAACCGTGGTGAATGATATCCAATACCCATCTGTCTTGGGTAATTAAACTCCAGTTTTCTTTGAAAAGTGCCAACCTTCCTCCCAAAGGTGCTGCCAGACGAGAAGATTCTGGCAGCTGAAAAGGCAGGTCATTGTGTCTGTTTACGAAAGGACTGACCCCTGCCCTCACCAGAAGACTGAGCAGGTGAACTCCCTGTTCTAGGCCTAAAAGACCCTTGAGCTCTGCCTCTACCACGTCTAGACCTACCCCTAGACTGGGAATCATAAGCAGGATATGTCCACCCCTTGGTAGGCCAATTTCTACTAAACTGGAGGCTGAACCTGCAAAAATCTTTAACAGTCTGCATAGACTTAGCCTTGTCTTCCATTTTCTTTAGAACTGCTTCCACAGGCGAACCAAACAACACATCAGATTGTAAAGGAGCATCTAAAATCCTTGTTTTCACATGCTCAGCTAAATTCTGATCCCTCAACCAGGCGTGCCTGCGAAGAACCGAACCAGTGGCAGCCACCCTCGAAGAGGCCTGCACAGCATCAAAACCACATTGCAAAGAATGCTTACCCACCTGTTCAGAAACATGAACTAAATCCTGCAACTCTTTACACTCAATACCTTCCGCCAAAGCATCTACCTTAGACTTCAATTGTGAAAGGAGATAATTTTGGTATTTCAACATGTGAAACTGGCAATTCAAAGCTCTCATGGCCAAAGTGGAAGAAGTATACACTTTCTTTCCCCATCTATCCAAAGCCCTAGCCTCTTTATCTGGAGGAACAGGATTTTTAACAACAGAAGCCTTAACACCTTTAGGCCCCTGTGAAACAGTTTCTGGGTCTGCCCTAGGACTCTTAAAAGATACTTATGAGCTTCAGGCACCCTATAATATCTATCCGGTTTAACTGGAGCAGGAGGCAAAGAGTCAGGGTTCAGAGAAGCGTCTGCAAAAACATCCTCTACCACATCTAGAACAGGAGATATAGCTAAAGGCCTATGCTGGGGTAGAAACAAAATTCCCTAAGCCTTTTCCTGGAATCAGAGAAATCCTGACCTTCCCATTTAAAATGCTCCCTCATGGAATGAAGAGTCTCTGAAAATGAAAAATCCTCAGGAGGAGAAGCAGAAGGAGTAGAATCATCTACATCAGAATCAGAGTAAGGGAATACTCCTGCAAATCTTCAGCCGAAGACTCAGAAGCATCGAACACTGCTCAAAACTCCCAAGCTCAGGTTCCACCCTAGGCCTCTTATCAGCCGGGGGCATAGAACCTCTAATCATTGTAATCAAATCTTCTGCCATCTTAAGCATATGCTTCTTAGGTACAGACCCTGAAGAACTAGGGGTAACTCCTGAAACAAAACCTGGCCTGCCCCTGGGAGAAGCCTTGGAAACAGCAGGGGAGGGCCTAACCACCTTAGGAAGGGAGGGAAGAACAGCTACCTGAGAAGCCCCTTCCGCCTGGCCTACCTCCTGAGAGGTCACATCTTGCAGTAATAAAGTCTCTCCTGGGATTCCAAAGAAATTTCTGGCTGAACCCCTGGCTCCACCGAGCCTCTAAAGAACCGGCGTCCGGGACAGACGGTTCTTCCAGCCTAGGCTTAGCTGTTTTGTCCTTGCGCTTTTTGGAAGCGGCCGGAGCATCCGGCGGCATTTTATAATTACACCGCTTCCCAAAAACTAACCTGGCACAATCTAATCTTCTCTTTATAGTGCGTTTGTTAAATCTAGCACAAGAGCGATAGCCAACAACGTCGTGCTCAGGCCCTAAGCAAGGTATACACAAGGTATGGTAATCCCTATGAGGTATCTGTTTCCCACAAGAAATACAGTTATTCACTTTTCTGACATCCGGTAAAATACTGAGGCAAGAAAAAACCAAAATAATCCCCAACGGGGTACTTAGCCAACTTGGATTCGGTCTGAAACTCCGACTTCGGAAAATCTCAGAACGCCAACCTGCACTTGCAAAACTGCTTCTGCATCGGACCATGCGGCAAAAAAGACTGAGGATATGACGTCGGTCATGCGCATTTGTACTCTGACGTCCTGACGTCAGACTAATGCGCCTTGACTGACGTTAGCCATATACTTTGGTATTCGGGCCGACTGGGACAGCGGACTACCCAAGTGTTAGGACTGCAGCAATGTGGTATGAAGAACATCGAATGCAGTGACCTATCCACTTTGAAATGGTCTGCTTGGAGATGGCCTTACATTGTGATCCTGCAGCATATGCCACTAGTAATTGTTCTGTCTTTCTGAAAACTTTAGTTTTGTCCAAACAGAATCCAAGTTGTCTGTGTACGTCCAAAGAATGCATAATTTTCTCCCCCTTGTTCTGTGGATTTGGATAAAAAATTGGCAAATTAATAGTTTGGTTAAGGGCTACACTGGACACCACCTTAGGCATAAATGTAGGGTTTGTCCTCAGAGAGACCCTGTCAGGATAAAAAATGATAAAGGGTTCCACAGCCATGAGAGCCTGTAGCTCTGACACTCGTCTTGCAGAAGTTATTGTTAGGAGCAGAGCTGTTTTCCAAGATAAAAACTTTGAATCCGCAGTAGCAGCTGGCTCAAAAGGAGGCAGGTTGAGTTTTTCCAAGACATAATTGAGGTCCCATGCAGGCATTGGCGATCTCCTTGGAGGCCTTAAATTTTTGGCTCCTCTGAGGTACTGCCGTAATAAAGGATGAGAAAAGAGTGGTGGCTCTGTATTGTAATGAGCCGAAATAGCAGAGGCATGAATTTTAATTGATGAAAAAGATAGGCCTTTGTCCAGAATATTTTTAGTTGGTAGTTGTGAGGGGAGGCAAACAGATCTGTCCGGGCATCCCCATTTCCTTGTTATCATGCTAAAGACTTGTGGATCCAGCTGCCACTCGTGGGGATCCATGAGGTTTCTGCTTAGTTCGTCTGCCAAAGTACTTTCCCTTCCTGGCAGGAAGTGTGCCTGCAGATGTACTTGGTAAGTCAATGCTGTGTCCCACGAAATCATGACTAGTCTGCAAAGGGGGTAAGAATGTGTGCCCCCTGCTTGTCTATATACCACATGACCGTGGTGTTGTCCATCTTTATCAGTAGTTGTCCCGGATGAAGTAGGTCCTTGAAGGCTGTCAGGGCATTTTGAACAGCTAGCATCTCTTTTTGACTGATGTGTAGATGCATTTGGTTTGAGGACCATGTGCCCTGAATGCATCTTCCTGCCATGTGGGCCCCCCAGGCATAATCTGATGCATCCGTTGTTGGTGTCTGCCTGGCTGGGGGTAATGTGAATGACTGTCCTTTGTTTTGGTGACAAGCCTTTGCCCACCATCAAAACTCCTGTTGCAGGCAGGGAATGAGAGTAATTAGAAGTTATGTACTCACCATAACGTTCCATCTGAGTAGGTGACTTCATTTGGATGCAACCTGTGGGCATCAGATCCGACCTCGGATCCAAGCCGGCATTTCAAAAGCTTAGGATCTGAGCTCCTAGCTCCTCCCTCTACCCATAATCCCCTGCCAAGCCCTAACTGACCTCAGAATGAGTTTGCCTATAGAATACTAGTATAAAAGTATCTAAACACAGGAATAAACTCTTACTGTATACAGGTCAGGGGGATGGAGGGGGGGAATGGTTGCATCCAAATGAAGTCACCTACTCAGATGGAACGTTATGGTGAGTACATAACTTCTAAATCTGAAGTAGGCAGACTTCATTTGTCTGCAACCTGTGGGACAGAGTCCCCAGCTACCTAAATCTTGGGCGGCCGTCATGGAAGGATGTTCCGGAGCACCGCTGAGCCAAAGGATGCTCTCCCTCTGGAAACAACATCCACCTTATAATGAGAAATGAAGGTATGAGACGAGGCCCAAGTGGCTGCTGCACAGATATCATCCAATGGCACTCGGGACTTAAAAGCGGCTGAAGTGGAAACTGCCCTAGTAGAGTGCGCTGTAACCCTCTGAGGAGCAGGCCTACCTGAAGTGTCATAAGCCTGCAGAATACAATTAGCGATCCATCTTGACAGTGTGACTTTGGAAACTGCTTTGCCCATAGCAAATTTAGCAAAGGAGACGAACAGTTGATCTGATTGTCTATGACCAGCCGTTCTGTGAATGTAGAAGTGCAATTGTCTATGAACATCTAAAGAATGCAGCTTATATTCTCCTTTGTTTTTATAGTTGGGGAAAAAAACAGGTAAATTGATTGATTGATTAATATTAGATTCCGAAGAAACTTTTGGAAGAAAAGATGGATTGGTCCTGAGGCACACCCTATCGGGAAAAAAGGAGAGGTAAGGCGGTTTGACGCATAGAGCCTGGAGTTCCGACACTCTTCTGGCTGATGTGATGGCTACCAAGAAGGCAGTCTTCCAGGAAAGGTACTTTAGATCTACAGAAGCTGCAGGCTCAAAGGGGGGAGCAGTAAGGGCCTGTAGGACTAAGGATAGGTCCCAAGGTGGTATAGCTTCTTTGACCAGTGGCCTCAACAGAAAAACTCCTTTAAGAAAGGTCTTGCAAAGTTTTGCAGTCATGAGGGGAGCTGACTCATGACCGACATGATAATGGGAAATCGCTGCCATTTGTACCTTTACCGTGGAAGAACTGGCCCCTTGATGAAAGAGGTCTGTTAAGAAGTCCAGTACCACAGACATTGGTGCCGAAAAAGGATCAACATTGTTCTGGATCGCCCAAATAGAAAACCTTTTCCATTTGCTCCGGTAAACCTTCCTAGTGGAAGGTTTATGAGCTGCCACTAAAATGGCCTTGACAGGTGATGAGATACTGGGAGTCCTAATCAAGGATGGAACTGGAGCAGCCAGGCTGCCAATTTCAGGGTGTGTAGATTCGGAATCGGGAGTCCTTGAGGATGGGAGATGAGATCCGGGATCGGATCCAGAATCCAGGGCGGATTCACTTTGTGAGACCATACATAAGGGAACCAAGGTTGACGAGGCCAGAACGGGGCAATGAGAATCATTCTGCTCCCCAAACTGTTGGCTTTCTGCAAGAGCCTCTGCATCAGAGGTAGTGGAGGGTAGGCATAAAGGAGACCGGGAGGCCAAGCATGCACCAGTGCGTCTCTCGGGGATTCCCCAGGTGGGGGAAGTAGAGCGAAGAAACTGTCGCATTTGGTGTTTGAGTGAGAAGCAAAAAGATTGCAACAGGGTTGCCCCCAGACGGCAAAAATCTTCTTCGCTACCAGAGGATTGAGAGACCATTCGTGCGGGGATAGAATGGTGCAACTGAGCTTGTCCGCAAGGATGTTGGACCTTCCAGGAATGTGCGTTGCTACAAGAAAGCGTTTGGTGGAAATTGCCCATTCCCAGACTCTCATGGCCTCTCGACAAAGGGGATAGGACCTGGTTCCCCCCTGCTTGTTGATGTACCAGACTACCGACATGCTGTCTGTCTGGATCGCAATAGTCCCCCCGTAGGAAGAAGGCTGTGAAGTGCTTGCAACGCTAGGAGCACCGCCCTCATCTCCAGGACATTTATATGCAACGAGGTCTCTGAACTGTTCCACGTGCCTTGGACAATCTTGCCCACAGAATGCCCCCCCACCCGAGGCGAGAAGCGTCCATAGTCAACGTGGCTAGGGGGAATGTTGCACAAAAGGGTCTCCCTGCTAGAGGCTCCGGAGACTGGAGCCACCAAAACAGGGAGTCCCTGCATGCCTTGCTGACCGCTATCGGGCTGTTGAGAGAGGAGTACAGCGGGGACCACTGGACCTGTAGGGTCCATTGAAGAACCCGCATGTGTAAGCGAGCATGTAGAAGAAGTGGAATAGCTGCTGCCATTGAACCCAGGGCCCTCAGGACCGAAACCGCCGTCGGAAACGGTTGCAGGACTGCTGTGATATGACACCTCAGGTTGGACAGTCGATCTGGAGTGAGGAAGGCCCGCATTGATCTTGTGTCTAACCTTCCTCCTATGAAATCTATAAGTTGTGTGGGGTGCAGTAAAGATTTTTCCAAGTTTATGGTGATGCCCAGCCTTGGGGCTATAAGGAGGAAATAGTCCCTGGCTGAGCACAGTAGATGCCTTGATGATGCCGTCAGGAGCCAGTCGTCCAGGTATGGAAAGACCTGTAATCCCTGGAGTCTCAGGTGGGCCGCTACTACTGCTAGCACCTTGGTGAACACCCTGGGGGCAGAGGTGAGACCAAAGGGAAGGACCCTGAACTGGTAGTGGCTGGCTCCTAGCCGGAAGCGAAGGAACCTCCTGGACCGTCTGTCCATCCGAATGTGGTAGTATGCGTCCTTGAGGTCGATAGAGCACATCCAATCGTTCTCCCGCAAAAGGGGGAGTATAGCTTGTAGAGTGACCATCCGGAACATTTGCTTTGTTACAGACAGGTTCAGCAGGGAAAGGTCTAAGATCGGTCTTAAGTCCCCCGTTTTCTTTGGCACCAAGAAGAACCTGGAGTAAAACCCTGATCCGGTCTGATCTCAGGGGACCCGCTGGATGGCTCTTTTTTCTAACAGCTGCTCGATTTCGACAGCTGCTGCCTCCCTTTGGTCGGGTGGTACATCGGGGAGGCTGCGGGATCTGGGGATTTTGCTCAGGGGAATGGCATAACCTCTGGATATCACACGAAGCACCCAACGGTCTGATGTGATTGACTCCCAAGAAGTCAGGTGCCTCGAAAAACGCCCCCCGACTGCCTCCAGAGATGGACAGCCGGGCAACCCTTCAGGGCTGTTGCGTGGGTCTGTCAGAGAAAGGTTCGCTGGACCCAAAGTTCCTAGGAGCCCCTCTGCCTCTAGGACGGCGACCTCCCTGTCCTCCTCTGCCACGGAAGGACTGGTTATCCGAGCAGGTTGGGACTGCTGCGACTTCGGAACCACATCTTCTTCTGTCCCTTTTGGTTCTTCGAGAAGGACCTCTGGGGAGCTGAGAAGCAGACTCCGACGGCAGACAGCGTCTTCCCGTCCTCCTCGCTCTGGACTAACATTTCGCGAACGGCTTTGCCAAACAGGGCAGAACCATCAAAGGGGGCATTCGCGAAGGTCGCTTTGAAGGGCTCTGCAAAGTCACAGTGGCGGAGCCAGGCCTGACGCCTCATGACAAGGCCCGCTCCACTAGCTCTAGCGGCTCCTTCAGTTGCATGAGAAAGTAACCGCACAGAAGTATTAGAAACTGATCTAAGAGAGTACACGTGCTTGTCCTCCGCCGACATGGACTCTGGGGGAGATGCCGCGTACTCTTTAATCAGGTCCCGCTGCATCCTGATGACATGTGCCATGTAGTTCAGCGCACTCAAAGAGAAGGTTGCTGAACTAAACGCTCGCTTCCCAATGCGATCCATCGAGCGGGACTCTTTGCTCTGAGGATGCATAGAGGGACTTTCCTGGGCTAATTCCCTCTTTGTGGCTGCGGCCATCATCATAGCATCTACCGGGGGGGCCCTTGCTCCAATGAGTGCGGTCCACCGGTGGACTCAGGATTCGATCCAGACGCTTGGGGATAGGCTCAACGGTGTCCGGTTCCTTCCATGCTCTGGTGGAAATAAGGTCCACCAGAGGATCGGCAGGAGGGGACACCCAAGAGGTAGATGGGCCCGCCTCGAATGCCTCCAAGAACACAGACTCGTCTGAGGAGGCCTTGGGGGCAGCAGACCACCCTCCCCTGATTCTAAGCATCTCCATAATGTCTCCAAAGGAGACATCCTCCGGGGGTGATCTTGGGGAGCCCTCCCCTTCATCCAAGTCTGTGTCTTCGGTAATGGACTCAGGGGAGTCCACGTGTCTCCTTTTACACTTACGCTTCCGAGGCACTTCCTCGGGGAGGGGTGTCCGAGGAGTCATCTTCAGCAGCCAGATGTTCCAAAGGAACTACTTGGGACATCGAGGTGGGCTGTCCCTGGGACCGGCTGATGGGAGCCTGGCCCAGCTGCAAAGGAGTGCGGGGTGGAGCCGCGGCAGGGACCGGGGGTCCGGTTGTCCTCAACAGTGCCCTTTCCACTACGTCAAAAGCCGAGGGAGAGCCGGCCTCTCTAAGCCCCGAGAGCTGACCCCCACTCGGATCCGACGCATGGATCGGAGCCGGAGCCGAGACCGTCGGATCCGAGAGACCGGTGTGCTCCGACCTAGACGGAGTCGAAGATACACCAGCTCCCTCGGATCCGAGGCTAGGCCCTCGGCTCCGAGAGGTCGGGTCCGAAGTACCCGAAGCACTCAAGGGATGGATCGGATCCGAGGTGTGCCGACCAATCAGATCCGAACCACCCCCCAGATCCAACTCTGCCCGGCTCCGACAGCTCCGAACCCGGGAGACGGGTCGGAGGAGCAGCCAAGGGGGCGAAAAATGGGGTCGAAGCCCCTCCCGGTTTGGGGGGGGCTAGGAGCACTCCCATTTGCAACTGGGCCTGGATGAAACGTCTCATCATCCGGTCCATGTCTGCCTCTGACATAGAGAATGTGGATCTAGATGAGGCCACCGAAGCGGACCTAGAGAGCCGCCTCGGAGACCTCACTGAAGGGCTAGCCTACTCCTCCTCGGGTCCAGAAGAGAACCGAGGGGAGTGGAGCCGAGGAGGAGGAGATCTAGAAGACACAGGAGAGGCCCGCTTAGACGGAGGGGCTGAGCTTGAGGTCTCGGCCTTCCGTTTGTGGTGCCTATCCTTGTGTCTCTCCTTCTGTCTCTCTTTCTCCCTAATGGTCTCCCTCTCCTCCGGCTTTTTGGTGGGAGGTTGAGTCCCTGCCGAGGAAGGGGAGACCGCAGCACCCAAAGAAGGCTGCTGGCTAGCAGGGGCAGAGGCCGAAGCCGCATCTGGAGGAGAAGTCCCGCCAGAACAAGCCGACCTCCGCTCCCTTAAAGCTCGGGGTTGAACCCTGCACATATGGTACAACCAGATGACAAGTGTTCAACCCCAAGCATTCTTGCAGTGTGGCCATCAGCTGGGGATAGCTTGTGGCCACACTCGGTACATTTTGAGAAAATTATCTTCAGATTTTCTGCCATACTAATCCCTAGGCCTAACACACACAGTTGACACAAACACACCAAAAACTTCATAAACCGGAAAAAACTATAAAGGTAAAGAGAGGAAAGCCTAACGCACACACTCAAACTGAAAAACTAGTAAATATTAAAGATTTTTCTGTCAAACTTATCTTCACAAATTGAAACTGCCAGGAGCTCAAGGAGTCCGTTGCTACATGAAACGCGGCAAACGAAATCTGAGGTCAGTTAAGGCTTGGCAGGGGATTATGGGTAGAGGGAGGAGCTAGGAGCTCGGATCCTAAGCTTTTGAAATGCCGGCTCGGATCCGAGGTCGGATCCGATACCCACAGGTTGCAGACACATGAAATCTGCCTACTTCAGATTCATTGTTTCCAGGCTGTGGCAATGTTGAATCCGAACACTTTTTAGGTACCATTGAAGTTTCCTCGTATGCAGTCTTGCATATTGAATTAGTAGGATGCCATGAAGCCCAAAGCCTGCAGAATTTTTCTTGCAGATAACTGGGCCTTTGTTTCCAACATTTTGAAATAGGTAGTCAGTTGCCTTTGTTTGCCTGGCATGAGATAAGCCATCTGGGCAGTTGTATTTAAGCTTGCACCAACGAATATCATCTCTTGAGAGGGTACTAGTTTTGATTTCTTTTCGTTGACTGTGTATCCTAGGCATGTTAGAAGTCTTTTCACAAATGCCAGATGCTGTAGAAGAATGTCCTTGTTTCTCTGCTTGAATTAGACAGTCGTCCAAGTAAGGATATATTTGTATTCCTCTTTGTCTGCAGAATGAAATTACTAATGCTAGGCACTTTGTAAAGACCCTGGGCGCAGTAGATAAGCCAAAGGGCAGTGCAGAGAACTGGTAATGCATTGAGCCAGCCTAGAATCTGAGGTATCTTCTGCATAACTGTCTGATTGGGACATGCAGGTATGCCTCTTTTAGAGCTAAAGTCACAAGCCAAGCATTCTTGCCCAGCAAGGGCAGAAGCTGCTGCAAAGTCAACATCTTGAATTTTGGTATATCCAGGAATGTGTTCAGAATAGATAGGGGTCCAGTATTGGTCTCCAGGCCTTGTCCTTTCTGGTTACCAAGAACAGTCTCGAGTAAAATCATTGCCCCTGCTCTTGCTCTGGTACTTGTTGAATGGCCCCCATGTCCATGAGGGATGAAACTTGTTTTTGTGCCTCTGCCCATTGATTTTTTGGCAGATCTGGACAGCCGTTTGCCTTTGGGAGGGTATGGAAATGGAACTTGTAGCCTTGTGACATGATATTTAGAATCCACTTATCCTGGGTTATAATGTGCCAATTTTGAGATAAAAGTGCTAATTTTCCCCTAAGGGTGCTGCTAGGAGATAAGTGCTTGGTGCAGGCAGGGGGAAGTCATTGGGACTGTTTCCCGTATGATTGTGATTTGTCTTCTCCAACTTTGGAGGTAGAAGCACCCCATTGCTTTGACCTGTATGAACCTTGCACCTGGGAAATACTTGTAGGGCGTCTGGATCTGCCCCTTTGAGGTCTGTCTGACACAGGAAAGGAACAATTCTTTGTAGGCCAGTGTCTACTAAACCTAGGTGGCTGCACTTTTAAAAAATCTTTGACAGTTTGCATAGATTTAACTTTGTCCTCCAATTTCTTTAACACCTCTTCTGCCTTAACACCAAACAAAGTATCATGCTGTAAAGGTGCATCTAATAATTTAACTTTGACATGATCAGGCAAATTTTGTTCCTTTAACCAAGCATGCCTCCTAATTACAGAACCTGTAACTGTGGCCCTGCAGGACGCCTCCAAAGAATCAAAACCACATTGCAAAGTATGCTTTCCAACTTGTTCAGCTGCATGCAATAAATCCTGCATTTTCTTGTTTTATGCACATTCAGAGTTTAACAGCATTTTCTGTTTAAGCAATGCCATGACATGTTGCTGATATTTGAGCATATGAAACTGACAGTTTAAGGCCCTTATAGCCAAGATAGCAGATGTGTAAACCTTTTTCCCCCCATCTATCTACTGCCCTAGCATCTCTGTCAGAGGGGGTTGGGTTTTTTGCAGCGGAAGCCTTAACTCCCTTGGCACCCTGTGAAATAGTTTCTGGGTCTGCAGCAGGGTTTTTAAAAAGGAATTTATGAGAGTCAGGAACCCTGTAATATCTGTCAGGCTTAACAGGAGCTGGAGGTAAGGAGTCAGGTGTAAGACTAGACTCTGAAAACACATCATCTACAATGTCTAACACAGGTGGAATGGCTAGTGGCCTGTGTTGAGCTAGTAAAAGGAAATCCCTGAGCCTCTTTTTAGATTCTGAAAAATCTTGGCTCTCCCAGTGGAAATGCTCCCTCATGGTTTGCAAGGTTTCCCCAAAAGAATAGCCCTCTGGAGGAGTAGCTGAAGGTATAGATTCTTCAGCATCAGAATCCTCATAGGCGGGAAAAAGAGTATTCCTGATCAGAAGAGGAATCAGAAGAAATAGAAACCTGATCTGAAGATTCATAGTCAGTCTCTTGCCTAGGCCTCTTATCAGGAGGGGAATAGGAACCCCTGATCAAGGTAATCAAGTCTTCGACCATTTTGAGCATCTGTTTTTTGGGCATAGAGGCCTGTCCATGTTGCTCTTGAGTTTGTTTCTTTGCTTTAGAAGGTGCTTTAGTCTTTGCCTTTGAAGCTGAAGTTGCTTTAATGTAAAGATGCTTAGGTCTGAATACACCCTCAGAAGCTGGTGCCTGCTCAGCGGCTCCGCCATCTGAAGGAATAGCATTCGAGGCTCCAATACCCTGAGTTTCCAGCGGCATGGCCAGCGGGCGTCAGGGGCTGCGAAAGCACCTCACTGAGAACTGGCGACTGGCTTAGGAGAAGCTTCGTCGTCAGTTTTGGGCCTCGGTTGTTTATCTCTCTCCTTTTCTTTGTGTTTTTTGTGAACTCCGGTAATCGGATGGCTATCTGACGACATTTCTGGGTAATTAAACTGGCGTCCAAAATAGTTTAAAGCAAAATCATACCGACGCTTAATAGTGCATTGGTTAAATCTAGCACAAAACCGACAACCAGAAACGTTGTGATCAGGGCCTAGGCAAGGAATACAGTAAGAATGAAAGTCCTTATGAGGTATTTGCTTTCCATAAGAAATACAATTATTTACTTTTTCTGACATCGGTCTGGAGCAAGAAAAAAAGTTTCCCCAATGGGGTTACTTGGCTTTATTGAAGACTTCGGATCTGAAACTCGAACACGAAAATCTCAGGAGTCGGCCGACCGGCACTTGTGAACTGCTTCTGCTTCGGGCACCGCGCGGCAAGAAAGACTAAAGAAAATGGCGTTGGCTACTTCCTTTATACCCCTGACGATCTGACGTCAGGGAAACGGCGACAGAAGCCGATGCAGGACCCAGGACATTGGAATTCAGGCCGACTGAGGGCAACCTGCCAGCAGGATTACCCAAATGTAATGACTGCAACAGTGAAACACAAAGAACATTGGGGACTTTACCCCCCCCCACTCTAGATCTTTAAAAAATATCTGTTTTAACCATAGTTAATATGGGGGAGGGGGATTTTGTACCTTACAAAATCCTCACGTAGAGACGTAGCATGACTGCAATAAAGCAAAACTTGCAGTTTCTGCACTTAACTGGGCATTTCCAGAAAACACTACAGCTCAGAATGACGGCACTTGGACATGAAGTTATGCAGTGTCTAATGTTTTCCATAACTATCAGAAAGGTTTTCCTTTGTGATGATGCCTCTTGAAGCAGAATAAAAAAAAAAAAGGAGTGCACCGGCTTACTCTCTGACTTTTCTATCAGACACCTCTCACAGAAGTAAGATATTACACTGTGTACATGCTCACCTTCCAGAGTTCTCCCATAGAGACAGATTTTATGCGCACACTGACTTTTTACCAGATTTCTATTTCCCTCTATATATAAAAGTGCAACTGAAAACAAATTCTTACCTGTCCATTGGCATATAAGAATTAAGGATGGATCCTGCCATGGCTTTGATACTTGCATTGTCGCTAACAGTCCCCAGACTAACAGTGCCAGACTCGCCACTCAGGCTGTACCGTTCCTTTTGTATATCAGCTTGCACCTCTAACCTAAACACAAACAAAAATATTTAAATGTACAAGACACATCACAAACAACTAACCAGTAATACTGCACATCAGGTAAATGTCCAGCTGTCACACACAGTAAAAAAGTGCAACACCTGGAAGGCATTTCAATTTAGAAACAGTCTGACAGTTAATTTAACTAATTTTCAGAACTAATTTTCAGCAACTATCCTGTTACCATGCTTATTACTAAGCCTACTCATGTGAACTTATCAGTATCACCATAACAGTAGATGTCCTTCTCTTCACTGTTGCAGCATTCATACCCTAAGGGATCTCCTGCCAAGGATAGCTCAATATCCTGCCAGTATACCAAAGCCTTTAACACTTACGTGTGTCATATTTCACACACATATGCTCCATGCACAAGGTTTAGGGCATAAAGGTGACATATGGATGCGCACACACAGAACTCAAAAAGCCCTAGGAGGAGCAGAATGTCTCTAGGGATGGACAAGGAAAACATTTGCATCCAGAAGGAGAACAACCCCTTGGCCAGGGGGGCAGGAAAGAAGACTACAGCAGAAGGAGCAATTACTGCAACAGTGAGGAGGGGATATATGGTAAGATTTTACAAAATTATACTTTCATGGTAAGATTTTTCATAACTATACTATGCCCTTCCATATCACTGTCGCAGTATTCATAACCTAATGGAGAATACAAAAGCTCAAGAGGAATCATGGGAGGAGGAAGTCATGGAACAGCTCTCCAGAAACCCATGTAGGATAGCCCTGGTAAAGCAAACTCTGGCCCTGGAAATAATATCTAATTTATAATGCTTAGTGAAAGTATGAAAAGAGAACCAAGTAGCAACCTCAAGGATGGAATTGGTATCCAATCCCTTGAAAAAAGCACCAGAGAGAGCAACAGCCCTAGTAGGAGGAACCTTTACTGATGAGGAAAGATTTTCCACGAAAAGAACAAATGGCTGTTGGCTTAGAAACAGACAAACCCAGACATGGGATGAAAGGAAACGAAGCTGCACATATTTGTGAATAACTGTCTATGCAAATACAAGGTGTGAAGAACCTTCTCACTGGCAGACTGTGGAGAAGGGGGAAAAAGGGTGAAAATGAATAGACTGATTAAGGAAAATCTCATTAAACCTTGGTGATAAAAGGAGGATTAATACGAAGCGACACCCTTGTCTCTGAAGAAAACTAGGAAAGGAGGAATGGCCATGACAGCCTGAAGTTCACAGACTCTTGTAGCTGAAGTGAGAGCTAAAAGAACAGTCTTCCAAGTACGATGCTGTAAGGATGCTGAAGAAGCAGGCTCAAAAGGAGCCAGAGTTAATTTTTCAACAAAACTGAGCTCAAACAGGTAGAAAGTGCTTATTGAGAGGCCTAATATGAAGTATGTCTAAGAGGAGGATGTAAGGACAGAAAAGTAGAAACTGCTGACAGCTGAGCTTTAACTGAGGAGTGTGTTAACCCAGCATGGAGCAGATCACACAAATAAGAGAGCCCGAGGAACCTCCGCACATACGGAATCCTGATGGCAAAAGAGGCATCAGACAGAAAATCCTTTCCATCGGGAATTATTTCCTAGCCTCCTGCAAAAACCAAGGCACATCTTCAAAGAGGTGCCTGAAAAGAATCAAAACCTGATCATCCACAGCATCAGTTGAAGTTAAGTGAGGATGAATAACAGATCCCTTGTCTTGTGGATGAAGATCTATCCAGTGAGGTAACGTGGTGACTGCCCCTGAACAAGTGAGAAAGGAGGAGGAACCAAAAAGTACAGTTGTGTACACTTACCATAAATGTAGACGTTTGAGTGTATTCACTGTTGCAGTCATTACATCTGGGTAATCCTGCTGGCAGGTTGCCCTCAGTCGGCCTGAATTCCAAAGTCTTGGGTCCTGCGTTGGCTGCTGTCGCCCCTTCCCTGACGTCAGGGGTATAAAAGAAGGAGCCAACGCCATTTCCTTTAGTTTTTCTTGCCCCTGATGTCAGGTGCCACCTAAAAGGGTAGCGAAAATTTATATCTATATATAAAATTACATGCACCAATATGAACTTTAACTTCATCTACAAGCAAATACACCACATAGATTGTATAAATCAGAGAAGGAAAAATAGGTTCCATCAGAAGAAAAGGGGGATGGCGGGTGGGTAACCTGGACGGCAACAGTGAATACACTCGAACATCTACAGTTATGGTAAGTGTACACAACTGTACTATGTTCTTCGTGTTTCACAGTTGCAGTCATTACATTTGGGTAGAGTCCCAAAGCTATGGTTGGGAGGCTGGAGCTAAACAGCATTAGGAGTGGCTATGAGACCCTGCAGAACTGCAATGGCAAAGCCTGTCCTGGATTTAGAGTAGAGTGGCAGATGATAGTGCTTTGTAAAGGTGTGCAGTGAACTCCAAGTAGCTGCCTCTAAAATGTCCTTGGTTGGCACTCCCCTGAGAAAGTCTGCTGAAGTGGCTGCAGCTCTGGTGGAATGTGGCCTTAATGCCCTTAGGCACTGGCTTGCCATGGTATAAGTAGCAGAAACGAATGCAGTGGCCTATCCACTTTGAAACAGTCTGCTTTGAGATAGCCTTTCCTTGCGATACTGCAGCATATGTCACTAGTAATTGTTCTGTCTTTCTGAAAACTTTGGTTCTGTCCAAGTAGAATCTAAGCTGTCTGTGTACGTCCAAAGAATGCAGAATTCTTTCCCCCTTGTTCTGTGGATTTGGATAAAAAGTTGGCAAATGAATGGTTTGGTTAACAGCCACACTGGACACCACTTTAGGTATAAATGTTGTGTTTGTCCTCAGGGAGACCCTGTCCGGATAAAAAATGATAAAAGGTTCCACAGCCATGAGTGCGTGTAGCTCTGAAACTCGCCTGGCAGAAGTTATTGCGAGGAGCAGAGCTGTTTTCCAAGATAAAAACTTTATATCAGCAGTAGCAGCTGGGCTCAAAAGGAGGCAGGGTGAGTTATTCCAAGACATAGTTGAGGTTCCATGCAGGCATTGGTGATCTCCTTGGAGGCCTAAAATTTTTGGCTCCTCTGAGGTACTGTTTTAATAAGGGATGAGAAAAGATTGGTGGCTCTGCATTGCAATGAGCCGAAATGGCAGAGGCATGAATTTTAATAGATGAGAAAGATAGGCCTTTTCCCAGCATCTCAGTCAAGTATTGTAAAATCTGAGGAATATTTGGCACAGCTGTATCTGTTCCTTGTGCCTGGTTCCAAGCACAGAATCTCTTCCATTTTCCAGCATAAGATTTTCTAGTACTAGGCCTTCTGGCTTCCAAAATGACATCCATCACAGCTTTGCTGAGAGGTGCGTTTTGTATGACTACATTATCCGCCATGCTGCCAGGTTTAAAGTCCTGAGTTGTCTGTGCAGGATCTGATTGTTTTGCTGGGACAGTAGATGAGGTACTTGAGGTAAGGTCCAAGCTGGGCATTGAGACAAGCTCCTTAATATTGGGCACCAGTGCTGGCGAGGCCAGTCTGGGGCAATCAGTATCATCTTTGGCTTCTCCTGTCTGACTTTTAGGAGTACCTTGGGGAGGAGAGGCAGAGGTGGAAAGGCACATATTGATAGGTTTTTCCAGCTGAAGGACAGGGCGTCCACTTTCCATGCTTGTCTGTGATAAATCCTTGTGCAGAATCTTTTTAGTTGGTAGTTGTGAGGGGAGGCAAACAGATCTATGTCCGGGCATCCCCATTTCCTTGTTATCATGCTGAAGACTTGTGGATCCAGTTGCCACTCATGGGGATCCATGAGGTTTCTGCTTAGTTCGTCTGCCAGAGTATTTTTCCTTCCTGGCAGGAATTGTGCCTGCAGATGTACTTGGTAAATCAATGCTGTGTCCCACAAAGTCATGGCTAGTCTGCAAAGGGGGTAAGAATGAGTGCCCCCCTGCTTGTTTATATACCACATGACCGTGGTGTTGTCTATCAGTAGTTGTCCTGGATGAAGTAGGTCCTTGAAGGCTGTCAGGGCATTTTGTACAGCTAGCATCTCTTTTTGATTGATATGTAGATGCATTTGGTTTGAGGTCCATGTGCCCTGAATGCATCTTCCTGCCATGTGGGCCCCCCAGGCATAATCTGATGCATCCGTTGTTGGTGTCTGTCTGGCTGGGGGTAATGTGGATGGCTGTCCTTTGTTTTGGTGACGAGCCTTTGCCCACCATCAAAACTCCTGTTGCAGGCAGGGAATGAGAGTAATTATAGTTTCCAGGCGGTGGCAATGCTGAGTCCAAACACTTTTTAGGTACCACTGAAGTTTCCTCATATGCAGTCTTGCATATGGAATTAGTAGGATGCAGGATGCCAGGAAGCCCAAAGCCTGCAAAATTTTTCTTGCAGATAACTGGGCCTTTGTTGCTAACATTTTGAAATAGGTAGTCAGTTGCCTTTGTTTGTCTGGCATGAGATAAGCCATCTGGCCAGTTGTATTTAAGCTTGCACCCAGGAATATTATCGCTTGAGAGGGTACTAGCTTTGATTTCTTTTCGTTGACCATGTACCCTAGGCATGTTAGAAGTTTTTTCACAAACTCCAGAATTAGACAGTCATCCAAGTAAGGATATATTTGTATTCCTCTTTGTCTGCAGAATGCAATTACTGGTGCCAGGCACTTTGTAAAGACCCTGGGTGCAGTAGATAAGCCAAAGGGCAGTGCAGAGAATTGGCAATGCATTGAGCCAGCCTTGAATCTGAGGCATCTGAGGCATATTTATCTGATTGGGACATGCAGGTATGCCTCTTTTAGGTCTAGAGTTATAAGCCAAGCGTTCTTGCCCAGCATGGGCAGAAGCTGCTGCTGCAAAGTCAACATTTTGAATTTTGGTATATCCAGGAATGTGTTCAGAATAGATAGGTCCAGTACTGGCCTCCAGGCCTTGTCCTTTCTGAGTACCAAGAACAGTCTTGAGTAAAATCCTTGTCCCCGCTCTTGCTCTGGCACTTGTTGAATGGCACTCATGTCCATGAGGGATGAGACTTGTTTTTTTGCCTCTGCCTACTGATGTTTTGGCAGATCTGGCCAGCCGTTTGCCTTTGGCAGGGTATGGAAATGGAACTTGTAGCCTTGTGACACGATATTTATAACCCACTTGTCCTGGGTTATAATGTACCAATTTCGAGAAGAAAAGTGCTAATTTTCCCCCTAAGGGTGCTGCCAGGAAATAAGTGCTTGGTGCAGGTAGGGGGAAGTCATTGGGACTGTTTCCTGTAAGGTTGAGATTTGTCTTCTCCACTTTTGGAGGTAGAAGCACCCCATTGCTTTGACCTGCATGAACCTTGCACCTGGGATCTGCATCTTGGGCGTCTGGATCTGCCCCTTTGAGGTCTGTCTGACACAGGAAAGGACCAATTCTTGGTAGGCCAGTGTCTACTAAACCTTGGTGGCTGTACTTGTAAAAAATCTTTGACAGTTTGCATAGATTTAGCTTTGTCCTCCATTTTCTTTAACACCTCTTCTGCCTCAACACCAAACAAAGAATCATGCTGTAAAGGTGCATCTAATAATTTAACTTTGACATGATCAGGCAGATTTTGTTCCTTTAACCAAGCATGCCTCCTAATTACAGAACCTGTAACTACGGCCGTGCAGGAGGCCTCCATAGAATCAAAATCACACTGCAAAGTATGTTTTCCAACTTGTTCAGCTGCATGCAATAAATCCTGCATTTCTTTGTTTTCTGCACATTCAGAGTTTAACAACATTTTCTGTTTAAGCAGTGACATGACATATTGCTGATATTTGAGCATATGAAACTGGCGGTTTAAGGCCCTTATAGCCAAGGCAGCAGATGTGTAAACATTTTTCCCCATCTATCCAGTGCCCTTGAGTCTCTGTCAGAGGGGGTAGGGTTTTTTTGCAGCAGAAGCCCTAACTCCTTTAGGACTCTGTGAAATGTTTCCTGGGTCTGCAGCAGGGTTTTTGAAAAGAAATTTGTGAGAGTCAGGAACCCTGCAATATCTGTCAGGCTTAACAGGAGCTGGAGGGTAAGGAGTCAGGGGTCAGACTAGACTCAGAAAACACATCTACAATGTCTAACACAGGAGGAATGGCTAGAGGCCTGTGTTGAGGTAGCAAAAGGAAATCCCTGAGCCTCTTCTTAGATTCTGAGGAATCTTGGCTCTCCCAGTGGAAGTGCTCCCTCATGGTATGTAAGGTTTCCCCAAAAGAATAATCCTCAGGGGGAGAAGCTGAAGGAATAGATTCTTCAGCATCAGAATCCTCATAGGGGGGAAGAGAATATTCCTGGTCAGAAGAGGAATCAGATGAAATAGAAAGCTGATCTGAAAATTCATAGTCTGTCTCTTGCCTAGGTCTCATCAGGAGAGGGATGGGAACCCCTAATCAAGGTAATCAAGTCTTCGGACATTTTGAGCATCTGTTTTTTGGGCATGGAGGCCTGCCCACGTGGCTCTTGAGTTTGTTTCTTCATCTTTGAAGGTGCTTTAGTCTTTGCCTTTGAAGCTGAAGTCAGTTTAATGTATAGATGTTTAGGTCTGAATACACCCTCAGAAGCCGGTGCCTGCTCAGCGGCTCCAGACCCATCTGAAGGAATAGTGTCCAAGGCTCCAATACCTTGAGTTTCCAACGGCACAGCCGACTCCACGTGGGAGTCGGTAGCGGCCTGCAACTCTAAAGTAGTGGGCGTCAGGGGCTACGAAAGCGCCTCATTGAGAACCAGCGACTGGCTTAGGAGAAGCTTCGTCATCAGTTTTGGGCCTCGGTTGTCTATCTTTTTCTTTGCATTTTTTGTGAACTCTGGTAGTCGGATGGCTATCCGAGGACATTTCTGGATAACTAAACCTGCGTCCAAAGTAGTCTAATGCAAAATCATACCAACGCTTAATAGTGCGTTGGTTAAATCTAGCACAAAACCAACAACCTGAAACGTTAAGGAATACAGTAAGAGTGAAAGTCCTTATGAGGTATTTGCTTTCCACAAGAAATACAATTAACTTTTTTCTGACCGGTCTGGAGCATGAAAAAAGTTTCCCCAACGGGGTACTTAGCTTTAATGAAGACTTCGGAGCTGAAATTCGAACACGAAAATCTCATGAGTCGGCCCACCGGCACTTGTGAACTGCTTCTGCTTCAGGCACCGCGCAGCAAGAAAGACTAAAGAAAATGGCGTCGGCTCCTCCTTTTACACCCCTGACGACCTGACATCAGGGAAGGGGCGACAGCAGCCGACGCAAGACCCAAGACTTTGGAATTCAGGCCGACTAAGGGCAACCTGCCAGCAGGATTACCCAAATGTAATGACTGCAACAGTGAAACACGAAGAACATCTGTCTGGAGCAAAAGGGAGTCACCAGCAAGATTTTAGGAGAATCCTGCCTGCTCTTGTGCAAGACTTGCAGTAAGAGATGAAGGGAAGGGAAAGGAAGGTGTACACAAACATCCTAAAGATGGGGTGTCCACTTTCCAAGCTAGAGGACTTCGGACTCTAGAACAGAATAGAGGAAGTTGTCTGTTCAGAGTGGAGGCAGAAAGATCTATATGAGGAACTCTCCACTGAGGGACAATGTCCAGGAATACACATCTCTGTGAAGCATCCATTTGTGAGCTTGTGCGCTGAACCTCCTAGAGAGTCTGCCACTAGATTGTGCTCTGAGGGAATGTAAACTGCCTGAAGAGTCGCTTGATAGTGGGCAGCTACATCCCAGACCTGAAGATCTAATGTGGAAAGAAGATACGTTCTTGTACCACCCCCCCCTGCTTGTTGACATACCATATCACTGTGGTATTATCTGTGAAAATTTTGAGAGGCCTAGAATGAAAGAGAATGAAAAGTCTGAAGAACTAGACTCAGAGCCCTCATCTCCTTTATACTGATGTGGTTCAACCTCTGATTAAGAGGCCAGAGATCTGAACCTTAAGATTGCTGAAGGAGGCTCCCTCATCCCTTGTCTGAGGCATCTGTAAAAGAGCTCTTGATTCAGGACTGGAGCTTGGAAAGGAAGACCCAGGTCGACAGAAAGTTGATGAATCTGCCACTGAAGCTTGAGACACGGAAGGAAGGGTACAAGGATGTCCAGGGGGTGGCAATGTTGAAGCCACACTGACTTGAGGTATCACTGAAGCTTTCTCATGTGGAACCTGGCCAGAGGAAGCATGGAAAGGGTGGAAGTCATGAACCCAAGAACCCTGAGAAATTCCCTGGCTGTGACTGAAGCTAGAGGAAGAGGGGACTGGAAAAAGACAGAGAGAGAGACAGGGCCTTGGAGGCAAGCAGAGATGCCAGCATGGGGATGGTCTTCATGCCAGCATGGGAATGGTCTTAAGCCTGCAACAGAGGAAAACATGATCCTGATAAGATGTCAGAGGTGATTTTTTGGAAGTTTATGTTGAACCCCAGACAATGAAACAAGGGAAATAGTAAACCTAACATCCTGAAGCAGAGCAACGGGGGAGGAAACTTGAACCAGCAGATTGTCCAGACAAGGAAAAATCTGAACTTCTCTCATTCTGCAAAAGGCAATGACAGGAGCAAGGCATTCGGTGAACACCCTTGGGGCAGTTACAGAGGACAAAGGGCAAAGCTCAGAACTGGAAATGCAAGGAAAAAAACAGAAAAATGCAAAAATTTCCAGAAAATGAGATGAATGGGAATATGAAGGTAGGCATCCTTGAGATCCAGCAAGACCAGAAAGTCCTCGGGTAAAGAGGAAATAAAGTCTGAAGACAACACCTGAAAGGAAGGAATTCCTGAGAAGGGTATTAGAGCTAGGAATGCTTTAGAATTGGTCTCCAAGTGCCCTTCTTTCTGGAAGCCAAAAACATTCTGGATTAAAAATCCCTCCTTACCTGGACAGGACACACAGTTTGAATGGTGCCCTGGACCAAAAGAGAATGGAGAACCCGGGGACAAGTTGTTGTTTCCGAGGAGGTTGAGGAATACCCAAAAAGAGAGGGACAGATTTCCAAACCATGAAATATTCCTGGTGGATAATGGACAGAGAACATAAGTGTGTGTTGTGATCCTTAACCAATATGGAAAAGACAGGGAAAGATGGAGGGATAAGAAACCTGGCCAAGGAAAGGGGAAAAAATGTCAAATGGAACCTGGCTTATCCTAAAAAAAAGCAGGTTTCCTGGTGGAGGGGTCTGAGTATATTTAACAGGTGGTACACATCTAGAACCCTTTTTTCCTCTTAGGCAGAAGGTGAGACTACCTATGAACAAAAGCAGATCTGGAAGGATAACTCCTCTGAAACACTGGAACAGGAGAAACAAAACATGTTTCAACGTCTGCAAGGCTCTACCTTTATACTGGACAGACTTGAAAACGTCAGCAGCACCAAAAAGATTTTTATTATCTGAAGGAGCACCCAATAGTTTGACCTTAGAGTCATCAGGCAAAACATGAAGATGAAGCAAAGAGTGATGCTTTAAAAGTGAACCAAAGGCAGCAGCCCTGGATGAGACATCAGCTGGATCAAAGTTGATCTGATAAGAGATGGGAGTAACTTGAGAGGTAGAGCCCAACAGGGAAAGGGCAGAATCCTTCCCCTCAGAAAGGTGAGAAACCACTTTGGAAATCTGAAAAAGGAGGGCCAAATCATACCTGGTCATATGAGTCTGATAGTTGATGGCCCGAAAGGATAAAGTGGCAGAAATGTAAACCTTTTTTGCCCAGCCTGTCCATAGTCCTACTATGCTTATCTGAAGGGAGCAACTTAGTAGGAGGCAACAGCTTGGAGGAGTGTAATGGAGGGGTGTAAGAAGAGAAATGCACTACAAAAGGGCATTTATAAAGAACTTTACACTAGTCAGGCACTTTGTAAAATCTAGCAGGTTTCTTGGGTGTAGGGAGACTGAGAATCAGGGGCCAAAGATGCTGCTGAAAAGGTATTCAAGGAGGCCGCCAGAAATTACAGCTATGTACATTTACCACACATGTAGATGTCAGAGTGTATTCGCTGTTTCAATCTGGATTTGTGGGATTTCCCACAGTGGAAGCCCTTGGCTGGCCCGAGTGCCAGAGACTCTCTCCCTCCTCCAGGAGCAGGCGTATGCCCTATCTGACATCACTACATTTGGGTATAAAGGGAGTTGGCCGGTACCATGACTTCAGTATTTTCTTGCTTCACCAAGTAGGAGCCCCCAGCATACCTCTATGGTCAGGGGTCTAAGACCCTGGATTCTAGAAAAGTTGAAAAGAAGGAATGGGATGGCATCACCCAGACTCAGAGGGTGAATTGTCCGATTCCATCCAGTAAACCAGATGGTAAGAAAGGAGGGAAATAAAGCTGCAACAGTGAATATACTCGAACATCTACATTTATGGCAAGTGTACACATCTGTATTATGTTCGTGTTTCACTACTGCAGTCCTGACTTGTGGGATGATTCTGAAAGCTGAACAAAAGGTGGATGGAAGATTTAAGGAGAGGCAAGGATGCCCAGCAAAATGGTAGTGACAAATCCTGCTCTGGATTTTGAAAAGGGAGGAAAGATGGCAATGTTTTGTGAAGGTATCCACAGAAGATTAAGTAGTTGCTTCCAAAATGTCCTTAGTGGCTACCCACTTAAATGTAGTAGAGGTAGCAGTGGCACAAGCTGAATGTGTCCTTACAGCATCAGGAGACTTCTTACCATGACGGCTGTAGCAAAAGGAGACATGGTGGGAGATTCATTTGGAGATTGTTTGCTTAGACAATGGTTTTCACTCAAAGGTATTAGCAAAAGCCACAAACAGTTGGTCTGATTTTCTGACACTCTTGGTTCTATCCAAGTAGTAACGCTGTTGCCTATGCACATCTTCCTTGTTTTGGGGATTAGGGAAGACGGTAGCCAAGTCTGTGTCACTGCCTTGGGCATAAAGGAACGACTGGTCCAGAGTGACACTGGGTGGGAAATGATGAAGCCCTCCATACATAAACAGGCCTGAAGCTCAAACATCCTTCTGGCTGAGGTAATGGCTAATAGGAAGGCAGTCTTCCAGGTCAAGAATTTAATCTCACTGTAAGCCACTGGTTTGAATGGTGGAAGGGTAAATTTCTCTATTATGAAACTTGGGTCCCAGGGAGGAACCGGAGGCTTTCTGGGAGGCCTAATGTGGACAATCCCTGCTTAGAAACTGTTTCATGAGGGGGCTGTGAAAAGTGAGGAGGGGAAGGGGTCAGACCTGGAAAAAAGTCATTGACTGTTTGTATGGACTTGGCAATAGCCTCAGTTTTCTTAAGGACAGTTTCAGCCTTAGAACCAAAGAGAAAATCTTTGTTTAATGGGGTGTTAAGACGACTGGGTATGACATGTTCTGGAAGGGATCTGCTCCCTAAGCCAGGCATGTCTTATGATGACCGATCTAGTGGCTGCTGCCCTGCAGGAGGCTTCCAAGGCATCACAGCTGCAGTGTAGTGTGTGTTTACCCACCTGAGAGCAGGACCTTCATAAATCCAGTAAATCATTTGAGAGGCCCTTATTTTCACTGCCCATCAATTTTTGTTTCATTTGTTCAAGAATAGTTTCCAGGTACCTGACCACACGAAAATGGCAGTTCAAAGCCCTCATGAGAAGGGTAGCAGAAGTGTAGACTTTCTTTCCAAATCTCTCCAAGGCACTGCTTGCCTTATTAGTAGGCAAGGGATTTTTGGTTGAGCTAGCTTTTGTTCCCTTAGGGCCTGGAGTCACAACCTCAGGGTTTGACAGAGCAGTCTTAAAAAAGGTGTCTGCGGAACTGCCAGCTCATAGAGGAGGGGAAAAAAAAGTCTCTGGCAGTTGGGCCAGCTAAGGGCTTCCATGGCAGGAAATCCCACCAGTCAGAAATGCAATAGTGAAACACGAACATCGGGGGTACAGATGATGGCTTAGCAGACTCCATCTGGAGGAGCTCATAATATCTATTCTGAATGTAAGAGAACTGAGAACAATCCCACAAACTTCATGATGTGGGCAATAGTATCCCCAAAGGAGAGCTCCTCCAAACAGGAATCTAGACTAAAAGAATCCTATTCTTCTGAACCATAGTCTAGAGATGAAGTAATTTAACAGTAAGCCAGGGATTCTTCCCCAGAATCCAGATCCTCATCTGATGAAGCTAGTTCTCATGGTCTTTTAAGAGGAGTGGAAGACCAGGGAGGGGAGAGGCACAGTCGCCCCCTTGAGGAGCCTCAGAGTATGCGCAAGAAGTCAGATCCACGCTAGTCTCCAACAGCGTTGCAAGTAGGGGAATCCCAGGCAACCAATGGGACAATCCTAGCCTCAAGAGGGAGTGGACAGCAGCTATATCAAACCTAGGCTTTTTGGTCTTTTTCTTGGCAGACATCCTTTCCTCAGGTTAGGAAGATTCTGCCATAGCGCCTTCAGCTAACAGCTTAAGATGTTGATTTTTGAGGTAAACAGATAAACTTAAGACACAACTATGTAGGTGTCTTAGGGACAAAATAGTTGTCTTAGGGACAAAAGCTTGGCAAACAGAACAATGTGTAAGGTTGTAGAAAGCACCCAAACAGAAAAGACACTGGTCGTGACCGTCTAAGGGGAATCTGCTTCCCACACTAACATTTGCCCTTTCTGAATAACACGAACTCAACAGCACTAAATAACGATAAGTAGAAACCCCAATGGGGCACTTACCTGAAATGCGGCTTGGTAACCAGCATAACAGTATGTTGTTCAGACTGGTGGCAAAGTTCTGAATGTGCATGTCTGTACATCACCTTTATGCTCTACTTCTTGCGTAGGGAGCATACGTGTGGCGAGGTACCTATAAGTACTAAAGAGTTTGTTATACTGGCCAGACATTGTGCTATCCTTGGCAGTAGATCCCTTATTATGAATATTACAACAGTGATATGGGAAAGGCACTGAAAGTTATGCACTTATCATAACGATAGAGGAACTACTCCCCATCCACAAATACTTTGTCTGAATTACCTCAGATCGAGTCTGCTGATTATTCTAACCATATAGACAAAACATCTTGTTACTAAAAAAAAAGCATCATGGAATGAAGCAACTTATGCATGCTATGCTTAGAAACGCGATCTAAAAATAGACGGGGTCTTAGTCGAGGACCGTCATGAGGTCGATACTACCAACATAAAAAATTCAACAAAACACAAATTAAAGGTCATGCTTCTAAATGCTAGGAGTCTAAACATGAAACTGCACTCATTGCAAGCATTCTTAACCCTGGAAGATGCTGACATTTGTACAGTCACAGAAACCTGGCTCAAAGCTGCAGAGAGCACCCCAGCCGTACCTGGTTACTCATCCTATCATACATTCAGACCCCAAACTGTGGGCAGAAAAGCCAAAGGAGGTGGAGTTTCAATATATATTAAAGACACACACACCTCCAGGCTAGTCAAACAGTATGACACACAGGAGACACTCCAGGTGTCGTTAATCGCTGATAAGACCCTATTCAAATTATAGCTAGCTACAAGTCCCCAAATTTGACTCAAGATGCCCACTCCACCTATCTGGACCTCTTCAAATCTATCAAAATTAAACCCTTTACCCTGATCTTGGGTGACTTTAATTACCCAACCATAGACTGGAAAAACTACTCAAGCCAGAACACAAATACTCAGAGATTCCTTGATTTTATCAATGCAAATGCCGTGGAACAGCTAGTCGATATCCCCCACAAGAGGTGATATCATCTTGGACTTGGTATTAACCAACATAAGTAACCACTGCAGCACCCCTACAGTGTCATCTTCCCTGGTAAGATCCAACCATAAAGTGGTCACTTTCGAAGTCATTATCTCCCTGACCTCCATCTAGCTAGGGTCAAACAAAAAAAAAAAACACTTCTCCAAAGCTGATTAAACCTCCTGAGGGATGGTATAAACAGCTTCACAGCCCCTCCCCCCTCTGTAGGAAATGGCACCAATGTCCAAATCTACACTAAACGAGCATTTATACAGATGCTTGGAATGAGGAATACCTTACAGGACAAAATTATCCTCCCCAAGGAAGAGTAAACCTGTCTGGTGGCCATCTGCAATAAATAAACTATATAACAAAAGGAAAAAATTGCTGTCCAGGACCAAGAAGGAGCATGTGCCCAACTGGAAGCAATCTCTCCTTAGCCTGAACAAGCAAATAAGAGCACTAGTGAAATCCTCTAAAGCCAACTTAGAGTCCAAATTGGCCACATCTACTAGAGACAAATCATAAGGCCTTCTTCACATGTCTGCAATCTCAAAGGAAGTACCCAGATCTGTTCAGAATTGGTGGTCAAGGACACCACATACACAAATGCTGTAGATATAGCCAATCTACTGGCTGACAGATTTGGCGAAAACATCTCCACCCCCCCCCCCATCAGTAAATCAGGACATCCCCAGTACCTGCTTCCCCTTATCTCTAAGGCAAAAAATACAGCCACGATGGGATCCGATAACATCCCAGGGTGTATCCTACAAGAACTCAGGCATGAACTTGCAGCAACATTAGGCACCCTATTTATCCAAAGCCTGAGTACCTGGTTTGTCCCAGTGAAGTGGAGGACCGCCATTGTCATCCCTTTACATAAAGGTGGAGCGTCCACCGATCTGGGAAATTATAGACCCATCAGCCCAACTAGCCTGATCTGAAAGGCCATGGAACGGATTATCATGGACCTCGTTAACAGGGACATTGGCAACCTTCAAATACTAGAACTCACACAGTTTGGCTTTGTCAAGGGGAGGTCAAGTCTGCTAAATCTGGTCGACTTCGAGACAGTCACCAAAGCCATGGATGAGGGGAAGACTGTGCACACCGCCTACCTTGACCTGGTTAAATCCTTCAACACTATTCCCCACTCGGGCATAATAGATAAACTCTCTCAACTAGGCATCAATCCATGTTACCAGATGCGTAGCAAACTGGCTCACTGATAGAAACCCACCTAACCAAAATAGGGGAAACCACCTCAAGCAGTAGACCCGTAATGAGTAGTGTAGCCCAGAGATTGGGTCTTGGGGCTTCTGTTATAAGGGATATACTTTTCTGAGGGGCAGGCCAAAACCAGTGGGCTATGACTGACCAAGTTTGCAGATGACTGCAAGCTGGGCGTTGTCATCAATTCTCCACGTGATGGTTTCTGCTTCAAATTGGGTAATCCCAATCAACTCGAAGAATCAGCTTATCCAAATTGACTCTTGCCATCTTCCTCAAAAATCAGCATATCCAACTTGACTCTTGCCACCTTTCTCTCCCAGACCAAATATTTTGTCTCTCTATTATAATCTACAATGTCTCTTCTGGTTGACAAAAATGTACTTGACCTGTGTAGAAGATTAAAGGGACTAAACATTTTAACTGCTTGTACCTTGCTATCTGTATAACAGAGCTTCTAATTTCCAAGTTTTTGCATCATCGTTTGTTTAGTCCCTTCCTACATATCCTTAGCTGCCACACCGGAATCCTTTTAATCCCTACACCAAGTACTTCATTTTATCATGTTCCCATAAATATGGATAATTTTAACCAATTTGTGTGCGGGTACATAATTTACAGCTATTGCCTTTGTTTTAAGCTTATAGGTTCATAGGTTCATACTAGGCTATCTGCCCGAGGGCATTTACAAGCCTAGCCCATAGTTTTGTGGCTTACGCCACCCCTTTAGTATGGGGAACTATACCCATTATTTTGCTGTGCCTCTGTTGAGCAGTGACACTGAGGTAATCCCTGGGGTATATCTGCGATCTCCCATCCATTGGTCAAGATTTCTCTTGAACAAGGCCAGCGAGGTGCTCTGCCTCACATATACCGGGATTTTATTCCACAGCATAGGGAGTCTTTGGGTGATGAATCTATCCCTCCAGCACGTCCTATTAATAGCCGTGTCGAGGTTTAAGTCTCCCGCCCTTGTGGCTCTGACGGATCTAGATTTTTGAGGTGAAGCATATTCATCAAATCTGGGTTTGACATGGCCTTGTATGTTAGGCAAAGGTCACCTCTGAGCAAGCGTGGCGACTGAATAGAGCTGGAGTTCTTTCAGTCGGGCAGCATAGGACAGATGTTTGAGACCCTTTATCCTTTTGGTGAGGAACTTTTGTGGCCTCTCCAGCTGCTGCAAGTGTCGGGTCAGATACATTCGAATGGGGCATTGTACTCAATCATTGGTCTGATGAGTGATGAGTATAGGGAGACTATGACCTCCTTGATCTAGATGAGAATCCCTTCATGATAAGGTGGGCAATGTAGAAGGTCTTCCTAACTACTTTAGCTACATGGGTGTCGAATGACAGACTACTATCAACCTGGGTCCCTAGGTCCCTGATAACTTCTTCTGTGCTCAGTGGATTGCCACCTATTTGGTAGCTAGGGGTAACCTTGTTTTTCCCGAAGGGTATGACTATGCATTTTTTGGCATTTAACTTTAGGCCATGGCTCTGGCACCAGTTATCCATTTCTGTGAGACCCTTCTGAAGGATATCTGTGTCAGATGTGTTTTCTACTATGGCGCCCAGTTTGCAGTCATCTGCAAACTTTGTCAGCCATAACCCTCCTGTGTTTGCTTGTACTTCGGAAAAGTAGATGCCAAACAACAGTGGGCCCAGGACTGAGCCCTGTGGTACACCACTTGTGACAGGCTTTGAGTCTGACATGGCGCCAGCAACTCTGACCCTGTGGGTTCTGTCACTCAGCCAGTTTGCAACCCATCTAGTGATGTATGGGTTAACATTTAAGCTGATGAGTTTTTCAATGATACCAGAGTGGGGTATTGTATCGAAGGCCTTCGCCAGATCGAGGTAGGCTGTATGGACTGCCTTTCCTCATCAATGGCTTTGGTGACTGTTTCGAAAAAGTCAACCAAGTTTAGAAGGCATGATCTGCCTTTGACAAAGCCAAACTGGGATGGATCCAAAGTCTGCAAATTCCCTATGTCTTTATTTATGAGGTCCATTATGATCCTCTCCATGGCTTTGCAGATAAGGCTTGTCAAGCTAATGGGCCGGTAATTTCCAGGGTCGGTGGAGGCACCGCCTTTGTGAAGTGGGACCACAGTTGCAGTGCGCCACTCCCTGGGTACGTATCCAGAGGTAAGACTACGATTAAACAGCTGTCCTAGCTGTGGGTTTAATTCCTTGTTGAGTTCATGGAGCACACAGCCGGGGACACCATCAGGTCCCATGGATGCTGTGTTTTTTGCTTTGGAGAGAGCAGTTCTCACTTGGGCGTTGGAGATGTTTGGGGGGCTGCAATCGCTTGGTATAGATATCTCTCCTTTTGGGGGGGGGGGAAGAAGTTTGCACTGAACCTGTCAGCCAGTATGTTGGCAATGTCTGTAGGATCAGTAATCTTCACATCATTTTGAACTAGTTCTGAGCATATCTGGGAGTTTCCTCCCAGGTTTCTAACATAGCTAAAGAAGGCCTTATGATTGTCTTTTGAGTCTTTAGCTATTTTTCTCTCAAAATTTGCTTTGGATGATTTTATGAGAGCTCTTAGTTTTTACTTATAGTGATCAAGGGTGTCTTACCTTTTAAGGATTTTGCTCTATCTTGTAGTAGCTTCCTCCTTTTGTTGTAGAGTTTGTTTATGGCTGGGGTCCACCAGACTGGACGCTTGCCTTTGGTACAAAGAGTCTTTGTTTTGCTTGGGATTGCCTTATCCATGCAGTCCTGCAGGTGCTGGTAGAAGGCATTTGTAAGTGATTCAGCTGCTTGAGTACTGTTTTCCATGCGGCTCGGGGCCTTAAAGGAGACCACACTAGTCTTTAGAAGTGTGAAGTCGGCTTTCGAGAAGTTCTTTACTGTGGTCTTTTTTATTTCAGGTGGGGGTGGGATGAGGACCTCCAGCGAGATTAGTTTGTGATCTGATCTCACCAGTGAGGGGTATACTTCCGGTGTTGAACATTGTGCTCCCATGTTCGTGATGATGAGATCAAGTATGTTTTCTCCTCTTGTGGGGATGGTGACTAGTTGTTCCATGGCATTTGAGTTTATGAATTCCAGGAACTTTTGGGCTAGGGTGTTTGGGCTTGAGTAGTGTTCCCAGTCTATATTAGGGTAATTGAAGTCACCTAGTATGATGGTGTTTGGTGATACATTTATCCCTCTAGTGTTTTCAGGAAGGCCATGTGAGGTTCCTGAGTTTGTGAGGGTGGCCTGTAACATGCTACAATTTGCAGAGCAGTCTTGCCTATGGTTAATTGCACCTGGATGGTCTCCGATGCATCGTGCGTTGCCACCAGTCTTGAGGTGTGGGTGTCCTTGATGAATATGGATACCCCCCCCTCCTTTCTTGGTATTGTCCGGATTTTGGGGCCGGAACGCATGATAAGAGGTAAAACCTGATAGTGCTGGGGTGCTCTCAGGAGCCTTGAACCAGGTTTCTGTCACTGCACAGACATCGATGTTCTCCATACTGAGAAGGGCCTCGAGTGCGTGCATTTTGAGATTTAGACTTCTGGCATTGAGCAGCATTACCCTTCATTAACTTTGTATCCTGAAAAGATATGAAACTGCCGCAAAATGTTCCACAACACTGAAATGTCCTTTTCTGGTTTTATCAGGTATAAAACATCTGCAAATACAGCCAACATTTCTTGACTTCCATACCAATTATATCCTTGAATTTGAGTCTCTTATTTTTGTCAATGGTTCTAAATATAATTCAAATAACAAAGGGGAAGGACGACACCCCTATCTGGTTCCTTTGATGAAACAGAAATCAGAGAGGAACCCACCCCACTTTAATTTTTGCCTCCAATCCATCGTATACTATCCTCTTAATCAACCTTTAAATTTTACTAGGGAATGCAAATCCTTCCATTACCCTGCTCAAACTTCCAGCTTACTCTCAAATGCTTTCCCTGCAGCAAGACCCAGCAACAACAGAGATACTTTTTTTACATTCAGCTTCCCTATGGATCATCAATGTTCTGTTAATGTTGTCAAATGTTTGCCTTCCCTCCACAAAACCATAACGATCCATACCTATCAATTTTGCCATCACCTCTGCCATCCCCCCAACATCTTTATTAAATTAACACATATGACAAAGGCAATCTTACATTTAATAAATGAAAAACATACAAAATTATATTTTAGTTGCAAACAGTTTATATCACAGATATCAATGAAACAACTGTAGTTGTAAACATTATAAATCACTTATAAACCTTCTAGTCATTGTCCGGTAAGCATTGTACAGCTCATTCAAATCCTGTCTCAAACCTCGTTCCTGCTCTGCATACACTGTTCCACAATTCCCAATTTTTCTGTGTAGTTTTCTCCTTTCCTTTTCTAAAGATCCCAATTCCAGTTGTTTTATCTATGTTACTATATTCACTATGTCTAGTAAAGTTGGTCTAGACTTTGCTTTACATTTTCTAGTAATTGTTTTTTTTGGCAGCCACCATAATTAGACCCAGCAAGACTTTACTATGTCTAGGCAATTCTGATTCTATAGCATAACTCAAAAAAAATCTCCCCAGTCAGTCCAATCCGCTCATCCAGCATCTCTGACAGAGCAGTCCGCAAGGAATCCAGAGTCTGCCAGCTTGTCACACCTCCAAAAAATATGTTCCCAGCTACTACTTTCTTGCCCATCACACCTCCATTTGCTATCCACCGGAGGAAAAATTCTGTGGAGTCTACTTAGGGTATAAAACTACCTATGAAAACATTTCCAGGCAAAGATCCTAAATCTTCTAGACTTTGTTGCATATTTGAGAGATATACATATATCCCCCATTGTCTCTTTGTGAATTGCTTATCCAATCTCTCTTCCCAATCCTTTCTAAGCTCCTCTGATTGATTCTTATAATTACCATGCAATATTTTATATGTTTTACTAATTATTCCTTTTTTAATGGAAGCTTCTGTTCTAGATTTTATTAAAAAACTCTACCAGTGCTGGTCTTTCATTTAGGACCCCCTTATTTCTTTCCCTTTGCCTATACTCTGATATCAATCCTTGAAATGGAAGGCAATCTCTAACCTGCAGTACAAATACATTTTTGGCCTCTTCCCATTCTATTACCTTTCTCTTTCTAGTTACTTCCTCCCAATACCTTGGTTTCTTTGGCAGTTTTCTACAATAAATTCCAGCCCCCTCTTGCCTATTATCTGTATCCTTGACCACAGTCAACTCTCTTGGCAAAATCGTTTTTCTCCATTCTCGTGCTGGTTTGGTTTTTACAATACTCCCTGCTATTTTATGAATATAATACTCTGTATAATTTTGGTCTTAAGTCTGCATCCAAAATCCCAATCTCTCCTTATTTCTTTAGCTTCCTCCCTGCGTCAGCATTATCCCTTTCCACTTTGAACTATAGTTTTCTGCCTGTGCTATGTATAAGAGCCTTAGTGGGGTTGCTCTAAAATACCCCCTCAAATTAGGTAATCCTAGTCCACCTTGTTCTATTGGTAGAATCAGCTTATCCCACTTGACCCTTGCTGTCTTCCCTTCCCACATAAAATCCTTCAACTCGGTTTTTTAATTGCTATCCAAAATTTTTCCTCCTGTTGACAGAAGTATGCCTGACCTATGTACAAGACTAAAGGGACTAAAACATTTTAATGGCTTGTATCTTAGTATCCATATAACAACACTTCCAGTTTCTCAATTTTTGTACTATCTTCTGTTTAGTTTCTTCCCACATAACCTTAGCTGCCATCACAGAGTCCTTTCTAATCCATACTCCTAAATACTTCATTTTATCATGTTCCCATAAACATGGATATTGTTGGACCAAGTCGTGTGTGGGTACATAATTTACTACTGCCTTTGTTTTAGCTTTATTAATTTTGCATTCCGAGAAGATTTGAAACCGTCTTAAAATGTTCCACAACACTGTAATGTCTCTTTCTGGTTTTGTCATGTATAAAATATAATCCGCAAATACAGTCACCTTTTCCCAACTACCATACCAATTGTATCCTTGAATTTCTGAGTCCCTTATTTTCTTTGTCAGTGGCTCTAAATATAATGAAAACAACAAAGGGGAAAGCTGACAACCCTGCCTGGTTCCTCTACTCAAGCAGAAATTATCAGAGAGGACCCCACCCACTTTAATTCGTGCCTCCGATCCCTCATATACATTCTTCTAATCAACCTTATAATTGTATCATGGAAAGCAAATGTTTCCATTGCTCGGCTCATGAAGTCCCAAGTCTACTCTGTCAAATGCTTTCTTTGCATCAAAACCCACCAATAAAAGTGGTACTTTCTTACATTCTGCTTCCCTCTGGATCATCAATGTTCTGTTAATATTGTCAAATGTTTGCCTCCCCTTCACAAAAACCACACTGATCCATATCTATCAATTTTGGTATCACCTTTGCCATTCTTGTAGCTATTTTAGACAAACACTTTATAATCATGGTTTAGTATTAAAATGGGCCTGTATGAAGCTGGATCCGATGGACCTTTACCCTCTAAGTATTACATTTACCACTACCTTCTTCCAGGATGCTGGAACTTCTCCTCCTCTTAAAATACTGTTAAAAAACCTTCCAGATCTTTATCAGTTTTTTTTCTAACTTCCAAACTTCCACAGGAATACCATCTATTCCTGGGGACTTTCCTGTAGATTGGTTACACGTAGCCATTTTTATCTCATCCCTTCCTATCCTGTTAGTAATTAAGCCTCATATCTACCTCTAACATTGGCATATTTGGTTCTTCCATAAACATTTCCATTTGTACCTTTTCTTGATTTCCATATTTCTCTGCTTTATACAAATTGTCATAAAATTTCTGAAATATTTCTAATACTTCTACAGGGTCTCTTGTCATTTTCCTTGGTGTAGGCTCCCCTACGCTTGGTGACTGCCCTTTCCACTTTTTGCTGGCTCAGATGTTGTGCTAAAAGTTTTTGTGCTCTAAAATCATCAAAAACAGTTGCTTAACAGAAATCTTTCTAAACTCATGCATATTATCGAGGTAATCCCTTATTTTCTGTTTATCATTCAGCAGTTGCTCCTTTTCTTGTTCTGAGTCCCCTATTTTGCATTACTTTAACATTTGTCAATCCCTCTAAATAATTCTTGCTGCTGTTTACCTATCTCTCGGTTTCTTTTATAGGTTCATAGGTTTATACTAGGCTATCTGCCCAAAGGCATTTATAAGCCTAGCCCAAATTATTGTGGCTTACGCCACCCCTTATATGAAAAAATACTGTGCCCATTAGTTTGTTGTGCCTCTGTCCAGCAGTGACACAGAGATGATTCCTGGGGTAAACCTACGATCTCCCATCCTCAGGTCTAGATTTCTCTTGAACAGAGTCAGCGAGGTGCTCTGCCTCACATGGACCGGGATTTTATTCCACAGCATAGGGAGTCTCTGAGTGATAAATCTATCCCTCCAGCACGTCCTATTTATATCCGTGCTAAGGTTTAAGTCGCTTGCTCTAGTGGTTTTGGTGGATTTGGATTTTTGAGGTGGAGCATGTCCATTAATTCGGGTTGGACATGGCCTTGTATGTCAGGCACATGTCACCTCTGAGCAGACGGTATGTGACTGAATAGAGCTGGAGTTTCTTCAATCTGGCAGCATATGACAGATTTTGGAGTCCCTTTATCCTTTTGGTGAGGAACTTTTGGGGTCTCTCCAATTGCTGCAGATGTCGGGTGAGATACATCCCGAATGGGGCATTGTACTCGATCATTGGTCTGATAAGTGAAGAGTACAGGGGAACAATGACCTCACTAGATCTGGATGTGAATCCCTTCAAGATCAGGTGGGCAATGTAGAAGGTCTTTCTAACCACTTTAGCAATGTGAGTGTCAAAGAAAGGCCACTGTCAACCTGGGTCCCCAGGTCCCTGATAACCTCTTCTGTGCTTAGTGGATTGCCACCTATATGGTAGCTTGGGGTTACCTTGTTTTTCCCGAAGGGTATGACTATACATTTTTGGCGTTTAACTTCAGGCCATGGCTCTGGCACCAGCTATCTGTTTCCGTGAGTCCCTTCTGAAGGATATCCGTGTCCGATGCACTTTCCACTATGGCGCCCAGTTTGCAGTCGTCTGCAAACTTTGTCAGCCAAAGTCCTCCCATGTTGGCCTGTACTTCTGAGAAGTAGATGCCAAACAATAGGGACCAAGGACCGAGCCCTGTGGGACACCACTTTTGACCGGCTTGGAGTCTGACACAGCGCCAGCAACTCTAACCCTGTGGGTTCTGTCCTTAAGCCAGTTTGCAACCCATCTTGTGACATATGGGTTTACATTTAAGCTGGTAAGTTTTCTACAATACCCGAGTGGGGTATTGTGTCAAAGCCTTTGCAAGGTCAAGGTAGGCTGTATGGACTGCCTTTCCTCATCAATGGCCTTGGTGACTGTTTCAAGAAGTCAACCAAGTTCAAAAGGCATGATCTTCCCTTGACAAAGCCAAACTGGGTCGGGTCCAATGTCTGCAAGTCCCTATATCTTTGTTTATGAGCTCCATTATGATCCTCTCCATAGCTTTGCAGACTAGACTTGTTAAGCTTATGGGCGGTAATTACCAGGGTCCGTGAGGCACCGCCTTTGTGGAGTGGGACCACAGTTGCCGTCACGCCACTCCTTGGGCACGTATCCTGTGGTAAGGCTGAGATTAAACAGCTGCCTTATGTGCGGTTTAATTCCTCATTTAGCTCGTAGCACACAGCCGGGGACACCATCCGGTCCCATTGATGCTGTGTTTTTAGCTTTAGAGAGCAGCTTTCACCTGCGCATTTGAGATGTCCGGGAGGCTACACTCGGCTGGGATAGTTATCTCTCCTTTAGGGGGGGGGGGTGAAGTTTGCACTGAACCTGTCTGCCAGTATGTTGGCAATGTCTGTGGGTTCAGTGATTTTTGTATCATTTTGGACTAATTCTGAGCATATCTGGGAGTTTCCACCCAGGTTCCTAACATAGCTGAAAAAGGCCTTATGATTGTCCTTTGAATCCATGGCAATTTTTCTCTCAAAATTGGCCTTAGTTGATTTTGAGTGCTCATATTTTTTACTAATAATGATCAGGGGTGACTTCCCTTTTATGGATTTTGTTCTATCATGTAATAGCTTTCTCCTCTTATTGTAAAGTTTGTTAATGGCTGGGGTCCACCAGACTGGACGTTTGCCCTTTGTGGAAAGAGTCTTGGTTTTATTTGGGATTGCCTGATCCATGCAGTCCTGGAGGTGTTCATAGAAGGCATTTGTAAGGGCTTCCGCAGCTTGGGTTGTGGTTTCCTCTGGCTCAGGGGCCTTGAAGGATACCACACCAGTCTTGAGTAGTGTGAAGTTTGCTTTAGAGAAGTTCTTCACTATGGTCTTTTTTATTTCCAACCTAGCTTTAAACTCCACTTTAATTTTATCCCACTCCTTAGTTATGTTTTCAGAAGACAAATATGTCTTCTCTAGTAGCTCCTGAATTAATTCCACAAACCATTCTTTAAATTCTTCTCTTTTCAACCGGTAGGTGGGAAAGTGCCAGTGTCTCATTTTCATTTCATTACCCTGCGTTTTTATTTTAGTTATCATTGGTGCATGATCTGAAATAGTTATTGGGTGTGCATGATCTGAAATAGTTATTGGGTGTGTTTCAAGACCTTCAATTAAATGCACATTTTCATGTGAAATATAAAATCTATCTAGCCTAACCCAGTTTTTGTATCTCGGTGAGTAATATGTAAATTCACTCAGAACTCCTAGTACTGAATTCACGTCTTCCATGCCAACCATTTTCATAAATATCTTCAAAAGTCTATCCTCCCTTGTTATATTACCCCTTCTAGGCCCCCGGACATACCTCTGCCATTCTTTTAGCCATTATAGACAAACACTTTATAATCATGGCTTACGATCTAAATGGGTCTGTATGAAGTTGGATCAGATGGGTTTTTACAGTCTTTAGGTATTAAAGCCACCACAGCTTTCTTCAAGGATGTTGGGTGCTTCTCCTCCTCTTAAAATACTCAAACAAAACCTTCCAGATCTTTATCAATTTTTTTCCTTCCTAGCTACCAAACTTTCACAGGAATATCTATTCCTGTGGATTGATTATACATCACCATTTTTTATTCTCATCTCCTATCTGAGAAATTAGTAATTAAGCCTCATTCATCTCTTACCTTGGCATACTTAACTCTTTCATAAACGATTCCATTTGTACCTTTCCTTGATGTCCATATTTCTCTCTTTATACAGGTTTTGACAACCTTTCCAAAACATCTCTAACATCTCTACAGGATCTCTTGATATCTTTCTTGTTATTGGATCCCTAAGCTTGGCAACATCCCTTTCTAGTTTTTGCTGTCAGAGTCATTGTGCTAAAAGTATTTGCGCTCTACCATTGTTAAAAAAAAAGCTGCTTAACAGCAACATTTTAAAACACGCATATTATCAAGGTAATCTACTTTCTGCTTAGCATTCTGCAATTGCTTCTCTTTTTCTGTGCAATTCCCCTTACTCTGCAAAACTTTAACATTTGTCAGTCCCTCTAAATAATTCTTGTTACTTCTTAACCAACTCTATTTTCACCCTATTTTTAAACTCCACTTTAATTTTATACCACTTCCCGGTTATACTTTAAGAAATTTCTATCTTCTCTAATAACTCCCAGATAATTTCCATTACCCATTCCTTAAATTCCTCTCTTTTCAACAGAGGTGGGAAAGAGCCAATCTCTCATCTGTAATTTATTAACCTGCATTTTTACTTTAATTATTGGCGCATGATCTGAAATGGTTATTAGATGCATATCAAAACTTTCAATTTAAATGTATATGTCCCTGTAAAATGCAAGTTCCGTCTGGCCTAGCCCAGTTTTGGTATCTTGGAGAAGAACATGCAAATTCACATCTCCCACTCCAAATATTTTCATAAACTCCTTCAAAAATCTACCCTCCTTTGTTACATTTTCCTTTCTGGGCACCACAGACATCTGTGGTGTAAATCACATTCCAATCCCCACCTATAATAAGAAGTTATGTTCTTACCATAACGTTCCATGTTAGTTGTCTTCTTCTCGTCTTCTTTCTTGCTGGATGGGTTCGGAGCCGATCCTCGGCTCCGACTCGGCCTATACTATAGCTCGAGAGCTATTTTTACCGGCTCGAGGCAGCCCTATAACCCACAATACCATGCGCTAACTCCCCAGATCTCGTTTGGAAGCTAAGACATAGTATAAATATATTATTATAATCCTCATTTGCAAGTATGGTCTCCCTGCTAGTAACAAAGATACGGGGAAACCGTAACATGTTGTAGCTCCAGAAATGGAAGGACTCAGAGACCTCAAGTCTGTCCAGGCTAGGGGGCAGGAGGGAGGGACACAAGAAAGAAGGCGAGAAGAAGACAACTAACATGGAACGTTATGGTAAGAACATAACTTCTTAATGTTAAGTTGTCATTCTCGCCTTCATTCTTGCTTGATGGGACAGCGTCCCTAGCACCTTAGTCCTGGGTGGCTCAATGGAACAGACTCCTGAGTACAGTGGAACCAAAGTCAGCTCTATTTCTGGAGGCTATATCAAGTTTGTAATGGGCAATAAAGGTATGTTGGGAAGCCCATGTAGCTGCTGCACATATGGCATCTAATGGTAACCTTGCTTGAAAGGCCGTTGATGTTGATAGTGCCCTGGTTGAATGAGCCTTAAGCCTAGACGGAAGTTGCCTGTGTCTCAACTCATAGACAAAGGTAATAATAGATGTCAACCATCTGGAAAGAGTAACCTTTGATACTGGAAGCCCTTTCTTTCCTGCAGCATAAGAGAGAAAGAGCTGGTCTGACTGAGTTGTTTGTCCTGTCTAGAGAATACCGTAGTTGGCGATGAACATCCAATGAATGTAATTTCTGTTCAGCCCTGTTGGAATAGTCTGGGAAGAAGACAGGCAAGTCAATGGAGTAATTTAGATTTGCTTCAGCGGACACTTTCGGTAGGAAGGAAGGATTTGTTCTGAGAGTTACCCTGTCTTTGTGAAAAACCAAATAAGGGGGACAGACAGACAAGGCTTGAAGTTCCGATACCCTTCTGGTAGATGTTATGGCTACTAAAAACAAGAGTTTTCCAAGAAAGAAGCTTGAGGGAGCAAGAGGCTGCAGGTTCAAAAGGAGGCAGAATCAATGAGGTTAGAACTAAATTCAAATCCCATTGTGGGGGTGGATCCTTAACTGGAGGTCTAAGCAAAAAGATGCCCTTGAGAAAGGCTTTACAGAGTTTGTGGGACATAATATTTGCTTCTGAGAGTCCTACATGAAAATTAGCAATGGCCGCTAATTGTACCCGGATAGTGGCTGACGATGACCCTGAATGAAAGAGTTCTGCCAGAAAGTCTAAAACCTTATGAATGGGTGCATGGAAAGGATCTAAGGACCTAGCTTGTGCCCAGAGCGAAAAATACTTCCATTTACTCGCATACGTCTTCCTAGTATTGGACTTATGGGAAGCCAGAATGATATCACGAACAGGAGGAGAAATAAGGGGAAGCCTGGCTATGGCTGGAAGTGGAGCAACCAAGCTGTGAGGTTGAGGGAATGAAGAGACTGATGCAGCTTGCCCGTGAGATGGGTCAACAGATCCGGAAGGGGTTCCAGATGCCAAGGCTGCTCCAGTGGGTAACTGTGCAGGAAAGGAAACCATACTTGTCGAAGCCAAAACGGAGCAATGAGGATCATTTTGGATCTCAATGCGGTTGCTTTCTGAATTAATTGCGGGATCAATGGTAAGGGAGGAAAGGCATATAGAAGACCTCAGGGCCAATCGTGAACAAGAGCGTCTCTGGGGGGATGGCCTGGTAGAGGAAAGTGTGTGAAGAAGTCGAGGCACTTGCTGTTTTGAGGAGTTGCGAAAAGATCGCAGCAAGGCTGGCCCCACTTCTGAAATATTCTGTCTGCTACCGCTTGATTTAGAGACCATTCGTGAGGCATGAGGATAGTTCTGCTCAGTCTGTCCGCTATGACGTTGGACTTCCCGGGGATGTGCGTTGCTATCAAAAACCGTTGAGAGGAAATCGCCCATTGCCAAAGTCCGAGTGCTTCTCGACATAGGGGGTAGGACTTTGTTCCGCCCTGCTTGTTTATGTACCACACCACAGACATATTGTCCGTTTGAATTGCTATAGTCCCTGTGGGAAGAGAGCTCTGAAGGGCTTGCAACCTTAAAAGCACTGCCCTCATCTCCAGGTCATTTATGTGCAGGTGGCATTCTAATTGTTGCCATGTGCCCTGAACCGTCATCCTGCCCTGATAATGCCCCCCCCCGATCAGGGAGGCATCCGTTGTCACCGTGGCAACTGGGGGGGGGGGACAAAGGGTCTGCCCTGAAAAAGCTGAGGGGAAACCATCCACCAGGAGAGATGATTCTTGCATGATGGCATGATTATCAAGATGTTGTGAGCCATTGGGAGCTGTTGAAAGGACCACTGAGAAAACAGCATCCACTGGAGGAGCCTCATGTGGAAGCGGGCTAATGGGAGTAGAAGAATCGCCGCTGCCATGAGGCCTAACGCTTTCAATACTAGCTTGACTTGAACTCTGTTGGGCTGAAACAGGGACTGAACATCACCCTCTGAGGTGGTAATGTTGCAGACATTTCTGTGGTGTTTAATACGGCGCCTATAAAGTTTATACATTGACAAGGCGACAAGGAGGATTTTGCAAAATTTATAGAAATACCTAGATTGTTGCAAAGTTGAATAGTGTAATCCCTGGCCATTATAAGATGCTGCTTGCTGGTAGCGGAAATGAGCCAGCCGTCTAGATATGGAAACACCTGGAATCCTTTTTGTTTCAGGTGAGCCATGACCACTGCCAAGCATTTGAACACCTGGGGGGCTGTGGTGAGACCAAAGGGCAGGGTTCTGAACTGATAATGACTGTCTCCCAGCCGGAAGCGGAGAAACCTCCTGGAGCGCCTGTGTATCTTTATATGATAGTACGCGTCCTGGAGGTCTAACGAGCACATCCAGTTGTCTCTGCCCAAAAAGGGTAGAATGGACTGCAGTGTTACCATCCGAAATTTTGTCTTTTGTACAGACTTGTTCAATCTGCTGAGGTCCAAAATGGGTCTCCAGTCTCCAGTCTTTTTTGGTACCAAAAAGAATCTGGAGTAGATTCCGGATCCTAGCTGATCTGCTGGGACTGTCTGGATGACTCTTTTTTTCTAACCGCTTTTTTATTTCTAGCTGTGCCTGACCCCTTTGTGCGGGTGGTACGTCTGGTAGGGGTCTTGGCAGTTGTACCGGAGGGGAAGTGAAGGGAATTTTGTGACCCTCGGATATGATCTTCTGTACCCATGTGTCTTGGGAGAGGGATTGCCAGGCTTCCGGGTACAGAGATAATCTTCCCCCGACTGCCTCCGAAGGCGGACAGTCGGGCAGCTTCTCAGGGATGCTGAAAGGGTTGGTCAGGGAAAGATTCCCTGGAACCCTGGTTCTGTGGAACCCCTCTGCCCCTGGGGCGGCATCTGTTATTATTCCCCCCTCTGCCTCTGGGGGGAAATTCACCACGTGCGGCAGGCGCGACTCCCTGTGGTTTGCGGAACCACATCTTTCCACCCCTCTGTTCCTTAGGATAAGGTTTAGAAGGTATGGAAAAATGGACTCCCACGGCAGAGAGCGTCTTACCATCTTGCTCGCATCTGGTGAGGGTATTCTTCACCTGAGGTCCAAACAATTCTGAACCATCAAAGGGGGTGTTGGTGAAGGACGCCTTGAAGGGGTCGGCAAAGTTACAGAGTCGCATCCAAGCGTGACGTCTCAACGCAACACCTGTGCCTGCGGCCCTACTCGCTCCATCGGCTGCGTAGGAGATAAGCTGCATGGAGGAGTTAACAATGGAGTTCAGGGTGGCCAGCTGGGAGTTCATCTTGTCCTGATACCCTGCAGCAGAAGGATCCTGTACAGTTTCACCCAGTTCTTTGAGCAAGTCTCTCTGAAGGCGGGTGAAATGACAAATAGTTCAGCGATCGCATAGTAAAGGTCGCTGAAGCAGATGTCTGCTTGCCGTACCTGTCCATGGTCCTGGACTCTCTGTTAGGAGGATGAACAGGTACAGAAGGATCAGCCAATTCCTTCTTAGTGGCTGCTGCTACCACCATAGCATCAACTGAAACACCTTTGGTGAGAAAGGATTTGTCCTCTGGTGCAGAAATAAATTTAGAGGGCCTCCTAAGGGTAGGTTCCATTGAATCAGGAGCTGCCCACGCCTTTCTAGCCACTACCTCCATTTGTGGGTCGAAAGGGGGAGACACCCAGGAGGTGGAAGGGCGAGATCCAAAAGTGTCAAGGTAAACTGACTCGTCCTCGGAGGGTTTGAGAGTGGACCAATTTCCCCTCTGTTTTAGGATCTCTAGGATGTCTGAAAAAGAGACATTCTCAGAGGGGGATCTCGGGGAACCCTCCGACTCATCCAAGTCGGTGTCCGACGTGACAGACTCAGGGGAGTCTATGTGCTTTCCCTTGCATTTTCTTTTCCTAGGGGGTTCCCCTGAGGCTTCAGGGGAGGCCTCGGAAGAGGAGGAGACACCCAAAGTGGGTACCCTATGCTTTGGATCTCTGCTGTCAGATGCAGGAGGATGGCCAGAGACCGTAACAGGCACTGTAGAGGGAGGAGCTGCAGAACTTAACCTTGGAGTGGACACTGGGTCCAGCAGGCTCCTCATCACCTCGAAGGCTCCCCTATCAGGTAGCAAGGGTAGTCCTGGCTCCGAAGAGACCCGAACCGCTCCCGGCACCGACAGAGAAGGCTCCGAGAATTATGTCAGGGCCGAACTAACCAGAGCTGAAGCTCCGAGAGGGAGAGCGGGGTCGGACAAGGGTCCGATGCCACTCGCCCCCTCGGAGCAGACAATGGAGTCCCGGCGCCCGGACCTCTCCATGGACAGAACCAATGAAGAGATCGGAGGCAACGACACAGGAGCCGAAGGTGGAAGTATCGGCTCCGACGTGGGCAAGGTTACGGTTCCGACAAACTCCGGCTCCGAACTCGAGAGGTGAATCGGAGGAGGAATCGATAGCGGAACCGAAGGAGCCACAGTCTGGTGAGATGGGCTCTGGAGCATTTGGGCTGGTGCCTGAGATTTTATGAGCCTACTGACCACCCTCTCAATGTCGTGGTTGGAGAGCCTGGATGACCTAGATGAGTGAGTCCTATAACTCCGCTCCGATAGGAGAGGGGATCTCGGAGCCGATCGGAAGGATTCTAGTGAGGGGGCTCTAGAGCGCTTGCGCGCTGGGGTCGGCTCCGATGCTGGTTTCAGAGAGGATACCACTTTGTCTGCCTCGGATCCGATTGGAACCGATGCCGGAGCCATCTCAATAGCGACAGCCCTCGACACAGAAGCTGGAGCCGAGGGTTTGGCGGTTTTTGAAGACTTCCCCGAGCCAGACTTGGACGGGGAGTCATCGGGCTTTAACAAGCCCCTTAAGATGAGCTTATTACGCCGCTCCTGCAGGACTCGAACTAAACCAGTGACAGACGGAACAAGAGTCCTGCAGGTGTAAAGGCCCTAAGCAATAGACACAAGAAGTGTGACAGTCTGTCGGACATTTTCTGACAGCACGAGTCACACTTCTTGAATCCAGAGACCTTAGTGTCTTTGGACATATAGTCCTAACAACAGCAAACACAGTAATCACAGTCAGTCCACACACACACACACACTCAACTTAAAACTAGAAAAAGTTAAGGGAACTGACTAAACCCACACACAGACACTGTAAGGGGTGGAGAAAACTAAGGTAAAGCCCGTAGGCCCAAAGATAAAAAACTAACTAAAGAAGGGAAGAAGGGCTACAAAAGGGCTGTGATGAATAAGACAATCAGTAGGGACCTAACAAAGGGTATCTAACTGGAAAAACTACCTGAAAATTAGTTTTATAGAAAGAATTCTCTTTACTGACCTGAGCCGGTAAAAAAAGGCAACCTCGCAGCAAAGCGGCAAACGAGATCTGGGGAGTTAGCGCATGGTATTGTGGGTTATAGGGCTGCCTCGAGCCGGTAAAAATAGCTCTCGAGCTATAGTATAGGCCGAGTCGGAGCCGGAACCCATCCAGCAAGAATGAAGGCGAGAATGACAACTTAACATGTAATATTCCCCGTTGAAAACTGATGGTGTCTTTCAGAAATTTTTTAAGCTCAATTTTAGGTGGAATATAAATGTATGCAAGTGTAGTCCTCCTCCCTTGCCAGTAGTTCCTTACTAGTACAAATCTACAATTATCTTTTTAATTCTCTTCTATCACTATTGGAGCTCTTCATGCAATTAACATATGTACTCCTCTTCCTTTGTCCCAGGGATTCCACTGAACAACTTTCCTGAAAACCTCTATCAATTCAATTTTTTTCCAAACGTGTCTCCTTTAGCATAGCTACTTGCCTGCAAGTTCACTACTCTTTTTGTACTCATCTGTGACACCATTAACATTTAAACAGAATATAGAAAGTGTCATGTTAAATTATTCTTAAAATTTATTTGCAACAGCGTTTTTGTTGAGTATCTAGTTCCATCTTGTGTACATGCACACACTAATGTTTGGCAAGTTGATCTTTTATACAGTTGCTTCTTGTCATATTCATTTCAACCTGTTACATCCTACAAAACTTTGTTTTATTGAACGCCCTCAAACAAACAAATACATCCCAAAACATCCCTAAAACCTATTAGCTTAATACGAACACAGACCATCCAAACAGGGACAACTGTCCCAAAACAGCCACAGACAGACTTGGGTTAACCTAAAAGGAAGGCTATTCACGCTAAGACACATGGTACAGCCTGTACTTCTACTAAGTGCTGTCTGGTTTAGTCTTACCTTTATTGCTCTCTCAAAATGGGAGAGCACTTGAATGCTTTCAGAAAACACCATCTCCTAGCCACTGAAAGAAACAAGTATTTTGCTTTTATTGCTCATTATCAGATTGTCTCTATGGAGGCATGAGAACCAGATACAGAGTTGCCTCCACAAGCACTTATTTGCCACAGAGCTTTATTACATTCAATGTTCTTTATTTGCTTTCTCTTAAAATGTGTTGTTGGATCAAGTCAATGGCCTTAAACTCAATTCCCCTATGTAAGAATGAGAAAAAAAGTACAGTTTTGTACCTACCATAAATGTAGATGTCCGATAGGTATCCATCTGCAGTCATAACATATGGGTTTTCCTGCCTCAGGCAGCCCTTCGGTCGGCCGGATTCCAAAGTCTGGGTCTGGCCTCGGCTCATGTCGCACTTTCCCCGACGTCAGAGCATCTGGGGTATAAAAGCATCAGCCAACGCCATTTTCCTCAGTTTTTCTTGCCCCAGATGCCAGGTGCCCTCTAGGAAGGCTAAATTTGGATAAATGCCAAAAAAGTTCCAAACATTTGCAAACTTAATTATATACATGTATATACAAACAAATACACCATAATAGATTCCCCCAGCTAGCTAAAAGAGGGGTAAGTACCCTAGGAATACCACAGAGGGGTAGGAGGGAGGGTAAACCTGACTGCAGATGCATACCTATCGGACATCTACATTTATGGTAGGTACAAAACTGTACTATGTCCTTCAAGGATGCATCTGCAGTCATAACATATGGGTAGAATACCATAGCCAATCTGGGGGAGGAGGTACTAAGAAAAGGATGGTGTAGTTAATATCCCCTGCAGGACTGCAGTAGCAAAACCTGCTCTGGATCTGGAGTATAAAGGTAGATTATAATGTTTGGCAAATGTATGCACTGAGCTCCAAGTAGCAGCTTCTAAAATGTCCTTGGTAGCCACCCCTCATAGGAAGGCTGTAGTGGTGGCCGTGGCCCTTGTGGAATGAGGCCTGATGTTTTCAGGAACTGTCTTTCCATGAAAGGAGTAACAAAATCGAATGCAATTTCCTATCCATTTTGAAATTGTCTGTTTGGAAATTGCTTTTCCTTGCACCCCAGTAGCATATGCTACAAATAGTTGGTCAGTCTTTCTGCTAGTTTTAGTTCTGTCCAAGTAGTAGCGTAGTTGTCTGTGTATATCCAGGGTGTGCAGAAGTTTTTCCCCTCTATTCTGTGGATTTGGGAAGAATGTAGGCAAGTGAATAGCTTGGTTCAAGGATACCCTAGATACCACCTTTGGCATAAAAGTAGGATTGGTTCTTAGTGAAACTCTGTCCTGATTGAAGATAAGAAATGGCTGTACTGCCATTAATGCTTGTAACTCAGATACTCTTCTTGCTGAAGTTATTGCCAGAAGGAATGCAGTTTTCCAAGACAGAAACTGTAGATCCGCTGATGCTGCTGGTTCAAAAGGAGGAAGTGTTAGTTTCTCCAACACAAAGTTGAGATCCCAAGCGGGTAGAGGGGGTTTTCTTGGAGGTTTAATATTTTTGATCCCTCTCAGAAATTGCCTGAGGAGAGGGTGTGAGAAGATAGGTGGATCCACATTGTATTCTGCTGAAATTGCTGAGGCATGAATCTTAATGGAAGAATAGGACAGGCCATTGTGGAACAATTCTGCTAAGTATTCCAGAATATGTGTCATGCTTGCCACTGTCACATCTGAGCCTTTTGATGTGTTCCAAATGAGAAATCTTTTCCATTTAGCTGAGTATGTCTTCCTTGTGGAAGGCCGGCGAGCTTCCAAGATGATGTCCTTCGCTCTCTGTGATAAGACATTTTGTTTGGGATTTAAGGAATTTTCCAGGCAGTTAGCTGCAATGTTTTCAAGTTGGGATGCATGATCTTGAAATTGTTATACGTCAGAAGAAGAGGCCATAGGGGTAGAGGCCATGGTTTTGCCTGTGACATGCTTCTCAATAATGGATACCAGTGTTGCCTTGGCCAGTCTGGAGCTATCAGAATCACTCTTGGCTGCTCCTCCCTGATCTTCAGTAGAACCCTGTACATTAATGGGATAGGTGGGAAGGCATATACTTTTAGAGCTTTCCAGCTGAAAGAGAGAGAGTCCACCCTCCAAGCTTGTGGATGGTATGTCCTTGAGCAGAATGTCTTCAGTTGATGGTTGAGGGGGGAGGTGAACAGATCTATCTCCGGCATTCCCCATGCCTTTGCTATGAGTTGGAAGATGTCTGGGTGCAGCATTCATTCGTGTGCATCCATGGTAGTTCTGCTTAAGCTGTCTGCCAGTGCATTCTCTTTTCCTGGCACGAACTGGGACTGTAGTTGGATATTGAGGTTCAGGCATAGTTTCCATAGATTCATAGCCAGCCGGCAGAGAGGGTAGGAGTGTGTGCCTCCCTGCTTGTTTATGTACCACATGACCGTGGTGTTGTCTGTCCTTATTAACAGGTGGCCTTGATGGAGGAAGGGTTTGAAAGCCTCGATTGCATGCATCACTGCCAGCATTTCCTTTTGGTTTATGTGCATGCGTAGCTGACCTTGAGACCATAGGCCTTGGATACATTTGCCCTCCATGCGTGCTCCCCATCCTCGGTCTGAAGCGTCTGTGGTGATGGTTTGTTTTGGTTTGTTTTTGGTTTGTGGAAAGGCAACCCTCTGTTGGACTGGCAGGCCTGGGCCCACCACAGAAATTCCTTTTGAAGGCAAGGAATGATTGGTATCAAAGTTTCTAAACTGTGACTGTGTTGAGACCATACACTCCTTAGGTATCACTGTAATTTTCTCATATGCAGCCTGGCCTGTGGTATCAGAATTATGCAGGATGCCATGTAACCCAGGGCCTGCAGGATTTTCCTTGCAGTAAGCTGAGTTTGTCTTGTCAGAATCACGAAGTAATCTGGAAGTTGTTTTTCTTTTTCTTCTGTGAGAAAGGCCATTTGGGTGGTTGTGTCCAGATCTGCACCCAAAAAGGTTATTCTTTGGGATGGCACAAGTCTTGACTTTTGGATGTTGACTGTGTATCCCAAGGCCTGTAGCAAGTGGATGGCATAGGCCAAGTCCTTTATCAAATTTCCCTTGTTGTCCGCTTGTATAAGGCAGTCGTCCAGATATGGGTAGATCTGAATCCCCTGAAGTCTGCAGTGTGCAATTACTGATGCCAGGCATTTCGTGAATACTCTGGGCGCAGTAGATAAGCCAAAGGGCAATGCTGAGAATTGATAATGCTCTGATCCTGCAAGAAATCTGAGGTGTCTTCTGCAACTTGGTCGAATAGGGACGTGCAGGTATGCCTCCTTGAGATCTACAGTCACCAGCCAAGACTCCTTGCCCAACATGGGAAGAAGTTGCTGTAGGGTCAGCATCTTGAATTTTGGTACAATGAGGTCAGTATTCAGTGCGGACAGGTCGAGAATAGGCCTCCATTGATTTTCTTTTCTTGGTACAAGGAATAGTCTTGAGTAAAATCCTTGGCCTTGTTCTGAAAGTGGTACCTTTTCTATAGCTTTCATTTGAAGCAAGTTGTTGATCTGCCTTAAAGCCTCTGCCCTCTGATTTGGTGGTAGGTTTGGCATTCCGTTTCGTGGATCCTGTATCCTTTGTCTATTATTTGCAGTGTCCATATGTCCCTTGTAATATAATGCCAGTTTTTTTGAGAATAAAGCCAGCTTTCCGCCCAAGGGTGCTTCCAGTTGATCCCTAGTAGGCGGAATCAGAGTAAAGTCATTGAGCCTGTCCTGGTGTAGTAGTTGTTGCTGCTGCTGCTGTTGCACTACTCCTCTGGTTGGCAGGCTGCCAATGACGGCCTCTGTAGGAGCCCTTCGATTGGCCTCTGCCTCTAGGGCATCTGTTCCTGCCTCTCTGGGCTCTGTCCAGAGTCTGGAAAGGACCAATTCTTAGTAGGCCAATTTCTGCTGAATCTCGGTGGTTGTACTTGCAGGAAATCCTTAACTGTTTGCACAGATTTTGCCTTTTCTTCAACCTTTTTTAAGACCTCCTGAGCAGAGGAGCCAAATAAATTTTGTTTCTCCATTGGAGCATCCAGGAGTTTAGCTTTGACATGGTCTGGCAAAGATTGTTCCTTCAGCCAGGCATGCCTACGAATGACTGCCCCAGTCATAGCTGACCTAAATGAAGCCTCCAATGCATCATAGCCACATTTTAAGAAATAATTACTAACCTGCTGTGAGCTGTGTACCAAATCCTTAAGGGATTTACGGTCAAGGGGTTCTGGAGAAGAAAGTTTCTTATTCAATTCATCTAACAAATACTCTTGGTACTGTATCATATGAAATTGACAATTTAATGCCCTGACAGAAAGAGTTGCAGAAGTATATACCTTCTTTCCCCATCTCTCTAAAGCTCTAGACTCTCTTTCAGAGGGTAGAGGATTTTTGGCTGTGGCGGCTGCAACCCCTTTTAGGGCCCAGAGAAATAGTTTCTGGGTCTGCAGAATGGGCTTTATACAGATGGAAATGAGAATCCGGGACCCTGTAGTATCTATCAGGCTTGGCAGGGGCCGGAGGGAGACTATCAGGGGCTGTACTGACATCATTGTACACATCATCAATTACATTCAAAACAGGAGGTATAGCTAAGGGCCTATGTTGAGGCAAATGTAAAAAGGTCCTTAATCTTTTTCTAGAATCAGAGAATTCCTGACCTTGCCATTGAAAATGCTCTCTCATGGAGTGTAGAGTCTCACCAAAGGAAAACTCTTCAGGAGGGGAGGCCGAAGGGATAGATTCTTCAGCATCAGAATCCTCATAGGGCGAATAAGCCTCCTCCTGGTGGTCTGACAACTCAGATCCATCCGTGGACTCATCTGAAGAGTGTGGGTCAGAGGGGTCAGTCCTGGGCCTTTTGTCTGGTGGAGGGTGAGAGGCCCCGTCTGAGGGAGGTTGTGAACCCCTAATTAAAGAAATAAGGTCCTCTGCAAGGCTGAGGATCTGAGAACTAGAGGAAGGCCTCTGGGAGGTAGCCTTGGGAGGCAAAGCTTTAGAAAGTTTAGCAGCTTTAGCCCTAGAAAAGGCCTTAATGGACATGGAAGCAGGGGGCCTAGCTGCCCCACGTGCAGGAGTAGAAATGTCCAAAGGTATGGTGTCGGACATTTCCTGGACACTGGTTTCGGTAGGTAGCCGACTCAGCCGGGGCCTCCCGGGCCGCGGTGGTCGGTTGAATGGATTCGGAAGAAGGAATCACCGAGGACTCTGTTTTGGCCAAAACCGAGACACTCACGGTAGGCCTTACCGTGGTTTCAGCCGAAACCACGGGCCGCGAGTATCGGTCCTTGTCCTTCTGTTTTTTTCACCAAATGCGAAGTCGGAGTCTCCGACGGCATTTTATATGCAAAATTGGCCCCAAAAAACTCCTCTGCAAACTCCGACCGACGTCTAAGAGTTCGTCGGTTGAAGGAAGCACAGGCTGAACAGGCCGATACGTCGTGGTCTGGGCCTAAGCAAGGAAGGCAGTAGGAATGGAAATCCTTATGAGGTATTTGTTTCCCACAAGTTAAACAATTATTTACTTTGTCTGACATCGGCTGAGGCAAGAAAGAGTCCCCAACGGGGTACTTAGCTTTTTCGAAGTCTTCGTAGCTGAATTCTCTGGATCTGACCGACCGGCACTTGCGAACAGCTTCTGCTTCGGGCACCGCGCGGCAAGAACGACTGGGGAAAATGGCGTCGGCTGATGCTTTTATACCCCAGACGCTCTGACGTCGGGGAAAGTGCGACATCAGCCGAGGCCAGACCCAGACTTTGGAATCCGGCCGACCGGAGGCAGGACAACCCATATGTTATGACTGCAGATGCATCCTTGAAGGACATCAACCAACACACTCACTTAACAACAGAGGTACTAGATCCTCTAACTTAAACAGATCTAGCCCTAATTCTCACAACAAATAACAAAGAGAAGTTTTACTAGGTTCTCTAACTTAAACGAACCAAGTGTAAAGGAAAAGGGAACAGACTAGTACCTCTAAGTAAAACGGTTTAGTCTAAAAGCACACACTCACGGGAAACGCAGACAAAGGCCAACAGGCCCAAGAATTTTATAGTAGAAATAAGTCAAATCCAGTAAAAAGTCAAGTCCGATTAATATGACACAAATCGGTATCACAATAAGGCTATCAGCAATAAGAAAAGCACTTCACACAAAGCTAAAAACTTCTAACAAGCAGAATAATAAAGAACTAAATCACTTGGCCATGGCCAACCAAAAGAACCTTCCGACTGAAGATGCAGCAAACAAGATCTGGGGAATGTGCGCATGCATCATGGGATACCTACTAGTCACGAGTCAATCAGAAGTTTTCAGGCTTTCTAAGCGGCCGAGTCGGAGCTGTGGATCGGCTACGAACCCACACGTAATAATGGAGGCGAGACAGAAAGTACAGTTTTGTACCTACCATAAATGTAGATGTCCGATAGGAATGCATCTGCAGTCCTTACAAATGGGTTGTCCTGTTGTCAGGCAGCCCTTCGGTCGGCCGGATTCCAAAGTCGGGGTCTGGCCTCGGCTGGTGTCGCACTTCACCCGACGTCATAGCTGCAGTTATTCGGGTATAAAGGCATCAGCCGACACCATTTTCCTCAGTGTTTCTTGCCCCAGATGCCAGGTGCCCTCTTGGAAGGCTAAATTTGGATAAATGCCAATGATTCCAAATAGTAGAGAGCAAACACAAAAATAAGCATGTATGTACATATATACAAACAAATACACCATAATAGATTCCCCCAGCTAGCTATAAGATGGGCAAATACCCTAGGAGCACCACAGAGGGGAAGGCGGGTGGGTAATCCTGACTGCAGATGCATTCCTATCAGACATCTACATTTATGGTAGGTACAAAACTGTACTATGTCCTTCAAGGATGCATCTGCAGTCCTTACAAATGGGTAGAATACCATAGCCAAACTGGGGGAGGTGGACAAATAAAGTTATGGTGTAGTTAGGATCCCTTGCAAAACAGCAGTGGCAAAGCCTGCTCGGGATCTAGAGTATAAAGGAAAATTGTAATGCTTGGCAAATGTATGCACGGAGCTCCAAGTAGCAGCTTCTAAAATGTCCTTGGTAGCCACTCCTCGTAAGAAGGCTGTGGTAGTGGCTGTTGCCCTTGTAGAGTGAGGCCTGATGTTCTCTGGAGTTTTCTTTCCATGGTAGGAGTAACAAAATCTAATGCAATTTCCTATCCACTTGGAGATTGTCTGTTTTGAAATTGCTTTTCCTTCCCTTCCTGTTGCATATGCTACCAGTAGCTGGTCAGTTTTCCTATTGCCCTTGGTCCTGTCCAGGTAACAGCGTAATTGTCTATGTACATCCAAGGTATGTAGCAGTCTTTCTCCCCTGTTCTGTGGGTTAGGGAAGAATGTAGGTAGGTGGATAGCCTGATTTAAAGAAACTCTGGAAACCACCTTAGGCATAAAGGAAGGATTTGTTCTCATGGACACTCTATCTTGATGGAAGATCAGAAAGGGTTGCACTGCCATTAATGCCTGAAGTTCAGATACCCTTCTTGCTGAAGTTATTGCCAGCAGGAAAGCAGTCTTCCATGATAAGTATTGCAATTCTGCTGTTGCTGCTGGTTCGAAAGGAGGAAGTGTCAATTTTCTAGCACAAAGTTCAAGTCCCATGCTGGTAATGGTGGCTTCCTAGGAGGCTTTACATTTTTAATTCCTCTCAGAAACTGTCTGAGCAGAGGATGTGAGAAGACAGGAGGATCCAAGTCGTATTCTGCTGAAATAGCTGATGCATGAATCTTGATGGAGGAATAGGACAGGCCTGTGTGGAAGAGCTCTGCCAAGTATTCCAGAATGTTGGCTATGTTTACCAGTGACACATCTCCTTTTTCAGTACTCCAAATGAGATATCTTTTCCATTTTGCCGAATAATTTTTTCTTGTTGAGGGTCTGAGCCTCAAGGATAATGTCTTTAACCCTTTGGGATAAATTTGGGTTAATTGGTCTTATGCAATGTTCCAGGCAGTCAGCTGCAGAGTTTTCAGGTTTGGATGCAGATTGTTGTAGTTGTTCTGTGTTAACAGCAAGGGAACCAGGGGTAGTGGCCATATTTGTTCCCGAGACATGCTCCTCAGTAATGGGTACCAATGTTGCCTTGGCCAGTCTGGAGCTATCAGAATGATCCTTGGACGGTCCTCTTTGATCTTCAATAGCACTTTGTGCATCAAAGGAAGTGGTGGAAATGCATATGCTGTTAGGTTTTTCCAACTGAAGGATAGGGAGTCCACCTTCAAAGCAAGTGGGTGGTACGTCCTTGTGCAGAATTTCTTTAGTTGGTGATTGTGGGGATGCAAATAAGTCTATTTCTGGGAGTCCCCATTTTCTTGTAATGGTTTTGAAGATGTCCGGATGCAGCATCCATTCGTGGGCATCCGTGGTAGTCCTGCTTAAAATGTCTGCTAGGATGTTTTCTTTTCCTGGTACAAAAATTGCTTTTAACTGCATGTTGTAGCTCAGGGCCACATTCCAGAGATCCAGTGCTATCCGGCAAAGAGGATACGAGTGTGTGCCTCCCTGTTTGTTGATGTACCACATAACTGTGGTGTTGTCTGTCCTTACCATCAAAAGACCTTGCTGAAGGAATGGCCTGAATGCCTGAATTGCCAGTTTTACTGCCAGCATTTCCTTTAGATTTATGTGTAGGTGCAGCTGGTTTTGAGACCATAAGCCTTGTATGCACTTGTCCAGCATGTGTGCCCCCCAACCGAGGTCTGAGGTGTCTGTCGTGATGGTTTGGCTTGGTTGAGTACTGTGAAATGGCAATCCTGTGTTTGATTGACAAGCCTGAGCCCACCATAGGAATTCTTGCTTCAGGCATGGAATAATGGGAATCTGGGTTTCCAAGCTGTGCTTGTGTTGAGACCATAAATTCCTTAGGTACCACTGTAGTTTTCTCATATGCAGTCTGGCATGAGGAACCAAAATTATGCAGGATGCCATGTAGCCCAAGGCTTGCAGAACTTTTCTTGCTGTCAGATGGTTCTGTTTTGTTAAGGCCAAGAAGTAGAGGTAGCTGTTCCTGTTTTTCTACTGTTAGGAATGCCATTTGCCTTGATGTGTCCAACTCTGCACCCAAAAAGGTTATTCTCTGGGATGGTATCAGTCTTGACTTTTTCAAATTGACTGTGTATCCCAGGGCTTGTAGCAGATAAATGACCCTTTGTAAATCTACTGCTAGCTTGCTTTCGTTGTCCGCTTGTATCAGGCAGTCGTCCAGGTATGGGTAGATTTGGATTCCCTGAAGCCTGCAATGAGCAATTACTGATGCCAGGCATTTCGTGAACACTCTGGGCGCAGTAGATAAGCCAAAGGGCAATGCTGAGAATTGATAATGCTCTGATCCTGCAAGAAATCTGAGGTATCTTCTGCAGTTTGGTCGTATGGGGACGTGCAGGTATGCCTCCTTGAGATCTAGAGTCACCAGCCAAGACTCCTTGCCCAGCATGGGAAGAAGCTGCTGTAGGGTCAGCATTTTGAATTTTGGAACAATGAGGAATGTGTTTAAAGCGGACAAGTCGAGAATAGGCCTCCATTTGCCTTCTTTTCTTGGTACCAGGAAGAGTCTGGAGTAAAATCCCTTCCCTTACTCCATAGATGGTACCTTTTCTACAGCTCTCATCCTTAATAATTGGGATATTTGTTTTAGTGCTTCTGTCTTTTGATTTGGAGGTAGGTTTGGCATTCCTCTCTTCCTGGTAGAGTATGGAAGTGAAACCTGTAACCTTGGTCTATTATCTGTAAAATCCACTTGTCTCTTGTGATGTAATGCCAGTTTGTAAATAAGGCTAGCTTCCCGCCTAAGGGTGCTTGCAGTTGTTCCCTGGTGGCGGTGCCAGAGCCAAGTCACTGTGATTGACCTGTAGTTGTGGTGGTGGCTGTGTCTGTGGCTGTGCCTCACTGGTTGTTGCCCTGCCACTGACGTCCTCTGTAAGCACCCCTGGATTGGCTTCTGCCTCTTGTGCGCCTATTCCTGCCTCTCTGAGTTCTGGAGGAGTCTGGAAAGGACCAATTCTTGGAGGGCCAATTCCTGCTAAACCTTGGAGGTTGGACCTGTAAGAAATCTTTTACTGTTTGGACAGATTTTGCCTTCTCTTCCATCTTCTTCAGTACTTGTTGTGCAGGAGAGCCAAACAAATTGATCTTATCCATAGGAGCATCTAATAGTTTTGATTTGACATGGTCTGGTAAGGCCTGTTCTTTTAGCCATGCATGCCTTCTGATGACTGTGCCAGTCATGGCTGATCTAAAGGAAGCCTCCAGTGCATCATAGCTGCATTTTAGGGAATGGTTACTCACTTGTTGAATGTTATGTACCATTTCCTGCACATATTTTTCGTCTACTGTTTCATCTGAGGACACTTTTTCGGTTAACTGATCTAGCAAAAATTCTTGATACTGCATCATGTGAAATTGGCAGTTCAAGGCCCTAGCTGAAAGAGTAGCAGAAGTGTAAACTTTTTTACCCCATCTCTCTAAGGATCTGGATTCCCTTTCAGAGGGGAGGGGGTTTTTGGCAGAGGTGGCTGCTACAGCCTTAGGTCCTTGGGAGATAGTCTCTGGATCTGCAAGGGGAGCCTTATACAAGTGGTAATGTGTGTCCGGGACCCTGTAGTATCTATCGGGCTTAACAGGGGCCGGAGGCAGAGAATCAGGAGCAGTACAAGCATCATTAAATGCATCATCTACAACAGAAAGAACTGGAGGTATGGCTAAAGGCCTATGTTGTGGTAAATGCAGAAAAGTTCTAAGCCTTTTTCTGGAATCTGAAAAATCCTGGCCCTGCCACTGAAATTGTTCCCTCATAGCATGCAGGGTTTCCCCAAAGGAAAATTCCTCAGGCGGAGAGGCAGAAGGAATGGACTCTTCACCATCAGAGTCTTCATAAGGAGTAAGGGGCCTCTGGAGGGTCTGTATCATTTGAGTCGTCAGAGGAATCATCTGTAGACACTGGCTCAGGGGGCTCTGCTCTAGGCCTCTTCTCTGGAGGCGGGTGAGAGGCCCTGTCTGGTTGAGGTTGGGATCCTCGGATTAAAGAAATGAGATCCTCTGCTAAACTTAGCATTTGTGAACTAGAGCTAGGCCTGTGAGAGGGGGGCTTAGCAGGCACAGATTTAGTAGTTTTAGCTGCTTTAGCCCTGGCAAAGGCCTTAATGGACATGGCTGCAGGTGGCCTAGCAGCTCCACGTGCAGGGGTTGAAATATCCAAGGGAATAGTGTCTGATAATTCCTGAGAAACTGTAACAGTAGGTGGGATATCAGAAGCCGATTCCACGAGGGTAGAAGAGGCCTCGGCAGGAGGAAAGTTTTCGGCTGAAGGAGGAACCGCTTGCTCGGTTTCAGCCGAAACCGAGACACTTGCGGTTGGCTTAACCGCGGTTTCGGCCGAAACCGCGGACCGCAAGTGTCGTTCCTTTTCCTTGCGTTTTTTAGATATTTGCGAAGTCGGAGGATCCGACGGCATAATATAAGCAAAATCGGAGCCGAAAAACTCCTCAGCAAACTCCGACCGACGTCTAAGCGCCCGCCAGTTAAAAGAAGCACAGGCTAGACAAGCTGCGACGTCGTGGTCTGGGCCTAGACAAGGTAAGCAGTAAGAGTGGAAATCTTTATGAGGTATTTGTTTCCCACAAGTTAAACAGTTATTCACTTTTTCTGACATCGGCTGAGGCAAGAAAGAGTCCCCAACGGGGTACTTAGCTTTTTAGAAGTCTTCGAAGTAGTTTTAGGTAGTAGTAATCTCTGGTTCTGACCGACCGGCACTTGCGAACAGCTTCTGCTTCGGGCGCACCGCAAGAAAGACTGAGGAAAATGGCGTCGGCTGATGCCTTTATACCCGAATAACTGCAGCTATGACGTCGGGTGAAGTGCGACACCAGCCGAGGCCAAACCCAGACTTTGGAATCCGGCCGACCGAAGGGCTGCCTGACGACAGGACAACCCATTTGTAAGGACTGCAGATGCATCCTTGAAGGACATCTACATAACATTCCTTGGTTCCAGTTTCCACTCGTGTGGGGTCCATGAGCTTTCTGCTTAGTCTGTCTGCCAGTGTATTTAGTTTTCCTGGAAGGAATTGAGCTTGTAGACTCACTTGGTAGCTCAAGGGTGTGTTCCACAATACCATGGCTAGTCTGCAGAAGGGGTAAGAATGTGTACCCCCCTGTTTATGTACCACATGACAGTGGTGTTGTCCTTTTCCATTAGTTGTCCTGGAAGAATGTGGTCCTCGAAGGCTGTCAGAGCAGTCTGTGCAGCTAACATTTCCTTTTGATTTATGTGCAGGTGCATTTGACTTGGGTTTCATTTGCCCTGAATGCACTTCCCTACCAGGTGAGCCCCCCCATGCATAGTCTGATGAGTCTGTTGTTAAGATTTGGGCGGCAGGGGGTAATGTGAATTGTAGTCCCCTGTTTTGGAGGCAAGCCTCTGCCCACCAAAGGAACTCTAGGCATAGGCAAGGTATGATAGGAATCCTTGCTTCTAGAGCCTGTGAATGTTGACACCATAGGCTTTTGAGATACCACTGTAGTTTCCACATATGCAGCCTTGCATATGGAATTAGAAGAATGCAGGAGGCAATGAACCCCAAGGCTTGTAGTATTTGCCTTGCAGATAGCAGGGTTTTTGTGACCACTTGCTTGAAGTAGGTTGTCAAGTGAATTTGTTTCTCTGGCGTGAGGAAAGCCATCTGGGAAGTTGTATTCAAGCTTGCTCCCAGGAATATAATTTGTTGACAGGGTACCAGGTGGGATTTCTTTTCATTTATGGTGAACCCCAGACAAGTCAGTACCCTTTGAACAAAGGCCAGATGATTCAAAAGAATGTCCTTGCTTTCTGTCTGAATTAGACAATCGTCCAGGTATGGGTATATTTGAATATTTCTTTGCCTGCAAAATGCAATGACTGGAGCTAGGCACTTTGTGAATACCCTGGGCACAGTAGATAAGCCAAAGGGCAGTGCAGAGAACTGATAGTGCATGTAGCCTGCTTTGAAGCGTAGGTATCTTCTGCAAGACTCCATGATAGGGATGTGCAGGTTATGCTTCTTTTAAGTCTAGTGTTGCCAACCATGCATCCTTGCCTAGCATAGGAAACAGCTGGTGAAGAGTCAGCATTTTGAATTTTGGAATCACCAGAAAGGTGTTTAGAATAGAAAGGTCCAGGATAGGACGCCATGTATTTCCTTTTCTGGGTACCAGAAAATTCTCAAATAGAAACCTTGTCCCTTTTCCTCTTCTGGTACCAGCTGAATAGCCCCCATGCTTAAGAGAGAATACCTGATTTTGGGCCTCTGCCCACTTATTTGGGGGGTAGATCTGGCCATCTGCTTGGTATTGGTAACGTGTGGAAATGAAATCTGTATCCTTGGGACACTATATTTAAAACCCATTTGTCCTGGGTAATGATTTCCCAGTTTTTGGCCTGCAGACCAATCATTCTGCCTAAAGGAGCATTCAGTTGGGAAGTGCTTGGTAGTTTTTAAAACAAGTCATTGAGACAGTTTTCCATAGGGGGGAGTCTTACTGCTCCCAGCTTTGGGTGCGGAAACCCCCCACTGCCTAGTCTTATGTGTCCCTTGGGACTGAAACCTGGGGTTTCTGCTGTGTCTGGGTTTGGCTTGAGAACACCTGGAAGGGGCTGGAAAGGACCAATTTTTAGAGGGCCAGTGCCTACTAAATCTAGGAGGCTGAACTTGTAAGAAATCTTTAATAGTTTGCATAGATTTAGCTTTATCTTCCATTTTTTTAAGAACTTCCTCAGCCTTGTTGCCAAACAGGCGGTCCTGATTTAAGGGAGCATCCAACAATTTAGCTTTAACAAGATCAGGCAAACCTTGCTCCTTAAGCCAAGCATGCCTTCTGAGCACAGACTCAGTAACAGCAGCCCAGCAAGAGGCCTCCAACGAATCAAATCCACATTGCAAAGTGTGTTTTCCAACCTGTTCAGCAGAATGCATTAAATCCTGTAATTCTTTATTTTCAGCACAGTCAGGAATTAACATAATTTTCTGTTTAAGCAATTCAATAACATGCTGCTGATACTTTAACATATGAAACTGGCAGTTTAAAGCCCTAATGGCCAAGGTTGCAGAAGTGTAAACTTTCTTACCCCATCTATCCAGCACCCTGGAGTCTCTATCAGAGGGGGTAGGATTTTTAGCAGTAGAAGCCTTAATGCCCTTGGGTCCCTGTGAAATAGTCTCTGGATATGCAATAGGATTTTTAAAAAGGAACTTGTGAGAAACAGAAACCCTGTAATATCTGCCAGGTTTTCTGGGAGCAGGAGGCAAAAATTCAGGGGCCAAACTAGATTCTGAAAAGGCATCATCAACAATGTCAAGTACAGGAGGTATAGCTAAAGGCCTATGCTGAGGCAGGAGTAAGAAATCCCTAAGCCTCTTTTTTGAATCAGAAAAATCCTGGCTTTCCCAGTGGAAATGCTCCCTTAGAGTATGTAAGGTTTCACCAAAAGAAAAATCCTCTGGAGGGGAAGCAGAGGGAATACAGTCCTCTGCATCAAAATCCTCATAAGTAGATAAGGGCAAATCCAGATCATCAGAAGAATCAGAACAATCAGAATCCTGTTCAGAAGATTCATAAACAACTTCAGTCCTAGGTCTCTTAGAAGGGGAAGGTTGGCTTCCCCCGATTAGGGTTATAAGATCTTCAGCCGTTCTTATTTGTTTTTTAGGCATAGAGGTCTGATCATGCGGCCTGGGTGTCGGTTTCTTAGGCATGGATCGAGATTTTGGCTTAAATGAAGGAGGCTTCTGTTTAACATGCAAGTCCGTAGGCCTGAATACACCCTCAGAAGCCGGTGCCTGCGCAGTGGCTCCAGACCCATCCAAAGTAGAGACATTCGCAGGTTCCACAGTTGAAGCATCTCGCGGCATACTGGACTCCTCCGTATGGGTCTCAGTAGAAGCCTGCGAGTCAGAAGTAGCGGGTATCAGGGAATGCGAAAGTACCTTACTGAGTACCTGCGAACTGGCAACTGGCTTAGGAGAAGCATCGTCGGCAGCTTTGTATCTTGGCGGCCTGCCTCGGTCTTTATCTGCATTTTTTCGCAATCCCGGTAGTCAGATAGCTAACGGGCGACATTTCTGGATAATTAAAATGAGAAACAAAATATTTAGAAGCAAAAATATACAGACGACGGATAGTGCACTGATTAAATAAAGCACAAAACCGACAGCAAGGTACGTGGCGGTCAGGGCCAAGGCAAGGAATACAGTATGAATGAAAATCTTTGTGAGGTATTTGCTTTCCGCAAGAAATGCAATTATTAACTTTTACTGACATCAGAAAGGAGCAAGAAAAAGTTTCCCCAATGGGGTACTTAGCTTCAGTTCTGAAACTCGAAAACCCAAATGTAATGACTGCAACAGTGAAACAAGAAGAACATATGCATGTCCAAGGCCATGTTCCACAGGGCCATGGCTAGCCTGCAGAGTGGGTAAGAGTGGGTTCCCCCCAGCTTGTTGATGTACCACATAACTGTGGTGTTGTCTGCTTTTATTAGTAGGGGTCCTGGTGAGAGTAGGAATCTGAAAGCTGTCAGAGCGTGCTTAACAGCTACCTTCTCTTTTTGGTTGATGTGCAGATGAATTTGACTTGGGCTCCAGTGGCCCAGAATGCACTTGTCGTCCAGATGTGCCCCCCCAGGCATAATCTGATGCGTCTGTGGTTAGGGTCTGGGTGGTGTGGGGTTGAGCAAAGGGAAGTCCCTTGTTGTGGTTGCATGCTGCTGTCCACCAAAGAAACTCTGTCCTTATACAAGGTATGATGGTTTCTAGGTCCTGAGAATGTTGGCACCAAAGACTTAAGTAGCATTGAAGTTTTGAAGTTACCTCATCTGCAGTCTGGCATATGGAATTAGTAGAATGCAAAAGGCCATGAACCCTTGGGCCTGCAGGATTTTCCTTGCGGACAGCTGGGTTTTGGTGGCCATTTGAGTGAAGTAGCCTGTCAGATAGGCTTGTTTTTCTGGAGTAAGGAAAGGCATCTACGATGCTGTGTCCAAACTTGCACCCAGGAATACAATCATTTGACTGGGGACTAGTTTTGATTTGTTTTTGTTGATAGTGTACCCCAGGGGAGGTTAGAAGATTCTTTACAATGTCAGGTGCTGCAACAGCTTTTCCTGACTGTCTGCCTGAATCAGGCAATCATCCAAGTATGGGTAAATTTGAATCTTTCTCTGTCTGTAATAGGCAATGGCTGGAGCCAGGCATTTTGTGAAGACTCTAGGAGCAGTGGATAAGCCAAAGGGGAGTGCAGAGAACTGATAATGCATAGATCCTGCCCTAAAATGTAGGTATTTCCTGCATGAGTCCCTGATATGGATGTGCAGATGGGCTTCTTTTAGGTCTAGGGTGGCTAACCAGGCAACTTTGGACAGCACAAGAAGAACCTGCTGAAGGGTGAGCATTTTGAATTTTGGTACCACCAGGAAGATGTTTAGAATGGAAAGATCTAGGATTGGGTGCTCATGTGCCCTCTTTTCTGGGTACCAGGACAAGTCTGGAATAAAACCCTTGACCTATCTGTTCTGCAGGAACAGGTTGAATTGCCCTTATGGAGAGCAAGGATTGAACTCGGTTTTGTGCCTCTGCTCACTGGTTTGGAGGAAGGTCTGGAAACCCTTTTGGGGTTGGCAGTGAGTGGAAGTAAAATTTGTACCCCTGGGATACAATGTTGAGGACCCATCGGTCTTTGATGATGGAGGTCCAGTTTTTTGCATGATGTGCATGTTTTCCTCCTAGGGGCACGGGCAACTGGGCAGAGGTAAGGAGTGGAGTTGAGAAGTCATTGTGAATTCTTTCTGTAAGAGGGTGGCTTAGCACTCCCTGTTTTAGAAGTGGAGGCACTCCATTGCTTAGCTCTCTACATCCCCTGACACTGTAATCTGGGGGGTCTGTTTCCCCTGGGTCTAGTTTGAGATGCCCTTGAGGGGCCTGGAAAGGACCAATGTTTCGAGGGCAAAGTCTACTGAATCTTGGAGGCTGCATTTGCAAAGAATCTTTGACTGTCTGCATAGACTTAAGATTTTTCTTCCATCTTTGTTTAGAACCTCTTCTGCTTTGGTGCCAAGCAGACTGTCCTTATTTAAAGGAACATCTAGTAATTTTGATTTGACATGGTCTGGCAAGGTCTGCTCCTTAAGCCAAGCATGCCTTCTCAGTACAGAACCAGTGACTGCTGCCCTGCAAGATGCTTCCAGGGCATCAAAGCCACATTGCAAGGTATGCTTGCTGACTTGGCTTGCAGAATGCATAAGCTCCTGTAATTCTTTATTTTCTGCACAGTCTGTAAAGGTAGATTATTTTTGCTTCATAAGTTCCATAATATGTTGCAGGTATTTCAGCATGTGAAACTGGCAATTCAATGCCCTAATGGCGAGAGTTGCAGAGGTGTATACTTTTTTACCCCATCTGTCTAAAGCTCAGGAATCCCTGTCCGAAGGGGTGGGATTCTTAGCTGTAGTTGCTTTTATACCTTTAGGTCCCTGGGAAATTACCAATGGGTCAGCAGTAGGATTTTTGAAAAGAAATTTGTAAGAGTCATGGACTCTCTAGTACCTGTCTGATTTCCTAAGAGCAGGGGCAAAGTATCAGGAGTTAGACTGGATTCCATAAAGACATCATCCACAACATCCAGAAAGTACAGTTGTGTACACTTACCATAAATGTAGATGTTAAGAGTGCAGTCACTGTTGCAGTCATCACATTTATGTTATCTGCCTGCAGGTAGCCCTCAGTCGGCCTGAATACCAGAGTCTTGGGATTTCTGCAATGGATGCTATCGCTTCTTCCATGGTGTCAGGGGTATAAAACATGCAGCAGATGCCATTACATCAGTTTTTCTTGCCCCAGATGTCAGGTGCCCCCAAACTAGGAAGCAATTACATGGTATGGAACACCCCCAACAAAAAGCAAATACCCATGATATAAGATATGCCAAACAAAAAAAGATAGGTAGAAGTAAAGAGAAGTCAGGGGGCTGGAGGGAGGGTAACCAAGACTGCAACAGTGAATACACTCGAACATCTACATTTACGGTAAGTGTACACAACTGTACTATGTTCTTCATGTTTCACTGTTGCAGTCATCACATTTGGGATGATTCCCAAAGCTGAGGATGGGTGGAGGTAGTTAAGAAGCATTAGCGCTGGCAATCAGGCCCTGTAAGACTGCTGTGGCAAATCCAGATCTGGATTTAGAAAATATAGGTAAGTGTAATACTTGGTGAAAGTGTGAACAGAGGCTCCAGGTTGCAGCTTCCAGGATGTCCCTGGTAGGGACTCCCCTGAGAAATGCTGTAGAGGTTGATGTAGCCCTAGTGGAATGTGTTCTGATCCCCTGTGGGGTAGGTCTCCCATGGTGTTTGTAGCAGAAATGGATGGAGACTGCTGTCCATTTACAAATGGTTTGCTTTGAAATGGCCTTGCCCTCTGCCCCTGCAGCAAAGCTGACTACCAGCTAATCAGACTTCCTGAAAGGCTTAGTCCTGCCCAGATAGAACGAGCTGCCTGTGCACATCCAGGGAGTGCAGGATCCTTTCCCCTTTATTCTGAGGATTAGTGAAAAAAGTTGGCAAATGAATGGATTGGTTTAAAAGCACACTAGATACCACCTTGGGCATAAATGATGGGTTAGTGCTGAGGGAAACCCTGTCTGCATGGAAGATAATGAAGGGTTCCACGGCCATACGTGCCTGCAGTTCAGACACTCTTCTTGCTGAAGTGATGGTGAGAAGTAAAGCTGTTTTCCATGAGAGGAATTTTAACTCTGCTGTGGCAGCAGGTTCAAAGGGCGGAAGCGTGAGCTTTTCCAATACAAAGTTAAGGTATGTCCTGGTAATCATAGGGTCAGAGTTATCAGACTCCTGATCTGAAGAATCAGAAGGAAAATCAGTTCTTGGTCTTTTTGAGGGTGAAGGCTGACTTCCCCTAATTAAAGTAATAAGGTCTTCAGCCATTCTAAGCATTTGTTTTTGTGGCATGTGGGCCTGAGAATGTGCTTTGGTCATCAGTTTCCTAGGCATAGTGTGAACTTTAGGCCTGAGAAATTCGGTATTTTTGGTTTGAAATGAAGTCGTCTGTTTAATATGAAAATCGGAAGGCCTGAATACACCCCTCAGAAGCCGGTGCCTGCACAGCGGCTCTGGAGCCATCTAAGGTAGAGACATCCACAAGTTCCATCGTCGAAGAAGCATCTTGCGGTATACCGGACTCCGAATGGGTCTCAGTAGAGGCCTGTGAATCTGCAGAAGCGGGCATCAGGGGCTGCAAAAGCACCCGAGTACCGATGGACTGGCGACTAGCTTAACGGTAGCATCGTCGGCAGTTTTGGATCTATGCGGTCTCTTTCTTTATCCTTATGTTTTTTCGGAAGATCAGTAGTCGGATGGCTTATCGAAGGCATTTTGGAATACGGAGATCAAGAACGAAAGAATTTAGAGACAAAAATAGCCCCACGACGAATAGTTCAGGCATTGAACAAGGCACAAAAAGTACAGTTGTGTACCTACCATAAACGTAGATGTTCGAGTGTATTCACTGTTGCAGTCATTTCACTTGTGTTATCCTGCTGGCAGACTACCCGCAGTCGGCCAGAATTCCAAAGTCTAGGTCGGCGTCGGTTGCGGTCGCCTCTTCCCTGACATCAGTGCGCCAGGGGTATAAAAGATGCAGCCGATGCCATTTTCTTCAGTTTTTCTTGCCCCAGATGTCAGGTGCCCCCAAATAGGTAGGCTAAAAAAAATTATGCCAAGAAGCATGCATGTATTAAAATAAACATTTCCTTCATCTACAAGCAAATACACTACATAGATTGTATAGAATAGAGAAGTACAGAAAAGTCCCAGCAAAGAAAAGGGGGATGGAGGGTGGGTAACCAGGACTGCAACAGTGAATACACTAGAACATCTACATTTATGGTAGGTAAACAACTTACTATGTTCATAGTGTTTCACTGTTGCAGTCATTACACTTGGGTTAAATCCCAAAGCTGAGGTTGGGTGGCTGGGCCTAAATAGGATTAGGAGAGGCTACAAGGCCCTGCAGAACTGCAGTGGCAAAGCCTGCTCTGGATTTAGAGTAGAGAGGTAAGTGGTAGTGCTTGGTGAAAGTGTGCACTGAACTCCAGGTTGCAACCTCTAGAATGTCTTTGGTTGGTACTCCTCTGAGGAAGGCTGCTGAAGTGGCTGCTGCTCTGGTCGAATGTGGCCTAATGCCCTTAGGCACTGATTTGGCATGTTGTGAATAGCAGAAACGAATGCAGTGTCCTATCCTATTTGAAATAGTCTGCTTTGAGATAGGCTTTCCTTGTGATCCTGCAGCATAAGCTACAAACAGTTTTCTGTTTTTCTGAAAGCTTTTGTTTTGTCCAAATAGAAGCATAGCTGTCTATGTCCAAAGCGTGCAGAAGTCTCTCCCCTTTATTCTGGGGATTTGGATAAAATGTTGGCAAATGAATGGTTTGGTTAAGAGCCACACTGGATACTACCCTTTGGCATAAATGTTGGGTTTGTCCTTAGAGAAACCCTGTCCTGATGAAAAATGATGAAAGGTTCCACTGCCATTAATGCCTGTAACTCAGACTCCTCTTGCTGAAGTTATTGCTAGGAGCAGAGCAGTTTTCCATGATAAGAATTTTATATCAGCTGTATTGGCTGGCTCAAAGAGGCAGTGTGAGCTTTTCTAAAACAAAACTGAGGTCCCATGTAGGTATTGGTGCTCTCCTTGGGGGTCTTATGTTTTTTGCCCCTCTGAGGTACAGTCTTAGTAGTGGATGAGAGGAAAATAGGAGGTTCCGTATTGTAATGAGCTTAAATGGCAGAGGCATGGATCTTAATTGATGAGAAGGACAGGCCTTTGTCCAGCATCTCAGTAAGGTATTGTAAAATCTGAGGTATATTTGGAACAAGTGGTTCAAGTCCTTGTGCCTGGTTCCAAGCACAGAATCTCTTCCATTTTTCTGCATAAGATTTTCTAGTGCTGGGCCTCCTGGCTTCTAAAATGACATCCATAACAGCTTTACAGAGAGGTGTGGTCTGAGTGGCTATATTATCTGCCATGCAGCCAGATTTAAGGTTCTGAGTTGACTGTGCAGAATCTGATTGTTTTGTTGAGTCAGATGATGAGGAATTTGAGGTAAAGGCCAGGCTGGGCCTTGAGACAAGCTCTTTAGGATTGGGTACCAGTGCTGGCGTGGCCAGTCTGGGGCAATCAGAATCATTTTTGGCTTCTCTTCTCTGACTTTTAGGAGCACCTTGGGAAGAATAGGCAGTGGAGGAAAGGCATAAACTGTCAGTGTTTTCCAGCTGAAGGATAGAGCATCCACTTTCCATGCTTGTGAGTGATAAGTTCTTGTGCAGAATCTCTGTAGTTGGCAGTTGTGAGGGGAGGCAAAACGATCTATATCTGGGTGTCCCCATTTCCTTGTTATCATGCTGAAGACCTGTGGATTTAGTTTCCATTCGTGGGGATCCATGAGATTTCTGCTTAGTTCATCTGCCAGAGTATTTTTCTTTCCTGGCAGGAATTGTGCCTGCAGATGTACTTGATAGGTCAGTGCTGTGTTCCACAAAGTCATTGCTTGCCTGCAGAGGGGGTAGGAATGTGTGCCCCCCTTGCTTGTTTATGTACCACATAACTGTGGTATTGTCCGTCTTTAGTAATAGTTGTCCTGGATGTAGTAGATCCTTGAAGGTTGTCAGGGCATGCTGTACAGCTAGCATCTCTTTTTGATTGATGTGAAGATGCATTTGTTCCTTGGGCCACGTGCCCTGAATACATTTTTCTGCCATGTGTGCCCCCCAGGCATAATCCGACGCATCTGTTGTTACTGTCTGCCTGACTGTGGGTAAGGTGAAAGTCTGTCCCTTGTTGTGGTGACAGGCCAGTGCCCACCATCGAAACTCCTGTTGTAGGCAGGGAATAAGAGTTATTATTGTTTCCAGGCTGTAGCAATGTTGAGTCCAAACACTTTTTAGATACCATTGTAGTTTCCTCATATGCAGTCTTGCATATGGAATTAGTAGAATGCAGGATGCCATGAAGCCCAGAGCCTGCAGAAATTTTCTTGCAGGGAGCTGGGTCTTTGTTGCCATCATTTGAAAGTAATGAGTCAGTTGCCTTTGCTTGTCTGGCGTGAGATAAGCCATCTGGGCAGTTGTATTTAAGCTTGCACCCAGGAATATTATCTCTTGAAAGGGCACTAGTTTTGACTTCCTTTCGTTTACTGTGTACCCTAGGCAAATCAGTAATCTTTTTACAAATGCCAGATGCTTTAGTAGAATGTCCTTGCTCTCTGCTTGAATAAGGCAGTCGTCCAAGTACGGATATATTTGAATTCCTTTTTGTCTGCAGAATGCAATTACTGGTGCCAGGCATTTTGTGAAGACCCTGGGTGCAGTAAATAAGCCAAAGGGCAGTGCAGAGAATTGGTAATACATTGAGCCAGCTATGAATCTGAGGTATCTTCTGCAAGATTGTCTGATTGGGACATGCAGGTATGCCTCCTTGAGGTCCAAAGTAACTAGCTAAGCCTTCTTACCCAGCATGGGTAGAAGTTGCTGCAGTGTTAACATTTTGAATTTCGGAATATCCAGGAAAGTATTTAGGACTGACAGGTCCAGTATAGGTCTACAGGCTTTGTCCTTTCTGGGTACCAGGAAAAGTCTTGAGTAAAATCCTTCTCCCTGTTCTTGCTGTGGTACTCTTTGAATAGCTCTCATGTCCATGAGAGCAGAAATTTGTTTTTGTGCCTCTGCCCATTGGTTTTGTGGCAGGTCTGGCATATCTGTGTGAAAGTGGAACCTGTAACCCTGAGAAATAATATTCAGTACCCATAGGTTCATATGAACCTATGAACCAGTACCTATTTGTCCTGGGTGATCATGTGCCAATTTTGTGAGAAAAGTGCTAGCTTTCCCTCTAAGGGTGCTGCCAAAAGGTAAGTGCTTGGCATTTGTAGAGGGAAGTCATTGGGACTGTTTCCTATAAGGTTGTGATTTGTCTTCTTCTTTGGGGGCTGAAGCACCCCATTGTTTAGGTCTGTATGAGCCTTGGGGCTGTGATCTGCGTCTGAGGCCTGTCTGACACCGGAAAGGACCAATTTTTAGAAGGCCAGTTTCTGCTAAATCTAGGTGGCTGAACCTGTAAGAAATCCTTTACTGTCTGTATTGACTTTGCTTTATCCTCCATTTTCTTTCACATCTCTTCTGCCTTAACACCAAACAAAGTATCATGCTGTAGCGGAGCATCCAATAATTTTACTTTAATATGATCAGGTAAACTTTGTTCTTTTAACCAAGCATGCCTTCGAATGACAGAGCCGGTAACTGCGGCTCTGCAAGAAGCCTCAAATGAATCAAAACCACATTGCAGAGTATGCTTTCCCACTTGTTCAGCTGCATGCAATAAATCCTGCATTTCCTTATTGTCAGGACATTCTGAGTTTGTAAGCATTTTCTGTTTTAACAAAGACATTAGGTGTTGTTGATATTTAAGCATGTGAAACTGGCAGTTTAAAGCCCTTACAGCTAAAGTAGCAGAAGTGTAAACTTTTTTCCCCCATCTATCCAGAGCTCTGGAATCCCTATCAGAAGGGACAGGGTTTTTTGCAGTGGAAGCCTTAACCTCTTTGGGACCCTGGGAAATTGTTTCTGGGTCAGCAGCAGGGTTTCTATAAAGAAATTTATGAGAGTCTGGGACCCTGTAGTACCTGTCTGGCTTGACTGGTGCAGGGGGTAAAGAATCAGGAGATAAACTGGATTCTGAAAAAACATCATCAACAATATCAAGCACAAGGGGATAGCCAGGGACCTGTGCTGAGGCAATAAAAGAAAGTCTCTGAGCCTTTTCTTGGACTCTGAATAATCCTGGCTCTCCCAATGGAAATGCTCCCTCATGGTGTGCAAGGTTTCCCCAAAAGAGTAATCCTCAGGCGGAGAGGCTGAAGGTATAGATTTCCTCTGCATCACAGTCCTCAAAGGGAGGGAGACAATATCCCTGATCTGAAGAGGAATCAGGAAATAGAAACCTGGTCAGAGAAGTCATAGTCAGTGTCTTGCCTAGGCCTTTTATCAGGAGGGGGATGGGAACCCCTGATCAAAGTAATTAGGTCCTTGGCCATTTTAAGCATCTGTTTCTTTGGCATGGATGACTGTCCAGGAGAATGCTGTACTTGTTTCCTTGTCTTTAATGGTGTTTTTGACTTTGCCTTGGCTGCTGTAGTGGACTTAATAGTAAGTTGTGAAGGTCTGAAAACACCCTCAGAAGCCGATGCCTGCTCAGCGGCTCCGGACCCATCTGAGGGAATAGTTTCCGCAGGCCCAATACCTTGAGTTTCCAGAGGCCTAGGTGTCTCCACGTGGGAGTCGGATGCGGCCTGTGGCTCTGAGGTAGCGGGTGTCAGGGGCTGCAAAAGCACCTCACTGAGAACTGGCGACTGGCCTAGAAGAGGCTTCGTCGTCGGTTTTGGACCTCAGATGCCTGTCCTTTTCTTTGTCTTTGCGTTTTTTATGAATTCCGGTCGTCGGTTGTTCTGACGGCATTATGTATTTAAATCTTTGGCCAAAGTAATGAAAAGCAAAATCAAACCGAAGCTTAATAGTGCATTGGTTGAATCTAGCAAAAAACCGACAACTAGCAATGTCGTGGTCAGGGCCTAGGGGCAAGGAATACAGTAAGAGTGAAAATCCTTATGAGGTATTTGTTTCCCACAAGAATTACACTTGTTAACTTTTACTGACATCGGTCTGGAGCAAGAAAAAGTTTCCCCAACAGGGTACTTAGCTTTATTGAAGACTTCGGTTCTGAAATTCAATTTAGAAAATCTCAGGAGTTGGCCGATCGGCACTTGCGAACTGCTTTTGCTTCGGGCACCGCGCGGCAAGAAAGACTGATGTAATGGCATCAGCTGCATCTTTTATACCCCTAGCGCACTGACGTCAGGGAAGAGCCGACAGCAACCGACGCCGGACCTAGACTTTGGAATTCTGGCCGATTGCGGGTAGACTGCCAGCAGGATAACCCAAGTGTAATGACTGCAACAGTGAAACACTATGAACATCCAACAGCGAGGGACGTCTTGGTCTGGGCCTAAACAGGTATTGCAGTAAAAATGAAAATCTCTGTGAGGTATTTGCTTTCCAAAGGCAAGACAATTAATTTTTTATGACATCGGTTAGAGCAAGAAAAAAGGATCTCCCAATGGGGTAGTTATCTTTTAGAAGACTACAGGTCTGAAACTTGAAAACCACGAAAATTTCAGGAGGCCGCCGACCGGCACTTGCAAACTGCTTCTGCTTCGGGCACCGCATGGCAAGAAAGACTGATGTAATGGCATCAGCTGCATGTTTTATATCCCTGACGACCTGACATCATGGAAGAAGCGATAGCATCTGACACAGAAATCTCAAGACTCTGGTATTCAGGCCAATTGAGGGCTAGCTGCAGGCAGATAACCCACATGTGATGACTGCAACAGTGAAACTTGAAGAACATCTGGAGGGATTGCTAAAGGTCTATGTTGTGGCAAATCTAAAAATTCTCCGAGTCTCTTTTTGGACTGAGGATAATCCTGACATTCCCAGGGGAAATGCTCTCAAAGTATGTAGGGTTTCACCAAAACAAAAATCCTCTGGAGGGGAAGCAGAGGGAATGGAGTCCTCTGCATCTGAATCCTGAAAAGCGGATAAAGGCATGTCTTCATATTCAGAAACCTCAGAGTCGTTGGACTCTTGGTCTGTTAAAGCTGCTGGGGTCAGGTCTCTCTTTCTTAGTAGGGGAAGGCTGGCTTCCTCTAATCAGCATAATCAAGTCTTCTGCCATTTTAAGCATTTGATGTTGTGGCAACGAAGCAGGTGCTTGAGTTTGGGTCTGTTTTTAGGCATAGCTCGTACTCTTGGCCTTAGAAATTCAGTAGTTTTACACAGAACTGAAGACGCAAAAGAAGCTGTCGGTTTGTGTCGAATATTGGTAATGCGAAGAACTTCCTCATAAGCTGGTGCCTGCACAGCGGCTCCGGACCTATCCAAGGTAGAGACATCCGCAGGTTCTGTAGTCAGAGTCTTGTGGCATACCGGACTCCGAACAGGTCTCAGTAGCGGACTGAGAATCCAAAGAGGCCATCAGGGACTGCGAAAGCGCCTCACTGAGTACTGGCGAACTGTCGACTAGCTTAACGGAAGTGTCGTTGGCAGTTTTGGACCGGTGCGGTCTGTCTCTGTCTTTATCCTTACGTTTTTTCGGAAGATCGGTAGTCGGGTGGCTTACCAAAGCCATTTTGGAATACAGAGATCGAGAGCAAAAGTATTTAGTGACAACAAGGGCCTGACGACGAATAGCTCGGGCATTGAACAAAGCCCAAAACAGACAGCGAGGTACATCGTGGTCTGGGCCTAAACAGGTGATGCAGTAAGAATGGAAATCTTGGTGTAGTATTTGCTTTCCACAGGTGAGACGATTGTTAACTTTTTCTGACATCTGTTAGAGCAAGAAAAAAGGATCCCCAATGGGGAACTCTGCTTTAGAAGACTTCAGGATGATTCTATTCGGAAACAAAAACTCATGCGAACTGCTTCTGCTTTGGGCTCCTCTGCAAGAAAGACTGATGTAATGGCGTCAGCCGCCTGTTTTTATACCCCTGATGACTTGACGTCAGTCCTGAAGTGACAGCAACCGATGCAGAAATACTAAGTCTCTGGTATTCGGGCCGACTGAGGGCTACCTGCAGGCAGATAACCCAAGTGTGATGACTGCAACAGTGAAACACGAAGAACATCTCCCTGCTTTCTGAGTGGAAGTGGTCCACTGGATGTTCTTCGTGTTTCACTGTTGCAGTCATCACATTTGGCTTATCTGCTTGCAGTAGCCCTCAGTCGGCCTGATTAACAAAGTCTTGGGTCCTGCGTCGGTTGCTGTCCCTTTTTCCATGACATCAGGTCATCAGGGGTAGAAAACATGCAACCGATGCCATTACATCAGTCTTTCTTGCCGTGCAGTGCCTGAAGCAGAAGAAGTTCTTTGAGAAGTTCTTTGAGTTTCAGAACCGAAGTCTTCAACTGAAAGCTAAATACCCCGTTGGGGAAACTTTTTCTTGCTCTAAACCGAGGTCAGTAAAAGTAAATAACTGCATTACTTGCGGAAAGCAAATACCTCAAAGATTTTCATTCGTACTGTATTCCTTGCCTAGGCCCTGACCACGACGTACCTCGCTGTCGGTTAAGTGCCTTATTTAAACCATGAACTATCCATCGTCGGTTTATTTTGCTTCTAAATATTTTGGGGCTTGGTTCAAGTATCCTGATATTTCTTCGGTAAGCCATCAGACTACCGACATTCCAAAAAAATGCAGAGATAAGGACAGAGACAGGCTGCCTAGGTCCAAAGCTGCCGACGACGCCTCTCCTAAGCCAGTCGCCAGTACTCAGTGAGGCACTTTTGCAGCCCCTGATACCCACTACTTCAGATTCGCAGGCCTCTACTGAGACCCATTTGAAGTACAACCTTCAAGGTTTAGTAGCCATTGGCTTTCCAAGAATTGGTTCTTTCTTGCCTCTTCCAGACCTTCTCAGTCCAACCCCAGATCCAGCAGAGCTCCCAGGGTATGCACAGGACTAAGCAGTGGGGGGCTTCCACTTCCAAATCTGGGACTAATAACCCCCCCCCCCCACGGTAAACTGTCTCAATGACTTATTTTTAAAACTTCCAAGCACTTCTCAACTGACTGCCCCTTTGGGGGGAAAGATTGCTCTTCGTGCAAAGAACTGGGAACTCATTACCCAGGACAAATGGGTTTTAAATATAGTGTCCCAGGGATACAGATTTCATTTCCACACGTTACCAACACCAAGCGTGTGGCCAGATCTACCCCCAAATCACTAGGGCAGAGGACCAAAAACAAGCACTTTCTCTCTCTTAAGCATGGGGGCAATTCAATTGGTACCAAAAGAGTAAAAGGGACAATGGTTCTACTCAAGACTTTTCCTGGTACCCAGAAAAGACAACTCATGGCTTCCTATCCTGGACCTGTCTACTCTCAACACCTTTTTGGTGATTCCAAAATTCAAGATGCTGACTCTTCACCAGTTGCTCCCTATGCGAGACAATAACACCTGGTCAGCAACACTAGATTTAAAGGAAGCATACCTGCACATCCCAATCCGGGAATCTTGCAGAAGATACCTACTCTTCAAAGCAGTATACACGCACTATCAGCTCTCTGCACTGCCCTTTGGCTTATCAACTCGCCCAGGGTATTCATAAAGTGCCTAGCTCCAGTCATTGCATTTTGCAGGCAAAGAAATATTAAAATATACCCATACCTGGACGATTGCTTAATTCAGGCAGAAAGCCAGGACATACTTTTGAATCATCTGTCCTTTGTACAAAGGATGCTAACTTGTCTGGGGTATACCACAAATGAAAAGAAATCACACCTGGTACCCTGTCAACAAATTAAATTCCTGGGAGCAAGCTTGAATACAACTTCCCAGATGGCTTTCTTCACGCCAGAGAAACAAATTCATTTGACAACCTACTTCAAACAAGTGGCCACAAAAACCCTGCTATCTGCAAGGCAAATACTACAAGACTTGGGGTTCATGGCCTCCTGCATTCTTCTAATTCCATATGCAAGACTGCATATGAGCAAACTACAACGGTATCTAAAAAGCCTATGGTGTCAACATTCTCAGGATCTAGAAGCAATGATTCCCATCATACCTTGCCTACGCCTAGTGTTCCTTTGGTGGGCAGAAGAATGCCACCAAAACAAGGGACTACCATTCACACCACCCCCTGCCACCCAAACCCTAACAGATGCATCAGACTATGCATGGGGGGCTCACTTGGCAGGGAAGTGCATTCAGGGCAAATGGAACCAAAGTCAAATGCACCTGCATATCAATCAAAAATAAATGTTAGCTGTACAGAATGCTCTGACAGCCTTCAAGGACCACATTCTTCCAGGACAATCAATGGTAAAGATGGACAACACCACTGTTATGTGGTACATGAACAAGCAGGGGGGTACACATTTGTACCCCCTCTACAGACTAGCCATGGCATTGTGGAACACAGCCCTGAGCTACCAAGTACATCTACAAGCTCAATTCCTTCCCGGAAAACTAAATACACTGGCAGACGAACTAAGCAGAAACCTCATGGACCCACACGAGTGGAAACTGGAACCAGGGATTTTCAACATGGTAACAAGCAAATGGGGGAGCCCAGATATAGACTTGTTTGCCTCCCCCCCTCCCCCCAGAACAGTCAATTGGATAAACTTTGCACAAGGACTCCCCACAAACAAGTTTGGAAAGTGGATGCTCTGTCCTTCAGCTGGAAAAACCTATCAGTTTATGCCTTTCCTCCTCTGCCTCTGCTCTCCAAAGTACTACTAAAGATCAAACAAGACAAAGCAAGGATGATTTTGATTGCACCAGACTGGCCACGCCAACACTGGTACACCCTCTTGCGCATTGTGTCACTGTTGGCCCCATGGCACCTGCCTCAGACTCCTACTCTATTGTCTCAGCAGGAAAATCAGATTCTGCACCCTCAGCTTCAAACACTGAACCTAGCAGCTTGGCTAATTACCTAATCTCTCCATCACCATCCCTCAGTAAACCAGTGATGGATATCATTTTAGAAGCAAGGAGCCCTAGTACTAGAAAATCTTATGCTGAAAAATGGAAGAGATTCTGTGCCTGGAACCAGTCTCAAGGGATGAGCACAGCAGTGCCCAATTTACCTCAGATTTTACAATACTTAACTGAGATGCTTCACAAGGGCCTGTCTCCTCCATCAAAATTCAACCCCTCAACCATTTCAGCTCATTATAACACATAACCTCCCCTCTTCTCTTATCCACTGCTCAAGCAGTTCCTCAGAGAGGCCAAAATTTTACGACAACCCAGGAGAGGTCCAACTCCAGGCTGGGACCTTAACTTTGTATTGGAGAAACTCACTCTTCCTCCTTTCGAGCCAGAAGCTACTGCAGACTTATAATTCCTTTCTTGGAAAACAGCTTTCCTTTTAGCAATCACTTCAACAAGAAGGGCATCTGAATTACAGGCCATTATGGCAGTGTAGCCTTTCATCATCTCAGGACCAATCCCTCCTTCATGCCCAAGGTGGTATCCAGTGTGGCCCTTAATCAGTCCATTAATTTGCCAACCTTCTTTCCTAATCCACAGAACAAAGGGGAACGGATACTGCACTCCTTAGATGTGCACAGACAACTTAGAGTCTACTTGGACAGGACTAAACCTAAAAGAAAATCTGAACTGCTGGTGGCATTTGCTGCAAGGGCAGAGGGGAAGGCTATTTCAAAGCAAACCATTTCCAAATGGATAGGCCATTGCATTCATTTCTGCTACAAGCACCACAGAAAATCTATCCCACAGGGGATCAGACCCCACTCAACCAGGGCTGCACCTACCTCTACAGCCTTTCTCAGAGGAGTCCCTACCAGAGACATCCTAGAAGCTGCTACCTGGAGTTCTGTACATACTTTCTCCAAGCATTACCATCTGCCAATTTTCTCTAAATCCAGAGCTGGCTTTGCCACTGCAGTCTTGCAGGGCCTTATAGCTGGTCCTAATGCTATCTAAATTTCTCCTCCCATCCTTAGCTTTGGGAATCTACCCAAATGTGATGACTGCAACAGTGAAACACGAAGAACATAGTACAGTTGTGTACACTTACCATAAATGCAGATATTAGAGTGTAATCATTGTTGCAGTCCTGGTTACCCTCCCCTCCAGCCCCCTTACTTCTTTTGGCTATACTTCTACTCGCCTTTACTATGCTTAAAAGCTTTTTGGTGTATTTGCTTTTAGTTGGAGGTATAACCTTGTATATTTATAGATTTAATTGCTTCCCATTAGGGGGGCACCTGACATCTGGGGCAAGAAAAACTGATGTAATGGCGTTGGCTGTATGTTTTATACCCCTGACAACCTGATGTCACGGAAGAAGGGACAGCAACCAACGCAGGACCCAAGACTTTGTTAATCAGGCCGACTGAGGGCTATTACAAGCAAATAACCCAAATGTGATGACTGCAACAGTGAATACCACTCTAACGTCTACATTTATGGTAAGTATACACAAAGTACAGTTTTGTACCTACCATAAATGTAGATGTTCGAGTGCTAATACAGCTGCAGTCATAAAGTACAGTTTTGTACCTACCATAAATGTAGATGTCCGATAGATATGCAACTGCAGTCCTGACATATGGGTTGTCCTGCATCAGGCAGCCCTTCGGTCGGCCGGATTCCAAAGTCCGGGTCTGGCGTCGGCCGTTGTCGCCTTCTCCCCGACGTCAGAGCGGCTGGGGTATAAAGGCATCCGCCGACGCCATCTTCTTCAGTGTTTCTTGCCCCAGATGCCAGGTGCCCTCCAGAGAAGGCTAAATTTGGTGAATGGATAAAAAATTCCAGACATGCACAACGGTAATAAACAGATACACCATAACAGATATCCCCAGCTAATAGAGGAAAGGGGGAATGGACCCAAAAGGAAAATTGCAGAGGGGTAGGAGGGAGGGAAAACCTGACTGCAGTTGCATATCTATCGGACATCTACATTTATGGTAGGTAGAAAACTGTACTATGTCCTTCAAGAATGCAACTGCAGTCCTGACATATGGGTTGAATACCATAGCCAAGCTGGGGGTGGTAGGATCTAAGAAAGGGATGGTGTAGCTAAAATGCCCTGCAGGACTGCCGAAGCAAAGCCTGCTCGGGATCTGGAGTATAAAGGCAGGTTGTAGTGTTTGGTAAATGTATGCATGGAGCTCCATGTAGCAGCCTCTAGAATGTCCTTTGTAGCCACTTCTCTTAGAAAGGCTGTGGCTATAGCTCTGGTGGAGTGTGGCCTAATATTGGCTGGTACACCTTTTCCATGGAAAGAGTAACAGAATTTGATGCAGTGTCCAATCCATTTTGATACTGTTTGTTTGGAGATTGCCTTTCCTTGCACTCCATCAGCATAAGCTACAAATAATTGGTCAGACTTTCTGGTGGTCTTTGTTCTGTCCAAGTAGTAGCGTAATTGTCTGTGTATGTCCAAAGTGTGCAGCAGCTTTTCCCCCCTATTTTGAGGGATGGGAAAGAATGTAGGCAGGTGAATTGCTTGATTTAGAGACACCCTGGATATCACTTTTGGCATGAATGAAGGATTAGTTCTTAGAGAAACTCTGTCCTGATGAAAAATGAGAAAGGGAGGTACTGCCATCAGGGCCTGTATCTCCGAGACTCTTCTTGCAACTGCCAACAGGAAAACCGTTTTCCAGGAGAGAAATTGCATTTCTGAAGATGCTGCTGGTTCAAAAGGAGGAAGAGTTAATTTTTCCAAGACGAAATTGAGGTCCCATGCAGGTACTAGTGGTTTTCTGGGAGGTTTGATATTCTTTATCCCTCTTAGAATCTGTCTTAGCAAGGGATGTGAAAACAGAGGTGGGTCACAGTTGTATTTTGCTGAGATTGCTGAAGCGTGAATTTTTATGGAATAATATGAGAGGCCACTATGAAACATTTCTGCCAAGTATTCTAATATCTGTGGTATGCTCATTACTGATGCATCTTGACCCTTGTTGGCATTCCAGATGATGAATCTCTTCCATTTGGCTGAATAGGTTTTTCTGGTGGAAGGTCTGTGTGCTTCCAGCAAGATTTCTTGCACTTGTTCGGAAAGAGAGGTATGGGAGAAAATCATGGAACCCTCCAAGCTGTCAGCTGCAATGTTTGCAGGTTTTGATGAACAGTCCTGTAATTGTGCTGTGTTAGAAGCAGAGGCCATTGAGGCAAGGGCCACGGTTTGGTGTGAGTTATGCTCAGTAGCAATGGTTACCAGTGCTGCCTTGGCCAGTCTGGAGCTATCAAAATTCCTTTTGGTTGTTCTGCTTTGATCTTCAGTAACACCTTGGTCAGTAATGGTAGAGGAGGGAATGCATAAATTGTTAGGGAATTCCAGCTGAAGGAGAGTGCATCCGTTCTCCAGGCTAGAGGATGGTGCGTTCCTTGAACAGAACTTCTCCAGGTGATGATTGAGGTGAGAAGCAAAGAGATCTATTTCCGGTTTTCCCCATGCACTTGTTATTTGTGAGAAAATGTATGGATGCAGCATCCATTCGTGCGGATCCAAGAAATTTCTTCTCAGCCTGTCCGCCAGAACATTGTCCTTGCCTGGAACAAACTGGGATTGCAAGTGGATGTTCAGTTTCAGGGACTTTTCCCAAAGAGTCATTGTTAGTCTGCAGAGGGGGTAAGAGTGAGTGCCTCCCTGCTTGTTTATATACCACATGACAGTGGTGTTGTCTGTCCTTATTAGCAGATGACCTTGTTGAAGGAATTTCCCGAAGGCCTCGATTGCATGTATCACTGCCAACATCTCTTTCTGATTTATGTGTAGATGCATTTCCCTGGGAGTCCATTGCCCTTGAATGCATCTGCCCTCCATGTGCGCCCCCCATCCATGATCTGAGGCGTCTGTAGTAATGGTTTGACTTGCTAGAGGTTTGTTGAAAGACATGCCCTTGTTTAAATGACTTGCTTGAGCCCACCACAAAAATTCCCTTTGCAGACATGGAATGAGTGGTATTACGTCTTCTAGATTTTGGCTGTGTTGAGACCATAAGCTTTTTAGGTACCATTGTAGCTTTCTCATGTGTAGTCTTGCCAGAGGTACCAGAAGAATGCAAGATGCCATGAACCCCAGGGCCTGCAGGATTTTCCTTGCAGTCAGCTGGGTGAGCTTTGCTAGGCTTTTGAAGTAATCTGGTAAATGTTCTTGTTTCTCCTCTGTGAGGAAAGCCATTTGTGATTGTGTGTCCAATTTGGCTCCTAGAAAAATAATCTGTTGGGATGGCAGTAGTCTTGATTTTTGAATGTTGACTGTGTATCCCAAAGCCTGTAGTAATTGAATGACATAATCCAAGTCTCTTATCAAGGTTAGTTTGCTGTCTGCTTGTATAAGGCAGTCGTCCAGGTAAGGGTATATTTGAATTCCCTGGAGCCTGCAATGTGCAACTACTGATGCCAGGCATTTCGTGAAAACTCTGGGCACAGTAGATAAGCCAAACGGCAATGCTGAGAATTGATAATGCTCTGATCCTGCAAGAAATCTGAGGTATCTTCTGCAACTGTGTCTGATTGGGACATGCAGGTATGCCTCCTTGAGGTCCAGAGTAACCAGCCAAGACCCCTTGCCCAGCATGGGAAGGAGTTGCTGTAAAGTCAGCATTTTGAATTTTGGCACAATGAGAAAAGTGTTTAGAGCGGACAAGTCCAGTAGAGGTCTCCATTGCTTTTCTTTTCTTGGAACAAGGAACAGTCTTGAATAAAATCCCTGGCCTTGTTCCTGAGGAGGAACCTTTTCTATTGCTTTTATTTGTAACAACTTTGAAACCTGTATGACTGTCTCTGCCCTTTGATTTTGTGGCAGGTTTGGCATGCCTTGTCTCGTTGGTAAGGTATGGAAGTGGAACCTGTAACCTTGGTCTACTATGTCCAGAATCCATTTGTCCTTGGTTAAAATGTGCCAGTTCTTTGAGAATAAGGATAATTTTCCACCTAGAGGTGCTTCTGTTTGAGCCTTGGTCGGCGGGGTGAAAATCAAGTCATTGTGATTGTCCCTGTGGTGCAGCTGAACTCCCTGCGCCACTTCTCTGATTTGGAGGTTGCCATTGGCGGCCCCTGTAAGAGCCTCAGTATTGCCCTCTACCTCGAGCACGCCTGCTTTTTCCCCTTTGAAACTTGTCAGTGTCCGGAAAGGACCAATTCTTTGAAGACAATTCCTGCTGAATCTAGGTGGCTGAACCTGGAGGAAATCCTTGACTGTCTGTACTGATTTAGCCTTTTCCTCAATAGACTTCAACACATCCTGTGCAGTAGCACCAAAAAGCTTCTGTTTTTCCAGAGGTGCATCTAGGAGCTTTACTTTAACATGGTCTGGCAGTGGCTGTTCTTTCAGCCAAGCATGTCTACGTATAACGGCCCCTGTCATAGCTGACCTACATGAAGCTTCCAATGCATCATAACCACACTGAAGAAAATGATTGCTAACCTGCTGAGTGTTATGAACCAAATCCTGCAATGCCTTTCTATCTATAGGCTCAGGAGAGGCTAGCTTTTTCTGCAAATCATCCATTAAGTAATCCTGGTACTGAAACATATGAAAAAGACAGTTAAGTGACCTCATGGCAAGGGCGGAAGAGGTATAAACTTTTTTGCCCCATCTCTCCAGGGACCTAGATTCCCTGTCTGCGGGCAAAGGGTTTTTGGCCGAGGAAGTAGCCACTCCTTTGGGCCCCTGAGAAATAGTTTCTAGATCCACAGAGTGGTCCTTAAACAGATGTTTGTGAGTTTCAGGAACCCTGTAATATCTGTCTGGCTTGACAGGAGCAGGAGGGAGAGAATTAGGGGAAGCACTGGAGTCGGAGTACACATCATCCAAGACATCCAACACTGGAGGAATAGCTAAAGGTCTGTGCTGGGGTAACTTGAGGAAGGTACGTAGCCTTTTCTTGGAGTCAGAAAATTCCTGGCCCTGCCACTGAAAATGTTCTCTCATGGAGTGGAGAACTCCAAAAGAAATATCCTCTGGAGGAGAGGCAGAAGGAATTGATTCCTCAGCATCAGAGTCCTCGTAGGCCTGGAAGGATTCTTCCTGGGTATCTGAGTGCTCAGAATCCCTAGAGGCTTCATCTGAAGAGAGGGTATCTGGCTGTTCTGTCCTAGGTCTTTTATCTGCAGGAGGCTGAGAACCCCTGTCTGGGTGCAACTGAGAACCTCTGATTAGAGAGATTAGATCAGCAGCTAGGGTCATGATCTGTTTATCAGAAGAATGGCTCTGGGAAATAGTTTTAGTAGGATGGGCCTTAGCCTGGCTGGCAGCCTTTGCACGTGTGTAGGCCTTGATGGACATGGAGACCGGAGGCCTAGCTGCCCCACGTGCAGGAGTAACTTTATCCACTGGAATGGTGTCGGGTAATTCTAGAGCTTCGGTTTCGGGAGGAAAATCCACAACCAGCACCCGGGGTAACCTCCAGGACCGAAGTACATGGTAAAGCGGTGTCGTCAGCCTGGAGCGGTTGAATTACCACCTCCGAAGAGGCCGATGCACTCGCGGTAGGCTTGGGAGTGGTATCGGTGGACGACGCGGGCCGAGGATGTTGGTCCCGGTCCTTAAGTTTTTTGGAAATATGTGCAGTCGTTTGTTCCGACGGCATGATATAAGCGTAATTTTCACCAAAAAAGTCTTTGGCAAATTCTGCCCGGCGCCTGAGTGTGCGCTTATTAAAGCAAGCACAGGCCGAGACGTCGTGGTCTGGGCCCAGGCAGGGAAGGCAGTAAGAGTGGAAGTCCTTATGAGGTATTTGTTTACCACAAGACAAACAATTGTTAACCTTTTCAATTTTTTCTGACATCGGCTGAGGCAAGAAAAATGTTCCCCAACGGGGTACTTAGCTTTTTGATGACTTCGGTAACTGAAAACACAGGAGCTGACCGACCGGCACTTGCGAACTGCTTCTGCTTCGGGCACCGTGCGGCAAGAAAGACTGAAGAAGATGGCGTCGGCGGATGCCTTTATACCCCAGCCGCTGTGACGTCGGGGAGAAAGCGACATCGGCCGACGCCGGACCCGGACTTTGGAATCCGGCCGACCGAAGTGCTGCCTGAGGCAGGACAACCCATATGTCAGGACTGCAGTTGCATTCTTGAAGGACATCAGATGGGTTCTCCTGCCGTCAAGCGGGTCCTCAGTCGGCCGAATTCCAAAGTCTAGGTCCGGCGTCGGTTGTCGTCGCTTCTTCCCTGACGTCAGTGCGACAGGGGTATAAAAGAACCAACCGACGTCATTTTCTTCAGTTTTTCTTGCCCCAGATGTCAGGTGCCCCCAGAAGGAAGGCAATACATACATTTGTGTAATAAAGCAATGCCATATAATCAAAATACAGTAGTGCAAGCAAATACATCAAGAATGAATACCCCAATCAGGTTGCATGAGGAGATGTTAGCCAATAGGCCTGTCCCAAGAGGGGAAGGAGGGAGGGAAACCTGGACTGCAGCTGTATTAGCACTCGAACATCTACATTTATGGTAGGTACAAAACTGTACTATGTTCATCGTGCATACAGCTGCAGTCATAACAGATGGGTAGAATCCCAAAGCTAAGAAAGGGGTGGTAGGCACTAGGTGGAACTAGGAGGAGCCAGAATGCCCTGCAAGACTGCAGTGGCAAAGCCCGCTCTAGATTTGGAGTATAGTGGAAGGTGGTAGTGCTTGGAGAAGGTATGCACAGAACTCCAAGTGGCTGCTTCCAAAACATCTTTGGTAGGAACTCCTCTGAGAAAAGCTGCAGAGGTAGCCGTGGCCCTTGTGGAGTGAGATCTGATGCCTGTAGGTACAGTTTTGCCATGAAAAGAATAGCAAAAGCGTATGCAGTGGGCTATCCATTTTGAGATTGTCTGTTTGGAAATTGGCTTTCCTTGAGCTCCTATAGCATAGGACACAAAGAGCTGTTCTGATTTTCTGAAAGGCTTTGTTCTGTCCAAATAACGCAGTTGTCTGTGGATGTCCAAGGAATGTAGTAATCTCTCCCCTTTGTTTTGAGGATTAGGATAAAGGTAAGCAAGTGCATTGCCGGATTCAAAGCTACCCTGGATACCACTTTTGGCATAAAGGACGGGTTGGTTCGTAAGGAAACTCTGTCCTGATGGAAGATGATAAAAGGCTGCACAGCCATGAGAGCTTGTAGTTCCGATACCCTACGAGCTGAGGTAATAGCCAGAAGGAAAGCTGTTTTCCAGGACAAACATTGCAAATCTGATTAGGCAGCTGGCTCAAAAGGAGGCAAGGTCAGTTTTTATAGAATGAAATTGAGATCCCAAGCAGGTGTTGGTTGTTTCCTTGGGGGTTTTAGATTCTTAGCCCCTCTGAGGAACTGTCTTAAGAGGGGGTGAGAGAATAAGGGTGGATCAGTGTTGTATTCTGCAGAAATGGCTGAGGCATGGATTTTGATGGAGGAGAATGAAAGTCCACTGCTTAGCAGCTCAGCTAGATACTGTAATATTTGAGGTAAATTCAGTTTTCCAGGATCCTGGCCCTTTTTCTCATTCCAGACAAAACCGTTTCCATTTTGAGGAGTAAGCATTTCTAGTAGACGGCCTTCTGGCCTCCAAAATGACATCCTGCACCTCCTTGGAGAGTAGGGTCTGTTGTGATGCTAAGGAATCTTCCATGCGGCTAGATTGAGTGTTTTTAGCTGACTGTGAAGAGTTTTGAAGCTGGGCTGAGTCAGAAGAAGAGGCATTAGAGGCAGGGTCCATGGTGGGGAATGCGTCAGGCTCCTCAGGAGTGGGTACCAGTGTTGTCTTGGCCAGTCTGGAGCAATGAGAATCATCTTTGGTCTGTCTGCTCTGGTTTTTAATAGAACTTTGGGCAGCAGAGGAAGAGGTGGGAAGGCATAAACTGTCATTGATGTCCAACTGAAAGAGAGCGTCCACTCTCCAGGCCTTTGGATGAAAAATCCTTGAGCAGAATTTTGTCAATTGGTGATTTTGTGGGAGGCAAAGAGATCTATGTCTGGCCTTCCCCATGCTTGAATTATCTCTGTAAAAACTTGAGGATGCAACTTCCATTCGTGTGGATCTGTCATATTTCTGCTTAGGTTGTCTGCCAGCGTGTTTTCCTTGCCTGGCAAGTACTGTGCTTGTAGTTCGATTTATAAGTCCAGGGCCATGTTCCAAAGTGACATGGCCAGTCTGCATAGGGGGTATGAATGGGTTCCTCCCTGTTTATGTACCACATTACTGTGGTGGTGTCCGTTCTTATCAATAGTTGACCTGGTTGCAGAAGGTCTTTGAAAGCTATAATAGCATTTATTACTGCTAGCATTTCCTTTTGATTGATGTGAAGGTGCTTTTCTTTTTGAGACCATTTGCCCTGAATGCACCGATCTGTCATGTGTGCCCCCCCAGGCGTAGTCTGAGGCGTCTGTTGTGATGACTTGATTTGCTTGAGGCTTGCTGAATGGGAGACCTGTGTTTGTTTGGCATGCTTGAGCCCATCACAGAAATTCCTTTTGAAGACATGGAATTAGTGGTATTATTGTTTCCAAACTGTGGCTGTGTTGAGACCATAGGTTTTTCAGGTACCATTGAAGTTTCCTCATATGCAGCTTTGCACATGGGATTAGTAAGATGCAAGATGCCATGAATCCCAGAGCCTGCAGGATTTTCCTTGCAGTCAGCCTGGTGCAATTTGCTAGTGTTCTGAAGTATTGAGTTAGTTGCCCCTGCTTCTCTGGGGTGAGGTAGGCCATCTGGGTGTTTGTGTCCAAGTTGGCACCCAGGAAAATTATTTTCCGAGAGGGTATTAGCCTTGGATTTCTTTTTGTTGACTGTGTATCCCAGAGAATTCAACAACATTATTACATAAGCCAGATGTTTCAGAAGAATGTGCTTGCTGTCCGCTTGGATCAGGCAGTCATCCAAATAGGGGTATATTTGTATCCCTTGAAGTCTGCAGTAGGCAATTACTGATGCCAGGCATTTCGTGAATACTCTGGGCGCAGTAGATAAGCCAAAGGGCAATGCAGAGAATTGATAATGGGTTGAACCTGCAAGAAATCTGAGGTATCTTCTGCAATTTTGTCTGATTGGGACATGCAGGTATGCCTTCTTGAGGTCCAATGTTACCAGCCAAGACTCCTTGCTCAGCATGGGAAGAAGCTGCTGTAGAGTGAGCATCTTGAATTTTGGTGCAGTAGAAATGTGTTTAGGATGGATAGGTCCAAAATAGGTCTCCAATCTTTTCCCTTCCTTGGTACCAGGAATAGTCTGGAATAAAACCTTGACCTTGTTAGATGCGTAGGTACCTCTTGAATAGCTTTCATGTCTATGAGATCTGAAATTTGTCTTTGTGCCTCTGCCCTTTGATTGTGTGGCAGGTTTGGCATGCCTCTCATTTTTGGAAGTGTGTGAAAATGGAATCTGAAGCCTCTGTTTATAATGTCCAGGATCCATTTGTCTTTTGTGACCATATGCCAATTTTTTGAAAATAATGCCAGTTTTCCGCCTAAGGGTGCTGCCATTTGAGTCTTGCTTGGCATGCAAAGGGGAAAGTCATTGGGCTTGCTTTCTGAATGGTTGCGAGTTATCCTCACCACCTCTGTGTAGGAGCTTGCCATTGTCTGCCTCTAAACGATCCTTGGGATTTCTCTCTGCCCCTCGGGCGCCTGTATCTACCTCTTTGGGGTCTGTCCGTGGCTGGAAAGGACCAATTTTTGGAAGGCCAATTTCTACTGAAACGTGGGGGTTGTACCTGTAGAAAATCTTTCACTGTTTGCATTGATTTAGCCTTTTCCTCCATTTTCCTTAATACCTCCTCAGCATTAGCACCAAATAATACATCCTTTTGTAGAGGGGCATCTAGTAATTTAGCTTTGACATGATCTGGTAAGGTTTATTCCTTGAGTCAGGCATGTCTACGTATGACTGATCCTGTAACAGCAGCTCTACATGAGGCCTCTAGAGTATCAAAACCGCATTGTAAGCTATGTTTACCCACTTGTTCTGCACTATGCATCAAATCCTGCAACTCCTTCAAGTCTGGTTGTTCAGGTTGTGACATTTTACTTCTCAATTGTGATAACAAAATCTGTTGGTACTTTAGCATATGGAACTGACAGTTTAATGCCCTCATGGTTAAGGTGGCCGAGGTATATACCTTTTTTCCCCACCTTTCTAAGGATCTGGAATCTCTCTCGGAAGGTAATGGATTTTTAGCAGTGGAGGCCTTAATTCCCTTGGGGCCCTGTGAGATGGTTTCTGGGTCAGCAGCATGGCTTTTGTATAGAAACTGGTGTGAGTCATGAACCCTGTAGTACCTGTCAGGCTTGACTGGGGCTGGATGTACAGAATCCGGGTTAAGGCAGGCCTCCGAGTACACATCATCTAGTATGTCCAAGACAGGAGGTATAGCCAGAGGTCTGTGCTGAGGTAGCAAGAGAAATTCCCTAAGCCTTTTCCTGGAATCTGAATAATCTTGGCCTTCCCAGTGGAAGTGTTCCCTTAAGTTATGCAAAGTTTCCCCAAATGAGTAATCCTCTGGGGGGGATACAGAGGGAATGGACTCCTCTGCATCAGAGTCTTCAAAAGGGGAGTAAGAATGTTCCCTTTCATCAGAGTGCTCTGATATAATGGAGCCCTGATCAGAGGAGGGGGGATTCTTCCTCCACTCTGGGCCTTTTGTCCGGGGGGGGGGTTGAGAACCCCTGATAAAAGAGTAATTAAATCCTCAGCCATTTTAAGCATCTGCTTTTTAGGCATGGGGCCTGGAGATGGGCCCTGTGTAGCTTGTCTCTTAGAATGCATGGCTGCTTTAGACTTAGTGAAAGCCTTGATGGAAAAAGAAGAGGAAGGTCTGAAGACACCTTGAGAGGAGGTAGACCTGTCCACATTTTGAGATTCACCGCCAAGAGTGGCTTCGGTATCTGTAGTCGGGGTGTGGGCCGAGGAGCCTGCGACCTCGGGCACAGGAGACACCGCCAATGAAGTGTCGATAGTCAGGGGCTGCGTAGGTGCCTCGCTGAGAACCGGACCACGTGTAGTCGGCTTTGGCGTGGTGTCGGTAGAGGCCACGGACCTCGTGTGTCGGTCCTTATCTTTGCGCTTTTTAGACAAAACTGGAGTCGGAGTATCCGACGACATAATATAGTTAAATGTTTTGCCAAAATAATGCTGGGCGAACTCCGCCCGACGCTTAATGGTGCGTTTGTTGAATGTAGCATAAAAGCGACAGATCGAGACGTCGTGGTCTGGGCCTAAACAAGGAATACAGAGGGAATGGAAATCCTTATGCGGTATTTGCTTCCCACATGAAATACAATTATCGGTCTGATGCAAGAAAAGTTTCCCCAACGGGGTACTTAGCTTTCAAGACGACTTCGGTTGCAAAATTTTTGTAATTTCAGGAGCTGGCCGACCGGCACTTGCAAACTGCTTCTGCTTCGGGCACCGCGCGGCAAGAAAGACTGAAGAAAATGGCATCGGCTGGTTCTTTTATACCCCTGTCACACTGACGTCAGGGAAGAAGCGACAACAACCGACGCCGGACCTAGACTTTGGAATTCGGCCGACCGAGGACCCACCTGACGGCAGGAGAACCCATCTGTTATGACTGCAGCTGTATGCACGATAAACATCTGTACTTTCTCTGCTGTCCCTGGGGTGGGAGTTTGGGTGGTCTGTCCCTGCAGAGCTTCCCTTACACCCCTGTCTCCTAGGTGCAGGAAAGGACCAGTGTTTTGAGGGAAAATTCCTGCTGAACCTAGGAGGTTGGACCTGAAGGAAATATTTTACTGTTTGCATAGATTTTGATTTGTCTTCCATCTTTTTAAGCACCTCTTCTGTTTTTACTACAAACAAGCAGTCCTTATCTAAGGGGCATCAAGTAATTTAGATTTGACATGATCAGGGAGAGGTTGTTCCTTCAACTATGCATGTCTCCTAATGACAGATCCTGACACTGTTGCCCTGCTCGAGTCTTTTAGGGTGTCATATCCACAGTGTAATGAGTGTTTAGCCACTTGACAAGTAGAGAGCAGTAAATCTAACTCTTTGGAACTGGCACAGTCAGGAAAGGTAAATTTTTTTTGTTTTAACAGTTCCAAAGTGTGTTTTTGTTATTTTAACATGTGGAACTGATAGTTGAGAGCCAAGGTTGCAGAGGTGTATATGTTTTTACCCCATCTGTCTAGAGCTCTCGAGTCTTTGTCAGAAGGAGTAGGATTCCTTGTAGAACTAGCCTTAGCTCCTTTTGGTCCCTGTGTAATGGCCTCTGGGTCTGCAGCATGATTTCTGTACAGTTATTTGTGCGAGTCCGGTACTCTAACACCTGTCAGGTTTTCTGGGTGCAGGTGGGAGGGCGTCAGGAGTTAAACTAGATTCCTGGAAGACATCATCAACCACCTCTAAGATAGGAGGGATGGCCAAGGGTCTGTGCTGGGGCAGGTCCAGAAACTCTGTCTTTTCTTAGACTGAGGGAAGTCCTGGGATTCCCAGCGGAAATGTTCCCTGAGGGTGTGAAGGATTTCCCCAAAGGAAACATCTTCTAGTGGGGAGGCAGAGGGAATGGATTCCTCAGGATCTGAGTCCTCAGAAGCAGTCAGAGGTTGTTGTTCCTCTTCAAAATCTGAATAATCAGACTCCTCAGAATCTGGTTCGGTTAGTATTTCAGGAGAAAGGTCCCTTTTTCTTTTAGAAGTTGTGGCCCGACTACCCCTGATAAGGGTGATAAGATCCTCTGCCATTTTAAGCATTTGAGTTTGGGGAGGAAGAGCAGGAGTAACATGGCGGCTAGAGGCAGTTTTTCTGGGAGTGGCCTTGCATCTAGGCTCAAGGGCATTCATCGGTCTGAGAGAAACGGTAGTCGGAAGAGGAGACATCGGCTTTTGCCTGCAATCGGTAGTGCAAAAAGCCTCCTCAAAAGCCGGTGCCTGCGTCATGGCTCTGGATCCAATAGAGGCAGAGGCAACCAAAGTCTCGGAAGACTAAGAACATTTCTGCAGCATACTGGACTCCAAAAGGGTTTTGGTAGAGGCGTGTGAAAGTATTGAATCGGGTGCTTCACTTAATTCCGGAGAACTGATGACCGACCTGCTTAGAGGTAGAATCAGAAGGCTTGGCCTTGTGTGGTCTGTCTATCTTTACGTTTCTTCGGAATGTCTACGGATGGTTGGCTGACAGATGCCATTTCAGAATGTGAAGGAAGATGAATACCTGGTTACAATAAGAGCTCTACAGCAAATGGTTCTAGCACTGAAGAGGGCACAGAACCATCAACGGGGGGGCATCGTGATCTAGGCCTAAACAAGTGATGCAGTATGACTGGAAGTCTTGGTGTGGTACTTGCTTTCCACAAGCGAGACAATTAACTTTTTCAGGCATCGGTTAGTGCAAGAAAAAAAGGATCCCCAACGGGGTACTTGACTTTAGACATTTTCAGCTGTAAATCAAAACTCTGGTAGCAACCGACCAGCACACTTGCGAACTGCTTCTGCTACATGCTCCACGGCAAAAAAGACTTATGTAATGCCATCTGTTGCTCTCCTTTATAACACTGACGACTTGACATCAGACAGCAAGCGACAGCAGCCAACGCAGAAAAACATTGACTCTGGTATTCGGGACAGCCGAGGGCTACCACAGCAGGGATAACCCACAGGTGATGACTGCAACAGTTAAACAAGAAGAACATCCTAGAGGCCTTATCAGAAGCCACAGTGATGACAGAAGGGTCAGCAGAAGGGGCTTTGAACAAGAACTTACAGATTACAGTCCTCAGGCACCTTGTAAAATCTGTCTGGTGTCTTAGGTGTGGGGCGGCGAGCTGGGAGTCATCAGGGGCATTACTAGAGGATGCAAAAACAGCTAAGAAGGTAGGCAGGACTGGATGGACAGCTGAGGGACTAGAAGTATCTACCTGAAGTAGTTCGTTGTACCTTTTTTGAACCTCAGACATCTGACAGCTGTCCCATTTGAAACGCTCCCTCATCTTACCCAAGGTCTCACTAAAGGTAATTTCGTCCACTTCAAGTCAAGGTCATTGGAGGCCTCCTCCAGGGAAGTGCAATCTAGTGGGAAGAGGATCTGAGACAATGTTAAGGACTCATCCTCTAAAGACTCCTCCTCTTCCTCAGAAGTCATCTCTTCCCTGACCCTTTTCTGTGGAGACGTAACCCAGGGTGTGGCTGGGACTGAAACCCCGGAAGGAGGACTAAGAAACCTGAAGGCATTAAAAATACCCTGTGTAAAATGTTTCCAGTCCTGAAGTGGATCAGAGGGTGGTGATAAATGCTTTTTGTTTCTTTTTAGCATGTAGTTTCACTCTATGTAGGGTCAGTGGACTGGACGCAGGCCTGGTTTCTATGTCGGAACCCACATCCTCCCCAATAAAATTTTGGAGATTCCCCTAGGGCCCTTGATGATTACGAGTCAAGGCTCCCCCTGGACATCCATACTGGATGCTTGCATTACCTCCAAGGATGTGCTATCAACTTCCACTGTCCCTACCTACTATCTGGTGAAACTACAGCCAAGGGGATGGGCTTGGCAGAATCAGTGGGGAAAGAAGATCCTGTTGAGCTTGACTCGAGTCTGGCACTCCATTATGGGCTCGGCCTGTGGATCAGATGTAGGGGCTGAACGTTTCTCCGAGCTAGCAACTGCCACGGGAGAGACGTCTGCCACTGGAGGTGCAGAAGTTTCAGTCTTTAGACTTTTTGGCCTTCTGCTTAACAAGCGACTCGGCCTCAGGCCCCACAGAACCCTCCATAGCACTCTTTGTGAGGAGTTTCAGGTGCTGATTCTCTAAATGTAAAGGGAAGCTAACCTACTTCTCAAAGTTTTGGGCACAAAGGCCTGGCAGATTGACAAAGATCTGTGGCTGTGGGTAGGCCTGCGACAGAAAAGTCACTGATGGTGGTTGTCTATGTGGAATCTGACATCCACAAGAAAATTTACCTTTCTTGGATGACATTACATCTAGCCACTACGAAAAAGTTAAAGAAAGGATTCTTCAACTTGAAACTTATCTGAAATGCTGAGATGATAACCACTTCGGCGAGTAGACCATATGTACAGGTAAAGTGTCCGGAATGGAGGCAAAGTAGTTCTGAGGAGAGTATATGCGTACGTCACTTTTATGGCAGACATCCAACAGCAGCCTTCTTGCGACATACCACACACCCATAGTAATTAAAGTCTTTTGCATAATGGCCTATATCGGGTCGTTGCGGCAGGCAACTCCCTCCTCATGTTAAGAATACTAACACAGATGAACAGAAGAACATCACAGAGTTAAAATCAGTTTAACTAAAGCAGACCGTAAAAGTTAAAGACCAATGAAAAGCAGCTGTAAATCCACCACCACTTAGTACTGTTAGGCTACCCAGAAACAGCAGCAATCAATGTACTCGCACTTGCCCAACTGCTTCAAGATGACGACTATCAGGGCCTGATCCAAGCCAGATATAGTGAAATTAAGTGGAAAATCAAGATTAGCTTAATCAGCATACAATTTCTGAAGGATATCAATGCAAACACTGTTAATCTAGCAATTTTCTAAGCATACAACAGCAATATTTAAAATCTGTTCCTGACTGTGGGCCTTTATCCCCCCCCTTTTTTTTTAGTCCCTGATTCTCATGTTAAGTTGAGAGTTTTTTTTATCACAATCAGATGAGGCATAGATAGTAAAGTGGTTATGCCTGCTGGGTGGGGTAGTCTGTAGATGAAGCTTTTCTTCTTAAACAGTCTGACTTTGCAAGACTAGTACGCATTTGTGTCAAACTGGAAACGTGCTTGTGTGAAACAAACTTGAAATGCACTGTGTCCATAACTTTTAGTTCAAATCAGACATCTGGCATGTACACTGTCAACGATGGGGCTTTAATTGATGGGTTGCAGGGAATGTCGGTGGATGAGAATAGCCAACCCTGCTGTCATGATCAAGTTAAAATGTCATTAGTCTGGCTTTGCAGGGCAAGCATGCATTTGTATAAAAGAAGCTGGAATACTTTACTGTGATCAATGTTTTTCAATTACAGTCAGACATAAGAGGTATACACAATTAAGTGGTTGTATGCGAGTATAAACACTGCTAGATTATAGCAGTTTGAATGTTCTTAAATTGGGAAGATGAAACCAAAAGAACGTACATTTAAAAAAGGTGTTTGTGAGAGTCAGGGTGAGAGGAAGACCTATAGTTTGGAAAATCACTGCTGTCATAAGGTACACAATCTGCCATTGGCTGTAACCCTCCACCCGCACCTCCCCTATTACAACTCCAGTTACCAAATCATGTGGGTAAGATGCAATGAGTCTACTGTCAAGGAGCAACATGAATCTCTTTGGAAACCTTGAGAAAACAAGTCCTTGTGTAAAAGCTTCATGTCACTGATGACATAAGCATGGGCTGACCTCTTAACAGAAAAGGTCATGGGCTCTTGTCAAGGCAGAGGACAGGGAATCTAGCACTTCAAATGAAAACTTTCTTTTTACTGACTTTATAATAAAATGCCATCTCATAAACTGACACACCCTTAACTTAAAAAAACACAGACACTTCCCACAGGAATCAACCCTGGCAGAAACCGCACATCAGGAAGTTTAAGACCTGAAGCCCCTAACTGTGGTCTGTAAGCATTCTTGCCAGACAGCTAAAACACACAAAGAACAACAAAAGAAATCTTAAGAGATCTATGGACAAATGGCACATACATTAATCAGCCAGGAAGAGACAGTTAAGTGATGCTTACTGAGACCTGATAAGCAAAAGCCTAAAATAAAGTTAGCAGAGCACTGTTACTGGCCACTTCATATGTACAAATAAAACTGGAGTTTTTTTTGTTTCTACCATTTGAAAAAGCCCTCTCTGTACACCACCTGAATGCACTCCATGAAGATGCATCAATGTATTGCAACTACACTGCTTGATGTCCACCCCATCTGATCTCCATTCAAGATCAGGCGTATTTGATTTTGAAGCTTCTTACAGTATTTTTGAATGTAGGGGCTGCATTCTTCCACATCCCAGTCTCCCTAAATACTACCGTTAAAGTTGTACCAACTCAAGAGAAAATGGAAAGTCACTTTTTTGAGTTGGTGCAACCTTGGAGCTAGCACATATAGAGATGATAGTATGGGCACAAAGTCCCCACATCAGAGCATGCAGAAGGGCAAAGCTTCCTCTGCAACAAATAGAGAGTAAAATATTACATTTTTAGATATACTTTGAAGGTTTACTAATCAGAATTTAGTTTGTAGTAGATCATGCAGCTTTAGATTTGAACAAAGCTGTGCCAATCGGAGTATGAGGGAGCTGATAGTTCATTTATAATGTACGCAAACAATCAAGAAAAATGCAATACTGTAAAGCACGCACTCCGCTATTAATCTCAGAGAATCAAACTACAATAGCAGTATAAGGCAATCAGGGCCATGTAACATGCACTAATTAGCAGTATGGTGTGAAATAGCATATTTAAGAATGCATGGGGAAAATGGTACCAAAGAGACTGCAGAGTTGTGGCAGCTGTACAAGAATGGCTGGCAAAAATTGAACTTAACATACCTGAACCTTTGCTGGCTTTTAAACACAATTTATGTAGTAAAGAGCATAAAGAGCCAAACAAACTGGCGATAAATGGGTACTTCTGTATCCTGTCAGATAACCCCTAACATCTTATCAACACGCAGTTTTACCGATCAAAATGAATTCCTTAAATAGTCCTAGATCAAAGGACGCTGTGGCTAGAAAACAGCTCAAATAAAATCAAAACTAGGCAGGAAAGTTGTTTGGGATAAATGGACATACGTGACTTCAAAGGACTAAATGAAAAAAGTTCCTTACCATAACGCTCGATGTTTGTAGTCCATCTCGCCCTTCATTCTTACACTTGGGATTGGAGCCAAATCTCTGCTCCGACCTGGCCATACTCCAGCTCAAAAACTTCTGGTTGGCTCGTGGCTAGGAGGTATCCCATCATGCATCATTAACATTCCCCAGATCTTGTTTGCTGTGAGAAAACAAATATAGAGACAAAGAAAAAAACAAATGGAAAGGACTAACAATAAACAGTAGGCACTTTACCCCCAGGTCTTCAAGGAGGGGGCAGGAGGGAGGGTTCGTAAGAATGAAGGGCGAGATGGACCACAAACATCAAACGTTATGGCAAGTACATAACTTCTTTATGTTCTGTAGTCCTATCTCGCCTTCATTACTACACTTGGGACAGCGTCCCTGCCACCTTCATCTTGGGTGGCTCATTGGAAAATGCTCCTGAGTACTGTGGAACCAAAGGAAGACATGTTCCTAGAAGCCATGTCCAATTTGTAGTGAGTAATGAATGTGTGAGGTGAAGCCCATGTTGCTGCAGCACAAATGTTGTCTATTGGGATTTTAGCCTGAAAGGCTACCGAGGTAGACACAGACCTGGTAGAATGAGCTTTCACCTTGAAAGGAAGATCTTTACCACTGAAAGAATAGACAAATGAAATGCAACTGGAAATCCAGTGAGACAGTGTGACCTTAGAAACTGGAAGGCCCTACCTAGAGTCTGAGAAGGAGACAAACAACTGGTCTGACTTTCTGAAATCTTTAGTTCTGTCCAGATAAAAACGCAATTGTCTATGCACATCCAGTTGGTGGAATTTATACTCTGCTTTGTTAGAAAATTCAGGGAAGAACACAGGCAATTCAATAGACTGATTAATATTGGCTTGACAAGAAACCTTAGGAATTAAGGAAGGGTTTGTCCTCAAGGAGACCCTATCTTTATGAAATACCAAATAAGGGGGCTTAATGGAAAGAGTTTGCAGTTCAGACTCCCTTCTTGCAGAAGTGATAGCCACTAAAAATATAGTTTTCCAAGTTAAAAACATGAGGTCACATGTTGCTGAAGGTTCGAAAGGACTTGAAGTTTATGGAGAACAAAGTTCAAATCCCATGGAACCACAGGATCCATGACGGGGGGGGGGGGTCTTAGTAAAGCGGTCCCTTTGAGAAAGGCTCTACAAAGCCTATGAGCCATAAGATTAGGTTCGTTAGCAACATGAAAAGTGAAAATGGCTGCCAACTGGACTATAATGGTTGCTGCTGCTGAACCTTGGTTGAATAACTACGAGAGGAAGTCTAAAACAGCAGAAATGTGAGCTGTGTAGGGATCACGGTTTCTGTCTCAGGCCCAAAAGGAGAATCTTTTCCATTTACTGGTATAAATTTTCCTAGCAGAAGGTTTGTGGGAAGATGACAGAATGTGTAGAAACCTCAGGAGAAAAGTCATGAAGCCTGACTAAGGATGGAATTGGAGCAGCCAAGCTGTCAAGTTGAGGGTGTGGAGAGAGGGATGGAATGCCCCTGACATGTGTGTCAGTAAATCTGGAACTGGATCCAGAGTCCAAAGTCCATCCATTAGATATGGTCTGAGGAAGGGGAACCAAATCTGTCAAGGCCAGTAAGGAGCAATTAGGATCATTCTGCTTCCCAAGGACATTGCTTTCTGAATTACCTTCGAAATGAGGGGGAAAGGAGGGAAAGCACAGAGAAGTCCCGAGAGCCAATCATGAACAAGTGCATCTCTTGGAGTCTCCCCTTCCAGGGCAATTAGGGTAAAGTAGCTGCTGCATTTGGCATTGACAGGGGTGGCAAAGAGATCGCAGCAAGGCTGACCCCCATCTGCGAAAAATTAGTTCCGCAATGTAAGTGTTCAGAGATCACTCATGAGGCAGCAGAATAGCCCTGCTGAGTCTGTCAGCTATGATGTTGGAATTCCCTGGGATGTGCGTTGCTACCAGAAAGTGCTGGGAGGACACTGCCCACTCCCATACCCGAAATACTTCTCTGCAGAGGGGGTAAGATTTGGTTCCTCCTTGCTTTAGGTACCATACCAGTGACATGTTGTCCGAGTGGATTGCAATCGTTCCTAGAGGGAGAAAGCTTGCAACGCTAAAAGCACTGCTCTCATCTCCAAGACGTTGATATGCAAATGAGCCTCGTGATCTTGTCATGTGCCTTGGACTGTTTCTCCCTATATAAATCCCCCCCCACCCTATCTGGGAGGCATCCGTGGTCACAGTGGCAAATGAGGGGGGGGGGGCAAATGGTCTGCCTGTGTTTAGGTTGCGGGTCTGGATCCACCAACGAAGATCCTGTTTGCACAAATTTATCAGGACAGGGTGAGACAGAGGGAGGTACTGCAGTGACCACTGGGCAAAGAGTAACCACTGCAAGACCCTCATGTGCAGTCTGGCTAATGGAACTAGTGTTATTGTGGAAGCCATGGTCCCTAATAGCTTGAGCACCACCTTTGCTTTGACTTTTCTTAGAGGAAGTAAGCTCAAGACTTGTTCCCTTAGACTCTGAATTCTTTCTACAGGAAAGTAAGCCCTCATTGAAACGGTGTTTATTTTGACGCCAATAAAATTCACATGCTGAAAGGGTGGCAATGCAGATTTTTGCCAATTTACTGTAATTCCTAACTGCAGGCACATTGAAAAGGTAGCATCCCTGGCCTGTAACAGTAGATGCCTGGTAGTGGCAGTGAGGAGCCAGTCCAGATATGGAAACACTTGGAATCCCTGACGTCTCAAGTGAGCCGTAACCACTGCAATACATTTGAACACCTTGGGGGCTGTGGTGAGACCAAAGGGCAGGGCGCAGAACTGATAATGACTGGCTCCCAGCCGGAAGCATAAGTGACTCCTCGATGCCATGTCCATTTTGATATGGTAGTATGCATCTAGGTGTCTATGCAGCACATCCAAATGTCTTTCCCTAACAACGGGAGTATCGACTGTAAGGTGACCATTCGGAACTTGGACTTCTGTACAGATTCGTTCAGTTTGCTGAGATCCAAGATGGGTCTCATGTCCCCTGTTTTTTTTGCACCAAAAGGAATCTGGAGTAAGTCCCTAATCCTACTTGGTCTACGGGGACGAGTTGGCGGACTCGCTTCACAAGCAACTTTTGGATTTCTAGAGTTGCTGAATCCCTGTGACTGGGTGGCACCATCTGGGATTCGTCTGGTCTGAGGGGGTGGAGAAGAGAAGGGAATATGGTAACCTCTGGTAATTATCTTTAATACCCACTTGTCTTGAGTGATGTCGTGCCAGACTTCTGAGTATAAAGAAATATGACCCCCGACTGACTCCAGAGTCACGCAGTTGGGCTTCCTTTCAGAAGCGCTGACAGGGACGACCACGAAAGGAATCATGGTCTCCCTGGTTCTGCGGGCCTCCTCTACCTCTAGGGTGGCGTCTACAATTATTTCCTCCTCCTCTGCCTCTGGAGAAGGAATCACCTTGTGCGTCCTGAAAAAAACACTGCGATTTTTTGAACCACATTTTGCTGCCCTTCTGCCTTTTGGGATAGGGTCTAGAAGGGACGAAAAAACAGACTCCCACGACAGACAGAGTTTTTCCTTCCTGCTCGCACCTGATGAGTGTGTCCTTTACCTTGGTTCCGAAGAAAGAGGAACCATCAAAGGGGGCATTGGTAAACGCAGACTTAAAGGCCTCCGCAAAGTTACACAAACGCATCCAGGAGTGTCTTCTGAGAGAGACTCCTGAACCCGCTGCCCTACTCGCTCCATCCGCTGCATACGAAATCAGCCTCATGGAGGAGTTCACAATAGAACTTAGGGTAGACACCTGCGCGTTGACCTTCTGAGGTACCGCATCAGATACGTTACCCTGCAGAGTATGCCCCAGCTCTTTTAGGAGATCTCTCTGGAGCCTTGTGAAATGGGACAGATAGTTCAGCAACTGAAGCGTAAAAGCCGTTGAAGCAAATACATGATTCCCATACCTATCCATCGTTCAAGACTCCTTGTTCAGTGGATGGACAGTGAAAGAGGTTTCGGCAAGTTCCTCTTTGGTGGCTGCTGCCACCACCATGGCATCTACTGGAACGTCCTTAGTCAGAACGTCCTTGTCTTGGGGTGCTGACAATTTGGTCTTCTAGGAACCGGTCCCACAGAATCAGGAGATACCCACACCTTTCGACTCACTAAATCCAGTAGCTCGTCGAAAGGCAGAGACACCCAAGAGGCAGAGGGTTGAGACCAGAAAGCCTTCAGGTACACTGACTCCTCAGAAGGGGATTTGGTGGGCCAGCTGCCTCTCTGTTTCAGGATCTCAGGGATATCTGCGAATGAGATATCATCAGAGGATGACTTGGGGGACCCTTCTGACTCCTCGAGGTCAGTGTCTGATGTAATAGACTCATCGGGGAGAGTCAACATGTTTCCTCTTACAAGTTTTCTTCCTAGGTGGTTCCTCAGACAGGTATTCTGGGGGGACCTCAGAAGACTGGGGACCACTCATGGAAGTATCCTGAGGCTGCGGGTCTCTGCTGTGCTGGGAGAGAGAGGGAGCAGAGACTGAAATTGGCGCCTTAGGGGGAAGAGTGTCGGTACCTCTGGATGAAGCTGAAGTCCTGGACAGCACACTCATCACCTCGAAGGCTGATCCCCCCCCCACGGCTCAGAGGATGCCCTCCGCTCTGAAGATGCAGAGGCAGCCCCTCAGTACCCGAGGAGATGAGCTCCGAGGCAGATGCGGGGTCCAAGCTCACCCACGCTGAAGCACCGAGAGGTAGGCTTGGAACCGAAGTTCGATTTGAAACGTCACCCTCGGGCCCGACCGTACAGCTGAGGATCCTCGACCCGACAGACGGCACTGAAAGGGTTGGAGTGGATATCGGAACTGAGAGACCAACTGAGGTAGCTGGAACCGACCTATCCACAACTGGAGGCTCTGGCTCCGAAGCCTCAGAGAAGCTCGAAGAAACATCGATCAGGTGTGAGGGCACATTGGGCTCCGGAGCAGACTGGAATGGAGCCAAAAGCAAATTTGCCAGCGCCCAAGTCTGAAGCAGTCTACACACCACTCTCTCGATGTCCTCATCACAAAGGCTCCTAGAGGACCTGGAAGATAGAGTGGGGATCTAGATCGCTGGAATATAGGTGACCTAAGAGTCGGGGAAACCGGTTGAAGTTCAGATGACTGGCTCCGAGATGTAGTGTCAGTTATCGGCTCCGAAGTTCCTGGACAGAGACTGATGGATCCAATAAGCTAAGCTCTGTCGGCACCGAAATCAGTGGAGCCGATGAGGGTGTAGCTACTTTAGCAATTTTGTCTGGCGGCTCCAATGAAACAGAATGGGTGGGAGACCGCCTTTTTGTAGTTTTTGGTCTGTCTTTTTTGGAGGAAGATGGAGATTTAGAACTGGATGATGAAGATGCCAATTCCTCCTCAAAGGAATGTTTTAATAGTCCCTTCAATATCAGTTTGTTCTTCCTTTCCTGAAGCACATGAGAACTGAACACATGGCAAAACAGGCAAGATTCTTGGAGGTGGATAGCCCCCAAACAGTAAGCACACAAATTGTATCCATCAGTCAAGGACATCATCTGGGCACATTTAGTTCACTTTTTGAAGCCCGAAGGCTTATGATCCTTAGTGTCTTTTGACATAATGCAAAAAAGACACAATCCGCAACTACAACACACAACAATTAAACAGAGAAAAAGATAAATGGAGGACTAGGTCCACTAATTTACACAGGCCTAGCCTTAAGAGGAAAGAGAATAAACTGAGGACTAGGTCCTCTAATTTAAACGGGCCTAGCCCAGGAGAAAAGGAAAACAGAACCGAGGGACTAGGTCCTCTAATTTAAACAGGCCTAGCCCGAGTGACAAACAGCAGAAAAAAGGACTAGGTCCTCTAACTTAAATTGGCCTAGCCCAAAGAGGAAGAGGAAAACAGCAACACAAGAGATTAGCGATGCAGGGATACCAAAAAGGCTAACGAAGAACAGCCAAATAACGTACAACAAATACACAGAGAAAATAAGCAGCAAATAGTCAGAAACAGAGACTGCAATAAACACACTAAACTAGCAAGACGATATAACAATATCCAACAATGACAAGTCAAATTATTGAAAATGTCACTTGGCCACGGCCAAGAATCACCACGTCTGAGCTGAACGAGCGGCAAATGAGATCTGGGGAATGTTGGTGATGCATGATGGGATACCTCCTAGCCACGAGCCAACCATAAGTTTTTGAGTTGGAGTATGGCCGAGTCTGAGCCGAGATATGGCTCCGATCCCAAGTGTAAGAATGAAGGCGAGATAGGACTACAGAACATTCAAAGTTTAAACTGGGTTTAATGTAGTTAAACTACTTTCTGTAACACTACAGACTTTTTTGGCAAAAACTCATCTGAAGTTTATAATATTCTGCATCTAACATCCAGTGCTTTACCTTAGAGCTCAGCTGAAATGCTTCTTAATCAAAAGCTGGATGACATAAATGGTACTACTACAAAGAAATTGCACATGCATGTATTTAACCAGATGGTGTGGCTCACAGAACAATCCTTCTGCAAAGTTGATGGTGCACTATAAAGTTCTACTACTGGGAAGTAAGTGATTCTCCCACTCCACATACATATGATTTACCTGTTATAACAGCTGACCATAGCACTTCCTGAAAGGCTGCCTGTAATACTCGCTCCAGCCAGTGCCATAGTGCTAGCTGTCTCACTCAGATTGTCTCTTATTGCACCTATCCGATCCATATGACTGCCACTTGCACTCAGACTGCCAGTCAAGCCTCCAACACTACCCTCGCCAATACTGGGATTGTGATGTGCCTCTGCTACAGATGTGGTATCTATGTAAAAGAAAAAAAAAACATGCCTTTAAAGACGGAAAGCAATTATGCAAATTGAGAAAATTCATACAAGCATTCATAAATCACTACTGGCTGTTCCTTCTCATTTAATCCATGCACTTGAAAATAGTAATCCAAAAGTATGTCTACTTTGTAAATTCTATACCAAATGAGCTGTTTGATAAATGATTCCCAACCTGTTCCTAGTTGGAAGAATTATGCTACAAATTATAATTTAGAAAATTCAGGAAGTTCCTGTGCTTGAGGACCCACATGTTATGACATACATTGTGAAATTACAAGCCATATATAAGCACTTTTGTCCTCTGCTTCAGTCAAATCAGAACTTAGCCAGCACCTTCCCGAACATTAAGAAACGATGAAGACTTTGTACTGCACCAAGTAATATACAAGTACATAATGCTTACCATAAAGGGAAATTCTAACAGCAGAGGCTGGATGATACAAATCAACTGTATGTCTGACCAATGGAGGGGGGAGGGGGATCATCCTTACACATCAGAAGTCTAAGACAGTTTAGTACTTTCCAAAGGACTCCCAGAGTAGTGGTTTGGAAAGTAATGTTTTCTGAAGATGTGCACCAAAAACCAAAGGCATAGCTGCATAAATGTCTGCAACAAACATTTCTGAAGGACAAAGGAGGTGGCCTCTACTCTACTGGAGAGAGTTTTGACCACAGGATTCACTAGAAAGTGGTTAGCAAAAGACAATGCAGTTAACAATCCACCTGGAAAGAGAACTGCCCTTCTTGCCTTGGAGCAACAGAGGCTAACTGGCAAAAAGCAACAGACTCCTGCCTGCAGGATAGCAGGGCACAGTCAAATGTCACATACAATGTATTACTCATTGTAGGATACAAGTGTAAATATAAGCTTACTTTTAGTCCTTAGAATGTGTAAAAGCACATGCACTGCTCTGAGAAGGGCAGAGATAAGAGTGAATGGAAGACAGTTGATAACACAAATTAAACTGAGTGGTGACTTGTTTGCCTAACTGTTGGGATAGAAGTTGGCTCACAACAGTCAGCCTTGCTCAGGAAGGGTTCTATCCATCAACGCTTAACAGCCACAGCACACTCCTATAATGACTCCATGAACAGCCATGGCCATCTACAGAGTTTATAAGGCAATGAGAGAAATGTAAACAGACTACCAGGTCTTAATTCCATACCACATGTGCATTCACACATCTACAGACTATGACCTACAGCATGTTTCTGGAATGTTCAAAGAAACTGCAGCACAAGTCAGTAAAAACAGGCACAGCCTAACGCCCACAATCCCGCAAGTTCCTAGGCAGACAAGGTTTGCTACTGGCTTACCAATTCTAAGTAACTGTCCCTCACATATTCTTGCATCCTAAATGGCAACATCACTTGGTGTCTGATGAAGGTGACTTTTTTTTTTTAAGTAAACTCGTGTTGATTTTAAGTATGTTCAGAAAAAGAGGGTACCCTGAAAGGATGCTCAACAGCATTAGTAAAGTGGTCATTCAAAAAAGAATGGCATATTTAGACCTATTTTGGACCATCAACAAGGTTTAGTGACCAATTTAGTTGAGAATGGAACAAGTGTGAATTAAAGATAATAATATAGAAGAAAAAAGAAGGACATTATTTTATTACAGTATTCAATAAAGACAGTAATACTGTAAATATTATACTTAAAATTTTGATTTTTTTTTGCTTTGGACCACACACTATGGGGTTTGGTGGGGGTAAGCCCCAATATAGTGTAGAAAAAAGATAGATCATTAAAAAACTATTGGGAATCTACAAATATTTACATTTGTGTAAAAGTAGGCCTTCTGGTAATTTTAAATGTGGAATGTGTACACTATGTTCACATTCTTACTACAGGTGCTAAATTCAATTTTTTGGATGTTAGGATATTTATTAATGGCCACTTTGTCAGTCCACTAATGTAGTTTACTTAGCAAAGTGTATGGCATTGTCCTGTATTCTATATTGGAAAGACAGATATCAAAAAAGGAAAGCTAACCAATGCTCTGAGTAAACATATACTGGAGTGTAGTGGGCATGAATTTTGTTTTTTAGTTATACAGCAATTAACACCAGACCCTCCAGAAGAATTTTACCAGAGCATCTTGAACTTTGTGAATTAAAATGGCAGTTGCGTTGTAATGCTTTTGTATATCCAGGGTTAAATGAATTTTCAAGTATTTCTTGTCTTTTAAAAGTTCAGCACTTTAAGGGTTAAACTTTGGGTATGTGGTTTTAACTCTCTGATTGGTGAAGAATTAATTGATGTGACTATTTGAACTGTGGTTTTAGTACTGTGTTTTAGTTCTGAAGAAGACCCTTTACGTAAACTAGGGATGAAAGCGCTTAACTGAATTCATCTGCTCAAATAAAGGAGTACTTTACCATCTACTGGTTTAATTTTATTTTTGGTTCATTTGGTTCTTCAGTCATGAGGAATTAATGACAGATGGATGTGCTTTAATGGAAGAAGAGGCCAGACCAGAATGCAGTAGTTTGCAGAGGTAGTAGAGGGCAGGAGCATCTGATAAGAATGGGTTCTGGTTGTGCTTGAAGCACCAAACTGAAAATCTTTTCCAGTTAGCTGGAGGTGAGTTTTAGAGATTAGAAATCTATCATCCACAGAATGAGAAAGATATGCTAGACTTGGATGAAGAAGATGGATCTTGTTGTTGACTGAGCAGATCTGGTTGCAATGGTATTTTTCTAATCCAACAGTGTTCCTTGGACAGGTGGAATAGGAGGAAAAAACAGTGCTGTCTTGGCCAAGTAGGAGTTTTGCAGCTTCCTTTAGAACTTTCAGAAGGATTTTTGAAAGTAGTGGCAGTGAGGGGGGCATACAGGAACCTTCCTGATCACTGAAAAGAGAAAGCATCTGTCCTCTAAGCTTAGGGGAAAGGACTCCTGGTGTACAATAGAGGAAGTTAGCAGTTTTATGGTGAAGCAAAAAAGTCTACTTAGGGTGTTACCCACTGATGCCTTATTATTTTTAAAACTTGTTTATTCAGGGTCCATTTGTGTAAGTCTTCCAAAGACCTGCATAAGGTGTCCATCAGTACATTCTCTTGTGAAGGAATTTAAGCAGTTGTTACAATCATGCCTATTTGTGTGGCTAGGCGCCATGCCTCCTGTGCTAGCCTACACAGTAGGTAAGATCTTGGGTCTCTCTTTGTTCAGATACCACATAACTGTGGCATTGTCAGCGTATGCTAGTACTGAGCCTGGTTTCCACAGATGGGAGAATATCTGCTTTACTTATAGAAGGGCTATCATTTCTTTAAGGTTGATGTGTTCTTTTAAGTAGGAGGAAGGTGATTTCCTCTGCACTCAGTGAGACATTGTCCAAGCCCACCATGCTCTGCCTGAGGCATCTGTGTGAAGAACTTGGTTGGGTGGGGACAGGATGAAAGGAAGGCCCATGTTGAGCATGACCTGTTCTCACCAGAGTAGCTCCTTTTTGAGGCAAGCTAAGAGGGATCAAGGTATCCAGGGGATGGGAATGTTGACAGCACACTGATTTCAGGTACCACTGAAATTTTCGCATGTGCAGTCTGGCTACAGGAAGCACTGGGATGGTAGCTGCCATGAAAACCAAGGCCCTAAGTATCCCCCTTGCTGTGCAGGGAGACACTAAATAGAACTTTTTCCTGAGGATGGAAGGCAGTCATTCTGCGTGCCTAGTCTGCAACCCAGAAACATCAGGTCTTGAGTGGGTGTGAAATGAATTTGATTGTGAACCCCAACATCGATTGGTGTACCATGAAATATACATGTATGAGAAGAGTGTCTAAACAGAAAGCTGGCTTGAGTAAGTAGGTTGCCCAGGTAAGGGAAAATCTGAATTCCCCTGTGTGTGGCACAAAGCTACCAGTGGAGCTAGGCACTTTGCAAACACTCTTGGTGCCGCAAAGCTCAAAAGGCAAAGTAGTAAACTGAAAATGTAATTAAGCAGAGAAAAATCTAAGGAGTTTCCTGTAAGAGGCTCAGAATGGGGATATGATAATAGGTATCCTTTAGGTCTAGTGATACAAGAAAAGTGTGTGCAGAGTGCATTTTGAAAATGCATACCTTTAGAAACAGAGAGAGAGAGATCTAGAATGGGTTTCCATCGTCATTCCTTCCCTGGAATCAGAAAGACCCGGGAATAGGACTCCCTTTTCCTATGAGGGAGAATGGCACTCTTTCTACGGTGCTTTGATTAAGTCAGTCTTGAATGACAGGAGACAGCAATGGCAGCTGGTTTAGTAGAGGAGGGAGAAAGCAGGACTTTTAGACAATGCTTTCCAATAACATGGCATGGCACAGCCTTCTCAGACGATAGTCAGAGCACTTTTGTCTTTAGTTACCATTTCCCAGAAAGGAAAGGGGGGGGGTGAGAAATTCTTTTTGAAAGAGTGGTGACAGGTTGTAGTTGGGAAGGTAGTTGGAGGTTTTTGCTTCTGAAGGGAGACCTCTGTGAAGGAGATATGGTTTGTATGAAAATCTTTTTTCATCTTTTTCTTTGTTCGTGAGTTGACATGGTCCTTCTTAACAAAGGACGTGGACTTGTCTTGTAGCTCCTGTGGTATCTAGAACTGTGGAAAGTAAAATTTCCCTACAGTCCTACATAGTCTTACCTTCTTTTAGGACTCTGAAGAGTTTTGCAATTACTGGGCCAAACAGGAGGTCCTTGTCTAGGACTTTAAATTTGAAGTCCTCAGTGATGAGCTGGTTGCACAACTGTGCATAACATCCGATGACTGAACCCTTGACAGCAGCCCTGGAAGAGGAATTCACAGTATCAAAACTGCACTTAATGCTGACTTCCAAGACAGTTGCACATTGAGTAATAGCTTAATTCTAGCACTCCCAGTTTGAAAACGGAAATTTAGGAGGGAAGGTCAGTGGACTTGTATTTCGGGGTAAATTTCAGTAACCCGTTAGTAAGTGCACTGCCTGGATGCCAAGAAAAAAGAAATACAGAGGACCTGAAATAAACTCAGCTACAAAAGGCGAGGAAAAAACACTGATTGGAAAAAGTACTGCAGCTGTTCAGCACAAAGCAGTGCAAGCTCCAGACTTTGTTGAGTTTGGTGAAATCCAAAATGGGTCTGAGGTACCCAGTCTTTTGGAGCACTAAAAGGAATCTGGAGTAGATGCCTGATCTGAGCTGGTCTTGGGCGACGCTTTGGATAACTTTTTGTAAGCAGCTTGGAAATCTCTAAGGCTACAGCCTCCCTCTTACTGGGTGGATCACCAGGGACTCCGCATACCTCTCAACCTCTTACAGTAAGAAATCTGGACAAAGCCATAAATAAAGTGGTACAAATAGGGACAATTTTGAAATATTGCTCTTAAAAACTTAGAACATTGATAGAATAACAAGTTTTGCATTAGCATGAATTTTCTGAATGTCTAAAACTCAAATGTCTGTCATTATTTTCTAACTTCAGTCTTTAATGATTTGCCACTAACTTGCCACAAAGCCACACTTTTATGAAAAATGGACCAAAATATAAGGCAAAAATCTGGAAATTCTACAAAAATCTCTACAGCTGAGATTTATGCTAGGGAGGTTCCTGGTTGGGGAGGGATTTTGGAAAAATGGTATGGAATAACTTCTAGATACGATATTTAACAGCCAACAATCATTCATGACTGCTTCCCATGTTGTTGGGTGCAAAGATAAACATCCCCAGACTGTCTCAGAAGAAAAGCAGATGAGCAACCCTTCAGGATCACTGCCTAGGGCTGTCGGAGGAAGCATCTCAAGACCCATGGTTCATCAGAAAGTACAGTTTTGTACCTACCATAAATGTAGATATCCGATGCCATCTTCTTCAGTGCTTCTTGCCCCAGATACCAGGTGCCCTCCAAGGAAGGCTAAATTTAGAGAATGGATAAAATTCCAGACATGCACAATAGTAATAAACAGATACACCATAAAAGCTATCCCCAGCTAAGTTGGAAAAGGGGTAGTGGACCCAAAAAAGTAAATTACAGAGGGGTAGGAGGGAGGGTAAACCTGACTGCAGTTGCATATCTATCGGACATCTACATTTATGGTAGGTACAAAACTGTACTATGTCCCTTCAAGAATGCAACTGCAGTCCTGACATATGGGTTCAATACCATAGCCAAGCTGGGGGTGGTAGGATCTAAGAAAAAGATGGTGTAGCTAAAATGCCCTGTAGGACTGCCGAAGCAAAGCCTGCTCGGGATCTGGAGTATAAAGGCAGGTTGTAGTGTTTGGAAAATGTATGCACGGAGATCCATGTAGCAGCTTCTAGAATGTCCTTTGTAGCCACCCCTCTGAGAAAGGCTGTGGAGGTGGCTATAGCTCTGGTGGAGTGTGGCCTGATATTGGCTGGCACACCTTTTCCATGGAAAGAGTAACAGAATCTGATGCAGTATCCAATCCATTTTGAAATTGTTTGTTTGGAAATTGCCTTTCTTGCACTCCAGCAGCGTAAGCTACAAATAGTTGGTCAGACTTTGTTAGCCTTTGTTCTGTCCAAGTAGTAGTAGCGTAATTGTCTGTGTATGTCCAAAGTGTGCAGCAGCTTTTCTCCTTTAATTTGAGGATTGGGAAAGAAAGTAGGCACGTGAATTGCTTGATTTAGAGACACCCTGGATATCACTTTTGGCATGAATGAAAGATTGGTTCTTAAAGAAACTCTGTCCTGATGAAAAATGAGGAATGGAGGTACTGCCATGAGGGCCTGTATCTCCGAGACTCTTCTTGCTGAGGTAACTGCCAACAGGAAAACTGTTTTCCAGGAGACGAAGTTGAGGTCCCATGCAGGCACTGGTGGTTTCCTGGGAGGTTTGATATTCTTTATCCCTCTTAGAAACTGTCTTAGCAAAGGATGTGAAAACACAGGTGGATCACAGTTGTATTTTGCTGAGATTGCTGAAGCGTGTATTTTTATGGAAGAATATGAAAGGCCACTATGAAGCATTTCTGCCAAGTATTCTAGTATCTGTGGCATGCTTATTACTGATGCATCCTGACCCTTGTTGGCAATCCAGGTGATGAATCTCTTCCATTTGGCTGAATAAGTTTTTCTGGTGGAAGGTCTGCGTGCTTCCAGTAAGATCTCTTGAACTTTTTTGGAGAGAGAGATATGGGTAGAAGTCATGGAACCCTCCAAGCTATCAGCTGCAATGTTTGCAGGTTGGGAAGAACAGTCCTGTATTTGTGCTGAGTTAGAAGCAGAGGCCATTGAGGCAGGGGCCACGGCTTGGTGCGAGATATGCTCCTTAGTAATGGATACCAGTGCTGCCTTGGCCAGTCTGGAGCTATCAAAATACCTTTCGGTTGTTCTGCTTTGATCTTCAGTAACACCTTGGTCATTAATGGTAGAGGTGGGAATGCATAGATTGTCAGAGAATTCCAGCTGAAGGAGAGAGCATCCATTCTCCAGGCTTGAGGATGGTGTGTCCTCGAACAGAGCTTCTTCAGATGATGATTGAGGTGAGAGGCAAAGAGATCTATGTCCGGCCTTCCCCATGCATGAGTTATTTGTGAAAACATGTCTGGATGCAGCATCCATTCGTGCAGGTCCAAAATGTTTCTGCTTAGACTGTCCACCAGAACATTGCCCTTGCCTGGAACAAACTGGGATTGCAACTGTAAGTTCAGTTTCAGGGCCTTTTCCCAAAGAGTCATTGTTAGTCTGCAGAGGGGGTAAGAATGAGTGCCTCCCTGTTTGTTTATGTACCACATGACAGTGGTGTTGTCTGTTTTTATTAGCAGATGACCTTGCTGAAGAAATTTTCCGAAGGCCTCGATTGCATGAATCACTGCCAACATCTCTTTTTGATTTATGTGCAGATGCATTTCCCGGGGAGCCCACTGCCCTTGCATGCATCTGCCCTCCATGTGTGCCCCCCATCCATGATCTGAGGCGTCTGTTGTAATGGTTTGACTTGCTTGAGGTTTGTTGAAAGACATGCCTTTGTTTAATTGACTTGCTTGTGCCCACCACAAAAATTCCTTTTGATGACATGGAATGAGTGGTATAATTTCTTCTAAGTTGTGGCTGTGTTGAGACCATAAACTTTTTAGGTACCATTGTAGTTTTCTCATGTGTAGTCTTGCCAGTGGAATCAGAAGAATGCAAGATGCCATGAAACCCAGGGCCTGCAGGATTTTCCTTGCAGTCATCTGGGTGAGCTTTGCTAGGCTTTTGAAGTAATCTGGTAATTGTTCTTGTTTTTCTTCTGTGAGGAAAGCCATTTGTGAGTTTGTGTCCAGTTTGGCTCCTAGAAAAATTATTTGTTGGGATGGCAGTAGTGTTGATTTTTGAATGTTGACTGTGTATCCCAAAGCATGTAGTAAGTGTATGACATAGTCCAAGTTTCTTATCAAGGCTTGTTTGCTGTCCGCTTGTATAACGCAGTCGTCCAGGTAAGGGTATATTTGTATCCCCTGGAGTCTGCAATGTGCAATTACTGATGCCAGGCATTTCGTGAATACTCTGGGCACAGTAGATAAGCCAAACGGCAATGCTGAGAATTGATAATGCTCTGACCCTGCAAGAAATCTGAGGTATCTTCTGCAACTGTGTCTGATTGGGACATGCAGGTATGCCTCCTTGAGGTCCAGAGTAACCAGCCAAGACCCCTTGCCCAGCATGGGAAGAAGTTGCTGTAACGTCAGCATTTCGAATTTTGGCACAATGAGAAAAGTGTTTAGAGCGGACAAGTCCAGTATAGGTCTCCATTTCTTTTCTTTTCTTGGAACAAGGAACAGTCTTGAGTAGAATTCCCTGACCTTGTTCCTGAGGAACCTTTTCTATTGCTTTGATCTGTAACAGGTTTGAAACTTGTATGAGTGCCTCTGCCCTTTGATTTTGTGGCAGGTTTGGCATGCCTTGTCTTGTTGGTAAGGTATGGAAGTGGAACCTGTAACCTTTGTCTATTATGTCCAGAATCCATTTGTCTTTTGTTAAAACGTGCCAATTCTTTGAAAATAAGGATCATTTTCCGCCTAAAGGTGCTTCTCTTTGAGCCTTGGTCGGCGGTGTCAAAGTCAAGTCATTGTGATTGTCCCTGTGGAGCAGTAGAAGTCCCTGCGCCACTTCTCTGATTAGTTGGTTGCCATTGGCGGCCCTTGTAGGAGCCTCAGTATTGCCCTCTACCTCGAGCACGCCTGTTTTTTCCCCTTTAGAACTTGTCAGTGTCTGGAAAGGACCAATTCTTTGAAGGCCAATTCCTGCTGAACCTGGAGGAAATCTTTGACTGTTTGTACTGATTTAGCCTTTTCCTCAATAGATTTCAACACGTCCTGTGCATTAGCACCAAATAGCTTCTGTTTTTCCAGAGGTGCGTCTAGGAGCTTTACTTTAACATGATCTGGCAATGCCTGTTCTTTCAACCAAGCATGTCTACGTATGACGGCCCCTGTCATAGCTGCCCTACATGAAGCTTCCAATGCATCATAACCACACTGAAGAAAATGATTGCTAACCTGCTGAATATTATGAACCAAATCCTGCAAGGCCTTTCTATCTAAAGGCTCAGGAGAGGCTAACTTTCTGCAAATCATCCATCAATAAATCCTGATACTGAAACATATGAAAAAGACAGTTAAGTGCCCTCATGGCAAGGGTGGTTGAGGTATAAACTTTTTTGCCCCATCTCTCCAAGGACCTAGATTCCCTGTCTGCGGGCAAAGGGTTTTTGGCCGTGGAGGTGGCCACTCCTTTGGGCCCCTGAGAAATAGTTTCTAGATCCACAAAGTGGGTCTTAAAGAGATGCTTATGAGTTTCAGGAACCCTGTAATATCTGTCTGGCTTGACAGGAGCAGGAGGGAGAGAATCAGGGGAAGCACTGGAGTCTGAGTACACATCATCCAATACATCTAACACTGGTGGAATAGCTAAAGGCCTGTGCTGGGGTAACTTAAGGAAAGTATGTAGCCTTTTCCTGGAGTCATAGAAATCCTGGCCCTGCCACTGAAAATGCTCTCTCATGGAGTGGAGAATTTCCCCGAAAGAAATATCCTCTGGAGGAGAGGCAGAGGGAATGGATTCATCAGCATCAGAATCCTCGTACGCCTGGAAGGATTCTTCCTGGGAATCTGAATGGTCTGAGTCCCCAGAGGCTTCATCTGAGGAAAGGGTATCTGTCTGCTCAACCCTAGGCCTTTTATCTGCAGGCGGCTGAGAACCTCTGTCTGGATGTGCCTGAGAGCCTCTGATTAAAGAAATTAGATCTGCAGCTCAAGTCATGATCTGTTTATCAGAAGTGGAACCCTGGGAAAAGGATTTAGGAGGGTGAGCCTTAGCCTGGCTGGCAGCCTTAGCACGTGTGTAGGCCTTGATGGACATAGAGACCGGATGCCTAGCTGCCCCACGTGCTGGAGTAACTTTATCCACCGGCATGGTGTCAGGTAATTCCTGGGCTTCGGTTTCAGGAGGAAAATCAACAGCCGGCACCGGGGTAACCTCCGGGACCGAAGTGTGCAATAAAGCGGTGTCGTCGGTCTGGAGCGGTTGAATTACCGCCTCCGAAGAGACCGATGCACTCGCGGTAGGCTTTGGCGTGGCGTGGGTGGAAGTCGCGGGCCGAGAATGTCGGTCCTGGTCCTTCCGGTTTTTTGGAAATATGTGTTGTTGGTTGTTCCGACGGCATGATATAGGAGAAATTTTCCCCAAAAAGGTCTTCAGTAAATTCTGCCCGGCGCCTGAGTGTGCGCTTATTGAAGCAAGCACAGGCCGAGACGTCGTGGTCTGGGCCCAGGCAGGGAAGGCAGTAAGAATGGAAGTCCTTATGAGGTATTTGTTTACCACAAGACAAACAATTATTAACTTTTGCAGTTTTATCTGACATTGGCTGAGGCAAGAAAAAGGTTCCCCAATGGGGTACTTAGCTTTTTGATGACTTCGGTAACTGAAAACACAGGAGCTGGCCGACTGGCACTTGCGAACTGCTTCTGCTTCGGGCACTGCGCGGCAAAAAAGACTGAAGAAGATGGCGTTGGCTGATGCTTTTATACCCCAGCCGCTCTGACGTCGGGGAGGAGGCAACATCAGCCGATGCCGGACCCAGACTTTGGAATCCGGCCGACCGAGGGGCTGCCTAAGGCAGGACAACCCATATGTCAGGACTGCAGTTGCATTCTTGAAGGACATCCCCTTTGCCTTGATGGCAGCGTATGCCATTGGCACCATTTCCATGTCTGCCTCGGGAGGAAAAGTCTCCCTGTGAATTCTGAAAAGGACCATGAGATTTTCAAAACCACAGCTTTTTACCTCCCTGATGATTCCTGGAAAATGGCTGTTGTGGAGTAGCAAAGTGGATTCCAATAGCAGACAAGGTCCTTCCATCATTTTCACTTTGGGAGAGCTTCTCTCGGACAGTTGTACCAAACAAAGATGATCCATCACAAGGGGTGTTAGTGAAGGATGCCTTGAAAGGTTCACAGAAATCACACAGCTGCATCCAGGTGTGGCATCCAATAGCAATGCCTGTCCCGGCTCCCCTTGAGATGCCTTCTGCAGCATGAGAAATTAGCCTCATGGATGTGTAGGATATGGACTGTAGGGTGGTCATTCTGGAGGAGAAGGTCTTCTGTTCCTCAGCAGAGCTGGACCCTGGAGCAGAAAGAGTTTCTTGACCAAGTCCCTCTGTAGGCTGGTTACATAGGCCAAATAATTCAGTGCTCGCAATGCGAAAGTCACTGAAGTGTGCACCCACTTACCAAATCTGTCCAAAGCCCTAGACCCTGTTAGGGGGGTGGATAGTAAAGGTTTGTTGGGCCAGCTCCTTCCTGGTGGCTGCTGCAACCACCATGGCATCAACAGGGATAACCTTAGTCCAATGGGGTCTGTCTGCAGGGGTGCTCAGGATTTTATTGGGGGTACTTAGAAATGGGTTCCATGGTGTCCAGCTCCTTTCACACCCTGTAGGAAACAAGGTCAATAAGGGGATTCACAAGAGGGGACATCCAAGGAGTAGATGGGCCTAACCAAAAAGCTTCCAGAAACACCCAATTTTTCCGTGTTAGGGTTTTGTGCAGACCAACCACTTTTCTGGCAAAGAATTTCCATGTCACCAAAGGAGACATCCTCGGGTAGTGACCTGGGAGACCCTTCCCATTCATCAATGTCAGTTTCCTCTGAGGGATTCCAATGGGGAATCCAAATGCCTCCTTTTACACAGACACTTACAAGGGAACTCCTCAGTGGGGAAGTATTGGAAGACTTGGGATGTTCCAAAAGGGAAACAGTCTGGAAGTCTTATTTGGTAGGCTGCCCCACAGGTGACAGAACAGATGTTTCAGGCATAATACCAGCTGAGGAGGGACCAGTTGCCGAAGCAGGGAAAGTCAAAGCTTTTCTGGCCACAGAGAGAACCCTCTCCACCACTTTGAATGCTGAGGGTGAGAAACAGAGGTCAACTCCCCAAAAGCTGAAGCTGTTGATGGAGAAGCCCAATGAATCCACACCACCCCCAGGATCTGAGTGTGGAGTCTAAACCGAGCTGTCAAGAGCTGAAGTCCCAAAGGGAAGAGACTGCTCTGAAAACTTTACAGTGGACATCAACCCCTCGGACTCCATGCAGAAGCTATGGCTCAGAAAACCACTCCGCTCTGAAACTGTGGGAGCCACGGCAGTCAGGGAAACTGCCGGAGTTGAGGTACTTGTAACCTGACGGCTCAGACATCTTGACTCCAGGCATTTCAGACCCAATATAGCAAACCCAAGGGTCAAACGTATCGAAACAAAAATACCACGCTGGACACAATGTTAAATAAAATGAGCGCTTTCGTTTATACACAATAGATAAACTTCATCAGACAAATTTACAAGGGAAATGCAAGGGTCAGATCGGAGAAGGAATTATCACAGCAAAGTCAGAGTGGTAGCTCATGGATCCTGAGTGGGATGAAGTGGCCAAAACTCTAAGCTGGATCTGTGCCTGGAGAAACTTCAACATCTTGTCTACTTCTGCTTCAGACACTATGAGAATATCTGGCAGATGACGCAACAGGTGGCGGTATAGATAGAGGCATGCAAGATTGCAGGATCTGAGATTTTGGCATCGAGGCAACCGCTTTGGTGAAAAACTTCGAGACTGGAACTAAGGGGAAGCCTCTATCACAATCGGAGCAGAGTCAGTTGCTCCAAAGTTCTTGATAATTTCTGAGGCGGTTCACCTGTTCTAAGAGACCTTTCTGGTGATCGCTTGCACTCTTTATGCTTTTTGGAGGGGGACTGAGCCCCTGAAACAGAAGGTGAAGCAGAGGAAGAGGCAGTGGATGGTGACAGGCCTTTAAAATCAGTTTGTTCCTCTGGACTGTTAATGCCCATTGGTTGAAGCCACCACAGATGGAGCAGGAAGAGTCCGGATGTGAAGGTCTTTGATGTATCACACACACAGACTGGGCATTTGAAAGAGGGAGCTTGTACCCACAATTAACATTTTTTTGAAACCGGACAGTTTCAATTCTGCCATAAGGAAAAAAAGGGTTTATACAACACAGCAAGCTGCAGAGAAAAAGCAAGGATTTCTTTTTCTGGGAAGGAATAGAAAAGAGTCGCTAAGTCTACAGAGAAGGGTAGGGAATTATAAGCTTATAAAGATCTAAAACTCAGAAACAAAGAATTCTTTATGTTAAATAAAAATAAAAGATCTAGGATAGCAAGATGAAATTGGACAAAATTTTTAATTCTTCACTCATGAGAAAAAAACTTGAGAAGCTCAGTCGCAATCACAGTGCTAGTGGAAATGCAACAAACGAGATCTGATGGGATGAAGGGAGAGCAGGGCATTATGGGTAGGGAAGGAGCTCAGAGTTTGGATCCTATAGCTTTAGTATATGGCCGAGTCAGATCAGAGTCTCTGATCCGAACCCACAGGTTAAAGATTGAATGAAGTCAACAACTTTAGATCCTTTCTTTTAGGTTAACTAAAGTCTGAGAATCTGGCTGTCAGTTTGGAACATTTGCTCCTATTAGGAGGGTCTAACTTCAATATTTGAAGATGTACATAGTTTTGTGTGTTAAGGTTTTAAGGGGTGAGTACCGGGGGTGTGTTTTTTTGTTTGAGGGCTTTCAATGAAACAAAGTTTTGTACGATGTGACAGGCTTGAATGGATATGTCAAGAGACTGCTGTATAAAAGAGCAACCTGCCAAACAGTGTAAGCATGTAACAACAAAAACTGGAACTTGACATTTAACAAAAAAGATGTTATACTTAAAAGGTGGGACTAACTTCTTAATACAAATAATTATTTCTGTAATTTCTTTAAATCTCAATGGTCTCACAGATAAATACAACAAAGAAAGAGCAGTGAACTATATTAAAAAATGAAGAGTGCAAACAGCTATGCTACAGGAGACACTTAGAAAGAACTGAACATTTGAATTTGATAAAGAAAACATTTTCAGGAGGGTTATTCAATGGAATACCTTGGACAAAGGAAACAGGAGTACTTATATTAAATGCAAAAGGAGCTCCAATAGTAACAGGAGATAAAGATAGTGACAGATTTGTAGTACTAAGGGGCTATTGGCAAGGGAGGAGGATTACACTGGCATTTATTTCTATTCCACCTAAAATTGCTATAATGGAGTTTAAGAAAATTCTGGGAGAAATAATCATCTTTCAGCAAGGAATATCACTTACAAGTGGGGACTGGAATTTGATTTGCAACAGTCAAAATGTATCTGGGGTGCCCAGAAGGAAAAACATAACAGAAGTGAGTAGATTTTTGAAGAAATTTATGAAAAATTAGAAGATTGGAGTGAATACACATACTTCCCAAGATACAAAGACTGGGCTAGGCTAGACAGAATTTACATTTCACAAGGACATGTGCATTTAACTGAAAGTCTTGATATGTTCATATCACGTGCCAATAACAAAAAAAAAAACATGCTAATGAAATAAAACAGCTGGGAAAGCGACAGTGTCTCACTCTTTTGAAAAGAGAATGTAAAGAATGGGTAGTGGACATCATTCAGGAGCTATTAGAGAAGATAGACATTTCTTCTGAAAATATAAATAGGGAGTGGGATAAAATTAAAGCGGAGCTTAAAAATAGGGTGGAAATAAGACAAACAGGGTTAAGAAGTAACCAGTATCACTTAGAAAGACTGACAAATGTTTAAGTATTTGCAAAACGGGAAATCTCACAAAACAAGAGGAGCAGCTGCAGAATGCTAAACAGAAAATAAGGAATTAACTCGATAATATGCATGAATTTAGAAAGATTGCTGTTAAGCAACTGTTTTTTGATAACTCTAGAGCACAACAACTTTTAGCACAATGACTCAGGCAACAGAAAGTAGAAAGGGCTGTTGCCAAGCTTAGGGAGCCTATAAAGTACAGTTTTGTACCTACCATAAATGTAGATGTTCGAGTGCTAATACAGCTGCAGCCATAACAGATTGGTTTTCCTGCCGTCAGGCGGGTCCTCGGTCGTCCGAATTCCAAAGTCTAGGTCCAGCATCGGATGTCGTCGCCTCTTCCCTGACGTCAGTGCGACAGGAGTATAAAAGAACCAGCCGACGCCATTTTCTTCAGTTTTTCTTGCCCCAGATGTCAGGTGCCCCCAGAAGGAAGGCAAACCATAAATTTATGTAATAATGCAATGCAATATAATCAAAAAACAGTAGTTGCAAGCAAATACACCATAAAAGAATACCCCAATCAGGTTGTATGAGGAGGTGTTAGCCATTAGGCCTGTCCCAAGAGGGGAAGGAGGGAGGAAAACCTGGACTGCAGCTGTATTAGCACTCAAACATCTACATTTATGGTAGGTACAAAACTGTACTATGTTCATCGTACATACAGCTGCAGTCATAACAGATGGGTAGAATCCCAAAGCTAAAAGAGGGGTGGTAGGCACTAAGTGGAACTAGGAGGAGCCAGGATGCCCTGCAAGACTGCAGTGGCGAAGCCCACTCTAGATCTGGAGTATAATGGTAGGTGATACTGCTTGGAGAAAGTATGTACAGAACTCCAAGTGGCTGCTTCCAAAATATCTTTGGTAGGAACCCCCCTGAGGAAAGCTGCAAAGGTAGCTGTGGCCCTTGTGGAGTGAGATCTGATGCCTGCAGGCACAGTTTTACCATGAAAAGAGTAATAAAAGCGTATGCAGTGGGCTATCCATTTTGAGATTGTCTGTTTGGAAATAGGCTTCCCTTGAGCACCTGTAGCATAGGACACAAAGAGTTGCTCTGACTTTCTGAAAGGCTTTGTTCTGTCCAAATAACAACGGAGCTGTCTGTGAATGTCCAAGGAATGTAGTAGTCTCTCCCCTTTGTTTTGTGGATTAGGGTAAAAGGTAGGTAAATGGATAGCCTGATTCAAGGCTACCCTGGATACTACCTTTGGCATAAAGGAAGGGTTGGTTCATAAGGAAACTCTGTCCTGATGGAAAATGATGAAAGGCTGCACAGCCATGAGGGCCTGTAGTTCCGAAACCCTGCGTGCTGAGGTGATAGCCAGAAGGAAGGCTGTTTTCCATGACAAATATTGCAGTTCTGTTGAAGCAGCTGGCTCAAAAGGAGGCAGGGTCAGTTTTTCTAGAATGAAATTGAGGTCCCAAGCAGGTACTGGTTGCTTCCTTGGAGGTTTTATATTCTTAGCCCCTCTGAGGAACTGTCTTAAGAGAGGGTGAGAGAATAAAGGAGGATCAGTGTTGTATTCTGCAGAAATGGCTGAGGCATGGATTTTGATGGAGGAAAATGAAAGTCCACTGTTTAGCATCTCAGCTAGGTACTGTAATATTTGAGGTAAATTCAGTATTCCAGGATTCTGACCCTTTTTCTGATTCCAGGCACAAAACCGTTTCCATTTTGCGGAGTAGGCTTTTCTAGTAGAAGGCCTTCTGGCCTCCAAAATGACATCCTGCACCTCCTTGGAGAGTAGGGTCTGTTGTGAATTTAAGGAATCCTCCATGCGGCTAGATTGAGTGTTTTCAGCTGACTGTGAAGAGTTTTGAAGTTGTGCTGAGTCAGTAGAAGAGGCATTAGAGGCAGGATCCATGGTGGGGAATGCATCAGGCTCCTCAGGAGTGGGTACCAGTGTTGTCTTGGCCAGTCTGGAGCAATGAGAATAATCTTTGGTCTTTCTGCTCTTGCTTAGTAGAACTTTGGGCAGTAGAGGAAGAGGTGGAAAGGCATAAACTGTCATTGTTGTCCAACTGAAAGAGTGCGTCCACTTTCCAGGCCTGTGGATGGAAGGTCGTTGAGCAGAATTTTGTCAATTGGTAATTTCTGTGGGTGGCAAAGAGATCTATGTCTGGCCTTCCCCATGCTTGAATTATCTTTGTAAAAACTTGAGGATGCAACTTCCATTCGTGTGGATCTGTCATATTTCTGCTTAGGTTGTCTGCCAGCGTGTTTTCCTTGCCTGGCAGGAACTGTGCTTGAAGTTGGATTTGTAATTCCAGAGCCATGTTCCAAAGAGACATGGCTAGCCTGCATAGGGGATATGAATGGGTTCCTCCCTGTTTGTTTATGTACCACATCACTGTGGTGTTTTCTGTCCTTATCAATAGCTGGTCTGGATGCAGTAGGTCTTTGAAAGCCATAATAGCATTTATTACTGCTAGCATTTCCTTTTGATTGATGTGTAGGTGCTTTTCTTCTTGGGACCATTTGCCCTGAATGCACCGATCTGTCATGTGCACCCCCCCCCCCAGGCGTAGTCCGAGGCGTCTGTTGTGATGACTTGATTTGCTTGAGGCTTGCAGAATGGGAGACCTATGTTTCTTTGGCATGCTTGAGCCCACCACAGAAATTCCTTTTGAAGACATGGAATCAGTGGTATAATTGTTTCCAAACTTGTGGCTGTGTTGAGACCATAAGTTTTTTTAGGTACCATTGAAGTTTCCTCATATGCAGCTTTGCACATGGGATTAGCAGGATGCAAGATGCCATGAATCCCAGAGTCTGCAGGATTTTCCTTGCAGTCAGCCTGGTGAAGGTTGCCAGTTTTCTGAAGTATTGAGTTAGTTGCCCTTGTTTCTCTGGCGTGAGGTAGGCCATCTGGGTGTTTGTATTCAAGCTGGCACCCAGGAAAATTATTGTTTGAAAGGGTATTAGTCTTGATTTCTTTTTGTTGACTGTGTATCCCAGAGAATTCAACATTACAAACGCCAGGTGTTTCAGAAGCATGTGTTTGCTGTCCGCTTGGATCAGGCAGTCGTCCAAATACGGGTATATTTGTATCCCTTGAAGTCTGCAGAAGGCAATTATTGATGCCAGGCATTTCGTGAACACTCTGGGCGCAGTAGATAAGCCAAAGGGCAATGCAGAGAATTGATAATGGGTTGAACCTGCAAGAAATCTGAGGTATCTTCTGCAATCTTGTCTGATTGGGACATGCAGGTATGCCTCCTTGAGGTCCAATGTTACCAGCCAAGACTCCTTGCCCAGCATGGGAAGAAGCTGCTGTAATGTGAGCATCTTGAATTTTGGTACAAGTAAATATGTGTTTAGTATGGATAGGTCCAAAACAGGTCTCCAATCTTTGCCCTTCCTTCATACCAGGAATAGTCTGGAATAAAAACCTTGACCCTGTTCTTGTGCAGGTACCTCTTGAATAGCTTTCATGTCCATGAGATCTGAAATTTGTTTTTGTGCCTCTGCCCTTTGATTGTGTGGCAGGTTTGGCATGCCTCTCATTTTTGGAAGGGTGTGAAAGTGGAATCTGTAGCCTCTGTCTATAATGTCCAGGATCCATTTGTCTTTTGTGACAATATGCCAATTTTTCGAAAATAATGCCAGTTTTCCACCTAAAGGTGCTGCCATTTGAGCCTTGCTTGGCATGCAAAGGGGAAAGTCATTGGTTCTGCTTTCTGAATGGCTGTGAACTATCCTCACCACCTCTTGGTGTAGGTGCATGCCATTGTCTGCCTCTAAATGATCCTTGAGATTGCCCTCTACCCCTCGGGTGCCTGTATCTACCTCTTTGAGGTCTGTCCGCGGCTGGAAAGGACCAATTTTTTGAAGGCCAATTTCTACTGAAATGTGGAGGTTGTACCTGTAGGAAATCTTTCACTGTTTGCTTTGATTTTGCCTTTTCCTCCATTTTCTTTAATACCTCCTCAGCTTTAACACCAAACAATACATCTTTTTGAAGAGGTGCATCTAGTAATTTAGCTTTGACAGGATCTGGTAAGGTTTGCTCTTTGAGCCAAGCATGTCTACGTATGACTGATCCTGTAACAGCAGCTCTACGTGAGGCCTCTAAAGCATCAAAACCACATTGCAAGGTATGTTTACCCACTTGATCTGCACTATGCAACAAATCCTGCAACTCCAAGTCTGGTTGTTCAGGTTGTGACATTTTGCTTTTCAACTGAGATAACAAAAACTGTTGATACTTTAACATATGGAACTGACAGTTTAATGCCCTCATGGTTAAGGTGGCCGAGGTGTATACCCTTTCCCCCCACCTTTCTAAAGCTCTGGAATCTCTCTCTGAAGGTAACGGATTTTTGGCAGTGGAGGCCTTAATTCCCTTGGGACCCTGTGAAATAATTTCTGGGTCAGCCGCATGGCTTTTGTATAGGAATTGGTGTGAATCAGGAACCTGGTAATACCTGTCAGGCTTGACTGGAGCTGGAGGTAAAGAATCTGGGATAAGGCTGACCTCTGAATACACATCATCTAGTATGTCTAAGACAGGAGGGATAGCCAGAGGCCTGTGCTGAGGGAGCAAGAGGAAATCCCTGAGCCTTTTCTTGGAGTCTGAGTAATCTTGGCCTTCCCAGTGGAAGTGTTCCCTCAAGGTATGCAAGGTTTCCCCAAAAGAGTAGTCCTCAGGGGGGAGACAGAGGGAATGGACTCCTCTGCATCAGAATCTTCAAAAGGGGAGTATGAATGTTCCTGGTCTTCAGAATGTTCTGAAGTAATGGAGGCCTGATCCGAGGAAGGGTATTCTTCCTCCACTCTGGGCCTTTTGTCCGAGGGGGGTTGAGAACCCCTGAGAAGAGTAATCAAATCCTCAGCCATTATGAGCATCTGTTTTTTAGGCATGGGGCCTTGAGAGGGGCCCTGTGGAGCTTGTCTTTTAGAATGCATGGCTGCTTTAGATTTAGTGAAAGCCTTAATGGAAAAAGGAGGCCTGAAGACACCTTGAGAGGTGGCAGGCCTGTCTAAACTCTGAGTTTCCCCGCCAAGAGTGGCTTCGGTATCTGTAGTCGGGGTGTGGGCTGAAGAGCCTGCGACCGCGGGCACAGAAGACACCGCTAATGAACTGTCATCGGTAGTCAAGGGCTGCGTAGGCGCCTCACTGAGAACCGGAGCACCTGTAGTCGGCTTTAGCGTGGTGTTGGTAGAAGTCGCGGACCTCGTATGTCGGTCCTTATCTTTGCGTCTTTTACTCAAAACTGGAGTCGGAGTATCCGACGACATAATGTAATTAAACTTTTTGCCAAAATAGTGGTAGGGCGAACTCCGCCCGATGCTTAATAGTGCGTCTGTTGAATGTAGCACAAAAACGACAGGCTGAGACGTCGTGGTCTGGGCCTAAGCAAGGAATGCAGAGGGAATGGAAATCCTTATGCAGTATTTGCTTCCCACATGAAATGCAATTATTAACTTTGTCTGACATCGGTCTGAGGCAAGAAAAGTTTCTCCAACGGGGTACTTAGCTTTCAAGAAGACTTCGGTTGAAAAATATTCGTAATCTCAGGAGCTGGCCGACCGGCACTTGCGAACTGCTTCTGCTTCGGACACCGCGCGGCAAGAAAGACTGGGAAAATGGCATCGGCTGGTTCTTTTATACCCCTGTCGCACTGACGTCAGGGAAGAGGCGACGACATCCGACGCCAGACCTAGACTTTGGAATTCGGCCGACAGAGGACCCGCCCGACGGCAGGAAAACCCATCTGTTATGACTGCAGCTGTATGCACGATGAACATCAAAGAAGATAATAGATCCTGTAGAAGTATTATAAATATTTCGGAAATTCTATGAAAGTCTGTATAAAGCAGAGAAATATGGAAATAAAGAAAAAGTACAAATGGAAATGTTTATAGAATAAATGTGTCAAGGTTAGCAGTAGACAAAGCTCAATTACTAATAAGATAGGAGGAGATGAGATAAAAATGGTGATGTATAACCAATCTACACGAAAGTCCCCAGGAAAAGAAGGTATTTCTGTGGAAGTTTGAAAGCTAGGAGGGAAAAACCTGACAAAGATCTGTAAGGTTTTAAAAGTACTTTAAGATGAGAAGTACAGACATCTTGGAAGAAAGAGGTGGTAGCTGTAATACCTAACAGGGTAAAGGATCCAGCAGATCCAGCTTTATACAGGCCCATTTAAATAGTAAACCATGACTATAAACGTGTTTATGTCTATAACAGCCAGAACTGATAGATATGGATTCAAAGTGGTTTTGTGGAGGGAAGACAAACATTCAAAGGGAAGCAGAATGTAAGAAAATACCACTGTTGCTGGTGGGTCTTGATGAAGAGAAAGAATTTGACAAATCTCAGGTGAAAATTTAACTGGATAAGCTCCTCTCGGATAACTTCTGCATGAGCAGAACAACAAGGCAGGGGTGTCCTCTCTCTTCCCTTTGCTATTTGCATTCTAATCACAACCACTGGCAAAGAAAATAAGGGACTTGGAAATTCAAGGATATAATTGGTTTGTTAGTCAATAAAAGCTGGCTCTAATCCAGAAAAGGACATTGCAGTGTTGTGGAACATTTTGAGAAAGTTTCAAACCTTTTCAGGATACAAAATTAATGAATCTAAAACAAAGGTAACAGTGGTAAACTATGTACCCAGACATGAATTGGTTCAGCAATATCCATATTTACAAGGACATGATAAAAAGAAGCATTTAGGAATATGGATTAAAAATGATTCCACTGTGGTAGTTAAGGGTATGTGGGAAAAGACTAAACAAAAGATAACACAAAAACTGAGAAATTGGAAGCTCTGTTATATGGATAGTGAGATACAAGCAGTTAATATATATACATACAAAATCAAAACAATACCTTCAGGTACAAGCAAATACACCACAAAGGTTGTATAGGACAGAAAGGTATAGATCAGTCCAGCTAGTTCAGAGGGGATGGAGGGAGGGTAACCTGGACTGCAGCAGTGTGAACACTCGAACATCTACTTTTATGGTAGGTACAAAAAAAGAAGTTGTACTCACCATAACGTTCCATCTGAGTAGATACTTCATTTGTCTGCAACCTGTGGGTAGTCGGATCCGATCTCGGATCCGAACTGGCAGCTTTCCAAGCTTCAAGATCCGAGCTCCTAGCTCCTCCCCCTACCCATAATCCCTTGATACCAACCACATTACCTCAGATCAGTTATTTTGCCTTATAAGCTAAAGACTGAGAAAAAATTATCCACAGGACAATACTTTACCGAGGTTCGGGGGGTGGCAGGGGGGTCGGTTGCAGACAAATGAAGTATCTGCTCAGATGGAACGTTATGGTGAGTACATAACTTCTTTATCTGAAGTAGTTACTTCATTTGATCTAACCTGTGGGACAGAGTCCCCAGCTTACCTAAGGCCCTGGGTGGTCCCTACGGAAGGATATTCCGAAGCACCGCGGAGCCAAAGGAAGCCCTACTTCTGGAGATCATGTCCAGCTTGTAATGAGAAATGAACATATGGGAAGAGGACCAAGTATTGTCTACTGGAACTCTAGACCAAAATGCTGTTGAGGTAGCCATAGATCTGGTAGAATGTGCCCGAACGACAACCGGAGCTGACCTCCCAACTGAAATGTAAGCTTGTCTGATACATTGAGAAATCCAATTTGCTACTGTCACCTTAGAAATTGGTTTGCCCATGGCTGATTTAGCATAAGAAACAAACAACTGGTCTGACTTGCGGAAATCCTTAGTCCTATGCAAGTAAAAACGTAGTTGTCTGTGCACATCCAATTTGTGCAATGTGTATTCACCTTCGTTTTGGAAGCTAGGAAAGAAAACAGTGAGGTTAATAGATTGATTAATGTTAGACTCTGTGGCTACCTTTGGTAGAAAGGAAGGATTAGTCCTGAGGGCCACCCTATCTTTGTGAAAAATAAGGTATGGATACTTAATGCACAAGGCTTGTAACTCTGATACCTGCTTGGCAGAGGTAATCGCCACCAAGAAGGCTGTCTTCCAAGATAAGAATTTTAAAGGCACTGAAGCCACCGGTTCGAAAGGTGGTCCTGTTAAAGCTTGTAAGACCAAGGTAAGATCCCATGGAGGCATAGCCGGTTTAATGGGAGGCTTTAAGAGAAACACACCTTTTAGGAAGGCTTTGCATATTTTAGCTGACGCCAAAGAATTTATGCCATCCCCCACATGATAATGAGAGATGGCTGCAAGTTGGACTTTAATGGTGGACGCACTAGCTCCCTGCCTAAAAAGGAGGGATAGAAAGTCCAGGATAGTGGGAATAGGAACCGTAAAGGGATCTAATTCCTTATCCTTTGCCCGGATGGAAAAACGTTTCCATTTACTGTTGTAGAGTTTTCTGGTGGATGGCTTATGACCTGCCACCAGGATAGCCTTAACCGGGGAAGAGATACCGGGAGTCCTTGCCATTAACGGAACTGGATCAGCCAGGCTGTGAGCCGGAGGCTGACCAGGTTCGGAGTGTGGCATCTCGTCGGATGCGAGATTAGGTCTGGTCTGGGATCCAGAATCCATGGGGGGGCCACACTGTGAGACTGCAGAAAGGGGAACCAGACTTGTCGAGGCCAGAATGGGGCAATGAGAATCACTCTGCTCCCCAACCGACAGGCTTTCTGGATGAATTTCATCAGAGGAAGAGAAGGATATGTATAAAGAAGACCGGGTGGCCAAGCATGAACCAAGGCGTCCCTGGGGGATTCCCCTTTGGGGGGAACCATCGCGAAGTAATCGCTGCATTTTGAGTTTAGGGGTGAGGCAAAAAGGTCGCAGCGAGGTTGACCCCATTTGAGGAATATTTGTTTCGCGACAGAGGGATTCAGAGACCACTCGTAAGGGCTGAGAAATACCAGACTTAGGCTGCCTGCTAATATGTTGGTCCGCCCCGGAATGTGCGTTGCTATCAGAAAGCGGTTGGTGGAAATAGCCCATTCCCACACTCTCATGGCTTCTCGACACAGGGGGTAAGATCTGGTCCCTCCCTGTTTATGTACCAGACAACGGACATGTTGTCCGTCTGGATTGCAATAGTCCCCAGAGGTAGAAGGTGATTGAGAGCTTGCAACGCCAACAGCACTGCCCTCATCTCTAAGACACTGACATGCAATGCAGTCTCTAGAGAAGTCCACGTGCCTTGGACTGACTTGCCTGCATAATGCCCGCCCCACCTGAGGCAGGAAGCGTCCGTGGTCAACGTGGCTTCGACTGGGGGAATCACAAAGGGTCTCCCTTCTTTGAGTTCTTGTGCTTGTAACCACCAAAGTAGGGAGTCCCTGCATGCTCTGCTCAGGGGAATCGGCATGTCCAAAGGATGGGTCAAAAAAGTCCATTGGACCTGGAGAGTCCACTGCAATACACGCATCCGCAGACGGGCATGGAGAGAAAGGCCGATCGCTGCCGACATAGATCCTAACGCCCTCAGGACTAATTCTGCTGGAGGGGCAGGGCTCTGAAGAATGTCCAAGACTTGGCGGTACAAACTGTTTATCCTGGCCGGTGTTAGAACCACTCTGGAGATTTGAGTATCCAACCTGGCCCCTATGAATTCTAGGGCTTGAGTGGGGCAAAGGCAGGACTTCTTTAAATTGACTGAGATGCCCAGTTGACCAAACAGAGACAGGGCATAATCTCTTGCCGTAACCAGAAGATGCATGTTGGGGGTGGTGAGGAGCCAATCGTCCAGGTAAGGGAACACCTGAATGCCCAGGAGTCTCAGGTGGGCTGCTACCACTGCCATGACTTTGGTAAACACTCTGGGGGCTGAGGTTAGGCCAAATGGAAGAACCCTGAACTGATAATGACTGGCTCCTAGCCGGAAGCGGAGGAACCTCCTGGATCGTCTGTCCATTAGTATAAGGTAGTACGCGTCCTTGAGATCCAACGAGCACATCCAGTCGTTCTCCTGCAGAAGGTGGAGAATAGATTGGAGGCTGACCATCTGGAACTTTTCCTTGGGTATGAACAGGTTCAGGGACGAAAGGTCTAGAATTGGTCTGAGGTCCCCCGTTTTCTTTGGCACCAAGAAGAACCTGGAGTAATAACCCGATCCGGACTAATCTGGGGGGACGGGCTGGATGGCTTTTTCTTAGCAACTCCGAAATTTCTAAAGTTGCGGACTCCCTTTGATGGGGTGGAACATCGGGCAGATGTTTGGGCTTGGGGGGGGGGGTGCAGGAACGGTATCGTGTAACCTCTGGATATTATCCGGAGCACCCATCGATCGTTTGTAATGGACTCCCACTTTGATCGGTGCTCCGATAATCGCCCCCCGACTGCCTCCAGAGAGGGACAGTCGGGCAAGCCCTCAGGGCTGTTGCGCGGGTCCCTTCGAGAAAGGTTCTCTAGACCCGAAGTTACGCGGGCCACCTCTGCCCCTGGGCTGGCATCCACCTTGTCCTCCACTGCCTCTAGAGGACAAGTTGTCCGCAGCAGGACGGGATCACTGAGATTTACAAAACCACAGCTTCTTTTGCCCCCTCTGATTCCTAGAAAAGGATCTTTGGGGGCTAGAGAAGCGAACTCAAACGGCCGACAGCGTCTTCCCATCCTTCTCGCTTTGGACAAGCGTGTCACGAACTGTTGAGCCAAATAAGGCCGAACCATTCACGAAGGACGCCTTGAAGGGATCCGTGAGGTCACAGAGGCGGAGCCAGGATTGCCGTCTTAAGACTACTCCCGCTCCGCTGGCTCTAGCGGCTCCTTCCATGGCATGGGAAAGAAGTCGCATAGATGTATTTGAGATGGACTTTAGAGTGGCCATTCGAGTCTCAAAAACCTTTTTGTCTGAGACTGACATGGACTCCGGAGGGGCTGCAGCATATTCCTTAATTAAGTCATGTTGCAGCCGGATAGTGTGTGCCATGTAGTTCAGCGACCTTATGGCAAAGGTTGCTGAAGCAAATATCCGCTTCCCAATACGGTCCAAGGCTCGGGACTCCTTGTCCGGCGGATGGACCGAGGAACTTTCTTGGGCAAGTTCTCCCTTAGTGGCAGCCGCCAGCAACATAGCATCGACCGGTGCGCCTTTGGACCAGGAAGGTCTATCAGAGGGAGGGCTGAGGACCTTATCCGGGCGTCTAGGGATAGGCTCCACGGTGTCGGGCTCCTTCCAAGTCCTGGTGGTAATTAAGTCCACCAAGGGGTCGGCTGGGGGGGGACACCCAGGAGGTAGATGGGCCTGCCTCAAAGGCCTCCAGAAATACGGATTCGTCCAGGGAGGGTTTTTGGGCAGACCACCCCCCCTCTTATACGCAACATTTCCATGATGTCTCCAAATGAGACATCTTTGGGGGGTGACCTTGGGGAACCCTCCGTATCCTCCAAATCCGTATCCATGGTAATGGACTCAGGGGAGTCCAGGTGCCTCCTTTTGCACTGGTGCTTTCGAGGTATCTCTTCGGCGGGATTGTCCGAAGAAGGCTCGTCCACCGGGTGTTGTTCCTCCCTGGGAACTGGAGGCTTTGGGCAGGCTGTCCAGATGGACGGATGATGGAAGACAGACCCTGATACAGTGGGAGTACGGTTGGTTCCGAAGGCCCGGTCGGGGACCTGGATGATCTCGACAGTACCCTCTCAACCACCTCAAAAGCCGAGGGAGTTTCACTATCACCAGCCTGAGAAAGTAACCTCCTCGGCTCCGAGGAGATGATCGGGGTCGGAGCCGAAGCAATCGGAAACGAGGTAGCGGTTTGCTCCGTTCCTATCGGCGCCGAAGACATAACCACTCCCTCGGATCCGATGCTCAACCCTCGGCCCTGAGAGCTTGGATCCGACAAGCTCGAAGGCATAGTTGGTGAAGATACCAACCCTGTCGGCGCCGACATATCCCCAGATCTGAAAGGGCCTGGATCCGACAACTCAGAGACCCGAAAATGGGTCGGAGAAGGAGCGATCGGGACAAAGATGGGGGCTGCCATCCCTCCCAAAGGGGGGGAGGCAAGAGCATCCCCATCTGCATCTGGGTCTGCAAAAATCTTCGCATCATCCGATCCATGTCTGCCTCGGAGATTCTTCTGGTGGACCGCGAAGAGGTAGTCGAGGCAGGCCGGGAAGGCCGCCTCGAAGACCTCAAAGGAGACCTATCCTCCTCCTCCGGCTCCGGAGAAAAAGAAGGAGAACGGAGCCGAGAGGACAAGGATCCGGAGACCCTCTCAGGGGACTTCAGCAACTTCGCAGGTGGAGCCGAGGGATGAGACTCGGCCCGTCTTTTTGAAGAATGACTTTCCCTCTCTCTATGTTTTTTCTTCTCCTTATGAGAAGAAGACCCAGACTCCACAGAGCTAGTACCGGATAAGGGAGGTTGAGTCCCGGGTACAGCTACCGGAGTGGCCGGAGTAGCTTGGGCTCGGCTGGGAGAGGAAGAAGAAGCCGATTCCTGAGGGAGTTTTCCCGCCAGGATCAGCTTGTTCCTCTTGTCCCTAAGTGCCCGAGGGTTGAAGGCCGCACAGATCTGGCAGGCCTCCGACAAATGTGCTGCCCCCAGACATAAAACGCACTGAGTGTGGCCATCAGCTGGGGAAAGCTTGTGGCCACACTCAGTACACTTCGAAAAAATAGCTTTTGATTCAGCCATTATCCTCTCACACACACACCCAAACACTAAAGGGGGGGGAGGGGGAGAGAAGTTAAAACTAAAGAGAGTCTTTTTTTTTTTTTTTTTTTTCTTACTAGGAGTTGAAGGGATTGATAGTTAAATAACACACACATGTACTAGTACTAGAATATTTAAGAAAAGAGGTTATTTTATCGAAAAAAGGACAATCTCACCAAATGCTAGGAGCTCTTCACAGAGAAGCAACCATCTCTAGTCGCGGCAAAAAACGATCTGAGGTAATGTGGTTGGTAGCAAGGGATTATGGGTAGGGGAGGAGCTAGGAGCTCGGATCTTGAAGCTTGGAAAGCTGCGGGTTCGGATCCGAGGTCGGATCCGACTACCCACAGGTTGCAGATCAAATGAAGTAACTACTTCAGATCTGTACTATGTTCATCGTGTTACACTGCTGCAGTCATTACCACTTGGGTAGAATCCCAAAGCTAAGGTTGGGTGGCTGGTCTATAAAGAGTTAGGATTGGCTATGAGGCCCTGCAGAACTGCAGTGGCAAATCCTGCTCTGGATTTAGAATAAAGAGGCAGGTGGTAATGCTTGGTAAAGGTGTGCACTGAACTCCAAGTTGCAGTCTCCAAAATTTCCTTGGTAGGTACTCCTCTGAGAAAGGCTGTTAAAGTGGCTGTTGCCCTCGTGGAATGTGGCCTAATGGTATTTGGGACTGATTTTCCATGCTGTGTGTAGCAGTAACGCATACAGTGTCCTATCCATTTGGATATAGTCTGTTTTGAGATAGCCTTGCCCTGTGATCCTGCAGCATATGCTACAAACAGTTGCTCAGTTTTCCTGAAAGCTTTTGTTTTGTCCAAGTAGAAGCATAGCTGCCTTTGTATGTCCAAAGAATGCAGACGTTTCTCCTCTTTATTCTGGGAGTTTGGATAAAAAGTTGGTAAATGGATGGTTTGGTTAAGAGCCACAATAGATATCACCTTTGGCATAAAGGTAGGGTTTGTCCTTAAAGAAACCCTGTCCTGATGAAAAATTATAAAAGGTTCTACTGCCATTAATGCTGTAACTCTGAGATTCTTCGTGCTGAGGTCACTGCCACGATCAGAGCTGTTTTTCATGATAAAAACTTTAGATTGGCTGTCCTGGCTGGCTCAAAAGGTGGTAGGGTCAGTTTTTCCAAAACGAAATTGAGGTCCCAAGTCTGTGTTGGTGCTCTCCGGGGCGGTCTTATGTTTTTAGCCCCTCTGAGGTACTGCTTTAGCAAGGGATGTGAGAATAAGGAGGATCCATGTTGTAATGTGCTGAAATGGCAGAGGCGTGGATCTTAATTGATGAGGATAGGCCTCTGTCCAGCATCTCAGTTAAGTATTGTAAAATCTGAGGAATGTTTGGTACAAGAGGGTCGAGGTTTTGAGCCTGGTTCCAGGCGTAGAATCTGTTCCATTTTTCTGGGTAAGCTTTCCTGGTGCTAGGCCTCCTGGCCTCCAAAATGACATCCATAACAGCTTTAGAGAGAGGTGTTGCCTGTTTGGCTAATGTATCTGCCATGCAGCTAGGTTTAGGGTTTTGAGCTGACCGTGCAGGATCTGATTGTTTTGTTGAGTCAGGTGGTGTGGAATTTGAGGCAAAATCCATGGTGGTCCTTGAGCCAAGCTCCTTAAGACAGGGTACCAGTGCTGGCACGGCCAGTCTGGAGCAATCAGGATCATCTGTGGTTTTTCTTGTCTGGCTTTTAGGAGTACCTTTGAAAGGAGAGGCAGTGGCAGGAAGGCATAAACTTTTAGGTTTTTCCAGCTGAACAAGAGAGCGTCCACTTTCCATGCTTGTTTGTGATAAGTCCTTGTGCAGAATTTTTGTAGTTGGCAATTCAGTGGGGAGGCAAAAAGATCCATGTCTGGGCATCCCCATTTTTGCGTTACCATGCTGAAGATTTGTGGATTCAATTTCCATTCGTGAGGGTCCATGATGCTTCTGCTTAGATAGTCTGCCAGAGTATTTTTCTTTCCTGGCAGGAATTGTGCTTGCAGGTGCACCTAATACGTTAGAGCTGTGTTCCACAAGGTCATGGCTTGCCTGCATAGGGGATAAGAATGAGTGCCCCCTTGCTTGTTTATGTACCACATTACTGTGGTGTTGTCAGTCTTTAGTAATAACTGTCCTGGATGCAGAAGGTCCTTGAAAGCTGTTAGGGCACTTTGAACAGCCAACATCTCTTTTTGATTGATGTGAAGATGCATCTGGTCTGTGGTCCACTTGCCCTGAATGGATTTTCCTGCCATGTGCACTCCCCAGGCGTAATCCGAAGCATCTGTTGTTAGAGTTTGCCTGGCTGTGGGTTGGGTAAAAGGCTGACCCTTGTTTAGGTGACATGCCTGTGCCCACCATGGAAACTCCTGTTGTAGGCAGGGTATCATTTTAATTACTGCTTCTAAACTGTGAGAGTGTTGAGTCAAAACACTTTTTGGGTACCATTGTAATTTCCTCATATGCAGTCTGGCATATGGTATTAGTAGAATGCAGGATGCCATGAATCCCAGGGCCTGTAGAATTTTTCTTGCAGGGAGATGGGACTTTTTTGCCAGTAATTGAAAATGTAGAGTTAGTTGAACTTGTTTGCCTGGCGTGAGGTAAACCATCTGGACCGTTGTATTTAAGCTAGCACCCAGGAATATAATCTGTTGCGAGGGCACTAGTTTTGACTTCTTTTTGTTTACTGTGTACCCTAGAGAAATTAGCAACCTTTTTACAAACTCCAGATGCTGTAGAAGAATGTCCTTTGTCTCTGCTTGAATGAGGCAGTCGTCCAGGTATGGATATATACGAATTCCTTTTTGTCTGAAAAATGCAATTACTGGTGCCAGGCACTTTGTGAAGAACCTGGGCACAGTAGATAAGCCAAAGGGCAGTGCAGAAAATTGGTAGTGCATTGTACCAGCTTTGAATCTGAGGTATCTTCTGCAATTTTGTCTGATAGGGACATGCAGGTATGCCTCTTAGAGGTCCAGAGTAACACGCCAAGCCTTCTTGCCCAGCATGGGTAGAAGCTGCTGTAATGTCAACATTTTGAATTTTGGAATATCCAGGTAAGTATTGAAAGGTCTAGTATGGGCCTCCAGGACTTGTCCTTTCTGGGGACCAGAAAGAGTAGAATAAAATCTTTGCCCTTGTTCCTGTTGTGGTACCTTCTGAATAGCTCTCATGTCCATGAGGGCTGAAATTTGTTTTTGTGCTTCTGCCCATTGATTTTTGTGGCAGGTCTGGCATTCCTTTTAGCCTTGGTAAAGGATGAAAGTGGAACCTGTAACCTTGAGACACAATATTCAGAACCCATTTGTCTTGGGTGATTGTTTGCCAGTTTTGAGAAAAAAGTGCTAGTTTTCCCCCTAAGGGGGCTTCCAAAAGGGACGTGCTTGGCGTACGAAGGGGAAAGTCATTGTGACTGTTTTCTGTAAGGCTGAGACTTGTCCTCACCTCCTTTTGGGGTTGAGGTGCCCCACTGTCGTTGTCTGTTTGAGCCTTGGGGTTGAGATCTGCCTCTTGGGCATCTGTATCTGCCTCTCTGTGGCCTGTGACACTGGAAAGGACCAATTCTTTGTTGGCCAATTTCTGCTAAACCGAGGTGGCTGTACCTGTAAGAAATCCTTGACTGTTTGCATAGATTTAGCTTTATCCTCCATTTTCTTTAACACCTTTTCTGCCTTAACACCAAACAAGGTATCATGCTGTAAAGGAGCATCCAATAATTTTGCCTTAACATGATCAGGTAAACTCTGTTCTTTTAACCAAGCATGCCTTAGAATCACTGAACCTGTAACTGCGGCTCTATAAGAGGCCTCTAAAGAATCAAAACCACATTGCAGAGTATGTTTTCCCACCTGTTCAACTGTATGCAATAAATCCTGCATTTCTTTACAACCAGGAGCTTCTGAGCTTGCAAGCATTTTCTGTTTTAACTGAGCCATTAAATATTGTTGGTACTTAAGCATGTGAAACTGGCAGTTTAGAGCACTTACTGCTAAGGTTGCAGAAGGGTATACTTTCTTCACCCATCTATCCAAAGCTCTGGAATCTCTGTCAGTGGGTACTGGATTTTTTGCAATGGAAGCCTTAACCCCTTTTGGACCCTGGGAAATAGTTTCTGGATCCGCAAAAGGGTTTTTCTAAAGAAACTTGTGAGAGTCAGGGACTCTATAGTACCTGTCTGGCTTGGCCGGAGCAGGGGGCAAAGAATCAGGAGATAAGCTGGATTCAGAGAACACATCATCCACAATGTCTAGCACAGGCGGAACAGCCAGCGGCCTGTGCTGAGGCAATAAAAGGCAATCCCTGAGCCTTTTCTTGGATTCTGAGTAATCCTGGCTTTCCCAATGGAAATGCTCCCTCATGGTATGTAAAGTTACCCCAAAAGAGTAATCCTCAGGAGGAGAGGCTGAAGGGATAGATTCTTCAGCATCAGAGTCCTCATAGGGGGGTACAAAGTATCCCTGGTCTGAAGAGGAATCAGAGAAAATGGAAACCTGATCAGAGGAATCATAGTCTGTATCCTGCCTAGGCCTTTTCTCAGGAGGGGGATGGGAACCCCTGATTAGAGTAATGAGGTCTTCGGCCATTTTAAGCATCTATTTCTTAGGCATGGAGGACTGTCCAGGAGAATGCTGTACTTGTTTCTTTGTCTTTAATGGTACCTTTGTCTTGGCTGTTGTTTTAATGGTAAGTTGTGAAGGTCTGAAAACACCCTCAGAAGCCGATGCCTGCTCAGCGGCTCTGGACCCATCTGAGGGATTTGTTTCCGTAGCCCCAATACCTTGAGTTGTCTCCACGTGGGAGTCTGAAGCGGCCTGTGGCTGCGAAAGCACCTCACTGAGAACAGGCGACTGGCCTAGAAGAGGTTTCGTCGTCGGTTTTGGACCTCGGATGCCTGTCTTTATCCTTGTCTTTGCGTTTTTTCGGTATTGAGGTAGTCGGTTGATCCGACGGTATGGTATAATTGAACCTTCGGCGAAAGTAGTGTAAAGCAAAATCAAAACGTCTTTTTATAGTTTGTTAAATCTAGCACAAAACCGACAACTAGTGACGTCGTGAATCAGGGCCTAGGCATGGAATACAGTAAGAGTGGAAGTCCTTATGAGGTATTTGCTTCCCACAAGAAATATAATTACTAACTTTTTCTGACATCAGTCTGAAGCAAGGAAAAAGTTTCCCCAACGGGGTACTTAGCTTTATTGAAGACTTCGGATCTGAAATTCGACTTCGAAAATCTCAGGAGTCGGCCGACCGGTATTTGCGAACTGCTTCTGCTACTGCGCGGCAAGAAAGACTGAATAAAATGGCGTCGGATGCATCTTATATACCCCTGGTGCACTGACATCAGGGAAGAAGTGACAGCAACCGATGCCGGACCAAGACTTTGGAACTCTGGCCGACTGTGGGACCGCCTGATGACAGGATAACCCAAGTGTAATGACTGCAGCAGTGTAACACGATGAACATCTGTACTTCAATAATTCTTTCCTAAAAATACTAGATAGTCTAGCTCCTTCAAGATACAAAAAGAACTAAAACATGGTAATGCCCCATGGCTAACCAAAACTCTCAAAGAAATCGTGCGCAATAGGGACAAAGCATGGCTTAAATGTAAGAATACATCCAAACTTATTCAATATAAAGAACTCCATAACCAAACCAAAAAAACTCATTGCTAAAGATAAGCAGTACCACTCCGGGAACCAACAAAATCATAGAAACAGTAAAGTACAGTTGTGTACACTTACCATAAATGCAAATGTTCGAGTGCATTCACTGTTGCAGTCCTAACAAATGGGTTTTCCGGTTCCCGGTAGCCCTCAGTCGGCCAGAATACCAAAGGTAATTAAAAATGACATCGGCTGCCGTCGGTTGTAAAGGACATCAGGGCATCCGATACAAAAGGAGGCATCAGACGTCACTTCCTCATTCTTTCTTGCCTTAACAGTCAGGAGCCTCCAGAAAATAAGGCTTAAATCAAAAAACAATTTGACAAAACAAATTAAGCCTGTACCTCAGGAAAACAGAATAGGAGAGGACCACAAAAAGGGGAAGGAGGGAGGGAAAAGTACAGTTGTGTACACTTAACATAAATGTAGATGTACGAGTGAATTCACTGTTGCAGTCATTACATTTGGGTTATCTGCTTGCAGGTAGCCCTCAGTTGGCCTGATTAACAAAGTCTTGGGTCCTGCATCGGTTGCTGTCCCTTCTTCCATGACGTCAGGTCATCACGGGTATAAAACATGCAGCCGACGTCATTACATCAGTTTTTCTTGCCCCAGATGTCAGATGCCCCCCTAATGGGAAGCGATTAAATATAAAAGCACAAACATATACCTCCAACAAAAAAGCAAATACACCAAAAAGGCTTTTAGGCATAGTAAAGGAAAGCAGAGGTATAGCAAAAAGAAGTTAGGGGGCTGGAGGGAGGGTAACCAGGACTGCAACAGTGAACACACTTGAACATCTACATTTATGGTAAGTGTACACAACTGTACTATGTTCTTCGTGTTTCACTGTCGCAGTCATTACATTTGGATAGATTCCCAAAGCTATGGTTGGGAGGAGGAATTTAGATAGCATTAGGGCCAGCTATAAGGCCCTGCAAGACTGCAGTGGCAAAGCCAGCTCTGGATTTAGAGAAAATTGGCAAATAATGTTTGGTGAAAGTATGTACAAAACTCCAGGTAGCAGCTTCTAGGATGTCCCTGGTAGGGACGCCTCGGAGAAAGGCTGTAGAGGTAGATGCAGCCCTGGTGGAGTGAGGTCTGATCCCCTGGGGATAGGTTTTTCATGGTGCTTATAGCAGAATTAATGCAATGGCTTATCCATTTAGAAATGGTTGGTTTGAAATAGCCTTCCCCTCTGCCCCTGCAGCAAATGCCACCAGCAATTGTTCAGATTTCCTTTGAGGTTTAGTCCTGTCCCAAGCAGAATCTAAGTTGTCTGTGCACATTTAAGGAATGCAGTATCCATTCCCCTTTATTCTGTGGATTGGGAAAGAAGGTTGACAAATGAATGGACTTGATTAAGAGCCACACTGGATACCACCTTTGGCATGAAGGATGGATGGACTGGTTCTGAGGGACACCCTGTCCACATGAAAGATGATGAAAGGCTCCACTGCCATAAGGGCCTGTAATTCAGATACCCTTCTAGCTGAAGTCATTGCTAAAAGGAAAGTTCTTTTCCAAGAAAGAAATTTTATGTATGCAGTAGCAGCTGGCTCGAAAGGAAGTACAGTAAGTTGCTCCAAGACAAAGTTAAGGTCCCAGGCTGGGGTCGGAGCTTTCCTGGGTGGTCTCAAATTTTTGGCCCCTCTGAGGAACTGCTTGAGCAGTGGATGAGAGAAGAGGGGAGGTTCTGTGTTATAATGAGCTGAAATGGCTGAGGCATGGATTTTAATGGAGGAAAAAGACAGGCCCTTGTGAAGCATCTTGGTTAAGTATTGTAAAATCTGAGGTAAATTGGGCACTGCTGTGCTCATCCCTTGAGATTGGTACCAGGCACAAAATCTTTTCCATTTTTCAGCAAAAGATTTTCCAGTACTAGGCCTCCTTGCCTCTAAAATGATATCCATCACAGGTTTGCTGAGGGATGGTAAAGGAGAGATTAAGTAATTGGCCAGGCTGGAAGGTTCAGTGTTAGAAGCTGAGGGTGCAGAATCTAGTTCTCCTGCTGAGATGGCAGGGAAGGAGTCTGAGGCAGGTGCCATGGAGATAACCATGTCACACTGTGCAGGAGGGGGTACCAGTGTTGGCGCGGCCAGTCTGGAGCAATCAAAATCATCCTTGATTTGTCCCGTTTGATTTTTAGTAATACTTTGGAGAGCAGAGGCAGAGGGGGGAAGGCATACAGAGCATCCACTTTTCAGGCTTGTTTGTGGGAAGTCCTTGTGCAAAATTTGTCCAACTGGTAGTTCTGGGGAGAGGCAAACAGGTCTATATCTGGGCTCCCCCATTTGCTTGTCAACATGTTGAAAATCCTTTGTTCCAGTTTCCACTCGTGTGGGTCCATGAAGTTTCTGCTTAGTCCGTCTGCCAGTGTATTTAATTTTCCTGGTAGGAACTGAGCTTGCAGGTGCACTTTGTAGCTCAAGGCTGTGTTCCACAATGCCATGGCTAGTCTGCAGAGGGGTTAAGAATGTGTACCCCCCCTGCTTGTTTATGTACCACATAACCGTGGTGTTGTCCGTCTTTACCATTAGTTGTCCTGAAAGAATGTGGTCCTTGAAGGCTATCACAGCATTCTGTGCAGCTAACATTTCTTTTTGATTGATATGCAGGTGCATTTGACTCTGGTTCCATTTGCCCTGAATGCACTTCCCTGCCAGGTGAGCCCCCCCCCCCCCATGCATAGTCTGATGCATTTGTTGTTAGGGTTTGGGTGGCAGGGGGTGGTGTGAAAGGTAGTCCCTTGTTTTGGTGGCAGGCCTCTGCCCACCAAAGGAACTCTAGGCATAGGCAAGGTATGATAGGAATCATTGTTTCTAGGTCTTGAGAATGTTGACACCATAGGCTTTCTAGATACCACTGTAGTTTCCTCATATGCAGTCTTGCATATGGAATTAGAGGAATGCAGGAGGCCATGAACCCAAGGCTTGCAGTATTTGTCTTGCAGAGAGAGCAGGGTTTTTGTGGCCACTTGTTTGAAGTAGGTTGTCAAATGAATTTGCTTTTCTGGCATGAGGTAAGCCATCTGGGAAGTTGTATTCAAGCTTGCTCCCAGGAATATAATTTGCTGACAGGGTACCAAGTGTGATTTTTTTCATTTATGGTGTACCCCAGACAAGTTAGAACCCATTTTACTAAGGCCAGATGATTCAAAAGTATGTCCTGGCTTTCTGCCCGAATTAGACAATCATCCAGGTATGCGCATATTTCAATATTTCCTTGCCTGCAAAATGCAATAACTGGGGATAGGCACTTTGTGAATACCCTGGTCACAGTAGATAAGCCAAAGGGCAGTGCAGAGAACTGATAGTGCCTGTAGCCTGCTTTGAAGCGTACGTATCTTCTGCAAGATTCCCTGATTGGGAAGTGCAAGTATACTTCATTTAAATCTAGTGATGCCAACCAGGCATCTTTGCCTAGCATAAGAGTAATTGAAGAGTCAGCATCTTGAATTTTGGAATCTCCAAAAAGGTGTTTAGAGTAGACAGGTCCAGGATAGGACGCCATGAATTGTCTTTTCTGGGTACCAGGAAAAGTCTCGAGTAGAAACCTTGTCCCTTTTCCTCTTCTGGTACCAGTTGAATAGCCCCCATGCTTAAGAGAGAAAGTATTTGCTTTTGGGCCTTTGCCCACTGATTTGTGGGTAGGTCCGGCCACCCACTTGGTGTTGGCAACGTGTGGAAGTGAAATCTGTATCCCTGGGACACCATATTTAAAACCCATTTGTCCTGGGAAATGAGTTCCCAATTCTTTGCATGAGGAGCAATCTTTCCCCCCAAAGGGGCAGTCAGTTGATAAGTGCTTGGAAATTTTAAAAGGACGTCATTGAGACAGTTTACCATAAGGGGGAGTCTTATTATTAACAGACTTGGAAGTGGAGGCCCCCCACTGCTTAGTTCTGCGAGTCCCCTGGGACTGAAACCGGGGTTTTTCGCTGTGTCTGGGTTTGGCCTGAGAAGACCTGGAAGGGGATGGAAAGGACCAATTCTTGGAGGGCCAGTGCCTACTAAATCTAGGAGGCTGAACTTGTAAAAAATCTTTAACAGTTTGCATAGATTTAGCTTTATCTTCCATCTTTTTAAGAACTTCCTCAGCTTTGTTGCCAAACAGGCGGTCCTGATTTAAAGGAGCATCCAACAATTTAGCTTTAACATGATCAGGCAAAGATTGCTCCTTAAGCCAAGCATGCCTTCTGAGCACAGACCCACTAAGAGAAACCCTACAAGAGGCCTCTAATGAATCAAAAAGTACAGTTTTGTACCTACCATAAAAGTAGATGTTCGAGTGCTCATACAGCTGCAGTCATAACAGATGGGTTATCCTGCCGTCAGGCAGGTCCTCGGTCGGACGAATTCCAAAGTCTAGGTCCGGCATCGGTTGTCGTCGCTTCCTCCCTGACGTCAGTGCGGCAAGGGTATAAAAGAGGCAGCCGACGCCATTTTCTTCAGTTTTTCTTGCCCCAGATGTCAGGTGCCCCCAAAAGGAAGGCAAACATAATGTTATGCAAAAATGCAATGTTGATAAATCAAAAACAGTAGTTGCAAGCAAATACACCATAAAAGAGTACCCAAAAAGGTTATATGAAAAGGGTTTGTCATAAGGCCTGTCCTAAAAGGGGTTGGAGGGAGGGAAACCTGGACTGCAACTGTATGAGCACTTGAACATCTACATTTATGGTAGGTACAAAACTGTACTATGTTCATCGTGCATACAGCTGCAGTCATAACAGATGGGTAGAATCCCAAAGCTAAGTAAGGGTGGTAGGCATCAAGTGGAACTAGGAGGGGCTAGGATGCCCTGCAGGACTGCTGTGGCAAAGCCCGCTCTAGATTTAGAGTATAGTGGGAGGTGATAGTGCTTGGAGAAAGTGTGCACTGAACTCCAGGTGGCTGCTTCCAAAATATCCTTGGTAGGGACCCCCTGAGGAAGGCTGCAGAGGTAGCTGTGGCTCTGGTGGAGTGGGATCTGATGCATGCAGGCACAGTTTTTCCATGAAATTAGTAACAAAAGCGTATGCAGTGGGCTATCCATTTTGAAATTGTCTGTTTGGAAATAGCCTTTCCTTGAGCACCTGCAGCATAGGACACAAAGAGTTGCTCAGATTTCCTGAATGGCTTTGTCCTGTCCAAATAATAACGAAGTTGTCTGTGAATGTCCAAGGAATGTAGTAGTCTTTCCCCTTTGTTTTGTGGATTAGGATAAAAGGTAGGTAAGTGGATAGTCTGATTCAAAGCTACACTGGATACTACCTTTGGCATAAAGGTAGGGTTGGTTCGTAAGGAAACTCTGTCCTGATGGAAAATGATGAATGGTTGCACAGCCATGAGGGCCTGTAGCTCCGAAACCCTGTGAGCTGAGGTGATAGCCAGAAGAAAGGCTGTTTTCCACGACAAGTACTGTAACTCTGATGAAAAAGCTGGCTCGAAGGGAGGAAGGGTCAGCTTTTCCAATAAGAAGTTGAGGTCCCAAGCAGGGACTGGTAGTTTCCTTGGGGGTTTTATATTCTTTGCCCCTCTGAGGAACTGCCTTAAGAGAGGATGAGAGAATAAAGGAGGATCTGTGTTGTATTGTGCAGAAATGGCTGAAGCATGGATCTTGATGGAGGAGAAAGAAAGTCCATTGTTTAACATTCTCAGCTAGGTACTGTAAAATCTGAGGTATATTTATTACCCAAGGATTCTGTCCCTTCTTTTGATTCCAGGCACAAAATCGTCTCCATTTGGTGGAGTAGGCCTTTCTAGTAGAAGGTCTTCTGGCCTCCAAGATGACATCCTGCACCTCCTTGGAGAGGAGAAACTGTTGGGAAATCAAGGAATTCCCCATGCAGCTAGATTTAGAGTTTTGAGATGGCTGTGAAGAGTTTTGTAGTTGTGCTGGGACAACAGAAGAGGGACTAGAGGTAGGATCCATGGTGGAGAATGTGTCAGGCTCTTCAGGAGCGGATGCCAGTGTTGCCTTGGCCAGTCTGGAGCAATGAGAATAATTTTCGGCCTCTCTGCTCTGGCTTTTAATAGAACTTTGGGCAGCAGAGGAAGAGGCGGGAAGGCATACACTGTCAATGTTGCCCAATTGAAGGAAAGTGCATCCACTTTCCAGGCCTGTGGATGATAGGTCCTTGAACAAAATTTTTTCAACTGGCAATTTCTGTGGGTAGCAAAGAGATCTATGTCTGGCTGTCTCCATGCCTGAGTTATCTTTGTGAAAATTTGAGGATGCAACTTCCATTTGTGTGGATCTGTCATATTACTGCTTAGGTTGTCTGCCAGTGTGTTTTCCTTCCCTGGCAGGAATTGTGCCTGTAGTTGAATTTTCAATTCCAGTGCTGTGTTCCATAGGGTCATGGCTTGCCTGCACAGGGGGTATGAATGAGTTCCCCCCTGTTTGTTTATGTACCACATCACTGTGGTGGTGTTTGTCCTTATCAATAGCTGGCCTGGATACAGTAGGTCTTTGAAGGTCATAATAGCCTTTTGCACGGCTAGCATTTCCTTTTGGTTGATGTGAAGGAGCTTCTCTTTTCGTGCCCATTTTCCCTGAATGCACTGATCTGTCATGTGTGCTCCCCAGGTGTAGTCTGAGGCGTCTGTCGTGATGATTTGAGTTGCTTGAGGTACACAGAAAGGAAGACCTGTGTTTCTTTGGCAAGCTTGAGCCCACCACATAAATTCCTTTTGAAGGCATGGAATGAGTGGTATAATTGCTTCCAAGCTGTGGCTGTGTTGAGACCATAAGTTTTTTAGGTACCACTGAAGTCTCCTCATATGCATCTTTGCACATGGGATTAGTAGGATGCAAGATGCCATGAATCCCAGAGCCTGCAGGACTTTCCTTGCAGTTAGCCTGGTGTAAGTTGCCATTTTTCTGAAGTATTGAGAAAGTTGCCCTTGCTTGTCTGGCGTGAGGTAGGCCATCTGGGTGGTTGTATCCAAGCTGGCACCCAGGAAAATTATTTGTTGAGAGGGTATTAGTTTTGATTTCTTTTTGTTGACTGTGTATCCCAGGAACTTCAACAGTTTTATTACAAACGCCAGGTGCTGCAGTAGTATGTCCTTGCTGTCCGCTTGGATCAGGCAGTCCAGATATGGATAGATTTTTATCCCTTGTAGTCTGCAGAAGGAGATTACTGATGCCAGGCATTTCGTAAACACTCTGGGTGCAGTAGATAAGCCAAAGGGCAATGCAGATAATTGGTAATGGGTTGAACCTGCAAGAAATCTGAGGTATCTTCTGCAATCTTGTCTGATAGGGACATGCAGGTATGCCTCCTTGAGGTCCAATGTTACCAGCCAAGACTCCTTGCCCAGCATGGGAAGAAGCTGCTGTAATGTGAGTATCTTGAAATTTGGCACCTGTAGATATGTGTTTAGGATGGATAGGTCTAAGACAGGTCTCCAATCTTTGTCTTTCCTTGGTACCAGGAATAGTCTGGAATAAAACCCTTGACCTTGTTCTTTTGCAGGTACCTCTTGAATTGCTTTCATGTCCATGAGAGCTGAAATTTGTTTTTGTGCCTCTGCCCTTTGATTTTGTGGCAGGTTTGGCATGCCTCTCATTTTTGGAAGGATGTGAAAGTGGAACCTGTAGCCTCTGTCTATAATGTCCAGAATCCATTTGTCTTTTGTAACAATATGCCAATTTTTTGGGAATAATGCCAGTTTTCCACCCAAAGGTGCTGCCATTAAAGCTTTGCTTGGCAGGTGCAGGGGGAAGTCACTGCGTCTGTTTTCTAAAAGACTGTGATCTATCTTCTCCACCTCTTGGGGTTGGTGCTTGCCACTGTCTGGCTCTGAAAGATCCTTGAGGTTGCCCTCTACCCCTTGGACGCCTTTATCTGCCCCATTGAGGTCTGTCCGTGGCTAGAAAGGACCAATTTTTTGAAGGCCAGTTTCTGCTGAAACATGGAGGCTGTACCTGCAGGAAATCTTTTACTGTTTGCATTGATTTTGCTTTTTCCTCCATTTTCTTTAGCACCTCCTCTGCTTTAACACCAAACAATACATCTTTTTGAAGAGGTGCATCTAATAATTTAGCTTTGACATGACCTGGTAAGGTTTGCTCTTTGAGCCAAGCATGCCTATGTATAACAGACCCCGTAACAGCAGCTCTACATGAGGCCTCTAAAGCATCAAAACCACACTGCAAGGTATTTTTACCCACTTGCTCTGCACCATGCAACAAATCCTGCAACGCTTTTAAATCTGGTTGTTCTGGTTGTCTCATCTTGCTTTTCAGCTGAGATATCAAAAACTGTTGATACTTTAACATATGGAACTGACAGTTTAATGCACTCATGGTTAAAGTGGCCGAGGTGTACACCTTTTTCCCCCCACCTTTCTAAAGATCTGGAATCTCTCTCTGAAGGTAATGGGTTTTTAGCAGTAGAGGCCTTAATTCCCTTGGGACCCTGTGAAATAGTTTCTGGGTCAGCAGTATGGCTTTTATATAGGAACTGGTGAGAATCAGGAACCCGGTAATATCTGTCTGGTTTAACAGGAGCTGGAGGCAAAGAATCAGGATTAAGGCTGGCTTCTGTGTACACATCATCCAATATATTTAAAACAGGAGGGATAGCCAGAGGCCTATGCTGGGGGAGCAGAAGAAATTCCCTGAGCCTTTTCTTGGAATCTGAGTAATCTTGGCCTTCCCAGTGAAAGTGTTCCCTCAATGTATGCAGGGTTTCCCCAAAAGAGAAGTCCTCAGGGGGGGAGACCGAGGGAATAGACTCCTCTGCATCAGAGTCTTCGAATGGAGAATAGGCACAATCCTGGTCCTCAGATAGTTCTGAGGTAATAGAAGCTTGATCTGAAGAAGGGTAGTCTTCCTCTAATCTGGGCCTTTTGTCAGAGGGGGGTTGAAAACCCCTGATAAGAGTAATCAAATCCTCAGCCATTTTAAGCATCTGTTTTTTAGGCATGGTGCCTTGAGAGGGTGTCTGAGGAACCTGTTTTCTGGTTTTCATGGCTGTTTTAGATTTAGTGAAGGCTTTAATAGAGAAGGAGGAAGGCCTGAAGACCCCTTGAGAAATGGCAGGCCCGTCTAAATTCCGAGTTTCCCCGCCAGGAGTGGCGTCGGTATCTGTAGTATGAATGGGGGCCGAGGAGCCTGCGACCTCGGGTACTGAAGACACCGGCAATGCATTGTCATCGGTACTCAGGGGCTGCGTAGGCGCCTCGCTGAGTACCGGAGAACCGGTAGTCGGCCTTAGTGTGATATCAGAAGGTGGTGTGGATCTCGTATGCCGGTCCTTATCTTTGCGTTTTTTGCTCAAAACTGGAGTCGGAGTATCCGACGACAGAATATAATTAAATTTTTTGCCAAAAAAGTGAAGGGCGAACTCCGCCCGACGCTTAATAGTGCGTTTGTTGAATCTAGCACAAAAACGGCAGGCCGAGACGTCGTGGTCTGGGCCTAAGCAAGGTATACAGTAAGAGTGGAAATCCTTATGCGGTATTTGCTTCCCACATGAAATGCAATTATTAACGTTGTCTGACATTGGTCTGAGGCAAGAAAAGTTTCCCCAACGGGGTACTTAGCTTTCAAGAAGATTTCGGCTGAAATACTTTCGTAAATCTCAGGAGCTGGCCGACCGGCACTTGCGAACTGCTTCTGCTTCGGACACCGCGTGGCAAGAAAGACTGAAGAAAATGGCGTCAGCTGCCTCTTATACCCCTGCCGCACTGATGTCAGGGAGGAAACGACAACCAACGCTGGACCTAGACTTTGGAATTCGGCCGACCGAGGACCCGCCTGACGGCAGGATAACCCATCTGTTATGACTGCAGCTGTATGCATGATGAACATCCACATTGCAAAGTTCCAACTTGTTCGGCAGAATGCATTAAATCCTGTAATTTTTTATTTTCCACACAGTCAGGAATCAACATCATTTTCTGTTTAAGCAGTCCAATAACATGCTGCTGATACTTTAACATATGAAACTGGCAGTTTAAAGCCCTAATGGCCAAGGTTGCATAAGTGTAAACCTTCTTACCCCATCTATCCAGCGCCCTGGAGTCTATCTGAAGGGGTAGGATTTTTAGCAGTAGAAGCCTTAATGCCCTTGGGCTCCTGTGAAATAGTCTCTGGATCTGCAATAGGATTTTTGAAAAGGAACTTGTGGGACTCAGGGACCCTGTAGTATCTGTCATGTTTTCTGAGAGCAGGAGACAGGGAATCAGGGGCCAAACTAGATTCCGAAAAAGCATCAAGAATGTCTAATACAGGAGGAATAGCTAAATGTCTATGCTGAGGTAGGAGAAAGAAATCCCTAAGCCTCTTTTTTTTAAAATCAGGAAAAATCCTGGCTTTCCCAGTGGAAATGCTCCCTTAGAGTATGTAAGGTTTCCCCAAAAGAAAAGTCCTCAGGAGGGGAAGCAGAGGGAATAGAGTTCTCTACATCAGAATCTTCATAAGTAGGTAAGGACAAATCCAGATCATCAGAAGAATCGGAAAAAAACAGAATCCTGATCAGGAGATTCATAATCAACTTCAGTCCTAGGCCTCTTAGAAGGGGGGGGGGGTGGCTACCCCTGATTAGAGTTATAAGGTCTTCAGCCATTCTTATCATTTGCTTTTTAGGCATAGAGGCCTGAGCATGTGGCGTGGGCATCATTTTTTTTAGACATGGATCGAGATCTAGGCCCAAGTAAAGGAGGCGTCGATTTAATATGCAAGTCCGTAGGCCTGAATACACCCTCAGATGCCAGTGCCTGCTCAGCGGCTTCGGACCCATCCACAATAGAGACATCAGCGGGTTCCATAGTTGAAGCATCTCGCGGCATACCGGACTCCGAATGGGTCTCAGTAGAGGCCTGCGAATCAGAAGTAGTGGGCATCAAGGGCTGCGAAAGCGCCTCACGGAATACCGGGGAACTGGCGACTGGCTTAGGAAAAGCATCGTTGGCAGTTTTGGACCTTGGCTGCCTGTCTATCTTTGCGTTTTTTTAGAATCCCGGTAGTCGGATGGCTAACAGATGATATTTCTGGATAATTAAATCGAGAACCGAAATATTTAGAGGTGAAAATATACAGACGACAGATAGTGCGCTGACTAAAAAAAGCACAAAACCGACAGCAAAGTACATCGTGGTCAGGGCCTAGGCAAGGAATACAGTACGAATGAAAATCTTTATGAGGTATTTGCTTTCCACAAGTAATGTAATTATTAACTTTTACTGACATCGGTAAGGAGCAAGAAAAAGTTTCCCCAACGGGGTACTTAGCTTTAGTTGAAGACTTTGCTTCTGAAACTCGAAAATGAAAATTTCAGGAGTCAGCCGACCGGTACTTGCGAACTGCTTCTGCTTTGGGCACCGCACAGCAAGAAAGACTGATGCAATGGCGTCGGCTGCATGCTTTATACCACTGACGACCTGACGTCATGGAAGAAGGGGCAGCGACTGACGCAGGACCCAAGACTTTGTTAATCAGGTTGACTGAGGGCTACCTGCAAGCAGATAACCCAAATGTAATGACTGCAACAGTAAAACACGAAGAACATCCAGGACTGCAACAGTGAATACACTCGAACATTTACATTTATGGTAAGTGTACATAACTGTACGATGTTCATCGTGCTTCACTGTTGGTCCTAACAAATGGGTTGACTACCCAAGCCCAGAGAAAAAAAGGGGGAGGAACCAACCACATCAAGGGTTGGAGATAATGCCCTGCAACACCATAGTGGCAAACCCTGCCCTTGCTCTGGAAAACAGAGGCAAATTATAATGCTTTGTGAAAGTATGAACAGAAGATCAAGTGGCAACCTCCAAAATGTCTTTAGTAGGGACACCCCTTAGAAAGACAGCAGAAGTGGAAGCCGCTCTAGTAGAGTGGGTTCTAACCTCTTGTGGTAGAGGTTTGCCATGAAAGGAATAAAAAAAAGTAATGCAATGAGCAATCCGTTTAGAAATGATCTGCTCAGAAATAGCCTTGCCCTGGGCTCCAGGGGCAAAACTAACCAATAACTGTGCTGATTTCCGAAGGTCCTCAGTCCAGGTAAAACATGAGCTGTCTGTGCATTTCAAGAGAATGTAGGATCCGTTCACCTCTATTGCGAGGATTAGGAAAGAAGGTAGGAAGGTGTTTGGACTGATTAAGAGTCAGGCTGGAAACCACCTTGGGCATAAAGGAGGGATTAGTCCTCAAAGAGCCTATCTGCATGGAAAATAAGAAAAGGCTCCATGGCCATCAAAGCTTGCAGCTCTGAAACCCTCCTTGCTGAAGTTATAGACAAGAGGAAGGTGGTCTTGCAAGAGAGAAACTTTAAATCTGTAGAGGCAGCTGGCTCAAAAGGAGGAAGAGTGAGTTTCTCCAGAACAAAATTAAGTTACCAGGCTGCAGTAGGTGCTCTCCTGGGAGGTTTTCATTGCAAGCACCACTGAGAAACATTTTCATCAGGGGATGTGAGAAAATGGACTGTTCAAGAGCAGAGATGGCTGAAGCATGGATCTTGATAGAGGAAAAAGAAATATCACCCTGAAGCAAATCAGCCAGGTATTCCAGGATCAGAGGAAGGGTAGGTTGAGAAGCAGACTCCCCTCTAGCCTGCATCCATTGAGAACACGTTTCCCATTTGCCAGCATAGGATTTCCTAGTGCTAGGCCTCCTGGCCTCCCTCAGCATGTCAACAACCTGTTGGGAAAGGGAGGAAAAAAGGGAAGGAGTCATACAATCAGCCATGTGGCCAAATGGAGAGACTGAAGATGAGGATGTAGAATGTTTCCCCTTTCCTGAACCAAAAGATCTGGCTTCAGAGAAAGATGCCAAGGAGGAAGATGAGAGAGACTGCGAAGAAGCAGATATCAATGCTGTCTGGGCCAGTCCAGAGCTATGAAAATAGTCCTTGGACGTTCGTCACTGATCTTCACTAATACCCTGGAGAAGAAGAGGAAGAGGAGGGAAGGCATACACTGACAGCAACATCCAAGGGAAGGACAGAGCATCCACTTTCCACGCTCTGCTGTGCTGCTGTCTTGTGCAAAAGAGAGATAGCAGATGGTTGTCCGGGGAGGATAAAACATCCACCTGAGGAGTGCCCCACCATTGAATGGTGCTGTAAAAGACTGCTCTGTTCAGCTGCCACTTGAGGATCTAGGGTTTGCCTGCTCAGCTGGTCTGCCAAAACATTGAGCCTTCCTGGAAGAAACTGAGCTTTGCCTGCACAGGGGGTAAGAGTGAGTCTCTCCCCGCTTGTTGATGTACCACATGACCGTAGTATGGTCTGTTCTGACAAGCAGGGTCCCTGGAGAAAGAAAATGCTTGAAAGCCAGTAAGGCCTGCTGAACTGCAATCAACAGTAGTCAGAACGCGAGTGGCAAAAGGTGTCCAAAAAGGCATGCCTTTGTTTTGTAGACAGGCTGTTGCCCACCATAGAAACTCCATTTTCTTTAGTTTTTCTTGCCTCCCGATGTCAGGTGCCCCCAAAAAGGTAGCAAAATTATGTGTGTGTATATGTGTGTGTGTGTGTGTGTATATATATATATATATATATATATATATATATATATATATATATATATATATATATATATATATATACACATATATATATATACACACACACATACACACACACACATGCATGCATCAATATAAATTTTACCTTCATCTACAAGCAAATACATGGCGGGAGGGTAACCTGGACTGCAACAGTGAATACACTCGAACATCTACATTTATGATAAGTGTACACAACTGTACTATGTTCTTCGTGTTTCATTGTTGAAGTCATTACATTTGGGTAGAATCCCAAAGCTATGGTTGGGAGGCTGGAGCTAAACAGCATTAGTTGCGGCTATAAGGCCCAGCAGCACTGCAGTGGCAAAGCCTGCCCTGGACTTAGAATAGAGAGGCAAATGGTAATGCTTTGTAAAGGTGTGAACAGAACGCCAAGTAGAAGCCTCTAGAATGTCTTTGGTTGGTAATCCTCTGAGAAAAACAGCCGAAGTAGCTGCAGCTCTGGTGGAATGAGACCTAATGCCCTTTGGCACAGGTTTACCATGGTGTAAGTAGCAGAAATGGATGCAGTGGCTTATCCACTTTGAAATTGTCTGCTTTGAAATAGCCTTTCCTTCTGATCCTGCAGCATATGACACTAGTAATTGCTCAGTCTTTCTTAGAGCTTTAGTCCTGCTCAAGTAGAATCTTAGCTGTCTGTGCATGTCCAAGGAATGCAGAATTCTCTCCCCCTTGTTCTGGGGATTTGGATAGAAAGTTGGCAGATGAATTGTTTGGTTAAGAGCCACACTGGAAACCACCTTAGGCATAAAAGTAGGATTTGTCCTCAGAAACAACCCGTCTGGGTAATATATGATAAAAGGCTCTACAGCCATGAGGGGCCTGTAGCTCTGAAACTCTTCTTGCTGAAGTAATTGCTAGTAGCAGAGCTGTTTTCCATGATAAGAACTTTAGATCAGTGGTAGCAGCTGGTTCAAATGGAGGCAGGGTGAGCTTTTCCAACACATAATTGAGGTGCCATGCAGGTAATGGTGATCTTCTTTGAGGCCTTACATTTTTGGCTCCTCTAAGATACTGCTTTAGTAAAGGATGAGAAAAGATTGGTGGTTCTGTACTGTAATGAGCCGAAATGGCAGAGGCATGGATTTTGATTGATGAGAAAGATAGGCCTTTGTCAAGCATCTCAGTTAAGCATTGTAATATCTGAAGAATGTTTGGTTCTGCTGTATCAGTTCCTTGTGCTCGATTCCAAGCACAGAATCTCTTCCATTTGTCAGCATAAGATTTTCTAGTACTAGGCTTTCTGGCTTCCAAAATGACATCAGCTTTACTGAGAGGCGTTGTTTGTATGACTACATGATTAACCATGCTGCCTGGTTCAGAGTCTGTAATTGATTGTGCAGGATCTGATTGTTTTCCTGGGACAGTAGTTGTAGTCTTTGAGGCAAGGTCCAAACTGGGTATTGAGACAAGTTCCTTAGGATTGGATACCAGTATTGGCGGGGCCAGTCTGGGGCAATTAATATCTTTGGCTTCTCTTGTCTGACTTTTAGGAGGACTTTGGGTAGAAGAGGCAGAGGAGAAAAGGCGTAAACAGATAGGTTTTTCCAACTGAAGGATAGGGCGTCCACTTTCCATGCTTGTCTGTGATAAGTCCTTGTGCAGAATTATTTCAATTGATAATTTTGAGGAGAAGCAAATAGATCTATGTCTGGGCTCCCCCATTTCTCTGTTATCATGCTGAAGACTTGTGGATTTAGTTTCCACTCATGAAGATCCATAAGGTTTCTGCTTAAATCGTCTGCCAGAGTGTTTTGTTTTCCTGGCAGGAATTGAGCTTGAAGATGCATTTGTTAGGTCAAAGCTGTGTCTCACAGTGCCATGGCTAATCTGCAAAGGGGGTATGAGTGTGTGCCCCCTTGCTTGTTTATATACCACATGACTGTGGTGTTGTCCGTCTTTATCAGTAGTTGCCCTGGATGAAGTAAGTCCTTGAAGGCTGTTAGGGCATTCTGAACAGCTAGCATCTCTTTCTGGTTGATATGTAGATGCATTTGTTTTGGTGTCCATAAGACCCGAATGCATCTTCCTGCCATGTGGGCCCCCCCAGGCATAATCTGACGTGTCTATTGTTAAGGTTTGGCTGGCAGGGGGTAGAGTGAGGGGCAGTCCCATGTTTTGGTGACTTGCCTTTACCCACCATAGAACCTCCTGTTGCAGGCAGGGAATTAGAGGAATCATTGTTTCCAGACTGTGTGAATGTTGACTCCATAAACTTTTTAGGTACCACTGAAGTTTCCTCATATGCAGTCTTGCATATGGAATTAGTAGGATGCAGGATGCCATGAAGCCCAGAGCCTGCAGAAATTGTCTTGCAGAAGCCTGGGTTTTGTTGCCATCAGTTTGAAGTAAGTAGTCAGCTGCCTTTGCTTGTCTGGCGTTAGGTAAGCCATCTGGGCAGTTGTATCCAAGTTTACAACCCAGGAATGTTATCTTTTGAGAGGGTACCGGTTGTGATTTCTTTTCATTTATTGTGTACCCTAGGCATGTTAGAAGCCTTTTCACAAACGCCAGGTGTCGAAGAAGAGTGTCCTTGTTCTCTGCTTGAATGGGAAAGTTGTCCATGTAAGGATATATTTGTATACTTTTTTGTCTGCAAAATGCAATTACTGGTACCAGACACTTTGTAAAGACCCTGGGCGGAGTAGAAAAGCTAAAGGGCAGTTCAGAGAATTGGTAATGCATGAGGCCAGCCTTGAATCTGAGGTATCTTCTGCACGATTGTCTTATTGGGACATGCAGGTATGCCTCTTTTAGGTCTAAAGTCACCAACCAAGCATTCTTGCCCAGCATGGGCAGAAGCTGCTGCAAAGTCAGCATTTTGAATTTTAGAATGTCCAGGTATGTGTTTAAAATCGATAAATCCAGTATTGGCCACCAGGCCTGGTCTTTTCTGGGTACCAAGAACAGTCTTGAGTAAAAACCATGTCTTTTTTCCTGTTCTGGTACTGTCTAAATGGCCCCCATATCCGTGAGGGACGTAACCTGCTTCTGTGGCTCTGCCCATTGATTTTTTGGCAGATCTGGCCAACCGTTTGCCATTGGCAGAGTGTGGAAATGGAATCTGTATCCATGTGATATGATGTTTAGTACCTACTTGTCCTGGGTTATTAACTGCCAATTTTGAGCAGAAAATGCTAATTTTCCCTCTATGGGTACTGCCAAAAGATAAGTGCTTGGTGCAGGCAGAGGGAAGTCACTGGGATTGCTTTCTGTAGGTTTGCACTTTATCTCCTCCAGATTTGGAGGTGGAAGTGCCCCATTGCTTTGACCTGTATGAATCTTGCGGCTGGAACCCTTAGGGCGTCTGGATTTGCTCCTTTGAGCTCTGACACAGGAAAGGACCAAATTTTGTAGGCCAGTGTCTACTGAATCTTGGTTGCTGCACTTGTAAGAAGTCTAACAGTTTGCATAGACTTGGTCTTCCATTTTCTTTAAAACCTCTTCTGCCTTAATACCAAACAGAGAATCATGCTGTAAAGGAGCATCTAGCAATTTAGCTTTAACATAAGGCAAATTTTGTTCCTTTAACCAGGCATGCCTCCTAATCACAGATCCAGTAACTGCAGCCCTGCAGGAGGCCTCTAAGAAGCAAAACCACACTAGAAAGTCTTCTTCTTCTTTCGGCTTTTCCCAGTTAGGGGTCCCCACAGCGGATCATCTGTCCGCTCATGATTGGCAGTGGAGTTTTACGGTGTCGAGTTGCCAGCCTGGCACCCAACCTTCCACAGAAGGCACACACACGCACACACTCACACCTAGGGTCAATTTGGAGTGTCCAATCCACCTACTGCATGTCTTTGGGTTGTGGGAGGAAACCGGAGCACCCGGAGGAAACCCACGGGATCACAGGGAGGACATGCAGACTCCACACAGAAGGCACCCCAGCCAAGAATAGAACTGGAGAACCCCTTGCTGTGAGGCGGCAACGCTAACCACTGCACCACCATGGCCACCCCAAAACCACACTGCAAAGTATGCTTTCCAAATGTAATGACTGCAAAAGTGAAACACGAAGAACATCCAATCACATCAAGGGTTGGAGATAATGCCCTGCAACACCGCAGTGGCAAACCCTGCCCTGGCTCTGGTAAACAAAGGCAAATTATAATGCTTTGTGAAAGTGTGAACAGAAGATCAAGTGGCAGTCTCCAAAATGTCTTTAGTAGGGACATCCCTTATAAAGGCTGCAGAAGTGGAAGCCGCTCTAGTAGAGTGGGTCCTAACCCCCTGAGGCAGAGCTTTGCCATGAAAGGAATAACAAAAAGTAATGCAATGAGCAATCCATTTAGAAATGATCTGCTTGGAAATAGCCTTGCCCTGGGCTCCTGGAGCAAAACTAACAAATAACTGTGCTGATTTCCAAAGGTCCATAAGTCCTTGTCCAGATAAAACCTGAGCTGTCTGTGCACTTCAAGAGAATGTAGGATCCGTTCACCTCTATTGCGAGGATTAGGAAAGAATGTAGGAAGGTATATGGACTGATTAAGAATCAGGCTGGAAACCACCTTAGGCATAAAGGAGGGATTAGTACTCAGAGAGACTATCTGCATGGAAAATAAGAAAAGGCTCCATGGCCATCAAAGCTTGCAGCTCCGAAACCCTCCTTGCTGAAGTTATAGCCAAGAGGAAGGCGGTCTTCCAAGAGAGAAAAGTACAGTTGTGTACCTACCATAAATGTAGATGTTCGAGCGTATTCACTGTTGCAGCCATTACAATTGGGTTATCCTGCTGGCAGGCTACCCGCAATCGGCCTGAATTCCAAAGTCTAGGTCTGGCGTTGGTTGCTGTCGCTTCCTCCCCAACGTCAGTGCGCCAGGGGTATAAAAGATGCAGCCAACGCCATTTTCTTCAGTTTTTCTTGTCCCAGATGTCAGGTGCCCCCAAAAGGGTAGGCTAAAAATATGTCAATAAAGCATGCATGTACAAAGTAACAAGTTTCCTTCATCTACAAGCAAATACACCACATAGATTGTATAGAATAGAGAAGTACAGATAAGGTCCAGCAAAGATAAGGGGGATGATGGGTGGGTAGCCTGGACTGCAACAGTGAATGCACTCGAACATCTACATTTATGGTAGGTACACAACTGTACTATGTTCATCATGTTTCACTGTTGGTCATTACAATTGGGTTGAATCCCAAAGCTAAGGTTGGGAGGCTGGAACTAAATAGAATTGGGAGCGGCTATGAGGCCCTGCAATACTGCAGTGGCAAAGCCTGCCCTGGATTTGGAGTCGAGTGGTAAGTGGTAGTGCTTTGTAAAAGTGTGCACTGAACTCCAGGTTGCAGCCTCTAAAATGTCTTTGGTTGGCACTCCTCTGAGGAAGGCTGCTGAAGTGGCTGCTGCTCTGGCTGAATGTGGCCTAATGCCCTTGGGTACTGATTTGCCATGTTGAGAATAGCATAGACGAATGCAGTGACCTATCCACTTTGAAATAGTCTGCTTTTAGATAGCCTTTCCTTGTGATCCTGCAGCATATGCTACCAGTAATTGCTCAGTCTTTCTGAAAGCTTTGGTTCTGTCCAAGTAGAAGCGCAGCTATCTGTATATGTCCAAAGAATGCAGAAGTTTCTCACCCTTATTCTGTGGGTTTGGATAAAAGGTAGGCAAATGAATAGTTTGGTTCAGGGCCACACTGGACACCACCTTAGGCATAAAAGTGGGGTTTGTCCTTGGAGAAACCCTATCTGGATGGAAAATGATAAAAGGTTCCACAGCCATGAGTGCCTATAGCTCTGAGACTTGTCTAGCAGAGGTTATTGCTAGGAGCAGAGCTGTTTTCAATGATAAAAATTTTATATCAGCTGTAGCGGCTGGCTCAAAAGGAGGCAGAGTGAGTTTTTCCAAGATATAATTGAGGTCCCATGCAGGTTTTGGTGATCTCCTTGGAGGCCGTAAGTTTTTGGCTCCACTGAGGTACTGCCTTAATGAAGGATGAGAAAAAAATAGGTGGCTCTGCATTGTAATGAGCTGAAATGGCAGAGGCATGAATCTTAATTGACGAAAAGGATAGGCCTTTGTCCAGCATCTCAGTTAAGTATTGCAAAATCTGAGGGATATTTGGAACAATCATGTCAATTCCTTGTGCCCTGGTTCCAAGCACAGAATCTCTTCCATTTTTCTGCATAAGATTTTATGGTACTGGGCCTCCTGGCCTCCAAGATAACATCCATAACCGCTTTAGAGAGAGGTGTGCTTTGAAAAGCTACATTATCCGCCATGCTGCCAGATTTAAGGTCCTGAGTTGGCTGTGCAGGATCTGATTGTTTTGTTGGATCAGTAAGGAATTTGAGGTAATGTCCATGCTGGGCATTGAGTTAAGTTCCTTAGGATTGGGTACCAGTGCTGGCGGGGCCAGTCTACGGCAATCAGTATAATTTTTGGCTTCTCTTGTCTGACCTTTAGGAGTTCCTTGGGGAGGAGAGGCAGTGGTGGAAGGCGTATACTGTTAAGTTTTTCCAGCTGAAAGATAGAGCATCCACTTTCCATGCTTGCTTGTGATGTCATTCTGCAGAATCTCTGTAGTTGGCAGTTGTGAGGGGAGGCAAATAGATCTATGTCCGGGCATCCCCAATTCCTTCTTATGTTGTTGAAGACCTGTGGATCCAACTTCCACTCGTGGGGATCCATGAGGTTTCTGCTTAGTTCGTCTGCCAGAGTATTTATCTTTCCTGGCAGGAATTGTGCTTGCAGATGAACTTGGTAAGTCAATGCTGTGTCCCACAAAGTCATGGCTAGTCTGCAAAGGGGGTAGGAATGTGTGCCTCCCTGCTTGTTTATGTACCACATGACTGTAGTATTGTCTCTGTCTTTATCAGTTGTTGTCCTGGATGAAGTAGATCCTTGAAGGCTGTCAGGGCATTTTGAAAACCTAGCATCTCTTTTTGATTGATATGTAGATGCATTTGGATTGTGGACCATGAGCCCTAATACATCTTCCTGTCATGTGGGCTCCCCAGGCATAATCTGATGCATCTGTTGTCAATGTTTGCCTGGCTGGGGGTATGGTGAATGGCTGCTCCCTGTTGTGGTGACAGGCCTTTGCCCACCATCGAAACTCCTCTTGTAGGCAGGGAATTAGTGTAATTATTGTTTCCAGGCTGTGGCAATGTTGAGTCCAAACACTTTTTAGATACCACTGTAGTTTCCTCATACGCATTCTTGCATATGGAATTAGCAGAATGCAGGATGCCATGAAGCCTAAAGCCTGCAGAATTTTTCTTGCAGTTAACTGGGTGTTTGTTGCCAACCTTTTCACACAAGTAGTCAGTTGCCTTTGTTTGTCCGGTGTGAGATAAGCCATCTGGGCGGTTGTATTTAAGCTTGCACCCAGGAATATTATCTCTTGAGAGGGTACAAGTTTTGATTTCTTTTTGTTTACTGTGTACCCCTAGGCATGTTAATAATCTTTTTACAAACGCCAGATGCTGTAGTAGTATGTCCTTGTCCTCTGCTTGAATAAGGCAGTTGTCCAAGTAAGGATATATTTGTATTCCCCTTTGTCTGCAAAATGCAATTACTGATGCCAGGCATTTTGTGAAGACCCTGGGTGCAGTAGATAAGCCAAAGGGCAATGCAGAGAATTGGTAGTGCATTGAGCCAGCTATGAATCTGAGGTATCTTCTGCATGATTGTCTGATTGGGACATGCAGGTATGCCTCTTTTAGGTCTAAAGTTACAAGGCAAGCCTTCTTGCCCAGCATGGGCAGAAGCTGCTGCAAAGTCAACATTTTGAAGTTTGGAATATCCAGGTATGCGTTTAGAATAGATAGGTCCACTACTGGCCTCCAGGCTTTGTCCTTTCTGGGCACCAAGAAAAGTCTTGAGTAAAATCCTTGCCCCTGCTCTTGCTGTGGTACTTGCTGAATGGCCCTCATGTCCATGAGGGATGAAACTTGCTTTTGTGCCTCTGCCCATTGATTTTTTTGGCAGGTCTGGCATACCGTTTGCCCTTGGCAGCGTGTGAAAGTGGAACCTGTAACCTTGTGACACTATGTTCAAGACCCATTTGTCCTGGGTGATAAGGTGCCAGTTTTGAGAAAAAGTGCTAGTTTTCCCCCTAAAGGAGCTGCCAGTAGATAAGTGCTTGGCGCTGGCAGGGGGAAGTCATTGGGACTGCTTTCTGTATGGCTATGACTTGTCTTCTCCGCTTTTGAAGGTAGGAGCACCCCATTGTTTAGACCTGTATGAGCCTTGGGGCTGGGATCTGCCTCTAGAGCGTCTGTATCTGCCTCTTTGTGGCTTGTCTGACACTGGAAAGGACCAATTCTTTGTAGGCCAGTGTCTGCTAAATCTTGGAGGCTGTACCTGTAAGAAATCCTTGACTGTCTGCATAGATTTGGCTTTGTCCTCCATTTTCTTCAACACCTCTTCTGCTTTAACACCAAACAGGGTATCATGCTGTAATGGAGCATCTAACAATTTTGCTTTAACATGATCAGGCAGATTCTGTTCCTTTAAACAAGCATGCCTCCTAATGACAGAACCCGTAACAGCGGCTCTGCAGGAGGCCTCCAAGGAATCAAAACCACATTGCAAAGTATGCTTTCCAACTTGTTCAGCTGCATGCAATAAATCCTGCATTTCTTTATTTTCTGCACATTCAGAATTTGTCAACATTTTCTGTTTAAGCAGTGACATTATGTATTGCTGATATTTAAGCATATGAAACTGACAATTTAAAGCCCTTATAGCCAAGGTAGCAGAAGTGTAAATCTTTTTTCCCCATCTGTCCAGTGCCCTGGAATCTCTGTCAGAGGGGGTAGGGTTTTTTCAGTGGAAGCCTTGACCCCCTTGGGAAACAGAGATAGTTTCTGGGTCAGCAGCAGGATTTTTAAAAATAAATTTGTGGGAGTCTGGAAGCCTGTAGTATCTTGTCTGGCTTAACAGGGGCTGGAGGTAAGGAGTCAGACTGGACTCTGAAACTACATCTACAATGTCTAGCACAGGTGAAATAGCAAGGGGCTTGTGCTGGGGCAGTAAAAGAAAGTCTGAGCCTTTTCTTAGATTCTGAATAATCTTGGCTCTCCCAATGGAAATGCTCCCTCATGGTACGCAGTGTTTCCCCAAAAGAATAATCCTCAGGTGGAGAAGCTGAGGGGATAGATTCTTCAGCATCAGAATCCTCATAAGGAGGAAGAAGAGTACTGCTGATCAGAAGAGAATCAGATGAAATGGAAACCTGATCTGAAGATTCATATTCTATCTCTTGCCTAGGCTTCTTGTCAGGAGGGGGATGAGAACCCCTGATCAAAGTAATCAGGTCTTCGGCCATTTTGAGCATCTGTTTTTTAGGCATGGAGGCCTGTCCATGGGGCTGTTGTACTTGTTTCTGTGTCTTTAAAGCTGCTTTGGTCTTTGCCTTTGAAGCTGAAGTCGTTTTAACATACAATTGTGTAGGCCTGAAAATGTACTCAGAAGCAGATGCCTGCTCAGCGGCTCCGGACACATCTGAGGGAATGGTTTCCGAAGGTCTAATACCTTGAGTTTCTGTAGGCCTGGTTGACTCCACGTGGGAGTCAGTATTGACCTGCGGCTCTAAAGTAGCGGTCGTCAGGGGCTGCAAAAGAGCCTCACTGAGAACCGGCGAACCGACGACTGGCCTAGAAGAAGCCTCGTCGTCGGTTTTGGACCTCGGATGCCTGTCCTTTTCTTTTTCTTTGCGTTTTCGGTAAACTCCGGTAGTCGGCTGTTCCGACGGCATTATATAATTAGTCTGCCAAAGTAATGAAATGCAAAATTGTACCGATGCTTAATAGTGCGTTGGCTAAATCTAGCACAAAACCGACAACTAGCAACGTTGTAGTCAGGGCCTAGGCAAGGAATACAGTAAGAATAAAAATCCTTATGAGGTATTTGCTTCCCACAGGAAATACAATTATTAACTTTTTCTGACATCAGTCTGGAGCAAGAAAAACGTTTCCCCAACGGGGTACTTAGCTTTTAATGAAGACTTAGGATCTGAAATTCGAACTTGAAAATCTCAGGAATCGGCCGACCGGCACTTGCAAACTGCTTTTGCTTCGGGCACCGCATGGCAAGAAAGACTGAAGAAAATGGCGTCGGCTGCATCTTTTATACCCCTGGCGCATGGACGTCAGGGAGGCGGTGACAGCAACCGACGCCGGACCTAGACTTTGGAATTCAGGCCGATTGCGGGTGGCCTGCCAGCAGGATAACTCAATTGTAATGACTGCAACAGTGAAACACGATGAACATCTGTATCCTATATTTAAAACCCATTTGTCCTGGATAATGAGTTCCCAATTTTTAGCCTGCAGGGCAATCTTTCCCCCTAAAGGAACAGTCAGTTGAGCAGGGCTTGAAAGTTTTAAAGTTAAGTCATTGAGACAGTTTACCATATGGGGGAGTCTTACTACTCCCTGCTTTGGAAGTGGGAGCCCCCCACTGCTTAGTCCTGTGAGTACCTAGGGACTGAAGCCTGGGTGTTCTGCTGGTTCTGGGTTTGTACTGAGAAGGCCTGGAAGAGGCAAGAAAGAACCAACTCTTAGAGGGCCAATGCCTACTAAATCTGGGAGGCTGTACTCGCAGGGAATCTAACAGTTTGCATAGTTTTAGCTTTTTCCTCCATCTTTTTAAGTACTTCTGCTTTGTTGCCAAACAGGCAGTCTTGGTTTAAGGGAGCATCCAACAATTTAGCTTTAACATGATCTGGCAAAAGATTGCTCCTTAAGCCAAGCATGCCTTCTAAGTATAGACCCAGTGACAGCAGCCCTGCAAGATACCTCTAATGAATCAAAGCCACATTGCAAACTATGTTTTCCAACTTGCTCAGCAGAATGCATTAAATTCTGTAAATCTTTATTTTCAGCACAGTCAGGAATCAACATAATTTTCTGTTTAAGCAATCCAATAACATGCTGCTGATACTTTAACATATGAAACTGTCAGTTTAAGGCCCTAATGGCCAAGGTTGCAGAAGTGTATACCTTCCTACCCCATCTATCCAGCGCCCAGGAATCTCTATCAGAGGGGGTAAGATTTTTGGCAGTAGTAGTTTTAATGCCCTTGGGTCCCTGTGAAATGTTTTCAGGATCTGCAGTAGGATTTTTAAAGAGGAACTTGTGAGAGTCAGGAACCCTGTAATACCGATCAGGTTTTCTGGGAGCAAGATGTAAAGAGTCAGGGGCCAAGCTAGATTCTGAGAAGGCATCATCAACAATGTCCATACAGGGGGGATAGCTAAAGGCCTGTGTTGGGGCAGGAGTAAGAAATCCCTAAGCCTCTTTTTACAGTCAGAGAAATCCTGGCTTTCCCAGCGAAAATGCTCCCTAAGAGTATGCAAGGTTTCACCAAAAGAGAAATCCTCTCCACATAGGTAGATAAGGGTAAATACTGGTCATCAGAGGAAACAGAAATTTCAGAGTCCTGATCAGAAGAATCATAAGGAAAATCAGTCCTAGGTCTCTTAGAGGGGGAAGAGTGGCTTCCCCTGATTAGAGTAATAAGGTCTTCAGCCATTCTTATAATTTGTTTTTTTAGGCATAGAGGCCTGACCATGGATAGGGTTTTAGGCCTTGAAGAAGAAGACGGCGTCAGTTTAATATGCAGGTCAGTAGGCCTGAATACACCCTCAGAAGCCGGTGCCTGCACAGCGGCTCTGGACCCATCCAAGGTAGAAACATCCGCAGGTTCCACAGTTGAAGAAGCATCTTGCTGCATACCGGACTCCGAATGGGTCTTAGTAGAGGCCTGCGAATCTGAAGTAGCAGGTATCAGGGGCTGCGAAAGCGCCTGAGTACCAGCGAACTGGCGACTAGCTTAGGAGAAGCATGGTCGGCAGCATTGGACCTATGCGGTCTGTCTTTATCTTTGCGTTTTTTCGGAATGTCGGTGGTCAGGTGGATTACCCAAGCCATTCCTGAATAATTGAACCGAGTACCAAAATATTTAGAAGCGTAAATAAACCAACGATGAATAGTTTGTTGTTTAAATAAGGCACAAAACCAACAGCGAGGTAACGTCATGGTCAGGGCTTAAGCAAGGAATGCAGTACAAATGAAAATCTTTATGAGGTATTTGCTTTCCACAAGAAATACAATTATTAACTTTTACTGACATCGGTTTAGAGCAAGAAAAAGTTTCCCCAATGGGGTACTTAGCTTAGTTGAAGACTTTGGTTCTGAAACTAGAAAACGAAAATTTCAGGAGTCGGCCGACCGGCACTTGCGAACTGCTTCTGCTTTAGGCACCACACGGCAAGAAAGACTGATGTAATGGTGTCGGCTGCATGTTTTATACCCCTGACTACCTGATGTCATGAAAGATGAGACGGCAACCGACACAGGACCCAAAACTTTGATAATCCAGCCGACTGAGGGCTACTGCAAGCAGATAACCCAAATGTGATGACTGCAACAGTGAAACACGAAGAACATCACCCTACGATGAGAGAAGAGGAGGAGTCCACCCTAGAATAAGTAAGGATAGCACTAAGGAAAATGAACTCAGGGAAGGCAGGAGGCTCAGATGAGGTCACTGCAGATATGATAAAGATGCTGGATGAGATGGGGGAGAAATAGCTTCTGAGGATACACAACAGTGAGGAGAGAAAGGTGTATCCCAGATGACTGGAGAATAAGAATACTCATGACAGTGTACAAGAACAAAGGGGACATCCACAACTGTGGGCAGTAGAGAGGCATCAAACTCCTATCACACTGCATGAAAGTTCTGGAGACAGTGATTGATAAATGGATATACAGAGTAGTAGAAAGTAAGATGGGAAATGAGTAGTTTGGATTCAGATCAGGATGCAGCACAACTGACCTGATGTTTGCAGTGAGACAGATAGTTGAGAAGAAGCTAGATATGAGAACAGAGTCCAACCTCTGCACTCTTAGTCTTGGAGAAAGCATATGACAAGGTACCAAGAAAGCAGACTTGCGGTGGTTCCAAGTCCCAGAAACATTGGTAGAATTAGTGCAGGCTAAGTACAAGGACCCAATGACTCAAGTATGAACAGTGTTTGGCCTCGCAGAAGGGCTTCTGTGGGAGTGGGTGTGCACCAGGGTTCAGCTCTGAGCCCACTGCTGTTTGTACTGGTGACGGATTACATTAGCAAACAGGATGGGGGGGGGGACAGAACAAAGTTGCTTTATGCAGATTATGTGGCATTACAGCCAGACTCTGAGCAAGAACATCTGCAAAGGATAGGAGAATGGAATGCAAAACTGAAGGCAATTGGGATGAAACTAAGCACAGATAAGACAGTGGTAATGGCAGCAAACTGGGGAAATCAGAAGCAGCTGAGAATTCAGATGGAAGGGAAGATAGTGGAACAGGTAAAGAGCTTCAAGTATCTGGGAGGGGTAGTTGAGGAGAAGGGAAGTCTGAATGAAGAGGTCAAAGCTAGAATTACAGGGGCTGCAGCCACTAGCATAGTCTCTCAGGTGTAGTCTATGAAAGAACAACGCCATAGCTGCTGAAAAGTAAGGTGTACATGACACTGGTGCGACCAGTACCACTGCATGGTACAGAAACCTGGGCAGTAAAGGCAGAGCAGATGAGGAAGCTAGAGCTGATGGAAACTAGGTGTCCGAGAAGGACAGTAAGATGCACATTGTTGGACAGATGAATGAGGACATACGAGCAGAAGCCAAAGTAGCTTCAATTGCAGAAAAGATCAAAGAACAGACTACTGTGGTTTGGACAAATATGCAGAAAAGCAGGAGACAATCTGGTGAAGAAGATTTGGAACAAACAGGAAAAAGATAAGAGGTAACAAGGATATCCAGCAAAGAGGTGGATGGATTGTGTGAAAGATCTGAGACAGTAAGGCAGGAGTGAGGCAATGAATCGAGAGAGATAGCGACAGTTAACAAGACAGTGAGACTCCATTTAGAAAAATGGGAAAAAGGGGGCTGAAGATGATAAAATATTGCATGATAACTGTAAGAATCAGAGGAGGTTAAGAAAGGACTGGGACAGGTGAAGCTTCACGTATCTGGGAGGGACTGGATAAGTAATTCAGAAACAACAGGGGGATAACGTTCATCTCCCAAATACACAACAATATCTAGAAAATCTACAAGATTTAGGATTTTTGCTTGGAAATTTTAATTTTTTTTATACCCCAAGCAGACTCCAGAGAATCTTTCCTCAGGTAGACAGCAAATATTGAAGGTGAAGAAAAGAAAGAGGTTATTTTGGATTATATTTTCTGGGAGTGTAACGAGCTGGCAGACATTACCTGCAGACTACTCTATCAAAGATATTGGATGAGCAAATAGGTGTAACTAGGGAAATTATTTTTCTGAGCTACGATACAGAATTGGAAATGCATAGACATAGTAAGGCTTTGCAGAGTCTAATTATGGTGGCTGCCACAAAAGCAATTACTAGAAAGTGGAAATCAAAGTCTAAACCAAGCTGCACTAGAAGTAGTGGATATAGTAAGGGAGAGAAAACTGGAATTGGGATCTTTGGAAAAGAGTAGGAGCAAATTACATAGGAAAAAAATGGGAACTGGGGAAACAATATATACAGGGGAGGAATGAGGTTTAAAAGAAGACCGGATTTGAATGAGCTGTGTAATGTTTGTTGGACAATGACTGGGTAGATTATGTAATTCTAGCTCTGACCTCTTCATTCAGACTTCCATTCTCCTCAACTACCCCTCCCAGATACTTTAAACTATGCTTGCAACTAAAACTATGTCAATATTGTTTGTGATGCAAAATGCTTGCATTTAAGATTATGTCAATATTGTCTTTTATTTTACATAAATGTATAATCACCTATCTCATAACTGATCATTTAATAAACATGTTTACTGTTCAAAAACCTTTTTGTTCAAGAACCAAGAGATAGGTAAGAAAGGATTGGGAACAGAGATTCACAAAGAAACTATGGGGGGATGCATGCTTGTCTCACAAATACGCAAAAAAATCTCGAAGATTTAGGCTTGTTGCTTGGAAGTGCATGGGAAGAAAGATTCACAAAGGAACTATGGGGGATGCATGCGTCTAACAAATACGCAACAAAGTCCAGAAGATTTAGGCTTGTTGCTTGGAAGTGCTTACACAGATTTTTATACCCCAAGTAGACTCCAAAGAATTTTTCCTCAGGTAGACAGCAAATGTTGGAGGTGTGTTGGGGAAGAAAGTGGTAATTGAGAACCTATGTTCTGGGAGTGAAATGAGTTGGCAGACTAAAAATTCCCTACAGACTACTCCATCAGAAATACTGGGTGAGCAAATTGGTACCACTTGATGTGTGCTACAGAATCGGAATTGCTTAGACATGGTAAAGCCTTGCTGAGTCCAATTATCGTGGCTGCCAAGGTAGCAATTGCTGAAGGACGGAGGTCAAGGTCTAAACCAACTGTACTACAAGTAGTGTTAGCAACAGAGATGAGACAAATGGAAATGGGCTCTCTGGAAAAGAGTAGGAGCAAATTGCATAGAAAAAAGGGGAATTGTTCGAATAATACATGCAGAACAACATTTTGGAGGACAAATGAGGTTTAAAAGAATGCAGGGTTTGAATGAGTTATGCAATGTCTGACTGACTGGGATAGACAAGTAATGTATAATGTTTGCAACTAAAAATACATCAATATGGTTTTGTTTTCATTTATATAAATGTATAACTGTCTATATCATAAGTGATAACTGAATAAAGATGTTTCCTGTTTTAAAAAAGTCAGGTATACAACATGGCTATTCACCTGAACAAGTAAAGGAATTACTGAAAAAAGCATTTTTGTTCATACTACAGAGACGATCTAAAACTGAAAGGATGCTAAGAGATAAAATACTTTGTTCACATTATCTAAACTGAAAATTTCTTATACAACAGCTATCGAGGACCATTTCTAGGGACGTTCAGTTGAAGAAAAGCAGCACTTTTTAATCCACCACTAAATTCAATGACAGCCACCTTTGTAAACACCCACGAGATATTGTTTATTAACAAAGAAGGCTAATTACAAAGTCTACATCATGTCTTCACAGCATATTAGTGTGTTGGGAAATTTGTGAAATAATACAATTATGACAAATAATGTTTTTTTTATACTCAGTAGTTTACATAAGACAGATGGAACTTGTGTTATCTGATGGGATATTTTCCAGTAGATTACACTGTCCAAGAGCTTTCCAAAATGGGAATGTTCACTGATGGCAATTCAATACCACATATGCATGTTTTGTGCCTCATCCCAAACTGTTCATTATGTTTAGCCTAAGACAGGTAAGGATGCCTTAAATTCATAATTTCATTCCAGTATCTCTGCTAGAAGTTCTAGAATACACACTTATGCTATATTTACAGAACAAGTTCAGAAAAAAAATTTTTAAGAACCAAAAACACATATATATGAGACACCGTGACCTAGCACTTTTTACAGTTCATCAAAAGATGCAGAATTTAGAGAAGATATGAGAAAAGCCTTGTTGTTTGTAACAGCAGATATAAACTGTATGCACTTATACCCAATTACCAAGTTTAGATTTGTTGAAACAAGAAGTTATGTACTCACCATAACGTTCGATGTATGTAGTCCATCTCGCCTCACATTCTTACCCGTGGGTTCAGAGCCGAATATCGGCTCCGACCCGGCCAAACTTTTCTAGCTTGAAGTCTTCTATTGGCTGGGCTAAGAAGGTATCCCATGTTGCACTGCTCCATATCCCCAGATCTTAGTTTGCTGCGAGCACCACACTCATACCTCATGCATAACATCCAAGAAAAAGGAATAAAACAAAGGAGAAGGGAGCTCTAAAAATCAGCCCTAACCTCCAGATCCTCCAGGAAGGGGGAAAGGTGGGAGGGTAAGAATGTGAGGCGACATGGACTACATACATCAAAGGTTATGGTGAGTACATAATTTCTTGATGTTATGTAGTCCAATCTCGCCTAAATTCTTACCCGTGGGATAGCGTCCCCAGCACCTACATCCTGGGTGGCTCAGAGGAAGATACTCCTGAGTACTGCGGAACCAAAGGAAGACCTGCCCCTAGATACCACGTCCAGCTTGTAATGAGTAACAAAGGTGTGTGGAGAAGCCCAGGTAGCTGCAACACAAATATCATCCAAAGATAATCTGGCCTGATAAACTGTAGAAGTGGATACAGCCCGAGTAGAGTGAGCCTTGACTGGAAACGGCAGGTCTTTTCCCCCTGAGGAATAAGTGAAAGAGATGCAATTTGATATCCATTTGGATAGAGTGATCTTGGAGACAGGGGACCCAATTCTGTTCTCCGAAAAAGAGACAAACAGTTGATCAGATTTTTGGATATCTTTAGTTCTGTGCAGATAGAAACGTAACTGCCTGTGTACATCCAATTGATGAAATCTAAATTCTGCCTTGTTTGAAAAATGGGGAAAGAACACTGGAAAATCAATAGATTGATTAAGATTAGATATGGACGCCACTTTAGGAAGAAAGGAAAGGTTTGGTCTAAGAGAAACCCTGTCTTTATGAAAGATCAAGTATGGAGGTTTGATAAAAAGAGCCTGAATTTCTGAAACACGTCTAGCTGATGTGATGGCTATTAAAAAGGCAGTTTTCCAGGTCAAGAATTTTAAGTCACAGGTAGCTGCAGGCTCAAATGGTGGAGAAGTAAGGGCTTGCAGAACAACATTTAGATCCCAGGGCATGATAGGTTCTGAAACAGGAGGACGGAGTAACTGGGTGCCTTTCAGGAAAGCCTTACAGAGTCTGTGAGCCATTAGACTAGGCTCATTAGCAACATGAAAGTTAGAAATTGCTGCTAATTGAACTTTAATGGTAGCGGACGCTGAGCCCTGCTGGAAAAGCGTAGACAAAAACTCCAAGACAGAAGCAATTGGAGCTGTGTAAGGGTCAATTCCTTGGGTATGAGCCCAAACAGAAAACCTCTGTAATTTGCTGGAATAAATCTTCCTAGTAGAGGACTTATGAGAGGAAGATAAAACGTGAACTACCTCTGGTGAAAAATGATGAAGCCCAACTAACGACGGAAGTGAAGTAGCCAGGCTGTCAACTGGAGGGTCCACAGAGAGGGGTGGAACTGTCTCGACATGTGTCAGTAAGTCTGGTTGAGGGTCCAGAGTCCAAGGTGTGTCCACAATGTAGGGATGGAGAAAGGGGAACCAGACTTGACGAGGCCAGTGTGGAGCAATCAGAATCATTCTGCTACCCAAGGCTATAGCTTTCTGAATCATTTTTGATAGCAAGGGAAAGCATAAAGCAGACCGGAGGGCCAATCGTGGACAATAGCGTCCCTGGGCGACTCCCCCTGTGGGGGGATCAGCGTGAAGTAGCTGCTGCATTTGGCATTGAGGGGGCTGGCAAAAAGGTCGCAGCAAAGGAGACCCCATCTGCTGAAGATTCGTTCTGCCACTAAACGATTCAGGGACCACTCGTAAGGCATCGGAATAGCTCTGCTTAGCCTGTCTGCTATCACGGTGGACTTCCCCGGAATGTGCGTTGCCACCAGAAACTGTTGGGAAGATACTGCCCACTGCCACACTCGCATGGCCTCTCTGCACAGGGGATATGGATCTGGTTCCTCCCTGTTTGTTCAGATACCACACCACTGACATATTGTCCGAGTGTATTGCAATAGTCCCGAGAGGCAGAAAGCTCTGAAGTGCCTGCAATGCAAGTAGCACCGCTCTCATCTCTAGGACGTTGATATGCAGATGTATCTTGTGATCTTGCCGCATGCCTTGGACTGCCTGCTGAGATAATGCCCCCCCCCCACCCCATCTGGGAGGCGTCCGTGGTCACTGTGTCAACCGGGGGAAGTGGAACGAAGGGTTTCCCCTTGTCCAGATTGCTGGTGCAAAGCCACCAACAGAGATCCTGTTTGCATCTGTCCGTGAGCAAAATAGTGTGGGAAAGTGGAAGTTTTTGGAGAGACCATTGAGCGAAGAGGAGCCATTGAAGGAGCCTCATGTGCAGTCTCGCTAGAGGGACTAACATGATTGTTGCTTCCATAGTCCCCAGCAGCTGGAGAACCCATCTTGCCTACGCTTTCCTCAGGGGTAGCAGGGCGTGCACTTGTTGCTGTAAGACTCTGATTCTTTCCTGCGATAGAAAGGCTCGCATTTGAACGGTGTCTAGCTCTGCACCTATAAAAATGACACGCTGTGAGGGCAACAAGGCAGATTTTTCCCAATTAAATGTTATGCCTAACTGTCGACAGAGTGATAGTAGCGTCCCTGGTTTGGATTAGTAGATGCCTGGTGGGGGCGGTGAGGAGCCAGTCATCCAGATACAGAAACACTTGGAATCCTTGACGTCTCAAGTGAGCTGTCACCACCGCCATACACTTGGTGAACACCCTGGGGGCTGTGGTGAGACCAAAGGGTAGGGCTCAAAACTGAAAATGACTGGCTCCCAGCCGAAAGCGTAGGTGACTCCTGGATGCCATGTCCATTTTGATGTGGTAGTAAGCATCCTTGAGTCTATGGAGCACATCCATATTTCCTTTCCCAACAACGGGAGAATTGACTGCAGAGTGACCATACGGAACTTGGACTTTTGTACGTAGTTGTTTAGTTGGCTGAGATCTAATATGGGTCTCAGGTCCCCTGTTCTTTTCGGCACCAAAGAGAATCGTAAGTCCCTAATCCGATCTGGTCTGAGGGGACATGCTGGATGGCTCCTTTCTCTAGCAGCTTTGAAACCTCTGAAGCTGCATGATCCCTTTGACTGGGTGGAACATCCAGGATTTTTCTGACTGGATGGGGATCTAACGAAAAGGGGATGACATAATCTCTGGAAATTATTCGTAATACCCATCGGTCCTAGGTGATGCTTTGCCAGGCTTCCGGGTATAATGATATTCTGCCCCCGACTGGCTCCAGAAAAGCACAGTCGGGTATCCCATCAGGAACGACAGTAGGGAGAGCCGCAAAAGGAATTGCGGTCTCCTGAATTGCGTGGGCCCCCTCTGCCTCTAGGGCGGCGTCTCCCTGAATAACCTCCCCCTCGTCTGCCTCTGGAGGGGGGCTCACCCTGTGCACCGGGAAAGAATCTCTGTGATTTTTTGAACCACATCTCCCCCCCCCCGGGCCTTGGGGTAAGGGCTAGAGGGAAGGGAAAAATGGACCTCTAGAGCAGACAGAGTCTTTCCCTCTTGCTCGCACCTAGTGAGGTTGCCTTTCACCTTGGTTCTGAACAAAGAACCACCATCAAAGGGGGCGTCAGTGAAAGAAGACTTGAAGGCCTCTGCGAAATGACAAAGGCGCATCCAAGCTTGCCTCCTAAGGGCAACTCCTGAGCTTGCTGCCCTACTCGCTCGCTCGGCTGCATATGAAATGAGCCGCATGGAGGAGTTAACGATTGAGTTGAGGGTAGAGACCTGGGCGTTAACAGTCTAGGCCACCGCCTCAGGAACGTTACCCGTGAGAGTATCTCCTAACTCCTTGATGAGATCTCTCTGGAGCCGTGTAAAATGAGACAGGTAGTTCAGCGACCATAAGGTAAAGGTTGCTGATGAGAGGGTACGCTTTCTGCACAGGTCCATGGTCCTAGACTCCTTGTTAGGAGGCTGGACGGAGGAAGAAGTCTCAGCTACTTCCTTCTGAGTGGCCACCATGACACCATGACATCCACAGGGACCCCTTTGAACAAAAACTCCTTACCCGGGGAAGCAGACAGAAATTTATTGGGTCTCCTGGGTACGGTTTCCACAGAATCAGGGTTCTCCCACACCCTCCAATAAATTAAATCCAGGAGCTCGTCGAAGGGTGGCGACACCCAGGAGGCGGAGGGCTGAGCACCAAAGGCCTTAAGGAAGACAGACTCCTCCTCGGAGGGGGCTTTGGACGGCCAGTCACCTCTTTGTTTCAATATCTCCAGGACGTCGGAGAAAGAAACAGTCAGGAGATGACTTGGGGGACCCCTCCGATTCCTCGAGGTCGGTATCTAAGTTGAGAGACTCATCCTGGGAGTCTATGTGCTTCCTCTTGCACTTTTTCTTTCTGGGGGGCTCCTTAGGCAAAGACTCTGAGGGGCCCTCAGAAAAGTACAGTTTTGTACCTACCATAAATGTAGATGTCCGATAGGCATGCATCTGCAATCCTTACAAATGGGTTGTCCTGTCGTCAGGCAGCCCTTCGGTCGGCCGGATTCCAAAGTCTGGGTCTGGCCTCGGCTGGTGTCGCACTTCACCCGATGTCATAGCGGCAGTTCTTCGGGTATAAAGGCATCAGCCGACGCCATTTTCCTCAGTGTTTCTTGCCCCAGATGCCAGGTGCCCTCTAGGAAGGCTAAATTTGGATAAATGCAAATGGTTCCAAATAGTAGAGAGCAAACAAAAAATAAGCATGTATGTACATATATACAAACAAATACACCATAATAGATTCCCCCAGCTAGCTACAAGATGGGCAAATACCCTAGGAGTACCACAGAGGGGAAGGAGGGTGGGTAATCCTGACTGCAGATGCATGCCTATCGGACATCTACATTTATGGTAGGTACAAAACTGTACTATGTCCTTCAACGATGCATCTGCAGTCCTTACAAATGGGTAGAATACCATAGCCAAACTGGGGGAGGAGGAGAAATAAGATTATGGTGTAGTTAAGATCCCTTGCAAAACCTGTTCGGGATCTGGAGTATAAAGGTAAATTATAATGCTTGGCAAATGTATGCACGGAGCTCCAAGTAGCAGCCTCTAAAATGTCTTTGGTAGCCACTCCTCGTAAAAAAGCTGTGGTAGTGGCTGTAGCCCTTGTAGAGTGAGGCCTGATGTTTTCTGGAGTTTTCTTCCCATGGTAGGAGTAACAAAATCTAATGCAATTTCCTATCCACTTAGAGATTGTCTGTTTTGAAATTGCTTTTCCCTCCATTCCTGTTGCATATGCTACCAGTAGCTGGTCAGTTTTTCTATTGCTCTTGGTCCTGTCCAGGTAGTAACGTAATTGTCTATGTACATCCAAGGTATGCAACAGTCTTTCTCCCCTGTTCTGTGGGTTGGGGAAGAATGTAGGTAGGTGGATAGCTTGATTTAAAGATACCCTGGAGACCACCTTTGGCATAAAAGTAGGATTAGTTCTCATGGACACTCTATCTTGATGGAAGATCAGGAAGGGCTGTACTGCCATTAATGCCTGTAGCTCAGATACCCTTCTTGCTGAAGTGATTGCGAGCAGGAAAGCAGTTTTCCATGATAAGTACTGTAATTCTGCTGTTGCTGCTGGCTCGAAAGGAGGGAGAGTCAACTTTTCTAGCACAAAGTTCAAGTCCCATGCTGGCAATGGTGGCTTCCTAGGTGGTTTTACATTTTTAATTCCTCTCAGAAACTGCCTGAGCAGAGGATGTGAGAAGACTGGAGGATCCAAGTTGTATTCTGCTGAAATAGCTGATGCATGAATCTTAATGGAAGAATAGGACAGGCCATTGTGGAAGAGCTCTGCCAAGTATTCCAGGATGTTAGCTATGCTTACCCGTGACACATTCTCTCCTTTTGCAGTACTCCAAATGAGATCTTTTCCATTTTGCTGAATAATTTTTTCTTGTTGAGGGTCTGCGAGCCTCCAAGATAATGTCTTTAACCCTTTGAGATAAATCTGGGTTATTTGGTCTTATGCAATGCTCCAGGCAGCCAGCTGCAGTGTTTTCAGGTTTGGATGCAGGGTTTTGAAGTTGTTCTGTGTTAAGAGCAAGGGAACTAGGGGCAGAGGCCATATTTGTTCCCGAGACATACTCCTCAGTAATGGGTACCAATGTTGCCTTGGCCAGTCTGGAGCTATTAGGATGATCCTTGGACGGTCTTCTTTGATCTTCAAAAGCACCTTGTGCATCAAAGGAAGAGGTGGTCCAACTGAAAGATAGGGAGTCCACTTTCCAAGCAAGTGGGTGGTACGTCCTTGTGCAGAATTTTTCCAGTTGGTGATTGTGTGGGGATGCAAATAAGTCTATTTCTGGTAGTCCCCATTCCCCTGTAATGGTTTTGAAGATGTCCAGATGCAGCATCCATTCGTGGGCATCTGTGGTAGTTCTGCTTAGGCTGTCTGCTACTATATTTTCTTTTCCTGGCACAAAAATTGCTTGTAACTGAATGTTGAAGCTCAGGGCCACATTCCAGAGGTCCATTGCCATCCAGCATAGAGGGTATGAATGTGTGCCTCCCTGTTTGTTGATGTACCACATAACTGTGGTGTTGTCCGTCCTTATCAGCAGTTGACCCTGTCGAAGAAATGGTCTGAATGCCTGAATTGCCAGTTTTACTGCCAGCATTTCCTTTTGATTTATGTGTAGGTGCAGCTGGTCTTGAGTCCATGAGCCTTGTATGCACTTGTCCAGCATGTGTGCCCCCCAACCGAGGTCTGAGGCGTCTGTTGTGATGGTCTGGCTTGGTTGAGTGCTGTGGAAGGGCAGTCCCTTGTTTGATTGACAGGCCTGAGCCCACCATTGGAATTCTTGCTTCAGGCATGGAATTATTGGAATTTGGGTTTCTAGGCTGTGCTTGTGCTGAGACCATAAATTCCTTAGGTACCACTGTAACTTTCTCATATGTAGTCTGGCATGTGGAATCAATATGATGCAGGATGCCATGTAACTGAGGGCTTGCAGGACTTTTCTTGCTGTTAGCTGGTTCTGCTTTGTTAATGCCATGAAGTAGAGAGGGAGTTGCTCCTGTTTTTCTACTGTCAGGAATGCCATTTGTTTTGATGTGTCCAGATCTGCACCCAAGAAGGTTATCCTTTGGGATGGTATCAGCCTTGACTTCTTTATATTGACTGTGTATCCCAGGGGCTTGTAGTAGATGAATGACCCTTTCCAAATCTTTTGTTAATTTGTTTTTGTTGTCCGCTTGTAACAGGCAGTCGTCCAGGTAAGGGTAAATTTGAATTCCCTGAAGCCTGCAATGAGCAATTACTGATGCCAGGCATTTCGTGAATACTCTGGGCGCAGTAGATAAGCCAAAGGGCAATGCTGAGAATTGATAATGCTCTGATCCTGCAAGAAATCTGAGGTATCTTCTGCAATTTGGTAGTATGGGGACGTGCAGGTATGCCTCCTTGAGATCTAGAGTTACCAGCCAAGACTCCTTGCCCAGCATGGGAAGAAGCTGCTGTAGGGTCAGCATTTTGAATTTTGGAACAATGAGGTATGTGTTTAAAGCGGACAGGTCGAGAATAGGTCTCCATTGGTTTTCTTTTCTTGGGACCAGGAAGAGTCTGGAGTAAAATCCTTGCCCTTGTTCCATAGATGGTACCCTTTCTACAGCTCTCATCCTTAGTAAATGAGTTATTTGTTCTAGAGCTTCTGTCTTCTGATTTGGAGGTAGGATTGGCATTCCTCTCTTCCTTGGTAGAGTATGGAAGTGAAACCTGTAACCTTGGTCTATTGTCTGTAAAATCCATTTGTCTCCTGTGATGTAATGCCAGTTTACTGAAAATAAGGCTAGCTTCCCGCCTAAGGGTGCTTCTAGTTGTTCCCTGGTAGGCGGTGCCAGAGCCAAGTCACTGTGATTGTCCTGTGGAAGTGGTGGTGGCTGGATCTGTGGCTGTACCTCTCTGGTTGTTAGCCTGCCACTGACGTCCCCTGTAGGCACCTCTGGATTGACCCCTGCCTCTTGAGCGCCTATTCCTGCCTCTCGGAGCTCTGGAGGTGTCTGGAAAGGACCAATTCTTGGAAGGCCAGTTCCTGCTAAACCTTGGAGGCTGGACCTGCAAGAAATCCTTGACTGTCTGGACAGATTTTGCTTTCTCTTCCACCTTCTTCAGCACCTGCTGTGCAGGGGAGCCAAACAAATTGAGCTTATCCATGGGAGCATCTAGGAGCTTTGATTTAACATGGTCTGGTAAGGACTGCTCTTTTAACCATGCATGTCTTCTGATAACTGTGCCAGTCATGGCTGATCTAAAGGAAGCCTCCAGTGCATCATAGCCGCATTTTAAGGAATGATTACTGACCTGCTGAATGTTATGCACCATTTCCTGTACAGATTTTTTGTCTAATGGTTCATCCGAGGACAGTTTTTTAGTTAACTGGTCTAACATAAATTCCTGATACTGAATCATGTGGAATTGACAGTTCAAGGCCCTAGCTGAAAGAGTAGCAGAAGTGTAAACTTTTTTACCCCATCTCTCTAAGGCCCTAGATTCCCTTTCAGAGGGAGGGTTTTGGCAGAGGTAGCTGCTACAGCCTTGGGTCCCTGGGAGATAGTTTCGGGATCTGCAAAAGGGGCCTTATACAAATGATAATGTGTGTCCGGAACCCTGTAGTGCCTATCGGGCTTAGCGGGGGCCGGAGGAAGAGAATCAGGAGCAGTACAAGCATCATTAAATGCATCATCTACAACAGTAAGTACTGGAGGAATGGCTAAAGGCCTGTGCTGTGGCAAATGCAAAAAGGTTCTAAGCCTTTTCCTAGAGTCTGAAAAATCCTGGCCCTGCCATTGAAATTGTTCCCTCATAGCATGCAAGGTTTCCCCAAAAGAAAATTCCTCAGCCGGAGAGGCAGAAGGAATTGACTCTTCTGCATCAGAGTCCTCATAAGGAGAAAAGGGGCCCTCTGGAGGGTTTGAATTATCTGATTCATCAGAGGAGCCATCTGAAGAAACTGGCTCAGGGGGCTCTACTCTAGTCCTCTTCTCTGGAGGAGGGTGAGAGGCCCTGTCTGGATGTGGTTGGGATCCCCGGATCAAAGAAATGAGATCCTCTGCTAGACTAAGCATTTGTGAACTAGAGCTAGGCCTGTGAGAGGGGGTCTTAGCAGGCACAGTTTTGGCAGTTTTTGCTGCTTTAGCCCTGGCAAAGGCCTTAATCGACATGGATGCAGGTGGCCTAGCAGCTCCACGTGCAGGGGTAGAAATATCCAAAGGGATAGTATCAGATAAGTCCTGGGAACCTGCAATAACAGGTGGGATTTCAGTAGCAGATTCAGCCAAGCTGGATGAGGCCTCGGTAAGAGGCAAGCTTTCGGCCGAAGGAAGAACCGTGGACTCGATTTCAGCCGAAACCGAGACACTCGCGGTTGGCTTAACCGCGGTTTCGGCCGAAACAGCGGGCCGCGAGTGTCGGTCCTTTTCCTTGCGCTTTTTAGAAATTTGCGTAGTCGGAGTATCCGACGGCATAATGTAAGCAAGCGGGCGAAAAACTCTTCAGCAAATTCCGACCGATGTCTAAGCGTCCGTCGGTTGAAAGAAGCACAGGCTAGACAAGCTGCTACGTCGTGGTCTGGGCCTAAGCAAGGTAAGCAGTAAGAGTGGAAATCTTTATGAGGTATTTGTTTCCCACAAGTTAAGCAGTTATTCACTTTTTCTGACATCGGCTGAGGCAAGAAAGAGTCACCAACGGGGTACTTAGCTTTTTAGAAGTCTTCGGTACTTGTAGTAGTAATCTCTGGTTCTGACTGACCGGCACTTGCGAACAGCTTCTGCTTCGGGCGCCACGCGGCAAGAAAGACTGAGGAAAATGGCGTCGGCTGATGCCTTTATACCCGAAGAACTGCCGCTATGACGTCGGGTGAAGTGCAACACCAGCCGAGGCCAGACCCAGACTTTGGAATCCGGCCGACCGAAGGGCTGCCTGACGACAGGACAGCCCATTTGTAAGGACTGCAGATGCATCCTTGAAGGACATCTTGGCGACCACTCATGGGGGTATCCTTAGGCCTTGAGGCTCTGCTGTCTACTGATAGGTGGCAATCAGAGGCTCTCACCGGAGTGGTAGGGAACAGAATGACCGACCCGCATGATGTGGCTGAAGATCTGGCCAGCGCACTCCGCATGGCCTCAAAAGCTGAGCCCCCCAAATCCGAGGACCGGCCAGCCTCCAAGATCATGACAGGAGCCGGGGTTCCATGAACCGAGGCACCGAGAGGGAGACTCGAAACTGAAAGGTGTCCCGAGGTGTCCTCCTCGGGCCCGACCGAGGAATCCCGAGTCCCGAACCCTGTGGACGGTGCCGACTGGGTCGAAGCTGACGTCGGCACCGGTGAGCCCGGAGGAGCCATCGGCACCGACCTAGGAACATCACACGGAGCGGAGCATTCCGGCTCCGATGACAGAGATGCGCTCGAAGGAATCGAAGAAGGTAATGGAACAGGCTCCGGAGCTGACTGGGACGGAGCGGAGAACAATTTAGCCAAAACTAGTGACTGCAGGAACCTCTGCACTACCCTATCGACATCCACATCTGAAAGTGTCCTGGAGGATTTGGAGGACAGGGAGGGAGATCTGGATCTCTTCTCAGGAGACACTGGTCTAGTACAGGGCGATCGGTTCCGAAGAGGTTCCAATATAACTGGAGCGGACGCCGGTTCCATCAACACCGACACTTCCTGCGGCCCCGAGGACAGTGGAGCTGAGGAGGTCAAAGCTAGTATCATCACTTTCTCCAGTGGCTCCGAGGAGACTGAGCCAGAGATCTCTTTTTAGACTTAGTGGATTTTGACTGAGCTGGAAGCCGAATCCATGTCCTCTTCGAACAAGAGTTTTAAAAGTCCCTTCAGGATTAATTTATTCTTTCTTTCTTGGAGTACCCTGGGACTAAAAAAGCATGGCAGAAGCTACAGGACTCCTGCAGGTGGATTGCTCCCAGACAATAAACACAAACTGAATGCCCATCGGTGATGGACATCTTGTAGCCACACTTAGAGCATTTTTTTAAAACCCAAAGGTTTGTGCTCCTTGGAATCCTTAGACATCTTGAAATAATCACGAAGTCCAACCAATGAGAAGTCACTGCCTGACTGGAAACACCACTACAGGCACACAAAAAACACCACACTAAGCACGGGAACTTAGCTGAACAAAAATCTCCACAAACTACTGAACACACAGTCAAAGGGACACACATGGGACAATTAGGACTAACAAACCTCTAACTAAAACGGTTGTTTTGCCATTGAAGACACTAAAACCTCTAATTTAAACGGTTTTAGAAGCCAAGAACGAAAACAGAGACAAGTAAGGGGACGGACTAGGTCCTCTAACTGAAACGGGCCTAGCCCGTTGGAGCAGCTAGCGGGATACCACAACAACCAATCACACAACAATTAAGCCCCAAAACACTAAGGAAACAGCTATTAAAATAGATTTTGTTTTCAGCAAAATCTCTCAAGAATAAATAGAAAAAAGGGTACTTAGCCACAGCCAACAGCGATACCACGCACGAGCTACACTAGCGGCAAACGAGAACTGGGAATATGGAGCAGTGCAACATGGGATACCTTCTTAGTCCAGCCAATAGAAGACTTCGAGCTAGAAAAGTTTGGCCGAGTCGGATACAATATTCGGCTTCAAACTCATGGGTAAGAATGTAGGTGAGATTGGGCTACATAACATCATTTGTTTTTCTTACAAACTGATGTACTAGGTAGAAACACAATTATGATGAGATGAGTGAATTCATAGGTAGGTACTAGACTATCTGCCTGAAGGCATTTATAAGCCTAGCCAGAATGTGCTGGCTTTCGCCTTCCCCTTAGATTAGTTCCCTAATAAAGATTCTACACAATACTGTTCATCTTGGGTTGAAAAAAGGCAGGATAAACAATGTTTCACCTATTCTATCTACAGGAAACCTACCTTTAAGAATTCTTACCAACACCAGTAGTACTTACCCCTAAAGTTTGTTTAAACAAAGTTACAAAAAGTCAAGCCTTAAGACAATCAAGGTTAATTGTAGACTAAATTTTTCAGCAAGAACTGAACACAGCAGTTAATATGTTTATTAACAGAGGGTGCAGGACAGCTACATTTGATTCTATCTTTTAATGATGTAAGGGAACATACATATTAACTACACGCAGTTATACTACCAGGGAGATTTTATTTTGTGGGAAAATTACAGAAATGAATATCAGTGAAGATAAAACATGATCTTTTGGTTTGGAGTACAGTGCTGACAGTTTAGATAATACAAAAATTATAAATATTTTGAAGGGAAACACAAATGAGTTTAAGGTGCTGGGCACTGAACCACACATTTTAACAATTCCAAGTTAATGTCAGAAACATAGAAGACCAAAATAAAGGCACAGTGAAACAAAAATCTGGTCCATATAAATGTGGATTTGGCCAACAATGTAGGTACATTTTAATTGTCCCTTACATATCAATGGTCAGTTATAATATGATGAATGCATCCCCTCAGCAATGTCAGTCATGTGGGGTTCTTTGTATAGCCTTATGCGAGTTCTGTATGATACTTGTGTAGTCAAAATGAATAGAAAATGTGGACTGGAAGCAAAGACAGAGAAAACTATTATGCTACCAAAAATAAACAGAAAACACATTTTTGAACACAATTTGCTGTAAATTTAAGAAATTCCAATTTGTTTCTGTTCGATTGCGTTAAACTGACTAATGGGTGGAGATTAGATTTTATTTTAGAATATAAAGAATTACAGTGGCAGCTAAAATGGGTCTCAGTTTTGCTTCGAGAACTAATGAGGGTGCTTCATTATTTAGTTCTTTTAAATTAAAAAGTCAACACAAATGATTATTCCTGTGGGATCAATGGCTACTTTTATTTGGCTATACTGGCCGACTTTCATGTTCTATTGAAGTGTGGTCATGTTCTTAGTTTTATGAATTGAAGAAATCTGTATGAATTTTTGCAAGGCAAATTCAACAGCACTTTTCCTGTAAAAAAAAAAAAAAAAAAAAAAAAAGGCACTTGATACTGTGCCTATCAATCTCACTTGCTTGAGACAGTCTGCATTTGCTGCTTACAGGCTGCAGGCTGTGGGTCTGACATGACCTTGTCCAGGGACTGTTGGATAGATAGCAATTATTTAGTCATTTGGGCTCGACAGGTAGAGTGGAGGTGTAGACTTCCTTTCTCAAACTTATCCATAGCTCTACTATCCTTGTCTGTGGGAAGGGCATTAGATAGGCCTTCTAAACTTCTCCCCATTGCTGAGAACATACAAACAGTAGCATAGTCACCTGCAGGGTTCTTATATAGGTATTTTAGTTCAGGCACCTTTGCATCTCCCTGGTTTTTAGGTGCTGGAGGTTGAAAATCATGAGATGAAGATGTAGACTGAAAGGTGTCCTGGTATGCATCTAGTACTGAAGGGACTCGAGAGAGGGTTGGGGTGTTCACTTCCAGAAGACTATAGTATCTCATGAACATTCAAGATTTGCTTGCATTGCCATTCAAAGTAGCACAATGCATTCCGCACAGCTTACCACAAAAGATGACCTCCTCAATAGAGAAGTCATAAAAGAGGGAGCCCCCTTCAGAGGAAAGGTGTTCTAGAGAATGCATCTATGAGGAGGGAATAATCAGAATCTTGAGTGCATCTTTCTAGTGTGGCCTGTGGCAGCTGGGACACAAAAGGTTTCAGGGTCATGATTGTTTTAAATAAGCCCTAAGAGAAAGGAAAAGGAAAGCTTTGTGTTTGGAAGCTGTAAGGAAATTCACATGCCTAGTTTTCTGCTTTTTCTTTTTAGGTGCGACATCCACCTGAACAAGTCCTGGAGGTTTGGAACCTTGGTGAACTAACAACAGTGCCTGGAACCACTTTTCTGACTAGGATTTCAGGGACTCTCTGTGGACTCACTAAAATAATGACAGTTCATATGATGTGTCTGCCTCCTGCAACACCTCAGCAGCCTTTTCAGCCTCCAATAGGATTTCGGTAACAGGCAGCTGAGAAGGTATCTGATGGATCAGGGGTTCTGCGACCTCAGCTGGTGTGTCTGACTCACAGATGCAAGATGAGATGTCATCTCAGGGTCTTTTGAGTTTCTTCTTTGGCACAAGAGCAAGATCTGATCATGGGAATTTTGCCATTTTGGCTTGGGTCAGTTGTTCTGGATGACAAGGTTCAAGGAATGTGTAAAGGAAAGAAAACCTCAACCTGAGGGTGTTCGGAACACAAACCTATTGGCTTAGGAAGAGCAGAATGCAAAATATCACTAAGTATCAACAAGGACTTGCACAAGTGCCTAAACAAAAAGGCATTTAGTGTGCAAGTCCTTGCATGGGATTTGCCTACAGCACTCGCACTTACCCTTCTAGCTGATATCTAACAAAAATTATCTAAACAAATAAAAAAAAACTCGAAAAAAGGAAGGTTCCAAAATGGAGCACTTATCTGAAATGTGAAAAAGCAAGTAATAACAATAACCCAAAGATAATCAGTCTGACATGCTCAACCTGTGTTCGGGCTGGCAGCAAGACAGTCTGGGGTACTCGTGCAGCTCTCCACCTATATACCAATGCTTATTTATTTACTTATTGGCATTTGTTTACTGGGATAGTCCACTGGGCCAACAAGAGCCAGTTTTCAGTGGGGGGGGGGGGGTCCTGGGAGAAAAGCTCCACAGAAAACACATACAAAGCATAAGAGATGGGCTTTTTTTACAAGGTTGAATATTCAAAGAAAAAACAAAAATGCTATAACTTATTGTAGAGAAAAGTTCCATAGAAAACATACACATTACTAAAAAACAAACATTTACAAGGTAGAAAATTCAAAGGAACAAGCGTGTAGCATAATCTAATCACCATCACCTTCTTTCGGCTGTTCCCGTTAGGGGTCGCCACAGCAGATCACCTGTTTCCATTTCTTCCTGTCCTCTGCATCTTGCTCTGTCACACCAACCACCAGCATGTCCTCTCTCACCACATCCATAAACCTCAACTTAGGCCTTCCTCTTTTCCTGTTACCTGGTAGCTTCATCCTTAGCATCTTTTTCCCAATATACTCAGCATCGCTCCTCAGCACATGTCCAAACCAACGTAATCTTGTCTCTCTGGCTTTGTCTCCAAACCCTCCAACCTGGGCTGACCCTCTAATATACTTATTCCTAATCCTGTCCACCCTCGTCACACCCAGTGCAAATCTTAACATCTTTAACTCTGCCACATCCAGCTCAAACTCCTGCCTTTTTGTCAATGCCACTGTCTCCAGCCTATAACATAGCTGGTCTCACTACCCTCTTGTAGACCTTCCCTTTCACTCTTACAGGTACTCGTCTGTCACAAATCACTCCTGACACACTTCTCCACCCACTCCATCCTGCCTGTACTCTCTTCTTCACCTCTCTTCCACACTCACCATTACTCTGAACTACTGACCCAAAGTAAACTCATCCACCTTCACCACCTCTACTCCTTGCATCCTCACCATTCTTCTATCCTCCCTCTCATTCATACATATATTCTGTCTTAGTCCTGCTGACCTTCATTCCTCTTCTCTCCAGAGCACATCTTCATCTCTCCAGGCTCTCCTCCACCTGTTCCCTACTCTCACTACAGATCACAATGTCATCTGCAAACATCATAGTCCATGGGGACTCCTGTCTGATCTTCTCTGTCAACCTGTCAATCACCATTGCAAATAAGAAAGGGCACAGAGCTGATCCTTGATGTAACCCCATCTCCACCTTAAACGCATCTGTCACTCCCACAGCAGACCTCACCACTGTCACACTATCCTCGTACATATCCTGTACCACTCTTACATACTTCTCTGACATTCCCGACTTCCTCATACAATACCACAACTCCTCTCTAGGCACCCTGTCATATGCTTTCTCTAAGTCTACAAAAACACAATGCAACTCCTTCTGACATTCTCTGTACTTCTCCATCAACACTCTCAGAGCAAACATCGCATCTGTAGTGCTCTTTCCCGGCATAAAACCATATTGCTGTTCACTAGTCATCACGTCCCTTCTTAACCTAGCTTCCACTACTCTTTCCCATAACTTCATGCTGTGACTGATCAATTTAATCCCTCTGTAGTTACCACAGCTCTGCACATCACCCTTATTCTTAAAAATCGGTACCAAAACACCTTCTCCATTCCTCAGGCATCCTCTCACTTTCTAAGATTTCATTAAACAATCTGGTTAAAAACTCCACTGCCACTTCACCTAAACACCTCCATGCTTCCACAGGTATGTCATCTGGGCCAACAGCCTTTCCATTCTTCATTCTCTTCATAGCTATCCTTACTTCCTCCTTGCTAATCCATTGTACTTCATGATTCACTATCCCTACATCATCCAACCTTCTCTCCCTCTCATTCTCTTCATTCATCAACCCCTCAAAGAACTCTTTCCATCTCCTCAACACACTCTCCTCGCTTGTGAGTATGTTCCCTCATTATCAAGCGACCAAGAACAATGCAGGACAACCTTCAGGTTAATACGATGCCACCACAGCAGGAAACGGAACGGAACCAGCGTTGTTTAAATAATCCAAGTTTATTCAAGTAAACAAGCAGAACATCCAATGTTGGGTAAAAGGTAATGCCCAAAAATCTATATAAAATTCTGTCTTTCACTAAACAGCAATCTGAACACAGTAGAAATCCAATAAGTCACTAAACAGCAATCTGAACACAGTAGAAATCCAATAAGTCAAGCGCTTTCGCCCGGGCTCTCCCGGGCTTTTTCAAGATGCTTTCTTTATCTGCAACCTGTCTTTTTATATACCACCTGGTTGCTTAATTAATTGCCTATTTCAATTAAGATGTCTTTTAAAAAGGGGAATTTTTTTAATTAAAGCTGTATTCCTTCTCTAAAATCAGTTATGTTAAAATTCCTAAGGTGTTCTTTAAAACAGCTAAGGAGTTACTAAGTTAGTAAATGTTGCCGTAGTTTTGCAACATATGTTACCTTTCTTAGCCCCTGCGCTCTATTGTGAAATGTTTTTCTTTTAGAAATGTTACTGTTACTGCAGTAAAATTAAACTAATTTTTTGTGTGCTAGTGGACTCGTTTATTTAAATAGCAGCAATTGTTGTCAGGAGCTGGTCGTATGTGGTATTCACCATTCATTCTTAATATCGGGTCGGGTCGATCCTGTTACACTAATATATTTGCATTTTATGGAAACTGTACTGCATCATGTTTTGTTTAAAACCAATATTTTTCATCAACCAAACAATGTTTGATTATTTTCTTGTTATTTCAGTTTGTCATGTCCATTGTATTTACTGATGATGTGTGTCTCTGTAAAGTTATGTCTATCCGTTTGTTGTTTTAATATTTTTGTTTCCAATATGTATTTAAAGTAATTTCATATTTCAATTATTAAAATATTAAATGCAAAATCTATAATAAATAATAAATAGCAACCAAAAAAATGATAAATAGGAACCAAAAGAATAATAAATATTACATATTAAATATTAAATATTAAAATATGGTTGTTCAATGAATATTCAACAAGTATGTAGATAATGTGTAAGTAGATAATGTATAAGTACAAAATTGATCTTTTAGTTTATTTTGTATGATGATTAGATGCTTTTTAAATAATTAATAAATATTTATACATAACATCTTCTACCTTTTATCATAAATAAATAAATAAAAAATCCAGTAGTTAAAATTGAAATTATGAAACCATTTAAAACCTGTGTGTTTAGTGTCTGGGTGTTTTTACATTCACTTTGTTTTGTTTATAACTTTGCCCTTCTCTGTTTTAATACACTGCTTATACTGACCTGTTCATTCATCCCTGGTGCTTTTGCAGCATTCAGCTTAATTTGCCAGACTAGTTCTCTATATTCCAGGGATGTTTCCCAGTCACCCCCTCTAATGTCGTTTTTTACCTGCTCAAGTACCAAGAATTTTATGTTCATTTGTTTACATATTAAGGAATGTTTAAAGAATGCATTTGTTTCTTTTTTTGTTTTAATTTCATAGGAATGTTCGTAAACTCTTCTTTTTAATGTTCGTTCTGTTTTTCCTATGTAAAAGGATAAACAATGTTGACATATTCCAAGATAAATTATGCCCTTCGAATTACAATTATAATGTCCTAGTGAATATAGCCCTAACTTTCTAGATTTTAAGTATAAACCTGTATCATTCAACATAAAACTACATTGATTACAGGCCCCACATTTGTAGGTACCCCTCATTAATTTTGTGTTACTTGGGTTGTTACCTATTTCTTTTTCAAACAAACTTTTAAGGTTATTATTTTTCTTCCTTATAAATTTTGGTAATGATGGAACTGTCTTGTTGATTTCCGAATTATTTATTAGTATTGGCCAATATTTTAAAATAATGGCTTCTATTTCCTTGTTGTCACTGCTGTAAGTATATGCAAATGCTTGATTTTTGTATTCTTCCTTGTTTTCAATTATTTTTGTATTGTTCGTTTTTTCAATATTTAAAAGTGGGACATATTTTTCGTTTCTTTTTGTTGTAATTTCATTTGATACAGCTTCAATCAAACTTAAGGGGTATTTTTTCTCTAGGAAAAGGGTCTTTAAATATTCTATTTCTACTTGGAATAAATGGTCTGTACTGCAAATTCTTGATGCCCTAATGAATTGGCCTTTAAGAATACTCTTTTTCTGAAAGTATGGGTGACTGCTGTCAAAATGTAAAAACATGTTAGAGTAAGTATTCTTTCTGTAGACACTAGATTCAAAGTTGTTAGTTACATTATTTTTCATTAAGTTAATGTCTAAATAATGCAATTGATTTGGGTTGATTTCATAAGTAAATTTTAAAAAGTTCGTGGATTCATTAATATAATCTATAAAATTAATAAAATCATAATAAGTACCTTTCCATAAAATGCATATGTCGTCCAAGAATCTTTTGTAGTGGACAATGTGTTGGACCCAATTTGGTACAAAAATAAATTCCAATTCCCAATGGTGCAAAACAAGGTTAGCGTATGCTGATGCACACGGTGTTCCCATGGCTACACCTTTGTTTTGTTTAAAAAGTTCACCATTAAAAATTAAAAAGTTGTTATTTAAAATAATACCCATAAATTCCACTATCAACTTAATGGTGTCGCCACTGAAGTTCGTAAGCTTAACTAACATTTCATTGAACCATTCAAGTCCTATTTCATGTGGGATACTTGGAAATAGGTTGACTATGTCAATAGTGACCAAAAATTGAGCTTCTGCAAAGAACTCATTTTTTATTCCCTTTAAAAATTCCCATGAGTCTTTGCAGATACATTCTAGTGATGTTATACATTTTTTGGTCATATTGTCGATGTATTTTCCTAAAGGTTCAGTGATGCCTTTAGCTCCTGCTACTATTGGCCTAAATTTTAAAGGTTGAAGGCCCTTATGAACTTTTGGTATTCCAAAAATAACAGGAGTTAGTGGTTTTTGCACTAGTAAGTAATTGAAGAGCTGTTCATTTATTGCTCCTTGCAAAAGATGATCTTCTAAATAATACTTAATCTTACTATAAGCTATATTTCTTTCATTAATGGAAATTTGTGTATATTGTTCTGTATCATGCAACATATTGTGAATAAATGCTTCATATGCTTGTTGGTACATAAGCGCTATCCCACCCCCTTTGTCTGTTTTCATCACTCTTATTCTCTCCTTTTTTAATGATGTTAAGAGTTTGTTATATTCTTCTGGGAAATTGTTAGGTTCTTTGTATTTAGTTTCCCTGTTTAATTTTCTAAATTCGTTCTCCACTAATTCCTCATATATCTTTAGTGAGGAGTGTAATGGGGGATTGAATGTGCTTTTCCTATGCAGGCCTTGTTGTTTGTTTTGCGTATTACCAAAATGGATACTTAGGTTTAATTGCCTCATGAACAATTTTAAATCAATAATGGTATTAGTAATGTTTATAGGGGTATCGGGTACAAAATGTAATCCTTTTTTAAAAAGTTCAAAAAATGTTTCATTAATTTCCACATCTGTAAAATTGTATATGGAAAGATTGTCTTGTTTTACTATGTTACATGTGTGGGCAGCTGTGTGAATGTTCTTGTCCTGGTTTTCAAGGTGATTTGTTCCCGTCACCCCTGTATTATTAGTGGTGATCTCCTGAATCTGCTCCACATTTGCATTGGCTGATTTACTTCTCGATTCCCTTGTCTTCCTGGTGCTTGCTGAAAAAAGTACAGTTTTGTACCTACCATAAATGTAGATGTCCGAACTGGATAGCATCTGCAGTCATAACAACTGGGGTTGTCCTGTCGTCAGGCAGCCCTTCAGTCGGCCGGATTCCAAAGTCCGGGTCCGGCTTCGGCTGATGTCGCACTTCACCCGACGTCATCTCTGTTGGTCTCCAGGTATAAAGGCATCAGCCGACGCCATTTTCCTCAGTGTTTCTTGCCCCAGATGCCAGTAGCCCTCTTGGAGGCTAAAATTTGGATAGATGCCAATGTTTCCAAAAAGATAGAGGTAAACACAAAAATAAGCATGTATGTACATATATACAAACAAATACACCATAAAGACTCCCCACCAATTAGGAGGTAAAATACCCTAGGAGTACCACAGAGGGGAAGGAGGGAGGGTAATCCTGACTGCAGATGCTATCCAGTTCGGACATCTACATTTATGGTAGGTACAAAACTGTACTATGTCCTTCATGGATGCATCTGCAGTCATAACAACTGGGTAGAATACCACAGCCAACTAGGGAGGAGGATAAAACTAGATTATGGTGTGTTTAGGATCCCTTGCAGTACAGCAGTGGCAAACCCTGCTCGGGATCTGGAATATAGAGGTAAGTTATAATGCTTGGCAAATGTATGCACGGAGGTCCAAGTAGCCGCCTCAATAATGTCTTTGGTTGCCACTCCTCGTAAGAAGGCTGTGGTAGTGGCTGTTGCCCTTGTAGAATGAGGTCTTATGTTCTGTGGAATTGGTTTTCCATGGAAGGAGTAACAGAATCGTATGCAATTTCCTATCCATTTGGAGATTGTCTGTTTGGAAATAGCTTTTCCTTCCCTTCCTGTTGCATAGGCTACAAAAGTTGGTCAGTCTTTCTGCTATTTTTGTTCTGTCCAAGTAGTAGCGTAGCTGTCTATGTACATCCAAGGTATGCAGTATTCTTTCCCTCTGTTTTGTGGGTTGGGAAAGAAGGTAGGTAGGTGGATTGCCTGGTTTAAAGACACTCTGGATACCACCTTAGGCATAAATGTAGGATTAGTCCTCATGGACACTCTATCTTGGTGGAAGATTAGGAAGGGTTGCACTGCCATTAAGGCCTGTAGCTCTGAAACCCTCCTTGCTGAAGTAATTGCCAGTAGGAAAGCAGTTTTCCATGACAGGTGTTGTAGGTCTGCTGTTGCTGCTGGTTCAAAGGGTGATAGTGTCAACTTTTCTAGCACAAAGTTTAAGTCCCAAGCTGGCAAAGGTGGTTTCCTTGGAGGTTTTACATTCTTGATTCCTCTGAGGAACTGCCTGAGCAAAGGGTGCGAAAAACAGGTGGATCAAAGCTGTATTCTGCTGAAATAGCTGATGCATGTATCTTGATGGAGGAGTAGGACAAGCCTGAATGAAGAAGTTCGCCAGATACTCTAGAATGTTAGGCATATCTATGTTTGACACATCTTTTCCTCTTTCAGTACTCCAAATGACAAACCTTTTCCATTTTCCAGCATAGTTCCTTCTTGTTGAAGGTCTGCGTGCTTCAAGAATAATGTCTTTAACTCTTTGGGAAAGTTCTGGGTTAGCTGTTGCTATGTGATGTTCCATGCAGTCAGTTGCAACGTTTTTAGGTTTGGATGTATGATGCTGTAGTTGTTCTGAGTTAGCATCAAAGGCATCAGGGTATTGGCCACATATTGTTCTGAGACATGCTCCTCAGCAGTGGGTACCAGTGTTGTCTTGGCCAGTTTGGAGCTATCAGGATTATCCTTGGACGTTCTTCCTTGATTTTTAGTAATACTTTGTGTATCAAGGGAAGAGGTGGGAATGCATATGCTGTCAGGCCTTTCCAGCTGAAGGAGAGCGAATCCACTTTCCATGCCAGTGGGTGTAATGTCCTTGTGCAGAATTTTTTGAGCTGGTGATTGAGAGGTGATGCAAATAGATCTATCTGAGGCATTCCCCATTTCTTTGAGATGGTCTTGAAAATGTCCGGGTGCAGTTTCCATTCGTGGGCATCCGATGTGGTTCTGCTTAATATGTCTGCTAGAATATTTCCTTTTCCCGGTACAAAAATTGCCTGTAACTGGATGTTGTAGCTGAGTGCCAGGTTCCACAGCTCCAAAGTCATTCTGCATAGGGGGTATGAATGAGTGCCTCCCTGCTTGTTGATGTACCACATGACTGTGGTGTTGTCTGTCCTTATCATCAACTGGCCCTCTTTGAGAAATGGTCTGAACCTTTGGATTGCCAGTTTTACTGCCAGCATTTCTTTTAGGTTGATGTGCAGGTGAAGTTGATCCTGTGTCCACAATCCTTGCACGCATTTGTCCAGCATGTGGGCCCCCATCCTAGGTCTGAAGCGTCTGTTGTGATGGTCTGGCTTGCTTGACATCTGCGAAAGGGTAGGCCTGGGTTTGTCTGGCATGCCTGAGCCCACCATAGGAACTCCTGTTTTAAGCATGGAATTAGTGGGATTTCTGTTTCTAGGCTGTGACTGTGTTGGGACCATAAATTCTTTAGGTACCACTGTAGTTTTCTCATATGTAGTCTGGCAAGTGGGACCAGGATTATGCATGATGCCATGAAGCCCAAGGCCTGCAGTACATTTCTTGCTGTTAACTTGCTCAGCTTTGTTAGTGCCAAGAAGTAAAGAGGGAGTTCTTTTTGTTTTTCTGCAGTTAGGAATGCCATTTGTTTTACTGTGTCCAATTCCGCCCCCAAGAATGTCCTTGTTTGGGATGGTATCAGCCTTGACTTTTGTAGATTGACTGTGTATCCCAGTGCTTGTAGCAAGTAAATGACCCTTTGTAAATCTGTTGTCAGCTTGCTTTTGTTGTCTCCTTGTAGCAGGCAGTCGTCCAGGTATGGGTAAATTTGTATTCCCTGTAGTCTGCAATGGCAATTACTGATGCCAGGCATTTTGTGAATACTCTGGGCGCAGTAGATAAGCCAAAGGGCAATGCTGAGAATTGATAGTGCTCTGATCCTGCAAGAAATCTGAGGTATCTTCTGCAGATTGGTCGAATGGGGACGTGCAGGTATGCCTCCTTGAGATCTAGAGTTACCAGCCAACACTCCTTGCCCAGCATGGGAAGAAGTTGCTGTAGGGTCAGCATTTTGAATTTTGGGACAATGATGTATGTATTTAAGGCGGACAGGTCGAGAATTGGTCTCCAACTTTTTCCTTTCTTGGAACTAGGAATAGTCTTGAGTAGAACCCCTTTCCTTGCTCTGCAGTTGGCACTTTTCCACAGCTCTCATGTTTGCTAACTGCATTATCTGTTGTAGAGCCTCTGTTTTTGATTTGGAGGTAGATTTGGCATTCCTCTTTGATTGGTAAAGTGTGGAAGTGGAACCGGTATCCTTGATCTATGGTTTGTAAAATCCACTTGTCTTTTGTTATATAGTGCCAGTTTTTGAAAATAAGGTTAACTTTCCGCCTAGAGGAGCTGCTATTTGTTCCCTGGTAGGCGGATTTAGGATTAAGTCACTGTGGTTGTGTTGATGTAGTGGCAGTGGTTGTGTCTGTGCCTCTGTTGTTACCTTGCCACTGTCATCCTCTGTAGGCACCTCCTCTGGATTGGTTTCTGCCTCTGGAACGTCTGTTTCTGCCCCTTTGAGATCTTGTGGAGTCAGGAAAGGACCAATTTTTGGCAGGCCAGTTCCTGCTAAACCTTGGGGTTGAACCTGCAAGAAATCTTTAACCGTTTGAACGGATTTTGCCTTTTCTTCCATTTTCTTCATAACCTGCTGGGCAGGTGTACCAAACAAACTTGTCTTATCCATAGGAGCATCTAGTAACTTTGCTTTAACATGATCCGGTAAAGCTTGCTCCTTTAGCCATGCATGCCTTCTTATCACTGTGCCAGTCATGGCTGATCTAAATGAAGCCTCCAGTGCATCATAGCCACATTTTAAGGAATGGTTACTAACCTGTTGTATGTTATTTACCATTTCTAATACATATTTCTTATCAAGAGATTCATCAGTGGTTAGCCTTTTAGTTAACTGATCAAGCATAAACTCTCGGTATTGTATCATGTGAAACTGACAGTTTAAAGCTCTAGCTGAGAGAGTAGCTGAAGTGTAGACCCTTTTGCCCCATCTGTCTAATGACCTTGCTTCCCTTTCAGAAGGAATAGGGTTTTAGCTATGGTCGGCTACTGCCTTGGGACCCTGGGATATAGTTTCGGGTCTGCAAGAGGGGCCTTGTAAAGGTGGTGATGAGTGTCTGGCACCCTGTAAAATCTGTCTGGTTTGGCAGGGGCTGGAGGTAAAGAATCTGGAGCGGAGCAGACATCATTGAAAGCATCATCCACCACAGAGAGAACAGGAGGTATAGCTAAGGGCCTGTGTTGTGGAAGGTGCAGAAAAGTCCTAAGTCTTTTCTGGAGTCTGAAAAATCCTGTTGCTGCCATTGGAACTGCTCGCATGGCATGTAAGGTTTCCCCAAAGGAAAATTCTTCTGGTGGGGAAGCAGCTGGAATGGATTCTTCAGCATCAGAGTCTTCAAAATTAGAGAAAGGAGCCTCTGGCTGGTCAGTTATGTCTGATTCATCGGCTGAATCATCAGATGACACTGGCTCAGGGGCTCTGCCCTAGGTCTCTTCTCTGGGGCTGAGAGGCCCTGTCTGGGTGAGATTGAGATCCTCTAATTAATGAAATTAAATCTTCTGCCAGAGTAAGCATTTGAGAACTAGAGGAGGGCCTGGTTGAAGGGGGTTTAACAGGCACTGTTTTAGTAGTCTTGGTTGCTTTAGCCCTGGCGAAGGCCTTAATGGACATGGCTGCTGGAGGCCTAGCAGCACCACGTGCTGGGGTAGAGACATCCAAGGGAATGGTGTCTGATAAGTCAGTGGCAACCACCCTAGTGGGTATAATTTCTGAGGCCGATTCAAGAATGGTAGCAGGGGCCTCAGTTGTAGAGATAGATTCAGCTGTACTTTGATCAGTTTTCTCGGTTTCGGCGAAACCGAGACACTCATGGTTTGCTTAACCATGGTTTCAGCCGAAACCGCGGACATGAGTGTCGGTCTTCATCTTTGCGTTTTTGGCAGATTGGGTAGTCGGAGGATCCGGCGGCATAATGTACGCAAAAACAGAACCAAAAAACTGTTCAGCAAACTCCGACCGGCGCCTAAGCGTTCGTCGGTTGAAAGAAGCACAGGCCGAACAGGCTGCTACGTCGTGGGCTGGGCCTAAACAAGGCAGACAATAGGAGTGGAAATCTTTATGAGGTATTTGTTTCCCACAGGTTAAACAATTATTAACTTTTTCTGACATCGGCTGAGGCAAGAAAGAGTCCCCAACGGGGTACTTAGCTTTAGAAGTCTTCGAAGTAGTATTCGGTAGAAGTAATCTCTGGATCCGACCGACCGGCACTTGCGAACAGCTTCTGCTTCGGGTGCCACGCGGCAAGAAAGACTGAGGAAAATGGCGTCGGCTGATGCCTTTATACCCGGAGACCAACAGAGATGACGTTGGGTGAAGTGCGACATCAGCCGAAGCCGGACCCGGACTTTGGAATCCGGCCGACTGAAGGGCTGCCTGACGACAGGACAACCCCAGTTGTTATGACTGCAGATGCATCCATGAAGGACATCCTGCTTAGTACCATAATTACTTTTTTGTGCCAGTCTTTCACTCCTTCTTGGAACCTCTATCCATTCATTGTTCTCATTCCCATTCATTTCATTGTTGGATACCCCCCCCTGATAATTTTGTCTTGTTGAGGCAATTCTACTTTTTTTATGAAAACAATATGCTGTACCATTTTTGTATTCTTCTAGATCTCTTTCCAGTTTTTTTATTTTTCTCATAACTACTCTGTTGCAATGGTCATCTACCTCCTTAAATGCTTGTTCATAATCACGCTTTATCCCACTAAAATTTCTATTGTTTGTTATACTTTCATTCAATTTGTCAATGTCATTCAACAAAACTGCAGCCTTATTTTCATAATCATTGATCATTAATTTTAACATTTCTATCCCTGTTTTGTTGTACAAAGCAGTAATTTCGTCAAATAGTTTTGTGCCCGGTTGTGCATTGTTTGGCAGTCTATTGCACCGTAGCCCTTTCGGGATGCGTTCGACCCTTATGCATTCAGTTAAATAGTCAATTTCCATTTGGGCTGTTTTATACGAATACAATTTGTTGTTTAGTTCACTCACTAAATGTTCAGTATTATTATTTTGAGCATTATAGTTTTGTTTTACAGTACCTTGTGCAAACATAAAATGCTTGCTTGTCCATTTTTTTAAGTTGAAGTCATTGTTCTGCTGACCCGGGTTTGAGTATGGGGTTTTGTTTCTTGTAGCCTGCGAATTCTGATTGTGTACCCGGTCTTCTTCGAATACTTCAGTGGAAAGTCTCTTCCTTTTAACTGTCGGTTCCTTTTCGACTAAAAGCTCCTGTTGATTTGGTGGTAATACCTTGTCGTTAGTGGTGTTGTCTTTAGTTAATAACCCACTCAGTTGTGAGAGTAGGCAAATCACTTGCCTAAATTCTCCCCGTGTTACCGGTGCGTCGTCATCTCCGTTGTCATCTTCGATAAGAATATTGGGCGTCTTGTTGAAATCCGAGTTCCTACGTCTTCCGCCATGTAAAAAAACTAGTAAGCGACCAAGAACAATGCAGGACAACCTTCAGGTTAATACGATGCCACCACAGCAGGAAAAGTACAGTTTTGTACCTACCATAAATGTAGATGTTCGAGGATCCACATTGCTGCAGTCCTAACTATTGGGGTAGTCCGCTGTCCAGTCGGCCCGAATACCAAAGTATATGGCTGACGTCGGTCAAGGCGCATTAGACTGACGTCAGTACGTCAGGGTACTAATGCGCATGACCGACGTCATATCCTCAGTCTTTTCTTGCCCCAGATGTCAGAAGACCCTAAAAAGACAAGGCCAATACCAAAAAAAACTCCAAACATACCTGCATCAAAAATATGTACAATATATACAAAAGTACCAGAATATAACCTCACCTACACAACCACCCCTAAACACAGAGGGGAAGGAGGGAGGGTAAATTGGACTGCAGCAATGTGGATCCTCGAACATCTACATTTATGGTAGGTACAAAACTGTACTATGTTCTTCATTCCACATTGCTGCAGTCCTAACTATTGGGTAGAATCCCAAAGCAGAGGTAAGGGAGGCTGGCAAATCATAAGGAAACAGGAGCTGACAACAAGCCTTGCAAAATAGCTGTGGCAAAACCAGCCCTAGACTTAGAGTAGAGAGGAAGGTGATAATGCTTAGAGAAAGTATGCACTGAACTCCAAGTAGCTGCCTCCAAAATATCCTTAGTTGCCACCCCCCTTAGAAATGCTGTTGAAGTGGCAGTAGCCCTAGTGGAATGAGGCCTAATCCCAGCTGGAATCTCCTTGCCATGATGGGAATAACAAAATGCAATGCAAAACCCAATCCACCTAGAAATAGTTTGTTTTGACACAGGCTTGCCCTGCGAACTCAAAGCAAAAGAAACAAACAACTGCTGAGACTGCTTAAATAATAACGCAATTGCCTGTGTACATCTAAAGTGTGCAAAATCTTTTCCCCTTTATTTTGGGGATCTGCATAAAAAGTAGGCAAATGAATAGTTTGGTTTAAAGCCACACTAGAAACCACCTTAGGCATAAAGGAAGGATTAGTACGTAATGATACCCTATCCTTATGAAAAATCAAAAAAGGCTCAACCGCCATAAGGGCCTGCAACTCAGAAACCCTTCTTGCAGAAGTAATGGCCAACAAAAAAGCAGTCTTCCATGACAAGTATTTCAAGTCAGCAGTAGCCGCAGGCTCAAAAGGTTGTAGAGTAAGTTTCTCCAACACAAAATTGAGATCCCAAGCAGGAGTAGGAGCTCTCGTGGGGGTCTTATATTCTTTGCCCTCTAAGAAATTGCTTGAACAAAGGATGCGAAAACAATGGTGGATCACAATCATAGTGAGCTGAAATTGCTGCAGCATGAATCTTAATGGAAGAGAAAGACAAACCTTTGTCCAATAACTCAGTAAGATATTGAAGAGCCACACTCAAATTAGGCTCAGAAATCTCCAAATTGTTTGCTGCACTCCAAAATAAAAATCTCTTCCATTTTCTGAGTACACCTTCCTTGTACTAGGTCTTCTGGCTTCCATAATCACATTTAAAACTTGTTGAGGAAGTTGAGACCTGCTGTGTTTCAAAACAGAATATGCCAGGCTGTTAGATGAAGAGAGTGGAGCTTGACATTGAGCAGGTGACCGTCCCTCTGAGACAACAGGTGTGGAATCAAAGGTAAAGGCCATGGAGGATTCCTTACCAGACTCCTTAGTAATGGGTACCAGTGTTGCAGAGGCCAATCTGGAGCTATTAAAATCATCCTTGGCTTGTCTTGTCTGACCTTTAGGAGCACCTTTGGGAGAAGAGGCAGAGGTGGAAAGGCATACACATGAAGATTTTTCCAACTGAAAGAAAGAGCATCCACTTTCCAAGCTGTGTGATGAAACCTCTTTGTGCAAAACTTTGGCAGCTGGTGGTTTAGTGGAGAAGCGAACAGATCTATGTCTGGAGTTCCCCATGACACTGTCAATTTTGAAATACATGAAGATCCAGTTTCCACTCGTGGGGATCCATGATTTGTCTGCTTAACACATCTGCTAAGGAGTTCTGTGCTCCTGGCAGAAACCTTGCCTGAAGAGTTAGTTGCAAGCTGAGCGCAGTCTCCCATAAAATCATTGCTTGCCTGCACAACGGGTAAGAATGTGTTCCCCCTTGTTTGTTGATGTACCACATGACAGTTGTGTTGTCTGTTAGAATCAACACCTGCCCTGGAAGAAGCAACTTCTTGAAAGCCATTAATGCAAACTGGACTGCTAACATCTCCTTCATGTTGATATGTAGATGCTGTAGTCTGGCAGGCCACTTGTCTTGTATCCACTTTCCATTTAGATGAGCTCCCCAAGCAATGTCTGAGGCATCTGTCGTTAGAATCTGACTCGCCTCTGGCCGGGTCACAGAGAGTCCCTTGTTTAGGTGACATTCCTGAGCCCACCACAAAAATTCCTTTTGAATGCAAGGTATTATTTGAATGACAGTGTCCAATTCCTGGCAGTGCTGTGTCCATACATTTTGAGATACCATTGCAGCTTCCTCATATGCAGTTTGGCATTGGGAAGCACCAGAATACAAGATGCCATGAACCCTAAGGCTTGAAGGACTGTCCTTGCAGTCAGCCCGGACTGAAGAGATAGGTGATGGAAGTAACTGGAAAGATTCTTTTGTTTGTCCGGGGTTAAAAAGGCCATCTGGGCTGCTGTATTCAGTCTCACACCCAGAAAGCACATGTCTTGAGAGGGTACTAGACTGGACTTTATTTCGTTCACAGAATACCCTAGGCATCTTAGCACTGCTATCACATATTCCAAATGCTGTAAAAGGTCTTCCTTTTCTTGAGCCAGAATCAGGCAGTCATCCAAGTAAGGATAGATTTGAATTCCTTTTAGTCTGAAGTAAGCTATCACTGGAGCCAGAACCTTTGTGAATACTCTGGGCGCAGTAGATAAGCCAAAGGGCAATGCAGAGAACTGATAATGAGAATTTCCAGCTCGTAAACGCAGATACTTCCTGCAACTTAGTCTGATAGGCACATGAAGGTAAGCTTCCTTGAGATCTAAAGTTACCATCCAGTGATCTTTGCCCAGCAGAGGTAAAAGCTGTTGTAACGTCAACATTTTGAACTTGGGAATGTCCAGATAAGTGTTGAGGATAGATAAATCCAAAATTGGTCTCCACGTGTTCCCTTCTTCGGTACTAGGAACAGGCGAGAATAAAATCCTAGGCCCCTTTCTGGCACAGGAACTGGCTGAATGGCCCCTATTTGGAGCAACAGAGAAATTTGCTTGTGAGCCTCTTGTCTTTGTAGAGGAGGAATGTCTGGCATGCCTTTGAAAGGAGGCAAGGTATGGAAATAAAACCTGTAACCGTGGTGAATGATATCCAGAACCCATCTGTCTTGGGTAATTAAATCCCAATTTTCTTTGAAAAGAGACAGCCTTCCTCCCAAAGGTGCTGCCAGGCGAGAATGTACTGGCAGCTGAAAAGGCAGGTCATTGGGTCTGTTTACGAAAGGACTGACCCCTGCCCTCACCAGAAGTCTGAGCAGGTGAACTCCCTGTTCTAGGCCTAAAAGAACCTTGAGCTCTGCCCCTACCACGTCTAGACCCACCCCTAGACTGGGAATCATAAGCAGGATATGTCCATCCCTTAGTAGGCCAATTTCTACTAAACCTTGGAGGCTGCACCTGCAAAAAATCCTTAACAGTTTGCATAGACTTAGCCTTGTCCTCCATTTTCTTTAAAACTGCTTCCACAGGCGAACCAAACAACACATCAGACTGTAAAGGAGCATCCAAAATCCTTGTCTTAACATGCTCAGCTAAATTCTGATCTCTCAACCAGGCGTGCCTACGAAGAACAGAACCAGTGGCAGCCACCCTCGAGGAGGCCTGCACAGCATCAAAACCACACTGCAAGGAATGCTTACCCACCTGTTCAGACACATGAACTAAATCCTGCAACTCTTTACACTCAATACCTTCAGCCAGAGCATCCACCTTAGACTTCAATTGTGAAAGGAGATAATTCTGATATTTTAACATGTGGAACTGACAATTCAACGCCCTCATGGCTAAAGTGGAAGAAGTATACACTTTCTTTCCCCATCTATCCAAAGCCCTTGCCTCTTTATCAGGAGGAACAGGATTTTTAACAACAGAAGCCTTCACACCTTTAGGCCCCTGAGAGACAGTTTCGGGTCTGCCCTAGGACTCTTAAAAAGATACTTATGAGCCTCAGGCACCCTATAGTACCTATCCGGTTTAACTGGGGCAGGAGGCAAAGAATCAGGATTCAGGAAGCCTCTGCAAAAACATCTTCTACCACATTCAGAACAGGAGGTATAGCTAAAGGCCTATGCTGGGGTAAAACAAGAATTCCCTAAGCCTCTTCCTGGAATCAGAGAAATCTTGACCTTCCCATTTAAAATGCTCCCTCATGGAATGCAGAGTCTCTGAGAATGAAAAATCCTCAGGAGGCGAAGCTGAAGGAGTAGAATCATCCACATCAGAATCAGAATAAGGAGGATACTCCTGCAAGTCTTCAGTCGGAGACTCAGAAGCCTCGAACATTGCTCAAAACTCTCAAACTCAGGTTCCACCCTAGGCCTCTTATCAGGAGGGGGCATAGAACCTCTAATCATAGTAATCAAATCCTCTGCCATTTTTAGCATATGCTTCTTAGGCAAAGACCCTGACACACTCGGAGAAACCCCCACTGAAGCTAAACTAGGCCTGCCTCTTAAAGAAGCCTTGGAAACAGAAGGGAGGCCCTAACCACCTTAGGAAGAGAGGGAAGAACAGCCACCTGAGAAGCCCCTTCAGCCTGGCCTACTTCCTGAGAGGACACATCCTGTAACAGTAAAGTCTCTCCCTGAGACTCCAAAGAAACTCCTGGCAAAACCTCCGGCTCCACTGAGCCTTCTAAAGAACCGACGTCCGGGACTGTCGGTTCCTCCACTCTAGGCTTTGCTGCTTTATCCTTGCGCTTTTGGCGAAGCGGGCGTCGGAGCATCCGACGGCATTTTATAATTACAACGCTTCCCAAAACTAACCTGGCACAGTCTAACCTTCTCTTAATAGTGCGTTTGTTAAATCTAGCACAAGAGCGGCATCCAACAACGTCGTGCTCAGGCCCTAAACAAGGTATACACAAAGTATGGTAATCCCTATGAGGTATCTGTTTCCCACAAGAAATACAGTTATTCACTTTTTCTGACATCCGGTTAAATACTGAGGCAAGAAAAAACCAAAATATTCCCCAACGGGGTACTTAGCCAACTTTGATTCGGTCTGAAACTCTGACTTCAGAAACTTTCAGAACGCCAACCTGCACTCGCAAAACTGCTTCTGCATCGGACCATGCGGCAAAAAAGACTGAGGATATGACGTCGGTCATGCGCATTAGTACCCTGACGTACTGACGTCAGTCTAATGCGCCTTGACCGACGTCAGCCATATACTTTGGTATTCGGGCCGACTGGACAGCGGACTACCCCAATAGTTAGGACTGCAGCAATGTGGAATGAAGAACATCGGAACGGAACCAGCGTTGTTTAAATAATCCAAGTTTATTCAAGTAAACAAGCAGAACATCCAATGTTGGGTAAAAGGTAATGCCCAAAAATCTATATAAAATTCTGTCTTTCACTAAACAGCAATCTGAACACAGTAGAAATCCAATAAGTCACTAAACAGCAATCTGAACACAGTAGAAATCCAATAAGTCAAGCGCTTTCGCCCGGGCTCTCCCGGGCTTTTTCAAGATGCTTTCTTTATCTGCAACCTGTCTTTTTATATACCACCTGGTTGCTTAATTAATTGCCTAACTATTTCAATTAAGATGTCTTTTAAAAAGGGGAATTTTTTTAATTAAAGCTGTACTCCTTCTCTAAAATCAGTTATGTTAAAATTCCTAAGGTGTTCTTTAAAACAGCTAAGGAGTTACTAAGTTAGTAAATGTTGCCGTAGTTTTGCAACATATGTTACCTTTCTTAGCCCCTGCGCTCTATTGTGAAAAGTTTTTCTTTTAGAAATGTTACTGTTACTGCAGTAAAATTAAACTAATTTTTTGTGTGCTAGTGGACTCGTTTATTTAAATAGCAGCAAGTGTTGTCAGGAGCTGGTCGTATGTGGTATTCACCATTCATTCTTAATATCGGGTCGGGTCGATCCTGTTACACTAATATATTTGCATTTTATGGAAACTGTACTGCATCACGTTCTTTGTTTAAAACCAATATTTTTCATCAACCAAACAATGTTTGATTATTTTCTTGTTATTTCAGTTTGTCATGTCCATTGTATTTACTGGTGATGTGTGTCTCTGTAAAGTTATATCTATCCATTTGTTGTTTTAATATTTTTGTTTCCAATATGTATTTAAAGTAATTTCATATTTCGATTATTAAAATATTAAATGCAAAATCTATAATAAATAATAAATAGCAACCAAAAAAATGATAAATAGGAACCAAAAGAATAATAAATATTACATATTACATATTAAATATTAAAATATGGTTGTTCAATGAATATTCAACAAGTATGTAGATAATGTGTAAGTAGATAATGTATAAGTACAAAATTGATCTTTAAAAACAGAACGAACATTAAAAAGAAGAGTTTACGAACATTCCTATGAAATTAAAACAAAAAAAGAAACAAATGCATTCTTTAAACATTCCTTAATATGTAAACAAATGAACATAAAATTCTTGGTACTTGAGCAGGTAAAAAACGACATTAGAGGGGGTGACTGGGAAACATCCCTGGAATATAGAGAACTAGTCTGGCAAATTAAGCTGAATGCTGCAAAAGCACCAGGGATGAATGAACAGGTCAGTATAAGCAGTGTATTAAAACAGAAGGGCAAAGTTATAAACAAAACAAAGTGAATGTAAAAACACCCAGACACTAAACACACAGGTTTTAAATGGTTTCATAATTTCAATTTTAACTACTGGATTTTTTATTTATTTATTTATGATAAAAGGTAGAAGATGTTATGTATAAATATTTATTAATTATTTAAAAAGCATCTAATCATCATACAAAATAAACTAAAAGATCAATTTTGTACTTATACATTATCTACTTACACATTATCTACATACTTGTTGAATATTCATTGAACAACCATATTTTAATATTTAATATTTAATATGTAATATTTATTATTCTTTTGGTTCCTATTTATCATTTTTTTGGTTGCTATTTATTATTTATTATAGATTTTGCATTTACTATTTTAATAATCGAAATATGAAATTACTTTAAATACATATTGGAAACAAAAATATTAAAACAACAAACGGATAGACATAACTTTACAGAGACACACATCATCAGTAAATACAATGGACATGACAAACTGAAATAACAAGAAAATAATCAAACATTGTTTGGTTGATGAAAAATATTGGTTTTAAACAAAACATGATGCAGTACAGTTTCCATAAAATGCAAATATATTAGTGTAACAGGATCGACCCGACCCGATATTAAGAATGAATGGTGAATACCACATACGACCAGCTCCTGACAACACTTGCTGCTATTTAAATAAACGAGTCCACTAGCACACAAAAAATTAGTTTAATTTTACTGCAGTAACAGTAACATTTCTAAAAGAAAAACATTTCACAATAGAGCGCAGGGGCTAAGAAAGGTAACATATGTTGCAAAACTACGGCAACATTTACTAACTTAGTAACTCCTTAGCTGTTTTAAAGAACACCTTAGGAATTTTAACATAACTGATTTTAGAGAAGGAATACAGCTTTAATTAAAAAAAATTCCCCTTTTTAAAAGACATCTTAATTGAAATAGTTAGGCAATTAATTAAGCAACCAGGTGGTATATAAAAAGACAGGTTGCAGATAAAGAAAGCATCTTGAAAAAGCCCGGGAGAGCCCGGGCGAAAGCGCTTGACTTATTGGATTTTCTACTGTGTTCAGATTGCTGTTTAGTGACTTATTGGATTTCTACTGTGTTCAGATTGCTGTTTAGTGAAAGACAGAATTTTATATAGATTTTTGGGCATTACCTTTTACCCAACATTGGATGTTCTGCTTGTTTACTTGAATAAACTTGGATTATTTAAACAACGCTGGTTCCGTTCCGTTTCCTGCTGTGGTGGCATCGTATGTTCCCTCATTATCCTTTATCACCTTTACCTGCTGCACATCTTTCTTAGCTCTGTCCCTCTGTCTAGCAAATCGGTACAGGTCCTTTTCTCCCTCCTTAGTGTCCAACCTTCATACAACTCTTCATATGCCTTATCCTTAGCCATTGCCACCTCTCTCTTTGCCATGCACCTCATCTCCTTATACTCCTGTCTACTTTCTTCATCTCTTTGACAATCCCACTTCTTTGCCAACCTCTTTGCCTGTATACTTTTCTGTACTTCCTCATTCCACCACCATGTCTCCTTGTCGTCCTTCCTCTGTCCCGATGTGATAATCTAATACAAAGTAAATATAGCAGTATGTGTTAAATTAAGCAATGAACTTAGCTAGCATGTCCAAGTAAAAAAGGGTTGCTTTATACCAAATACATAGTATGAGTTTGAGAGGTTCGAGCTAAAATTACATGTTTCTAGCAGCTAAATTATAGGAGTAAGAGTAAGTGAAGAGAAGTTTGAGAAGATGTAGTGTGCTGGATGAGGCGGATGGCTAGTGGCAAGGGTAAAGGTGATAGTCAAGTGTAATGAGGAAGAAGGCAAGCTATATGAAAAAGAGAAGTGATAAAAACAAGAGACTTTGATGCAAGTTTAGAAGGGGCAAGGCACTGGGAAGATAGAGGAGGATGAGCTGCAGAATAATAGGAGTGTAAAATTTACTGAGGAAAGGGCAGGGAAGATGTGGGATGACAGGAGAGTATTTTAGAGCTAACGTTATGGAAGATGGAGGCTTAGTACAGTTACGGAGCCAGTTGGATTGGAGGCGGTTCTAAGAGCCATTTTGAAAGAACCAGTGCTATGAATGTTGCAAAATGGCTAAAGGAAGGCTGTTCCAAGTTTTTGCTATTGCCCAACAATAAAGCAGTTGGCCTGTAGGTAGTTTTGGTTTGTGAATTTGGAGGAGAAGCTGGTTTTCAGATTGTAAGGACCTGCTAGAGTTGTAGTGAGAAAATAAGGAACTTAGGGCAGGACAATCCTGAGGTTTTGTGCGAAGTTTGTGCGGTGGAAAGTTGTAGATGTGAGACAGTGGGGGAATTCCAGTCAATTTAATGTTTTTCAGGGGTGTGCAGTGATGGGTAGAATGGTGACAGCCTGTTGCAAATTTGGCTATTTTGTTGTAGCACATTTCTAGTTTAGCTTTAAGTAAGGATTGGAGAGTGGTAAGCAGTTAGGCACCATAGATCAGAGAAGGAAGTAGGTAGGTGGTTACGAGTACTTCTTTTGATGGGAAGGAAAGGAATTGTTTAGGTCTGTAAAGAAGTCCTAGTTTTTTGTGGGTCTTACTGATGTTATTTTGGATGTATAGATCAAATTTTAGGTTTTCGTCGATTATGACACCTAGCAGTTTGGTAACTGTAACTACTTCAATTTTTGTTTTGTTCAGGGACAGTATGTTAAATTGCATTTTGTTAAGGGGAGCATTTCTCTTTGGAGTGAATATTATGAGCTTGGTTCTATTGGGGTTTAGAGATAGATGGTTGTTGTGGAGCCATAATTCTAAGGCAGAGAATGCTAAAGTACAGTTGTGTACCTACCATAAATGTAGATGTTAGAGTGTATTCACTGTTGCAGTCATTACAATTGGGTTATCCTGCTGACAGGCTACCCGCAGTCGGCCTGAGTTCCAAAGTCTAGGTCCTGCGTCAGTTGTTGTTGCCTCCTCCCTGACGTCAGTGCGCCAGGGGTATAAAAGATGCAGCCGACGCCATTTTCTTCAGTTTTTCTTGCCCCAGATGTCAGGTGCCCCTAAAAAGGTAGGCTAAGTTATGCCAATAAGCTTGCATACACAAAAAACAACTTTTCCTTCATCTACAAGCAAATACACCCCATAGGTTGTATAGAGTAGAGAAGTACAGATAAGTCCCAGCAAAGGAAAAGGGGGATGGTGGGAGGGTAACCTGGACTGCAACAGTGAATGCACTCGAACATCTACATTTATGGTAGGTACACAACTGTACTATGTTCATCGTGTTTCACTGTTGCAGTCATTACAATTGGGTTGAATCCCAAAGCTAAGGTTGGGAGGCTGGTGCTAAATAGGATTAGGAGAGGCTATGAGGCCCTGCAGAACTGCAGTGGCAAAGCCTGCCCTGGATTTAGAGTAGAGAGTATGTGGTAGCTCTTTGTAAAAGTGTGCACTGAAGTCCAAGTTGCAGCCTCTACGATGTCTTTGGTTGATACTCCTCTGAGGAAGGCTGCTGAAGTGGCTGCTGCTCTGGTTGAATGTGGCCTAATGCCCTTAGGCACTGATTTGTCATGCTGCGAATAGCAGAACTGAATGCAGTGGCCTATCCACTTTGAAATAGTCTGCTTTGAGATATGCTTTCCTTGTGATCCTGCAGCATATGCCACTAGAAGTTTTTCAGTCTTTCTGAAAGCTTTGGTTCTGTCCAAGTAGAAGTGTAGCTGCCTGTGAATGTCTAAAGAATGCAGAAGTCTCTCACCCTTATTCTGTGGGTTTGGATAAAAGGTAGGCAAATGAATTGTTTGGTTAAGGGCCACACTGGACACTACCTTAGGCATAAATGTAGGGGTTGTCCTCAGTGGAACCATGTCAGGATGGAAAATGATAAAAGATTCCAGAGCCATGAGTGCCTGTAACTCTGAGACTCATCTAGCGGAGATTATTGCTAGGAGCAGAGCTGTTTTCCGGGATAAGAATTTTATATCAGCTGCAGAGGCTGGCTCAAATGGAGGCAGTGCGAGTTTTTCCAAGACATAGGTGAGGTCCCATACAGGTATTGGTGCTCTCCTTGGAGGTCTTATGTTTTTGGCCCCTCTGAGGTACTGCCTTAGTAATGGATGAGAAAAAATAGGTGGTTCTGTATTGTAATGAGCTGAAATGGCACAGGCATGAATTTTAATTGATGAAAAGGCTTTTATCCAGCATCTCAGTTAAGTATTGCAAAATCTGAGGAATATTTGGAACAATCATGTCAATACCTTGTGCCGGGTTCCAAGCACAGAATCGCTTCCATTTTTCTGCATAAGATTTTCTGGTGCTAGGCCTCCTGGCCTCCAAAATAACATCCATCACCGCTTTAGACAGAGGTGCGTCTTGAATGGCTACATTATCCACCATGCTGCCAGGTTTAAGGTCCTGAGTTGACTGTGCAGTATCTGACTGTCTTGTTGGGTCAATAAGTGAGGAATTTGGAGTAATGTCCAAGCTGGGCATTGAGACAAGCTCTTTAGGATTGGGTACTAGTGCTGGGGGGGCCAGTCTGGGGAAATCTGTCATTTTTGGCTTCTCTTGTGTGACCTTGAGGAGGTGAGGCAGAGGAGGAAAGGCATATACTGTAAGTTTTTTCCAGCTGAAAGATAGAACATCCACTTTCCATGCTTGCTTGTGATAAGTCCTTGTGCAGAATCTCTGTAGTTGGCAGTTGTGAGGGGAGGCAAATAGGTCTATGTCTGGGCATCCCCAGTTCCTTGTTATCATACTGAAGACTTGTGGATTCAATTTCCACTCGTGGGGATCCATTAGGTTTCTGCTTAGGTCTGCCAGAGTATTTATCTTTCCTAGCAGGAATTGTGCTTGCAGATGTACTTGGTAAGTCAATGCTGTGTCCCACAAGTTCATGGCTAGTCTGCAGAGGGGGTAGGAATGTATGCCTCCCTGCTTGTTTATGTACCACATGACTGTAGTATTGTCCGTCTTTATCAGCAGTTGTCCTGGATGAAATAGATTCTTGAAGGCTGTCAGGGCATTTTGAACAGCTAGCATCTCTTTCTGATTGATATGTAGATGCATTTGACTTGCGGACCATGTGCCCTGAATACATCTTCCTGCCATATGGGCCCCCCCAGGCATAATCTGATGCATCTGTTGTCAATGTCTGCCTGGCTGTGGGTAAGGTGAATGGCTGCCCCATGTTGTGGTGGCAGGCCTTTGCCCACCATCGAAACTCCTGTTGCAGGCAGGGAATGAGGGTAATTATTGTTTCCTGGCTGTGGCAATGTTGAGTTCAAACACTTTTTAGATACCATTGAAGTTTCCTCATATGCCGTCTTGCATATGGAATTAGCAGAATGCAGGATGCCATGAAGCCCAAAGCCTGCAGAATTTTTCTTGCAGATAACTGGGTCTTTGTTGCCAACATTTTGAAATAAGTAGTCAGTTGTCTGTGTTTGTCTGACGTGAGAAGCCATCTGGGCAGTTGTATTTAAGCTTGCACCCAGGAATATTATCTCTTGCGAGGGTACGAGTTTTGATTTCTTTTTGTTTACTGTGTACCCTAGACCTGTTAGTAATCTTTTTACAAACGCCACATGCTGTAGTAGAATGTCTTTGTTTTCAGCTTGAATAAGGCAGTCGTCCAAGTAAGGATATATTTGTATTCCTCTTTGTCTGCAAAATGCAATTACTGGTGCCAGGCATTTTGTGAAGATCCTGGGCTCAGTAGACAAGCCAAAGGGCAGTGCAGAGAATTGGTAGTGCATTGAGACAGCTATAAATCTGAGGTATCTTCTGCATGATAGTCCGATTGGGACATGCAGGTATGCCTCTTACGTCTAAAATCACAAGCCAAGCCTTCTTGCCCAGCATGGGCAGAAGCTGCTGCAGAGTTAACATTTTGAATTTTAGAATATCCAGAAATGTGTTTAGGAGAGACAGGTCCAGTATTGGTCTCCAGGCTTTGTCCTTTTTGGGCACCAAGAAAAGCCTTGAGTAAAATCCTAGTCCCTGCTCTTGCTGTGGTACTTGCTGAATGGCCCTCATGTCCATGAGGGATGAAACTTGTTTTTGTGCATCTGCCCATTGACTGCGTGGCAGGTCTGGCATACCGTTTGGCCTTGGCAGGGTGTGAAAGTGGAACCTGTAGCCTTGTGATACGATATTTAAGACCCATTTGTCCTGGGTGATCATGTGCCAATTTTGTGAAAAAAGTGCTAAAGGAGCTACCAGAAGATAAGTGCTTGGTGCTGGCAGGGGAAAGTCATTGAGGCTGTTTCCTGTATGGCTGTGATTTTTCCTCTCCGCTTTTCGAGGTAGAAGCACCCCATTGTTTAGGCCTGTATGAGCCATGGGGCTGTGAACTGCCTCTGGGGCATCTGTATCTGCCTCTTTGTGGCCTGTCTGACACTGGAAAGGACCAATTCTTTGTAGGCCTAGCAGAAGACTCGTCGTCTGTTTTGGACCTCGGATGCATGTCCTTTTCTTTTTCTTTGCGCTTTTTATAAACTCCAGTAGTCAGCTGTTCCAACGGCATTATATAATTAAATCTGCTGCCAAAGTAATGAAATGGAAAATCGTAACGACGCTTGATAGTGTGTTGGCTAAATCTAGCACAAAACCGACAACTAGCAACGTCGTGGTCAGTGCCTAGGCAAGGAATACAGTAAGAATGAAAATCCTTGAGGTATTTGCTTCCCACAAGAAATACAATTATTAACTTTTTCTGACATCAGTCTGGAGCAAGAAAAAAGTTTCCCCAACGGGGTACTTGGCTTTAATGAAGACTTCGGATCTGAAATTCGAATTTGAAAATCCCAGGAGTCAGCTGACCGGCACTTGCGAACTGCTTTTGCTTCGGGCACCGCGCGGCAAGAAAGACTGAAGAAAATGGTATTGGCTGCATCTTTTATATCCTTGGTGCACTGTCAGGGAAGAGGCGACAGCAACCGACGCCGGACCTAGAATTTGGAACTCAGGCTGACTGCGGGTAGTCTGCCAGCAGGATAACCGAATTGTAATGACTGCAACAGTGAAACATGCTGAACATCTGTGGGGTGTGTTGCAGCCAAGTTAAGTCTGTTGCACAGCAGATAATAGTGGAATCATCTGCATACTGTACAAGACATCCCTGGTGAAATGCTAAATGGAGGTTGTTGATAAAAATGTTGAAAAGTACAGTTCCCAGAATAGAGCCTTGGGGAACCCCAGTGGGGTTGTGTTTATATAAAGAGATAGATTGCTTCCATTTTACAGTATGTTGTGTTTGTTAGGTAGCTACTGAACCCGTTGAGTGGTGGGGTAGAGTCTCAGATGTTAGAAAGCTGAGAGGAGCAGAGGGTGAGAGATAGTATCAAATACTTTGGATAGGTCCAGAAATAGAGTGGAGACAAATTTCCCAGAGTCAAGGGCTGCATTAACTAGGTCCATAAAAGATATTAGGGCAGTGGAAGTGCTATGACCTGGTCTGAAACCATGCATTTGTGAGAGGATTTGATTTGATTGTTGAGAATGAAACATCGAAGTTGTCTGTGTATACATTTGTCCAACAATTTAGATCAGGGGCATAGAACAGCTAAGGGGAGAAAATTGGAAATATCGGCCGAGGAACTGTCTTTGTGGAGTGGTATAATGTATTTTTTCCCAAAGGTTGGGAACATAAGATTAGTGTATGGATCTATATGAGTATATTAATTGGGTAAGCAATTATGTGTGTGGTGATTTTTAGGTACTCAGTGGGTAAGACAGTCTGCTGCATTGAAACACGGTTTTAGTTTCAGAAGAATTTTTATGAGAGAAGTTAGGACGGTTGAGAGTGTGAATAAAGGCTTGGAATTGTTTGTGGCAGAGTTCAAGTGGAAGGATGATAGGGACTGGGATTGTGTGCAAGTGAGAAGGGTAGACTGATCTGGAATGTTTGTGGAATGGAGTGGAGGTAGGGATTGTGTGTTGCAATACAGTAGTTTGGTATGGGGTGTTAGATGCAGGGAGAGGTTTTGAGAAACTGGTTGTAATATTAGCTATAGTGTTGATAAAGTAGAAGTTAAATAAACTTGCTCTCTAATCTGGTGACTTGTCAGTGTGTGGGCAATGATTATTTTTTGTATCTGTATTATAATTTATATTTACATCACCAAGTATTATAGTTTCATTTTTATGTTGTGGAAGGCCCAAGATCTTCCAAAACTGGTATGTTATTACCAGGTAGAATATACAAAACTATGATGCAGAGGTTTTTAGAGTTATTTTCAGGAAGGTGACCAAAATGTTAGCATTACAGAACTGTGGTATTTGACCAGTAAATGGATGTACATTAAATGTACTGGGGAATAGGATAGCAACACCGCTGCCCTTTTTGTTAGCTATATCTTGTTAGCTATATCTTCCCGTATTACACTGTAGTTGGGAGAGAGGAATTCTGTGTCCTTTATGTTAGGTTTTAGCCAGGTTTCTGTTATGGCAAGGATATCAGTTTTATTATGGGCTAGCAATGGCACCTGGGTTGGGATGGATGTTACTACACTGAATTAATGATGAGAAAAGTGATGAGGGCTTGTGTCACAAATTATTGTTTGGAGTGTATAAAGTGCAGCAGAAGGGGGTGATGTGGTTTGGGCAGGAAGTGAAATAGTTTATGGGGAGAATAAGTATTTTAGTACAAAGCAGAGGAGTTACAGAACAAAGTCTGGGGTGTATAACTGAGTAACTTTCTGCTGGGAGTTTTACACAGGTGGTTTAGGATGAGCATGTGAGTATTAAATCCGAGTTGAATGAGGGGAGCTCTACTAAAGGAGATAATATCAGTACAATATGAGATAACAGGAAGTTGTAGGTGGAGGGGGCCATGTTTGGGGAGGAGTTGAGATAGAAACTGAGTGACAGGAAGTGGAGTAGTGTGTAGAGTTGGGCTTAGGTTGGAGGTATAGTTAGGGGGTATAAATGCAAGGATAATAATGGTGGGTGGGAATTGGGGTAGGGTAGGGGAGTGGAGTGAGCCCATGTGTAGTGAAGGCGAATGGAGCAGGTTGAGCTAGAATTCAAGATGCAAAAAACTAAGGTTATCGGCCATCTAAACAAATTAGTTTTTGGAGAAAGGTGCCAGTATATGCCAGGATCCAAGAAAATTTTCTGCTCAAGCAACAGTCATATAGAATTGTTGTTTAGTAATTTGTATGACTGAATTGCTTTATTAGAACAGAGTAATTAATTTTTCCACTAGTCTAGGGTGAGACATGGATGTCAAATAGAAGTAAAAAAAAAGAAATGGAGGGACTAAGATAAGGGTGAGGAAACTAGCAGTAATTTTTGCCTCTGGTGGTGTGCGTGCCAACTCCTGCTGGGTTAAAGCATAGGGCTGCTTTTACCTTTCAGCCTTGTTCTATAATTAAATGATAGTATAGGATTAGGTAGTGCCTGGTGGACAATCTCAGGTTTTTGAATACTGTTGCAGATCCTCTTCGTCATGGTCAATTTCCTTAAGCCGCGATCTCAGTGTGAGGGAGAGGAGACCCAGATAGGGAGACTGGAGAAAAAAGTAAGGTGAGAAGATGTTGTAAGTTTTAGTTGTATGTGATCCAGGGGAGGTAGTTAGGAATAGTAATAGTAAATCACATAACGTTAGTGGTAGTAATGGTATTTAAACAATATACAGTCTAGCAATCAGTTTAGATAAATACAGTATACAGGCAACATACAGTCTATTGACCAATTTAGAGACAAGGATAAATAATTTATACCTTCAAGTATAAAATAGTATGGTTAACTTGGAAAATGTCAAGTGGTATAAAAAACTAAACAGCTACATTAACAGTGCACTGATATTAAACACATCTAAGCAAACAGCCACAGACCTTAAGGTGTATGAGTCCAAAAGAAGGAAAAAAATGACTGCTCATATACAGGAAGCTGTAACCTTCTATCAACGTAATCTAAAGTAAGTATAAAATAATATAAACTTAGAACTAAGAGGCATCTACAAAAAGCAAATCAAATTCATGAGCTACTTAACATATCATATCAAACAGACGTTGGTAATCAGCTTATGTACTATTACAACGGAAGGATTACATCAACAGATAAAATGCAGATCTCATCTGCTATAAGCTGAACATATTCTGATTTATTTACACTTCGACATATATATAGTTGGGTCCATGCCAAATTTGAGTTTGTAGTTATTTGAATGTGCTCGCAGACCAGCTACATCTGTGAATTTTGCACATGAGCTGAGGTCGCACATCCGACGTACGCCCTCGGGAAGGTAAAGCTTTGGCATCTAGAATGGACGTCGGCATACAAACAAAAACCCATAGGTTAAGAATACTGCAACAGAGATTCCAGTCAGGATATATGTGTGCATATATATCAGTGTGTACTTTATATATATTAAAATTATTTCTCAGCAAAATTTCTGTAATCAAAAGCGCACGAAAAGTATAGAAAGTGTAACTATTGTCCTTTCTGCCAGTGTATGGGCCATGGATAACTACTGAGATTGCATTTTGTCTCAAACCAGAATGGTAGGTAATTTTTAGTCCTCCTACAACTGCAGGCATATAAGCAATGACCAACAGTGGGAAGGGAATGGAAGTCTATTAGTAGACATTTGTATCCAAGCTTGTCTGGAATTAAATGCATGGTTACAGTTTAAGAAACCCAAATCACAGGCAGTGGAAGAAAACAGCCACCTCTGAGGCTAATGACTGCAACAGTGAAACACGATGAACATCCATTATTGTACAGAACAAAACAGACTAATCTGGGTCTTCCTTCCTACTATAAAAGATTTGACTGGGAGGGTGGATGCAGTCGCCATCACTACAGACATTGCAAAGGACTTCTGAACAAGATGCCAAGGCCTCAGAGTTATTTGGCAGACGTGTTCCCAAACAATCAGTTTCTTAAGGCTTGGTCACTTTTTGTATATTTTATACGTCAGATTCAATACAGCCTTCACTAAGTGTACAAGATATGTATTCAAGAACATTCTTATTACATGTTTTGTACTTTTTAGTCAATCAGAAAGATGACAGTAAGTGTACATGTACACTATGTGGTAACCTTTATGAATCTGTCAATATTTAAAGCTGCAAGAATATCTGTAGGAAAACTAAAATTAGGAGGAAGAAGGTGAGAGTTACATCTGTGATGTCTGTTCACTCAGAACGATGTACACAGTGTAGGAATTACTGAATCCTGGGGAGTGTCTAGCAGGCTTTTTTTTTTTTTTTTTTTTACTGAGGGACTGGGTGTCGTAGCCTTCAGAACGGCATATTCCTCCTTATGAGTAGGAAGGTGTCCTCAAAGTTAAGGATACTAGCAAACAGTGTTCCACAAAACCCTTAGCATTTCTAGCTGTTCTAAGAAGAGTTCTAAAAAAGTTAGTGTTTACAAGTTAAGACATACTGGATCCTCTCCAATGTGAAAATGATGTTGTATATTAAACTTCCAAGAAGAAATGGGCTTCCCACAACACTTGTTGAAAATTTTTTTGATGCATCATCACTAGCGGTACAAAATTCAGAATACACCAAATCTTCTGACAAAAGCCAGCTAATAATGCAAGAAAGCCAAAAGGAGTGTACTACTTAATCTCTTATGTCAGCTCAGAAAGTGGTTGATAAACTCTGAATGGGAGGAGCATTTATTTCAGCAAAAATAGAAATGACTCGTGTTAACTCTCCCCTTTACTCCTGAATTTCCTGCATATGACCTTGATATAAGATGTAATATCACACCCCTCCTCAGTATGTCCAACTGCTCTTAGAGGTTGGGCTGGAATGCAGATATCCACCTATAGCTCATTTCCATTCACATTATGAATAGTCTTGCAGCAATGATCCTTATAAAAGGACATAAGTCTTCCTTCTACTAGTCTGCACCCAGACGGAAGTAATACTGCAAAACCCTATGTATAACCAAGGTACAGGGCAGGGGGCAAGTCCCAGGTTTAGTTTTATCTGCAATATCCAGCACAGTAGAGGCAAGTTAGGAGAGGAAACCGTGTATCCAGGGGTATGAATGTTGGAATTTCTCATATGAAGTCAGGCAAAAGGGACCATGGGGATGGTTGCTGCAATGAATCCCAGTACTCTGAGGATCTCCGTTGTGGTACAGGACTGAAGAGGGGAGGAGTAGCAGCAGCAACTGGATGGGCTCTACACTTTGTCTAGAAGCAGGAATGCCTGCATAAGCTTTGTGTCTAGTCTGCAACCCACAGAAACTAGATCGTAGGTTCGCTCCCACTGCTGACTTTTTCAGGTTGGTCACGAAATCCAGGGTTTAAAATAGAGCTATGGTGAACTTGAGGCAGGTCAAGAACACCTGATGAGAAAGAGCACTGGTCACCCAAGCAGGGAAATATCTGTATGTCCAGAGTCCTGCAGTAAGTTATCACTGGGGCAAGGCACTTTGTGAAGACTCTTGGGGCTGGAGATGGTAAAAAAGGCAAACTGATAGTACAAATGAGCCAGTAGAAAAACTCAAATTTCTTGTACGCAGGGTGAAAGTACAGTTGTGTACCTACCATAAATGTAGATATTCGAGTGTATACACTGTTGCAGTCATTACACTTGGGTTATCCTGCTGGCAGGCTACCCGCAGTCGGTCTGAATTCCAAAGTCCTGGTCTGGCGTCGGTTGCTGTCGCCTCTTCCCTGACGTCAGTGTGCCAGGGGTATATAAGATGCAGCCAATGCCATTTTCTTCAGTTTTTCTTGCCCCAGATGTCAGGTGCCCCCAAAAGGGTAGGCTAAAAATTCTGCTTATAAAAAGCATGCACTAACAAACATTACCTTCATCTACAAGCAAATACACCACATAGGTTGTATAGAATAGAGAAGTACAGATAAGTCCCAGCAATGAAAAGGGGGATGGAGGGAGGGTAACCTGGACTGCAACAGTGAATACACTTGAACATCTACATTTATGGTAGGTACACAACTGTACTATGTTCATTGTGTTTCACTGTTGCAGGCATTACACTTGTGTTGAATCCCAAAGCTGAGGTTGGGTGGCTGGGCGTAAATAGAATTAGGAGTGGCTATGAGGCCCTGCAGAACTGCAGTGGCAAAGCCTGCTCTGGATTTAGAGCAAAGAGGTAAGTGGTAGTGCTTTGTAAAAGTGTGCACTGAAGTCCAAGTTGCAGCCTCCAAAATATCCTTGGTTGGTACTCCTCTGAGGAAGGCTGCTGAAGTGGCTGCTGCTCTGGTAGAATGTGGCCTAATGCCCTTAGGCAGTTTTGCCATGCTGTGAATAGCAGAAACGAATGCAGTGGCCTATCCATTTTGAAATAGTATGCTTTGAAATAGCCTTTCCTTGTGATCCTGCAGCATATGCCACTAAAAGTTGCTCAGTCTTTCTGAAAGCTTTAGTTTTGTCCAAGTAGAAGCGTAGCCGTCTGTGTATGTCCGAAGAATGCAGAAGTCTCTCCCCTTTATTCTCTGGGTTTGGATAAAAGGTAGGCAAATGAATAGTTTGGTTAAGAGCCACACTGGACACTACCTTAGGCATAAATGTTGGGTTTGTCCTTAGAGAAACCCTGTCCGGATGGAAAATAATAAAAGGTTCCACTGCCATTAAAGCCTGTAACTCTGACACTCTTCTTGCTGAAGTTATTGCTAGGAGCAGAGCTGTTTTCCATGATAAGAACTTTATGTCGGCTGTATTGGCTGGCTCAAAAGGAGGCAGTGTGAGTTTTTCCAAGACAAAATTGAGGTCCATTGTAGGTACTGGTACTCTCCTTGGAGGTCTTGTTTTTGGCCACTCTGAGGTACTGTCTCAGCAGTGGATGTGAAAAAATAGGTGGGTCCGTATTGTAGTGAGCTGAAATGGCAGAAGCATGGATCTTAATTGATGAGAAGGATAGGCCTTTGTCCAGCATCTCAGTTAGGTATTGTACAATCTGAGGAATATTTGGTACAAGTGTGTCAATTCCTTGTGCCTGGTTCCAAACACAAAATCTCTTCCATTTTTCTGCATAAAATTTTCTGGTGCTGGGCCTCCTGGCCTCCAAAATAACATCCATAACTGCTTTAGAGAGAGGTGTGTCCTGAATGGTCATAATATCCGCCATGCAGCCAGATTTAATGTTCTTAGTTGGTTGTGCAGGATCTGATTGTTTTGTTGGGTCAGTAGATGAGGAATTTGAGGAAACATCCAGGCTGGGCCTTGACACAAGTTCTTTAGGATTGGATATCAGTGCTGGCGTGGCCAGTCCGGGGCAATCAGTATAATTTTTGGCTTCTCTTGTCTGACCTTTAGGAGTACCTTGGGGAGGACAGGCAGCGGAGGAAAGGCATAAACTGTAAGGGTTTTCCAGCTGAATGATAGAGCATCCACTTTCCATGCTTGTTCGTGATAAGTCCTTGAGCAGAATCTCTGTAGTTGGCAGTTGTGAGGGGAGGCAAATAGATCCATGTCTGGACATCCCCATTTCCTTGTTATCATGCTGAAGACTTGAGGATCTAGTTTCCACTCGTGAGGGTCCATGATGTTTCTGCTTAGTTCGTCTGCCAGAGTATTTGTTTTTCCTGGCAGGAATTGTGCTTGCAGGTGCACTTGATAAGTCAATGCTGTGTTCCACAATGTCATGGCTTGCCTGCAGAGGGGGTAGGAATTTGTGCCTCCTTGCTTGTTTATGTACCACATGACTGTAGTATTGTCCGTTTTTATCAGCAGTTGTCCTGGATGGAGTAAATCCTTGAAGGCTGTCAGGGCATTCTGTACAGCTAGCATCTCTTTTTGATTGATATGAAGATGCATTTGGCTTGCGGGCCATGTGCCCTGAATACATTTTCCTGCCATGTGGGCCCCCCAGGCATAATCTGTTGTTAGTGTCTGCCTGGCTGTGGGTAAGGTGAATGGCTGTCCCTTGTTGTGGTGACAGGCCTGTGCCCACCATCGAAACTTCTGTTGCAGGCAGGGAATGAGAGTAATTGTTTCCAGGCTGTGGCAAAGCTGAGTCCAAACACTTTTTAGGTACCATTGTAGCTTCCTCATATGCAGTCTTGCATATGGAATTAGCAGAATGCAGGATGCCATGAAGCCCAAAGCCTGCAGAATTTCTCTTGCAGATAACTGGGTCTTTGTTGCCATGCTTTTGAAGTATGAAGTCAGTTGCCTTTGTTTGTCTGGCGTGAGATAAGCCATCTGGGCAGTTGTATTTAAGCTTGCACCCAGGAATATTATCTCTTGAGAGGGTACTAGTTTTGATTTCTTTTTGTTTACTGTGTACCCTAGGCAAATTAGTAATCTTTTTACAAACACCAGATGCTTTAGTAGAATGTCTTTGTTCTCTGCTTGAATAAGGCAGTTGTCCAAGTAGGGATATATTTGAATTCCTCTTTGTCTGCAAAATGCAATTACTGGTGCCAGGCATTTTGTGAAGACCCTGGGCGCAGTAGATAAGCCAAAGGGCAGTGCAGAGAATTGGTAGTGCATTGAACCAGTTATGAATCTGAGGCATCTGCTGCAAGATTATCTGATTGGGACATGCAGGTATACCGCTTTGAGGTCCAATGTTACAAGCCAAGCCTTCTTGCCCAGCATGGGCAGAAGCTGCTGCAGAGTCAACATTTTGAATTTTGGAACGTCCAGAAAAGTGTTTAGAATAGACAGGTCCAGAACTGGTCTCCAAGCTTTGTCCATTTTGGGTACTAAGAAAAGTCTTGAGTAAAATCCTTGTCCCTGCTCTTGCTGTGGTACTGGCTGAATAGCCCCTCATGTCCATGAGAGATGAAACTTGTTTTTGTGCCAATGCCCATTGATTGTGTGGCAGGTCCGGCATACCTTTTGCCTTTGGAAGGGTGTGAAAGCGGAACCTGTAGCCCTGAAAGACTATGTTTAAGACCCATTTGTCCTGGATGATCATGTGCCAATTTTGTGAAAAAAGTGCTAGCTTTCCCCCCTAAGGGTGCCAAAAGATAAGTGCTTGGCATTGGCAGAGGGATGTCATTGGGACTGTTTCTATATGGCTGTGATTTGTCTTCTCCGCTTTTGGAGGTAGTAGCACCCCATTGTTTGGGCCTGTATGAGCCCTGGGGTTGTCTGCCTCTGGAGCGTCTGTATCTGCCTCTTTGTGGTCTGTCTGACACTGGAAAGGACCAGTTCTTAGAAGGCCAGTTCCTGCTACATCTGGGAGGTTGTACCTGTAAGAAATCCTTTACTGTCTGCATAGATTCCGCTTTATCCTCCATTTTCTTCAACACCTCTTCTGCCTTAACACCAAACAAAGTATCATGCTGTAATGGAGCATCCAATAATTTTGCTTTAACATGATCAGGCAGATTCTGTTCCTTTAACCAAGCATGCCTTCTAATAACAGAACCTGTAACAGCAGCCCTACAAGAGGCCTCCAGTGAATCAAAACCGCATTGCAAAGTATGCTTTCCCACTTGTTCAGCAGCATGCAATAAGTCCTGCATTTCCTTGTTTTCAGAACATTCAGAATTTGTCAACATTTTCTGTTTTAGCAGTGACATTAAGTATTGCTGATATTTAAGCATATGAAACTGACAATTTAAAGCCCTTACAGCCAAGGTAGCAGAAGTGTAACCCCCCCCCCATCTGTCTAGTGACCTAGAATCCCTATCCGAGAGAACAGGGTTTTTAGCTGTAGAGGCCTTGACCCCTTTGGGACCCTGAGATACTGTGTCTGGGTCAGCAGCAGGGTTTTTATAAAGAAATTTATGAGAGTCTAGAACCCTGTAGTATCTGTCTGGCTTAACAGGTGCAGGAGGCATAGAGTCAGGAGACAGGCCGGACTCTGAGAATACATCTACAATGTCTAGAACAGGTGGAATAGCAAGAGGTCTATGCTGGGGTAGTAGAAGAAAGTCTATGAGCCTTTTCTTTGATTCTGAGTAATCCTGGCTCTCCCAGTGGAAATGCTCCCTCATAGTATGCAGGGTTCCCCCAAAAGAATAATCCTCAGGAGGAGAAGCTGAAGGGATAGATTCTTCAGCATCAGAATCCTCATAAGGAGGCAGAGAGTATCCATGTTCTGAAGAGGAGTCAGAGGAAATGGAAACCTGATCAGAGGAATCATATTCTGTGTCTTGCCTAGGCCTCTTATCAGGAGGGGGATGGGAACCTCTAATCAAAGTAATTAGGTCTTCGGCCATTTTAAGCATCTGTTTTTTAGGCATGGAAGTCTGTCCAGGAGAATGCTGTACTTGTTTCTTTGTCTTTAAAGCTGTTTTATTCTTTGCCTTGGAAGCTGAGGTTGGCTTAACATATAACTGTGTAGGTCTGAAAATACACTCAGAAGCCAATGCCTGCTCAGCGGCTCCGGACCCATCTGAGGGAATAGTTTCCGAGTGTCCAATACCTTGAGTATCCAGAGGCCTAGCTGTCTCCACGTGGGAGTCGGTAGCGGCCTGTGGCTCTCAGGTAGCGGGCGTCAGGGGCTGCGAAAGCGCCTCACTGAGAACCGGCGACTGGCCTAGCAGAGGCCTCGGTTTTGGACCTTGGATGCCTGTCCTTTTCCTTTGTTCTTTTTATAAACTCCGGTCGTCGGCTGTTCCGACAGCATTATATAATTAAACCTTTGGCCAAGGTAAAGAAAGGCAAAATGGTACCGATGCTTAATAGTGCGTTGGTTAAATCTAGCACACAACCGACAGCTAGCAACATCGCGGTCAGGGCCTAGGCAAGGAACACAGTAAGAATGAAAATCCTTATGAGGTATTTGCTTCCCACAAGAAATACAATTGTTAACTTTTTCTGACATTGGTCTGGAGCAAGAAAAAAGTTTCCACAACGGGGTACTTAGTTTATTGAAGACTTTGGATCTGAAAATCATTTCGAAAATCTCAGGAGTCGGCCGACCGGCACTTGGGAACTGCTTTTGCTTCGGGCACCGCAGGGCAAGAAAGACTGAAGAAAATGGCGTCGGCTGCATATTATATACCCCTGGCGCACTGCGTCAGGGAAGAGGCAACAGCAACTGAAGCCGGACCTGGACTTTGGAATTCAGGCAGACTGCGAGTAGCCTGCCAGCAGGATAACCCAAGTGTAATGACTGCAACAGTGAAACACGAACATCAGGAATGTGGAGATGAGCTTCTTTCAGGTCCAGAGACACCAGGGAGGCTTAAGGAAGTATGAATGGGAGCAGAGTTTGCAGTGCCAATATCATGAAAGATGAAACCAGGAGGCAAGTGTTGAAGGTGGAGAGCACCAGAGCTGACTGCCAGTCTCCTACTTTTCCTGGGACAAGGAAGAGTCTGGAATAAAATTATTTTATCATGTATTGTGGGGGGTATGGGTTCTACTGTGCCCTGCTCTAGCAGTGTTTGAATGATGGGATGGAGCAACTGCATCTGATTTTGTGTAAGAGGAGGAGGGATGCTAATAAAAAGAGGAACTTCTTTCCAGGTCATTCTACCCCTTCTGGATAACTGAAAGCACCACTTTTCTCAACTAATAAGACAGCTTCTTAAAGATGGGGTCAGCTTTTTGGTTCACAGGTGTTTACTAGGCTAACTACCACAAGGGCCTTTTAAAGCCTAACCATGCATCCCTAATCTCCAACAAGGTCCGATACCATTGATAAGTGTAAGCATGGACCTGGGAGATGAACCCATTTACAGGTTACCTCTGTCCATTAAAGACAGATTCCAAACCAGGTATGAATTTTGGAGAGGGAAAGGGGTGGTGGACTGATGGGGGAGGTGGATAGAAGGTAGTTAGGTGGACTTGACTGGAAAGGACACCCCCCCCCCGATTTACAGTATTTGTCTAGTTTGTCCGGGAATCTTTTCTCTAGGCATTTTCTTAGCCTTATGAGAAAGGCCTGGATTCCCTGCAAGAGAAGGAAATAGGTTTTGCTGGGTAATTCCTCTAGCACCTAGGTACAGAAGTAACAAAGGCCTGTCTACAGTCCTTCATAAGTATACCTTGTTCCTGCAACTGTCTGAAAACATTGGTTGCATCTGGACAAAAAAAAAGATGCTTATTTAAGGGGCAGTCTATGAATTTTCTTTAATTTTCTTTAATATCTTCTGGAATGGGTGAGAATGTAGCCATGCATACCTCCTGATTACAGAAGATGCAGCAGTTGCCCTGGAAGAGGCTTCCAACACATTACAGCTGTGTTTAATGCTATGCTTAGCTACTTGGGAAACCTAAATCAATAATAAAAGCTTGTTTAGTGACAAATTCCTCATGGAGGAAAATGATTTACTCAAATTGCTCAGAACAGACAATAAAGTATCTAGTCATTTCAGTCTGACAATTCAGCACTCTAAAGGCCCAAGTGGAGGATGGATAACCCCCCCCCCCCACGGGTGTCCATTCCCCTGTTATATTTATCTGAAGGAATAGTATTGTGAAGCAGGCAGTAATTTACACAGGTTATCTGTTGGCATACAAAAAATATAGTTGTGTACACTTACCATAAATGTAAATGTTCGAGTATATTCACTGTTGCAGTCATTACATTTGGGTAATCTGCTGGCAGGTTGCCCTCAGTCGGCCTGAATAACAAAGTCTTGGGTCCTGCTTTGGTTGCTGTCCCTTCTTCCATGACGTCAGGGGTATAAAACATGCAGCCGACTCCATTTTCATCAGTTTTTCTTTAGAACACAAAAAATATACCTCCAAATAAAAGCAAATACAACAAGAAGAGGGGGCTGGCGGGTGGGTAACCAGGACTGCAACAGTGAATACACTCGAACATCTACATTTATGGCAAGTGTACACAACTGTACTATGTTCTTCGTGTTTCACTGTTGCACTCATTACATTTGGGTAGAATCCCAAAGCTATGGATGGGAGGATGGAATTAAACAGAATTAGGAGCAGCGATCAGGTCCTGCAGGACAGCAGTGGTAAGCAAAGACTGATAGGTTTTTCCAGCTGAAGGATAGAGCATCCACTTTCCAAGCTTTTTTGTGATGGATTCTTGTGCAGAATTTGTCCAACTGATAGTTTTGGGGTGAGGCAAAAAGATATGTCTGGGCTCCCCTATTTGCATGTCAACATGATGAAGATTTGCAGATCCACTTTCCATTCGTGTTGGTCCATAAGATTTCTGCTTAGTTAGTCTGCCAGAGTATTTTGCCTTCCTGGCAGGAATTGAGCTTGTAGATGCATTTGGTAAGACAAGGCTGTGTTCCACAAGGCCATGGTTAGTCTGCAAAGGGGGTAGGAATGGGTACCCCCCTGCTTGTTTATGTACCACATTGACTGTGGTGTTGTCAGTCTTTATCAGTAGTTGTCCTGGATGAAGAAGGTCCTTAAAAGCTGTCAGAGCATTCTGTACAGCTAGCATCTCTTTCTGGTTGATATGCAGGTGCTCCATTCGCCCTGAATGCATCTTCCTGCCAGATGTGCCCCCCCCCCCAAGCATAGTCGGATGCATCTGTAGTCAGGGTTTGAGTGGCAGGGGGTGGAATGAATGATAGTCCCTTGTTCTGGTGACAGGCCTCTGCCCACCATAGGAACTCTTGCTGTAGGCAAGGAATGACAGGAATCATTGTTTCCAGGCTGTGACAGTGTTGACTCCATAAGCTTTTTAGGTACCATTGAGTTTCCCCATATGCAGTCTTGCATTTGGAATTAGAAGAATGCAGGGAGCCATGAACCCCAAGGCCTGCAGAATTTGTCTTGCAGATAACTGGGTTTTTGTGGCCACTTGTTTGAAGTAAGTCATATATTGGATTTGTGTGTCTGGCGTGAGGTAAGCCATATGGGCAGTTGTATTTAAGCTTGCACCCAGGAATGTAATTTTTTGTGAGGGTACCAGTTGTGATTTATTTTCGTTTATGGTGTACCCTAGGCAAGTTAGAGGCCTTTTTACAAACGCCAGATACTGTAGAAGAATATCTTTGTTTTTTGCTAGAATTAAACAATTGTCCAGATAAGAATAAAACTGAATGTTTCTTTGTCTGCAAAATGCAATTACTGGTGCCAGGCACTTTGTGAAGACCCTGGGCGCAGTAGATAAGCCAAAGGGCAGTGCAGAGAACTGGTAATGCAAATAGCCTGCTTTGAAGCGGAGGTATCTTCTGCAAGATTCCCGGATTGGGATATGCAGGTAAGCCTTTTTTTAAGTCTAGAGTTACCAACCAGGCATCCTTGCCTAGCATAGGCAGCAACTGTTGTAGAGTCAGCATCTTGAATTATGGAATGTCCAGGAAAGTATTTAGAATGGATAAGTCCAGAATTGGACACCATGATTTGTCTTTTCTGGGTACCAGGAAAAGTCTTGAATGAAAACCTTGTCCTTTTTCCTTTTCTGGTATTGGTTGAATAGCCCCCATATCCATGGGGGACATAACTTGTTTCTGGGCCTCTGCCCACTGATTTGGAGGCAGATCCGGCCATCCGTTTGGAATTGGCAACATGTGGAAATGAAATCTGTATCCCTGGGATGCTATATTTAAAACCCACTTGTCCTGGGTAATTAGATGCCAATTTTGTTCATGAAGTGCTAGCTTTTCCCCCCAAAGGGGCTGCCAAAAGATAAGTGCTTGGAAATGGCAGAGGAAAGTCATTGAGACTGTTTACGTAAGGGGGGGGGCTTGCTACTTCCAGATTTGGAGGTGGAGGCACCCCATTGTTTTGTTCTGTAAGTTCCTTGTGACTGAAACCTGGAGCCTTTGGAGTGTCTGGGTTTGACCTGAGTGGCTCTGGTGGGTACTGAAAAGGACCAATTCTTAGTAGGCCAGTGCCTACTGAACCTGGGTGGTTGCACTTGCAGGAAATCTTTTACAGTTTGCATAGATTTAGCTTTGTCTTCCATCTTTTTCAAAACTTCTTCTGCCTTATTACAAAACAGACTGTTCTGTTGTAAAGGAGCATCCAACAATTTTGCTTTAACATGATCAGGCAGATTTTGCTCCTTGAGCCAAGCATGCCTTCTTATCACAGATCCCTTTACAGCGGCACTGCAGGAGGCCTCCAAGGAATCAAAACCACATTGCAAAATATGCTTCCCAACTTGTTCAGCTGAATGCAATAAATCCTGTAACTCTATTTTCCACACAGTCAGAAATCAACATCATTTTCTGTTTAAGTAAGCCCATGACATGCTGCTGATATTTAAACATATGAAATTGACAGTTTAAAGCCCTGATATCCAGGGTTGCAGACATGTAAACCTTCTTACCCCATCTATCCAGTGCCCTGGAGTCTCTATCAGAAGTGGTAGGATTTTTAGCAGTAGAAGCCTTAACACCCTTGGGACCCTGATAAATTGTTTCAGGGTCAGCAGTAGGGTTTTTAAAAAGAAATTTGTGGGAGTCAGGAACTCTAATATCTGTCTGGCTTACTAGGAGCTGGAGGCAGGGAATCAGGAGTCATGCTGGATTCTGAGAAAACAATCAACAATGTCTATAACAGGACATATAGCCAAAGGCCTATGCTGAGATAGAAGGAAATCCCTAAGCCTCTTTTTGGAGTCTGAAAAATCCTGACTCTCCCAATGAAAATGTTCCCTTAAGGTATGCAAAGATTCTCCAAAACAAAAATCCTCAGGAGGAGAAGCAGAAGGGATGGATTCTTCTGCATCAGAGTCCTCATAAGGTGGAATAGATAATTCCTGATCAGAAGAGGAATCAGAAGAAATGGCAATCTGAAGATTCATAATCAGTGCCTTGTCTAGGCCTCTTAGCAGGAGGGGGTTGGGACCCCCTGATCAAAGTAATTAAATCCTCAGCCATTTTAAACATTTGTTTTTTAGGCATAGGGGCCCGAACATGTGGCTCATGCATCGTGTTTTTAGACACAGAAGTTGGTTTTGGCCTTGTTTTTGATGATGGTATCGGTTTAATATACAAATCTTTTGGCCTGAAAACACCCTCAGAAGCCGGTGCCTGCTCAGCGGATTCGGACCCATCTAAGGGAGAGACATCCGCGGGTTCAATACTTGAAGTTTCTCGCGGCATACCGGACTCCGAATGGGTTTCAGTAGAGGCCTGCAACTCAAAAGTAGCAGGTATCAGGGGCTGCGAAAGCACCTCACCGAGTACCGGCGACTGGCTTAGGAGAAACTTTGTCGGTTTTGGACCTAGACGGTACGTCTCTGTCTTTTTCTTTGTGTTTTTTGTGAATGCTGGTAGTCGGATTGCTAACCAACGACATTTCTGGATAGTTAAATCTAGAGCCAAAATATTTAGATGCAAAAATATACCAACGCTTAATAGTGTGTTGGTTAAATTTAGCACAAAACCGACATTCAAGGCACATTGTGGTCAGGGCCTAGGCAAGGAATACAGTACAAATGAAAATCCTTACGAGGTATTTGCTTCCCACAAGTAATACAATTAACTTTTACTGACATCGGTAAGGAGCAAGAAAAGGTTTCTCCAACGGGGTACTTAGCTTTAGATTGAAGACTTCGGTTCTGAAACTCGAAAATGAAACTTTCAGGAGTCGGCCAACTGGCACTTGCGAACTGCTTCTGCTTCAGGCACCGCACGGCAAGAAAGACTGATGAAGATGGTGCCGGCTGCATGTTTTATACCCCTGATGACCTGACGTCATGGAAGAAGGGACAGCAACAGACGCAGGACCCAAGACTTTGTTATTCAGGCCGACTGAGGGCAACCTGCCAGCAGATTACCCAAATGTAATGACTGCAACAGTGAAACACGAAGAACATCAGAGAAGTGTCTGCCAAAGAGTTGATGAACCAAAATTTTAAGTCCACAGGCAGCTTGTAAAAGCTGTCAGGTCTTTTAGGAGCAGGTGGTTGGGAGTCTAACGAGTGGAAGTGGATGCAAAAGCATTTAGAAAAGCTTCCAGAACAGGTGGTACAGGAGCAGAAGCAGAGGTACCTACTTCCAAGCATTAATAGCATCTCTGGTAAAAGTCAGAAACTTGTCTAGATTCTGAGTCAAAATGTTTCATCATATTAACAGTTTCCCCAAATGAAGCTTCTACAACAGGGGAACCAGGAGAAAGGGAATCTTAAATCATCAGATGCCAGACTAGAGAGACTAAAATTAAAGTTATGTACTCCATTTGGATTTGGGATGAATAGGCTAACGAGTTCTCAGAATCTGACATCCTCTATCTTTAAAGTGTCTAATTTTCTCTTCGGTGGAGTCGGAAGGGAAAGCAGAGGAAAAGTAGGTTCTATAAAGGACAGTGGCCCAAGTGCCATAATGGCTTTAAATAGGCCCTGTGAAAAATTCAAGCCACTCTTTCTTTGACTATATGGGGGAGGAACATTTTTAAGTTTTTGTTCCTTTTTTCTCGGTGAAACATCCACTTTAACTAAACATGGAGGCTCCGGCCCCTGTCAAACTTCAATGAGATATTCAGACATTTCCTCTCTAACAAGGATCTATGGTATGCCTCTGGGTCATTTAAAAATTTAGTGAGGTTCGTCTTTCTAGCCATTATCAGTGCAGTCAGTCATTTCGGATGTGCAAACTTCAGACACCATACCAGACTCTAGCAGGGCTGCTGTAGTGGAAGTCTGGGCGGGTGTTAGGCATAGAGCAGGTTCCAAGACCTCTGCGAGTACATCAGAGTCAGACTCAGCAAAAGCAATATCAGCCTGAGCCTCAAGTTTTTTTTCCTGAATTGGTGGGACGTCAGGGGTGGAGGGGTCCACCACCTCTGACTGAGTGGGGTGCTCTAGTTATTGAGATTCCAAGTAGGAATTAAGAGCTGACAGTCTGTTTTGAAGAGTCTTGGGAACAAAGGGCTTGCATATAATACAATTTTTGTAATAGTGTTCTACACCTAAACAGAAAAGGCACTGGGGGTGAAGATCCTTGTAGGGACTCCGCCTACTGCAATCACATTTCCCCCTCCTAGTTGACATCTAAGAGCAACAAACAGCAATACAACTGATAAAAACAGAGAAAGATTTCCCAATGAAGCGCTTATCTGAACCAGTGAAGGCCAAAAGTACCAATGACCACATGTAGAGACTTGCATTCAAACTGGTAGTGAGATAGTACAAGAATTTATGCTCACATGTCCGCAGGCTTAGGTCATACATCGGACAAATGGCATTATGGAAGATTTTGGTACACTGGCCAGGTCACTTGGAGAGACAAACCATCTGTTTGGAATACTGCAACAATGATCCATGGACATCAGATGGTATTCCTGTGGACGTTTGGAAATTAGGAGGGAAGACGAAGATAGTACAGTTGTGTACACTTACCACAAATGTAGATGTTCGAGTGTATTCATAGGTTCATAGGTGTACTAGGCTAATGGCCCTGAAGCCTTTACAAGCCTAGCCCATATAATTACCCTGGCATTGTGCCACCTGACCTTAATTCCCAGTGCCTCTGTCCATTTCAATTCAGCGATCTCTGTCCTGTTATTAGAGAGACCGTCTCTTCTACTATTCTCAGGCAGCTTTTCCAACACTATAAACTCAAATGTATGCTCCTCTCCAGCTTCACTGACATGTTTAATCAATTAATTATTAGCTCGTCTATTATGGATGTTTCCTAGATTCTGGAGAATCCTGTCTTTGAGATGCTGATTGGTCTTGCCAATATAAAAGCAAATACATGCTTCACACTTCGCTAGGTAGACTATGTTGGACATTCTACAATCTGCATAAAAGTTCACATAAACGTTCCTTCCTGTTAAAGGATGTATAACAACGTTGGTACTCAAAATTTGTTTGTATGCTGTGCAAGTCCGACAAGCAAAGGTACCAACCAGACTAACAGGATACGTACCCAAAGAGGGGCGTACGGCAACTGTGGTCCCACTCCACAAAGGCGGTGCTTCTACGGACCCTGGTAATTACCGCCCCATAAGCTTAACAAGCCTGGTCTGCAAAGCTATGGAGAGGATCATAATGGAACTCATAAATAAAGACATAGGGGACCTACAGACATTGGATCCTACCCAATTCGGCTTTGTCAAGGGCAGATCATGCCTCTTGAACTTGGTCGACTTTTTTGAAACAGTCACAAAGGCCATTGATGAGGGTAAGGCAGTTCACACAGCCTACCTTGACCTTGCAAAAGCTTTCGACACAATACCCCACTCGGGTATCATAGAAAAGCTCACCAGCATAAATGTAAACCCATATGTCACAAGATGGGTTGCAAACTGGCTCAAGGACAGAACCCACAGGGTTAGAGTTGCTGGTGCCATGTCAGACTCCAAGCCGGTCACAAGCGGTGTCCCACAGGGCTCAGTCCTGGGCCCCCTCTTGTTTGGCATCTACTTTTCAGAAGTGCAGGCAAACATAGGAGGATTGTGGCTGACAAAGTTTGCAGATGACTGCAAACTGGGCGCCATAGTTGAAAATCCATCAGACACAGATATCCTTCAGAGAGGTCTCATAGAAACGGATAACTGGTGCCAGAGCCATGGCCTTAAGCTAAACGCCAAAAAATGTATAGTCATACCCTTTGGTAAAAACAAGGCAACCCCAAGTTACCACATAGGTGGCAATCCATTAAGCACAGAAGAGGTCATCAGGGACCTGGGGACCCACGTTGACAGTAACCTTTCTTTTGACACTCACATTGCCAAAGTGGTTAGGAGGACCTTTCTACATTGCCCACCTGATTATGAAGGGATTCACATCCAAATCAAGGGAGGTCATTGTTCCCCTGTACTCTTCACTTATCAGACCAATGATTGAGTACAATGCCCCATTCGGAATGTATCTTACCCGACACCTGCAGCAATTGGAAAGACCCCAAAAGTTCCTCACCAAAAGGATAAAGGGGCTCAAAAATATGCCATATGCTGCCCGACTGAAGAAACTCCAGCTCTATTTAGTCGCATACCGTCTGCTCAGAGGTGACCTGTGCCTGACATACAAGGCCATGTCCAACCTGGAATTAATGGACATGCTCCACCTCAAAAAATCCAAATCCACCAGAGCCACAAGAGCAAGAGACTTAAACCTCAACACAGATACAAATAGGACGTGCTGGAGGGACAGATTCATCACCCAGAGACTCCCTATGCTGTGGAACAGAATCCCGGTCCATGTGAGACAGAGCACCTCGCTGGCTCTGTTCAAGAGGAATCTTGACCAGTGGATGGGAGATCGTAGGTTTACCCCGGGGATCATCTCTGTATCACTGCTGGACAGAGGCACGGCAAACTAATGGGTATAGTATTCTTCAACCTAAGGGGTGGTGAAAGCCACACAACTCTGGCTAGGCTTATAAATGCCCTAGCCAGATAGCCTAGTATGAACCTATGAACCTATGACTAGAGGTTTGACTATTCTGCCTGTAAGCACAGGAACCTTTTCAAGGATTTATTATTATGAAAGGTGAACCTCGGTGCAGTACCAAGGGCATACTTGGTATCATTATTCTTATAATGAGTTTTCCTAAACATGTCCATGATCAAATCACCATTCAAGTCTTTAGTTATAGTCACATGAAGAAAACTGATGGAATTATCAGAATGATCAAAGGTAAATCTCAAAAAAACATTGTTGACTGTTGCTGTACCTATGGGACAAAGTCCATTGAATTAATTACTTATGAAGCGTTTTTGTTTCGTCCCACGTGAGCTGTAGCACCTATATCCTTTAGTCTATAGGAAGTAGGCATCACATTTGGGTTATCTGCCTCCAGGTAGCCCTCAGCCATCCTGAATACCAGAGTCTTCGGATTTCTGCGCAGGATGCTGTCGCTTCTTCTATGAAGTCAGGTCGTCAGGGGTATAAAACATCCAGCCGACACTATTACATCAGTTTTTTTTGCTCCAGATGTCAGGTGCCCCCACTATAGGAAGCAATTATATGGTATGGAACACCCCCAGCAAAAAGCAAATACACATGATATAATAGATGCCAAACAAGAAGGAAAGGTAGAGCACCAAGAGAAGTCAGGGGGCTGGAGGGAGGGTAACCAGGACTGCAACAGTGAATACACTTGAACATTTACATTTATGTTAAGTGTACACAAAGTACAGTTGTGTACTCCTACCATAAATGTAGATGTTCGAGTGTCTTCACTGTTGCAGTCATAACTGTAGGGTACTCCTGCTGGCAGGCAGCCCGAGGTCGGCCAGAATATCAAAGTCTTGGTCCGGCGTCGGCTGTATCAGCAAGAACCCTGACATCAGAACGCATAGGTATAAAGCAGACAGCCGACACCATCTTCTCCAGCCTTTCTTGCCCCTGATGTCAGAAGCCCCCATAAAACCAAAAGGTGTCCCAAGGGAAACACAAATACACCAGAAAGGTAGTGGAAAAGGAAACAAAGTAAGCAAAAAAGAAACAAGAGTGGTCTGGAGGGAGGGAAACACCGACTGCAACAGTGAAGACACTCGAACATCTACATTTATGGTAGGTATACACAACTGTACTATGTTCTTCGTACTTCACTGTTGCAGTCATAACTGTAGGGTAGAATCCCAAAGCTGAGAACATGGGAGGAGGTTATGAAGGAGGAGCAGCTAGAAGACCCTGCAAAACAGCAGAGGCAAAGCCTGCCCTAGACTTACTCCTCTGAGAAAGGCTGCTGAAGTGGCAGCTGCTCTAGTAGAATGAGTCCTGACAGTACCTGGAATCTGTTTTCCATAAAGAGAGTAACAATATCTAATTCCATGAGCAATCCATTTGGAAATAGTTTGCTTAGAAATAGCTTTACCTAGAGAACTGGAAGCAAATGAGATAAGCAATTGATCTGATTTTCTGAAATCTTTAGTTTTGTCCAGGTAAAAACGTAGTTGGCCTGTGTACGTCCAATGAATGCAAAATCCTTTCCCCCTTATTTTGGGGTTTTGGGAAAAAAGTAGGAAGGTGAATAGTCTGATTTAGAGCCACTCTAGAAACTACTTTAGGCATAAAAGTAGGATTGGTCCTCAAGGAAACTCTGTCCTGATGAAAGATGAGGAATGGTTCCACGGCCATGAGAGCTTGCAACTCAGACACCCTTCTGGCAGAAGTCAAGGCCAACAAGATAGCTGTCTTCCAGGATAAGAACTTAATATCCGCAGAGGCAGCAGGCTCAAAAGGAGGCAAAGTAAGCTTTTCCAAGACATAGTTGAGATCCCAAGGAGGGACAGGAGGAGATCTAGGAGGTCTTAAATTCTTAGCTCCTCTCAGAAATTGTCTAACCAGCTGGTGGGAAAAAATGGGAGGATCACAATTGAAATGAGCCGAAATAGCAGAAGCATGAATCTTAATGGAAGAAAAGGAAAGACCTTTAATCAAAAGGTCTGAGAGATAAAGTAATATAGAGGGAATATCAGGTAAAAAAGGATCAGAACCACGATCCTGCATCCAAATACAAAATCTTTTCCATTTAGAAGCATAAGATTTCTTTGTACTAGGACGCCTAGCTTCCAAAAGAATATCCAAAACTTGCTTAGGAAGAGAAGGGATCAATTGCCTTTGATGAGCCAAGCTACCAGGCAGAGAGTCTTGATTTGAGAGTGAAATACCTGACCCTGATGCTGGGACAGTAGAGAATGGGTCAGAGGAAGACTCCAAGGGGGTTCCAAGCAAAGGTGCAGTAGAGTTGGATACCAAAACTGACGAGGCCAATTTGGAGCTATCAAAATGATCAGTCTGGGTTTGTCCAGCTTTATCTTTAGCAATACCCGAGGCAGAAGAGGAAGAGGAGGGAAGGCATATCCCGAAAGATTCCTCCAGCTGAAGGACAGGGCATCCACTTTCCAAGCTGTCTTGTGGAAGGACCTGGTGCAAAAGAGAGGCAACTGATGGTTGAGATGGGACGCAAACAGATCTATCTGAGGACAGCCCCAAACTGCAGTTATCTTGCTGAATAAGTTGGGGTCCAACATCCATTCGTGAGGATCCAAAATGTTTCTGCTTAGGCTGTCTGCTAAGAGATTCTGATTTCCTGGAATGAACTGTGCCTGAAGATCCAGATTCAAATTTAAGGCTGTGTCCCATAAAGTCATGGCAAGTCTGCAAAGGGGGTAAGAGTGAGAGCCCCCTTGCTTGTTTATGTACCACATGACTGTGGTATTGTCTGTTCGAACTAGCAGAGGTCCTGGCTTCAAAAGAGTCTGGAAGGCTAGAAGAGCATTTTGGACTGCCAACATTTCTTTCAAGTTGATGTGCCATAGAAGGTGTTTGTTTGTCCAAGAGCCCTGTTGGCACTTGTCTAGAAAATGAGCTCCCCAAGCATAATCCGAGGCGTCCGTGGTTATGATCTGAGTAGGTTGAGGAAGACGAAAGGGCTTCCCTTCGTTCAAAACACACGCCCTGGACCCCCAAAGGAATTCCTTCTGGAGGCAGGGGAATTAGTGGAATCATTGTATCCAGACTGTGGCAATGCTGAGACCATACACTCTTTAGGTACCTTTGAAGTTTCCTCATGTGAAGCCTCGCATTTGGAATCAACAGGATGCAAGAGGCCATGTAGCCCAAAGCCTGCAGGAATTTCCTTGCAGTGAGCTGAGTCAAGGTTGCCAATGTCTGGAAGATTGAAGCCAGCTGTAACTGTTTTTCTGGAGTAAGGAAGGCCATCTGTAAACTTGTGTCTAGAAGAGCTCCCAAAACGATCATTTGTTCAGAAGGAATCAAATGTGACTTTTTTGCGTTCACTGAGAATCCCAGTAGTAGGAGAAGACGTTGAACAAATTGCAGGTGTTGAAGTAGAAGGTCTTTGTTGTCTGCCTGAATTAGACAGTCGTCCAGATAGGGGTAAATCTGAATCCCCTGAAGTCTGCAGTAAGCTACTACTGGAGCCAGGCATTTGGTAAAAACTCTGGGCACAGTAGATAAGCCAAATGGCAGTACAGAGAATTGGAAGTGTCTCGAGCCTGCCTTGAATCTGAGGTACTTTCTGCATTGTTGCCTTATGGGGACATGTAAGTAGGCCTCTTTTAAGTCCAATGTTACCATCCAAGCATCTTGTGAGAGCACTGGGAGAAGTTGTTGAAGAGTAATCATCTTGAATTTTGGAATTTCCAAAAAGGTGTTTAATATTGAGAGGTCCAGAATAGGTCTCCAGGAGTTTTGTTTTCTTGGGACCAGAAAAAGTCTTGAATAAAAACCTTTCCCCACCTCTAGAGGTGGAACAGGTTCTATGGCTCTTAAGGCTAATAAAGTGTCCACTTGATTTAAGGCCTCTGTCCATTGATGTTTTGGCAGACCTGGCCAGCCGGCAGGCCTTGGCAGAGTGTGAAAGTGGAATCTGTAGTCTTTCAAAATCACGTTTGTCCTGGGTAATGCGAGTCCAATTTTGGTAAAAAAGAGAAAGTTTTCCTCCGAGAGGGGCATCCAGGGAAGGAGGACCTGTAGCCCAACAGAGGGAGTCATTGGGTCTGCTTTCTTTGGGTTTGAGGTCTGTCTTCTCCCCTTCTAGGTGAAGAAGCAGTCCACTGTCTAGATCTGTAAGAGGCCTGAGCCTGCGCCCGACCTCTGGAGCGTCTATATCTTCCCCTTTGAGGCCTGTCAGAAGTGGGAAAAGACCAATTTTTGGAGGACCAATTTCTAGAAAATCTAGGAGGCTGTACTTGCAAAAAATCTTTTACAGTCTGCATAGACTTGGCTTTTTCTTCCATCTTTTTAATAACCTCCTCAGCCTTAGACCCAAATAATACATCATGCTGAACAGGGGCATCTAGCAATTTAGCCTTAACTTGCTCAGGTAAATTCTGCTCACGAAGCCAAGCATGTCTCCTGATAACAGTACCAGAGGCAGCAGCCCTGCAGGAAGCCTCTAAGGCATCAAAACCACAATGTAAACTATGATTGCTAACTTGTTCAGTTGCATGCAACACATCCTGTAATTCCTTGTCCTCAGCACATGCAGGAAAGATAGAAAGCCTTTGTTTTAAAACAGATAAAAGAAACTGTTGACACAAACATGTGAAACTGGCAATTTAAAGCTCTAATAGAAAGGGTAGCTGAAGTATAAACCTTTTTGCCCCACCTGTCCAGGGCACGAGAATCCTTTTCAGAGGGGATAGGATTCTTAGAGGAGGCGGCCTTAGCAGCCTTGGAACCCTGCAAAATAGTTTCAGGATCAGCAGAAGGGTTCTTAAATAAGAATTGATGGGAATCTGGGACCCTGTAAAATCTATCAGGCTTAGATGGAGCAGGCGGCATGGAATCAGGATTCAAGTTAGCTTCAGAGAAAGCATCATCCACAATGTCAAGTACAGGAGGAATAGCTAAAGGCCTGTGTTGAGGGAGAAGAAGAAATTCCCTAAGTCTCTTTTTGGAAGCAGAATAATCCTGACCTTCCCAATGAAAACGCTCCCTCATCTCATGCAAGGTTTCCCCAAAAGAGAAATCTTCAGGGGGAGAGGCAGAGGGAACAGAATCCTCTGCATCCGAATCCTCATAAGGAGGAAAAGAATAATCCTGATCAGATGAAGAAACTGAAGATATAGAAGCCTGATCAGAGGAATCATAAGGGATATCCTGTGTCTAGGCCTTTTCTCAGGAGGAGGGTGAGAGCCCTTAATCATAGTTAATAAATCCTCAGCCATCCGTAGTAATTGCTTCTGAGTCTTAGGAGCTGAATCCGAAGAAGCTTGAGCAGAAAGTCTGGGTTTAACAGGAGTCTTTGACTTAGCCTTTGTCTTTGTGGAAATAGTAATATGTGAAGGCCTGAAGACCCCCTCAGAAGCCGGTACCTGCACAGCGGTTCCGGACCCATCTGAAGGAGTGACGTCCGAAGGTCCTGCAGCAGACAAATTACTAGGCCTAGATGGCTCCCCATGGGAGTCCGTGTCGGCCATCGGTTCTGAAGTGGCGGACGACAGGGGCTGCAAAAGCACCTCACTGACGACCGCCGAAGCTGGCTCTGGCTGCAAAGTATCTTGTTTGGACCTCGGAGGCCTGTCCTTGTCTTTGCGTTTCTTCTGTATTCCGGTAGTCGGTAAAGTATCTGACGACATCCTATAATTAAATCGTCTACCGAAGTAATTCAAGGCCCAATCGTACCTACGCTTGATAGTGCGAGAATTAAACCTGGCACAGAACCGACAGCAAGAAACGTCGTGGTCAGACAGTAAGAGTGGAAATCTTTATGAGGTATTTGTTTTCCACACGATACACAATTAACTTTTTCTGACATCGGAGGAGCAAGAAAAAGGTTTCCCCAACGGGGTACTTAGCTTTGAGAAGAGAAGTAGAAAACTTCGGTCCGACGACAATCACACCACATTGTCTTGAAAAACGCCAACCAACAACTAGTGAATTGCTTTGCACCGCACGGCAAGAAAGACTGGAGAAGATGGCGTCGGCTGTCGGCTTTATACCCATGCGTTCTGACGTCAGGGTTCTTGCTGATACAGCCGACGCCGGACCCAGACTTTGATATTCTGGCCGATCTCGGGCTGCCTGCCGGCAGGAGTACCCTACAGTTATGACTGCAACAGTGAAACACGAAGAACATCTGTACTATCTTCTTCGTGTTTCACTGTTGCAGGCATCACATCTGGGTTGATTCCCAAAGCTAAGGAAGGGTGGAGGCAGTTAAACAGCATTAGGGCTAGCAATCAGGCCCTGTAAGACTACTGTAGCAAATCCAGCTCTGGATTTAGAAAAGATAGGCAGGTGGTAATGCTTGGTGAAAGTATGTACAGAGCTCAAGGTAGCAGTTTCCAGGATGTCCCTGGTAGGGACTCCTCTGAGAAATGCCACAGAGGTAGATGCAGCCCTGGTGGAATATGATCTTATACCCTGTGGGGTAGGTTTTCCATGGTGCTTGTAGCAGAAATGGATGCAATGGGCTATCCATTTGGAAATGGTTTGCTTTGAAATGGCCTTCCCCTCTGCCCCTGCAGCAAAGCTAACTAGCAGCTGGTCAGATTTTCTGAGAGGCTTAGTTCTGTCCAAATAAAATCTAAGCTGTGTGTGTACATCCAGAGAATGCAGTATCCTTTCCCCCTTATTTTGAGGATTGGGGGAAAAGAAAGCAAATGAAGGGACTGGTTTAGAGCCACACTAGACACCACCTTGGGCATAAAGGCTGGATTAGTCCTGAGGGAAACCCTGTCCCATGGAAGATAATGAAGGGTTCCACGGCCATGAAGGCCTGCAGTTCAGACACTCTTTTTGCTGAAGTGATGGCTAGAAGTAAAGCTGTTTTCCAAGAAAGGAATTCCAACTCTGCTGTAGCAGCTGGTTCAAAGGGGGGGGGGGGGTTGAGTTTTTCCAATACAAAGTTAAGGTCCCAGGCTAAGTGGGAGCTTTCCTGGGGGGCCTTAAATTTTTGGCCCCTCTAAGGGATTGTTTTAACGGGGGATGAGAGAAGATGGGTGGCTCAGTATTATAATGCGCCGAAATGGCTGAGGCATGAATCTTAGTTGAAGAGAAAGATAGGCCCTTGTGGAGCATTTCTGTTAAATAATCTAGAAAATGAGGTAAGCTGGGCACCGTCGTGCCCATCGCCTGAGCCTGGCTCCAGGAACAGTATCTTTTACACTTTTCTGAATAGGATTTTCTAGTACTAGACCTCCTTGCCTCAAAAATGGCATACAGCACCTGCTTACTGAGGGTTGCTAGAGGTGAGCTCAGGGAATTAGCCAGGCTGCAAGGTTCAGGGTTTGAAGCTGAGGGTGCAGAATCTGGCCTGCCTGCTGGGACAGCAGAGAAGGGGTCTGAGACAGGTGCCATGGTTGCAGCACTGTCAGACTGTGCAAAAGGGGGTATCAGTGCTGGTGTGGCCAGTCTGGGGCAATCTGTATTGTCCTTGGCTTGTCCTGTTTGATCTTTAGTAGAAACTTCAAGAGAAGAGGCAGAGGGGGAAAGGCATAAATTGAGAGGCTTTACCAGGTAAAGAACAGGGCATCCACTTTCCAAGCTTGACTGTGGGGAGTTCTGGTGCAGAATATGTTTAACTAGTAGTTCTGAGGTGAGGTAAACAGGTCTACCTCTGGTGCATCCATTTGTTCAAGAGCTTGAATATTTTGGGCTCTAGATTCCATTCATGTGGGTCCATGAGATTTCTGCTCAAGTCATCTGCCAGTGAATTTAGTTTGCCTGGCAGGAACTGAGCTTGCAGGTTCACTAGGTAGCTCAAGGCTGTGTTCCACAGAGCCATGGCTAGTTTGCAGAGTGGGTAGGAATGCGTTCCCCCTTGCTTGTTTATGTACCACTTAACTGTGGTGTTGTCCGTCTTTACCAATAGTTGTCATGAAGAATAAGATCTTTGAAGGCTGTCAGAGCATTCTCTACAGCTAACATTTCTTTTTGATTGATATGCAGGTGCATCTGTTTTGGGTTCCATTTGCCCTGAATGCACTGCCCTGCCATGTGAACCCCCCCCCCAATGCATAGTCTGATGCGTCTATTGTTAGGGTTTGGGCGGCAGGGGGTAGAGTGAAAGGGAGTCCCTTGTTGTGGTAGCAGGCCTCTGCCCACCAAAGGAACTCTACTCTTAGACAAGGAATGATAGGAATCATTGTTTCTAGGTCCTGAGAATGTTGACACCATAGACTTTTCAGATACCAGTGAAGTTTCCTCATATGCAGTCTTGCATATGGAATTAACAGAATGCAAGAGGCCATGAACCCCAGGGCTTGCAGGATTTTCCCTGCAGATAGCTGGGTTTTTGTGGCCAGTAGGTTGTCAAATAAACTTGTTTCTCCGGAGTGGGGAATGCCATCTGGGAAGTTGTGTTCAAGCTTGCGCCCAGGAATACAATCTGTTGGCAGGGTACTTGGTGTCATTTCTTCTTGTTGATGGTGTACCCCCAAGTGAGGTTAAAAGTCTCTTTACAAATGCCAGGTGTTGTAATAGGACATCCTGACTTTCTGCCTGAATCAATCGTCCAAGTGTGGGTAAATCTGAATATTTCTCTGCCTGCAAAATGCAATGGCTGGAGCTAGGCACTTTGTGAATACCCTGGGTGCAGTAGATAAGCCAAAGAGAAGTGCAGAGAACTGATAGTGCATGGAGCCCACTCTGAAACGTAGGCATTGTCTGCGTCTGCAGGATTCCCTTATTGGGATGTGCAGGTAAGCTTTCTTTTTTTTTTTTTTTTTTTTTTTAAGTCTAGAGTTGCCAGTCTAGCATCCCTGGCTAGCATAGGAAAAAGCTGTTGAAGAGTTAGCATTTTGAAACCACCAGAAATGTGTTGAGAATAGAGTTGTCCAGGATAGGACGCCAGGAGTTTTCTTTTCTGGGAAGTCTTGAATAAAAACCTTGCCCCCTTTGTTCTGCTGGGACAGGCTGAACAGCCCTGATACTGTGGAGAGAGAGAAAACTTGTTTTGGGGCTCCTCCCACTGATTTTGGGGGGAGGGGGTCTGGCCATCCACTTGGGGTTGGGAGTGAATGGAAGTGGAATCTATATCTTAGGAAAAGACCAGTTCTTTGAAGGCCAATGCCTACTGAATCTAGGAGGCTGTATTTCTAAGAATTATTTAACAGTTTGCATAGATTTAGCTTTTTCCTCCATCCTTTTGAGTATGACTTCTGCTCTGTTGCCAAAAAGGCAGTCTTGGTTTAAGGGTGCATCCAGTAATCTAGCTTTAACATGATCTGGCAAGTTTTGCTCCTTAAGTCAAGCATGCCTTCTAAGTACAGACCAAGTGACAGCAGCCCTGCAATATGCTTCTAAAGCATCAAAGCCACATTGCAAAGTATGTTTACCAACTGGTTCAGCAGAATGCATTAACTCTTGTAAATCTTTGTGTTCAGCACAGTCAGGAATCAACATCATTTTCTGTTTTAGTCCCATAATATGCTGCTGATACTTTAACATATGAAACTGGCAATTTAAATCCCTAATGGCAAAGTAGAAGAAGTGTATACCTTCTTACCCCATCTGTGTAAAGCCCTACAGTCCCTATCAGAAGGGGTAGGATTTTTGGCAGTAGTAGCCTTAATGCCTTTTGGTCCTTTGGAAATGGTCTCTGGATCCACAATAGGATTCTTGAAGAGGAATTTGTGAGAGTCAGGTACTCTAATACCTGTCTGGTTTCCTGGGAGCTGGAGGCAAAGTGTCTGGGGTAAGGCTGGATTCTAAGAAAACATCATCTACAATCTCCAGAACAGGAGGGATAGCTAGAGACCTGTATTGAGGCAGGAGTAAAAATTCCCCAAGTCTCTTTTTGGACTGAGAATAGTCCTGGCTTTCCCAGCAGAAATGCTCCCTAAGGGTATGCAAGGTTTCACCAAAAGAAAAGTCTTCTGGAGGGGAAGCAGAGGGAATGGAATCCTCATAAGTAGATAAGGGTAAATCCTGGTAGTCAGAAGGAACAGAGATATCAGATTCCTGATCAGAAGAATCAGAAAGAAAATCAGTTCTAGGTCTCTTAGAGGGGGAAGGCTGGCTTCCCCTAATTAGGGTAAAAAGATCTTCAGCCATTCTAATCATTTGTTTTTGTGGCCTATGGGCCTCAGAATGCGGTTTGGTCGTCTGTTTTCTAGGTGTAGTGCGTGTTTCAGGCCTGAGGAATTTGGTATTTCTAACTTGAAACAAAGTCATCGGTTTAATATGAAAGTTGGTAGGCCTGAATACACCCTCAGAAGCCGGTGCCTGCGCAGCGGCTCTGGACCCATCCACGGTACAGACATCTGCAGGTTCCATACTCAAGGAAGCATCTCACGGCATACCAGACTCCGAACTGGGTCTCAGCAGAGGCCTGTGAATCTACAGCAGCGGGTATCAGGGGCTGCGAAAGCACCTCACTGAGTACCGGCGGACTGGCGACTAGCTTAACGGAAGCGTCGTCGGCAGTTTTGGACCTATGCAGCCTGTCTCTGGTCTTTATCCTTACTTTTTTTGGAAGATCGGTAGTCGGATGGCTTAACGAAGCCATTTTGGAGTACAGAGATTGAGAACATAAGTATTTAGCTACAAAAATAGCTCGACGACGAATAGCTCAGGCGTTGAACAAGGCACAAAACCGACAGCGAGGGATGTTGTGGTCTGGGCCTAAACAGGTGATGCAGTAAGAATGAAAATCTATGAGGTATTTGCTTTCCACAGACAAGACAGTTGTTAATTTTTTATGACATTGGTTAGAACAAGAAAAAAGGATACCCAACGGGGTACTTATCTTTTTGAAGACATCAGGTCTGAAACTCTAAAAACGAAAATTTCAGGAGTTGGCAATCGGGCACTTGTGAACTGCTTCTGCTTCGAATGAATGATGTAATGGTGTCGGCTGCATGTTTTATACCCCTGATGACCTGACGTCATGGAAGAAGCGACAGCATTCAATGCAGAAATCTGAAGACTCTGGAATTCAGCCCGGCTGAGGGCTACTTGCAGGCAGATAACCCAAATGTGAAGACTGCAACAGTGAAACACGAAGAACATCTGGAAGATTTTGTTTAATAGTATTTTAAAAGGAGGGGAACCACCAGCATCTTATAAGGAAGTTGTGGAGACTGATGGGTTTCTACCCTCCTCAGGTAATACGGACCCAGCCTCATATAGACCCATTTTAAACCATGATTGTAAGTGTTTATGTCTATAAGGAGTTAAAAGAATGGCAAAGGTGTTCCCAAAATTCATATGGATTGATGTGGATTTGTGCAGGGGAAGCAAATACTTCAAAATATTAATAGAATAATGATGAATGTAAGAAAATACCACTGCTGTTGCTGGGTCTTGATGCACAGAAAGCATTTGACAGAGTAAGCTGGGATTTTGAGAGTAGGGCAGTGGAAGCAGAAGCATTTGCATTCCCAGATACAATAAGGTTAATTAGAAGGATATATGAAAGACTGGAGACAAGAATTAAAAGTGGGAGGGCTCCTCACTGATAAGTTGTGCTTGAACAAAGGAACCAGGCAGGGATGTCCTCTTTCCCCTTTATTTGTTTTACATTTAGAGCAACTGGCAAAGAAAATAGGGGACTCAGAAATTCAAAGATACAACTCGTACGGCAATCAAGAAAAGCTGGCTTTATTTACATGTATTGTGTACCTGAGCAATTCCAGAAAAAAACATCCTAGTGTTGTGGAACATTTTGAGACCGTTTCAAATCTTTTCAGAATATAAAATTAATCAGATAAAACAAAGGCCATAGCCATATGTTATTTACTCAAGCAGGACTTGCTTCAGCAATACTATTTACTGCGGCATAATAAGACATAGTATTTAAGAGTATGGATTAAAAGGATTTCGGTTAGGACATGTGGGAAGAGACTAAAATGAAAGTTAAGTACTTATAACAATAGATCCTTTCTTCCCAGTCCATCTGATATGGCATATGGGTCCTCAATCCCCAACTTGGATCCAATCTGTCCGATTTAGTGCTCCAGCCGTTTGCCCTTCCTAAACTTTCAACCCATAGTCTCCTGCTCCTACCTCAGTAACTCAGATCAAATTTGGTACCTATACTTAAGTGTACCTATACTGCTTTTGATCCAGGAAAAAAAAGTCTTTCAGCTTTTACAGACTGGCAGGAGGAAGGAGAGCAGGTTGCCATATCAGACAGACTGGGATGAAAGGATAGTATAACTGTGTACACCCATAAATGTAGATGTTTGAGTGTATTTACTATTGCAGTCAAAATTGATGGGATTTCCTGCCGTGGAAGCCCTTGGCTGGCCTACTAGAGGCATTTCTCCTCCTGAAGTCATCTGGCTATAAAGGGATTCAGCTGGCACCACAACCTCAGTACTTTCTTGCCTCCAACAGATAAATGCCTCCTAACTGGTCCCTAAGGTCAAGGGCCTAAGCGCAAACTCCAGAAAATATACAGTGGAGGGGGGGGGTGGTCCTGGAGACAGAGAAGAGAATAACCACCCCAATCCCATGGGGCAAGAGGGGAAGGAGGGAGGGAGGGAAAGAATACTGCAACAGTGAATACACTCGAACATCTACATTTATATTAAGTGTATGCACCTGTAGTGTGTTCTTCTTGTTTCACTGTTGAAGTCATAACTAATGGGATGACTCCCAAAGTTGAAATGAGGGTGGAGAGAAATTTTATGGAGAGGAAAGAATGCCCTGCAAGATGGTACTGGCAAACCCTTCTCTGGGTTTGGAGAAGGCGGGAAAGTAATGTTTGGTAATGGTATGCACTAAGGACCAGGTAGTGGCTTCCAAAATGTCCTTAGTGGCCACCTTTTTTAGAAAAGCAGTAGATGTAACAGCAACCCTAGTGGAGTGCGACATCAAAGGATCTACAGTCTTCTTTCCATGATGGCTATGCTGTAGCAAAACAAGATACAGTCCGAGATCCCTTTGGAGATTATTTGTTTACAAACAGGTCTTCCCCTCAGAGCTGCAGGCAAAGGCCACAAAAAGCTGGTCAAACCTCCTGACATTTTTTGTTCTGTCCAAGTAGCAACGCAGTTGCCTGTGCGCATCCAAGGTATGGTGGATTCTTCCCCCTTTTTCTGAGGGTCAAGAAAGAAGGTAGGTAAAGTTGACAGTGTTTCAAAGAGATATCCGCAATGACTTTAGCTATAAAGGAAGGGCTGGTCCTAAGACTGTCAAGATGAAAAGTGAAAGGTCCTGAAGCTTCTACCTTCTAGTTGAAGTAAAGGGTTGCAGGAAGGCTGTCTTCTAGGTAAGAAATTTGATGTCTATGGAGGCAGCTGGCTTGAAAGGTAGGAGGGTGAGCTTCTCCAGAATGCAATTAAGATGCCATGTAGGAACAGAGGTTTCCTCAGGGGGTCTAATGTGGATAACCCCCCTCTTAGGAACTGCTTTGTGAGAGGATGAGAGAAGAGAGGAGGCTGAGTAGGTAGATAAGCTGAAACTGCCAAGGCTCAAAATTTTATAGAGGAATAAAACAGTCCTTTATCAAAAGTCCTGAAAGGTATGACGGCATCAGAGGCATCTGAGCTTGAAGAGGACCCTGTCCATTTGTCCGCACTATATAGTGAATCTCTTCCATTTGGTGGAGTAAGATTTTCTTGTGTTAGGTCTCCTGGCTTCTTTTAGAATGTCCAGGAACTACTTGTTGAGGGGTGCGCCACTTGGGGGGGGGGGGGTGACAGTATCCATTTAAGCAGTCAATATGAAAATATTCCTTTGTTCTGCATTAATAGGTCCACTTGCTGGAACAGTAGCCATGGTTCCTTCTTGCTTAAAGTGAGCATTAGAGGATACTAGTGCTGCCTTGGCAGATCTGAGGCTATCAGAATGCCCCATGGCCCTTCTTCCTTCATCTTCAGCAGTATCCTAGGCACCAAGGGGGCATCGAGGGAAGGCATACAGGAATACGACCTGTTCAAGGGAAGAAGAAGGCATCCATCTTCCAGGCTGCCTTTGATTTGGTCCCCAAGCAAATTCTTTTTCAGATGAGCATTTCTTTGGTGGCAAAAAGGTCCATCTCTGGCACATCACATTCTTTGGCTATGCTGAGAAAAACTTCCTGAAGCAGTTGCCACTCATGAGGGTCTCACAGGCTCCTGCTTAGGTGATCCGGCACTTGACAGATTTCTCCTGGTAGGTACTGTGCTGTGAGGTGCACACACCAAGGGAGTTTTCAGTTTCCCAAAGATCCATGGCTAGATGACGGAGGTTAAGAGAGGCCCCCCCACTTGTTTATGCACCACAACTGTAGTATTGTCTGTCTTTACTAGGTGTACTCCTGGTTTCCATTGGTCTTTGAAGGCGATCACGCCATTTTGGACTGCCATCAGTTCTTTCAAGTGAATGTATTTGTTCTTGAAATGGAAGTCCCATCTGCCCAGAGTCTGTAAGACTAAACTGAAGGGAAAGCCTGGGTTGAGGGAGCATTCCCAGGCCCACCAGGCAAACACTTTCAATTCAAGAGACAGGGAAGAATCTTCACTCTGATGTTGAGGAATTAACAGCACTGGCAAAACACGTTTCTGAGGTGCCACTGCAGCTTCCTCATATGTAGCCTGGCCAGAGGGATCATGAGGATGCAAAAGGTCATGTAAGCCAAGGCTCTGAGGAACACTCTGGCTATGAGGTAGTTCCTGAGAAGGAGCTTTTTGAAGTACAGGGCTACAAAAGGTAACCTTGTCTGGAGGAAGGAAGGCTTTCTGAAGTGGGGATTCAAGCAAAGCTTCCAGAAACACAATCCTGTTTGTGGGGTTGGTCTGAGAGTTTTGAGTCTAAAGACAGGATCTCTTAGGTGTTAAGGCAGATCTGCTGAATATTTCTAGATCTGATGCCTGAATGAGGTACTTGTCTAAAAAGGGATAAATCTGAATGCTCTTTGACCTGCAGAAGGCTATCACTAGGACTAGGCATTTTGTGAAAACCCTGGATGCGGTAGACAAGTCAAAGGGCAGAGCTTAGAACTGATAATGCCTCAAACCTGCTCTGAAGCACAAGAACCTCTTGTGAGATTTTCCTACAGGGATGTGGAGGTATGAATCCTTTAGGTCTATGGTTACCAAGAAAGCACTGGGTGAAAACATGGGCAGCAACTTTTGAAGGGTTAGTATTTTGAATTTTGGTACCTGCAAAGCTCTGTTGAGCCCTGACAGGTCCAGAATTGGCCTCCAGGTAACCTCTTTTCTAGAAACTGGGAAAAGCCTTGCGTAAAAAATTATAGTTATATACTTGCGATAACTCTGCGGTGGTGCAGCGGTAGCGTTGTCACCTCACAGCATGAGGTTCTCCCGTTTGATTCTCGGCTGGAGTGCCTTCTGTGTGGAGTCTGCATGCCCTCCCTCCAGTCGAGTGGCGTTCAAAAGACATGCGTGAACAGGCGTTGGGCTGGCACCTTGGCACCGTAAAAATCTACTGCCAATCATTAGCGGACCGGAGTTCCGCTGTGGTGACCCCTAACCGGGAAAAGCCGAAAGAACAACAACTCACAATAACTCTGCATCTGTTTTGTCTGTTTTTGTCCTTCAACTGATGGGTCTTGGATCTACCCTCAGATCCATCCTCTACCACTCGACAGACTTCAGGCTCCACAGCTCAAGCTCCTTTCCTTACCTACAATCCCTCAACTACTCCTAAAATATCTCAGATGAAGTCTGCCCTCTGTTTAGTTAACCACAATGTAAAATGGAAAAATAGTCAGTAATTTAAGAATTAGGAAACAGAGAAGGTGAAAAGGTAAAAAAAGAGGAAGAAAATCAGGAGTAGTATTTCTCGGAAGTCCACGCAGCAGGAACTATAATAGGGAATTATTCATAAGGTCATACTTGGATCCAGACAAAAAGAGAAGAGGGAATGGTGGGTGGGAAGCTGAGAAAGGACAAAAACAGACAACACAGATGCAGAGTTATGGTGAGTATGCAACTACAATATCTGATTTTTTTTTATCTGTTCCTCAACTGATGGGACAGAGTCCCCAGCTGGAGTAACTGGGGTGGTCCTCAAGGAAGGAAACTCCAGAGTACTATTGAGCAAAGACTGTCCTATTTCATGATAATATATCCAAACTGTAATGAGTTATAAAGGTATGAACAGTGGATCATGCAGCAGCTTCACAAATGTCATCTACAGATGCTTTAGACTAAACAGTGGATGGTGTGGCCATAGACCTGCTGGAGTATGCTTTAGGATGTTTGTGTAATGACAGGCTTTTGCTCATGTAAGTCAAGGTAATGCAATCAGTGAGTCATCTGGCTACAGTCACTTTTGCCGTTTTTGCTGTGCCTAATTTGGGTTTAGAAAAGGATACAAACAGCTGCTGTGATTTCCTTAGGTTTTTAGTTCTGTGGATGCAAAATATGAGCTGATATCCAATAAACGAAGCATGCATTTTCCCTTGTTGGAAAAGTAGGTAAGACAATGAGGCCAGCTTTTGAGACCACTTCAGGTGAAAAGGAGGAATTAGTCCAAATTGATCCCCCATCCTTGTGGAATCAGGTAAGGTGGTGGAGATTAAAGTGCTTGGAGTTTGGATACCTATCTACCTGATGTAATAGCAACTAGAAAGTGTGTTTTCCTTGACAAGGACTTCAAATCCTGGACAGGAACTTCACCTCTTCTCTTGCTGAGGGTCCAAAGGGAGTCTGAGTAAAGGCCTGAAGAATTAGTGTAAGGTCCCATAGAATGACAAATTCCTTAATTGGGAATTGAAGCAGCACGACACCCTTAAAGAAAGCTTTGCACACTCAATGAAGATACAGAAGAATGATCCACGTCTTGATGAAAATTTGAGATAGAGACAATTGTACCTTTACAGTTGAATAACTAGCTCCACTGTTGAAAATGGAGGCTAGGACATTAGCTACAGCCAGAACTGGTGTGGAAAAGATGTCCAATTGTCTCTGAAGGATTCAAATAGAACATCTTTTCCATTTACTTTCATAAATTTCCTTGTAGAAGCTTTTTGGGATGATATTAGAATGTGGCGAACACAACAAAAGAAAGCCTGGAACTTCTAGACATCACTGAAAGTGAAGAAACTACTCAGTCACTTTGGGAAATAGCATGCCCGGGTGGGGCAATACAGACTGGTGAGCTAGAAGTTCCTGAACAGAATCCAGCATGCAGGAAAGGTGAACTAGGTGAGGTCACAGGAAAGTGAACCACACTTGGCAAAGGCCAAAATGGGGCAATGAAGATAACCTTGCTCTTCCACTGTGATGCATTCTGAATAAACTTTGGGATGACAGGAGTGGGAGGGAAGACGTACAACAGACTGGACAGCCAATCATGAACTACAGTGTTTCTCTGTGACTCCCCCTCTGGAGGGATCAGGGCAAAGTACTTGCTGCACTTGGCATTGAGGGGAGGTCACAGCACAGTTGACCCCATCGGCAAAATATAATTTCTGCCACTGACTGGTTGACAGACCACTTTTAAGAAAGATGGAACTGCTCAGTTTATCTGCTAAAAAGTTGATTTTCCCCAGAATATGCGCTGTCAAAAGAAAGTGGTCAGAAGATATCACCCGCTGCCAAACTCTCATTGCCTCCCTGCAAAGTGGGTAAAGATCTGGTTCCCCCTTGTTTGCAGATGTACTACACCACTGACACTGTCCACCTGAACTGCAATATCCCTAGAGGGAGAACATTTTAAAACACCTCAAATGCCAACAGGACTGCTCTAATTTCTAGGACACTGATATGAATACTGGCTTTGTCTGGGACCACATGCCTTGGACTGTCCTTCCCAAATAATGCCTCCTCACCCCAGCTGGGAGGGTCCCTATTAAGTCAGCAAACACACTAATTGTGAACGCTGCTTAATCGAACCTACTTACTCGAAATGGCAAAATCCCGAAAGCACAGAACAGCGATTTTTTTCCTAGGGAAAAAAAATCACTGGGCCGTATTCGGGACTTTGCCATTTCCACCACTGTAGTGCAAACTCGGAGTTGGTATATTTAAGTAGGGGGTGTGGGGGCACAGCCCCCCCCAGTTTTTTTCCCCTGGGACAAAACATTGCTGATCTGTTTGTTCGACATTTTGTTTTTTCGGTGTTAGAGGGTCGATTATATAGCATTGGCAATTTAATGTGTTCACTTACATAACATAGACCCAGCTGGGAAGCATCCATAGTCACTGTGGTCCTGAGAGATGGAACAGTGATGGGATGGCCCCGGGAAACTTCCTATGCATGAATCCACCATGCTATACCATTTCCAAACACTTGTGATGCAAATGGCAGTCATCATTGACTGAAGTCTTACTGACCACATATCGCTCAAGTCCAGTGTAGTACTCTCATGTGAAAGCATGCCAAGGGGACCAGTACTATGCAGGCTACCACTAAACCCAGTAGTTGTAGAATTAACTTGGCTGGAGGTGAATGAAAGGCAAAATTGTGTAATGCCTGTTTTCCTTAAAGAATCTAATCTTGTTTGTGTCAGGCCTGTCATTTGTGTCTGAGTATCTAGACAAACTTCAATGAACTCCAGAGTTTAGGTTAAAGAAGATACTTTGAGAGGCTGATGGTAATACCCAGCTGTGAACAGAGATGGAGCAAGTGATCCCTGGCTTGAACTGGTAGAGACTTGCTGGAAGCAGATATGAGACAGTCAGCTAGCCATGGAAACACCTGGAATCCCTGCAGTTTCAGGTGAGCTGCAATCATTGCCATGCAGTTGTTAAACACCCTGGGGGCTGTGGTGAGCCCAAAGGGCAATGCTCTGAACTGGTAGTGACTGGCTTCCACCCAGAAGTGTAGATATCTCCAGGAGCACTTGTGTATTTTCATATGATAGTATGCATCCTGAACATCTATACAGCACACTCAATGGCCCTTCCTTAAGAGACGTACGATGGACTAAACAGTGGCCACCCAGAACTTTGAGTGTTTGACTGCAGTGATCCAAAATTGGTCTCGGGTCCCTGGTCTTTTTTGCCACTGAAGAATCTCAAGTTCCAGATCCTTTTTGATCTGGTGGGACTGCCTGGATGACTCTTATCTAGCAGATTTTGTATTTCTGCAGTTACAACTTTCCTTTCCTTTGAGTTGGCGGAATGTTGGGAATTCTTCTGTTGCGCTTCAGGGGAAAGGGCAAAAAGGTATGCAACAACCTCTGGATACAATATTCTGCATCCAAGAAATCTTTGATAATGGCTATCCAGGCTTGTGGGTGCAGAAATAAGCATCCCCTGACTGCCTCCAGAGTGCAGCAGTCAGGTAACCCCTTCAGGGATACTAACAGGGCCTCTGAGAAAGGAGCTCTGAAGTCCTGATGCTGCAGGCCACCTCTGCCACGAGTGCAGTGTCTATCATCAGAACTCTACCCTCTACTGCAAGGGGACCTTTTTCCACAGGAGTCTTGGGAAGTACCTTGTGACTTTCTGAACCACAACTGAAACACAAAAGAAAAGGGCTATTATTAAGGGACAAATGGTCAGAGCGACCCGAATGGTTAGTGATTTCAGTGAATTTGTGGAAGAACTAAATTTTATGATCTCTCTATTTTTGAACAGAGGATATCCTGAGAGTTTATGTAAGGATGTTTTTAAGGAAATCAGAGGTAAAAGGGAGGCAGGTTTTTATCAACCTATAATAGGTGCAGGGGGACCTGTTTATCAAAAACCTGAATCAACTAACAGGTCACAGTTTTTGACCGTTAAGCCGTTATTGTTTCAACATACAATGGGGACTCTGACATGATTAAGAAAATAGTTAATAAAGTTTGGGGTTTCCTACAGATGGACCATGAATTTAAGTCACACTTTTACAATAACCCTACGTTCATTTATCGGAAGGATTTTTCGTTTAAGGATATGTTTGAACGTTGTTCAATGTCTAGTAGGTTCTTCAGTAATAGGCCTTCTGGCACATTTAAATGTGGTAGGTGTAAGGCCTGTTCTTGTATTTTAACAACCGGTAAGAGTTCCAACATCAATCATTGTTTTGTTTCAGTCACAGGTCACTGACTGTCATACTAATAATGTGGTATATCTTGCCAAGTGTCAGGACTGTGAAGCATTTTACGTAGGAAAAACTAGTAGATGTTTTAAGGATAGGGTAAGGGAACATCTTTTGGATATGAAACATCTCAAAACTACTAATGCCCTAGCTAGACATTTAATTGACAACATTGGTCACTCTTTTAAGTTTTGTGTTTTACAGCAGGTTAAGACTGACCTCCAAGGTAGGATTACAGATGCTCACTTGGATGTTTGTGAATTAAGGTGGCAGCTGAGATTAAATGCACACAATTATCCTGGTATCAACGAGTTTAGTTCTATTAAGCCCTATCTTAAATTGAAGCATATTTTAGGGCGGTAGTGCAAACATTATTATGGTTTTAGTATTTCGTATTTTTTATTTATTTCTTACTTAAACATTTTTATACATACATCTCTACATACACATTTTTATATACATTTTTCACTAATATAATATTTTATGTTACAACATATTTATCATTGTTATAGTTGTATAGATTTTTAGCAACAATTATTTATATATTCTACTTATATATATTTATATTCAAATATTTATATTTTTATTTAGTTTAGTAGGCAGTATTAAACAGAATGTTCAAAAGTTGTTTGCATTCTATGCATCTATTGTAGGCATTTTATAGTATGCAGTGACAATGTGTATACCTTTAAATTTGATTAATTTTGTTTAATTGTTTAATTGAATTGATGGGCGTTGTATATATAAACATGGTTTTTAATTGTGACTTCAGTATTCTGAAGTCCTATGGGGACGAAACCTAGGTAAACCTTCATCTGTGTTTCGTTAATAAACCTGTGTTGGCCTGGATTCGTTTTCCTTTTTCTTACTTTTTAGGTACCATTGTAATTTTCTCATATGCAGTCTGGCATATGGTATTAGTAGTATGCAGGATGCCATGAATCCCAGGGCCTGCAGAATTTTTCTTGCAGGGAGATGGGACTTTTTTGCCAATACTTGAAAATATTGAGTTAGTTGCACTTGTTTGTCTGGTGTGAGGTAAGCCATCTGGGCCGTTGTATTTAAGCTGGCACCCAGGAAAGTAATCTGTTGTGAGGGCACTAGTTTTGACTTCTTTTCGTTTATTGTGTACCCTAGAGAAATTAGCAACTTTTTCACAAACGCCAGATGCTGTAGAAGAGTGTCCTTTGTCTCTGCTTGAACGAGGCAGTCGTCCAGGTATGGATATATTTGTATTTCTTGTCTGCAAAATGCAATAATTGGTGCCAGGCACTTTGTAAAGACCCTGGGCACAGTAGATAAGCCAAGGGGCAGTGCAGAGAATTGGTAGTGCATTGTACCAGCTTTGAATCTGAGTTATCTTCTGCAATTTTGTCTGATAGGGACATGCAGGTATGCCTCTGAGGTCCAGAGTAACAAGCCAAGCCTTCTTGGCCAGCATGGGTAGAAGCTGCTGTAATGTCAACATTTTGAATTTCGGAATATCCAGGTAAGTATTGAGAATTGAAAGGTCCAGTAAGGGCCTCCAGGCTTTGTCCTTTCTGGGGACCAGGAAGAGTCTTGAGTAAAATCCTTGTCCTTGTTGTGGTACTTTTTGTATAGCCCTCATGTCCATGAGGGCTGAAATTTGTTTTTGTGCCACTGCCCATTGATTTTGTGGCAGGTCTGGCACTCCTTTTAGCTTTGGTAAAGTATGAAAGTGGAATCTGTAACCTTGAGACACAATATTCAGGACTCATTTGTCTTGGGTGATTGTTTGCCAGTTTTGAGAAAAAAGTGCTAGTTTTCCCCCTAAGGGGGCTTCCAAAAGGGACGTGCTTGGCGTACGCAAAGGAAAGTCATTGTGACTGTTTCCTGTAAGGTTGAGACTTGTCCTCACCTCCTTTTGGGGTTGAGTTGCCCCACTGTCGTCTGTCTGTCTGAGCATTGGGGTTGAGTTCTGCCTCTTGGGCATCTGTATCTGCCTCTCTGTGGCCTGTCTGACACTGGAAAGGACCAATTTTTTGTTGGCCAATTTCTGCTAAAATGAGGTGGCTGTACCTGTAAGAAATCCTTGACTGTCTGCATAGATTTAGCTTTATCCTCCATTTTCTTTAACACCTCTTCTGCCTTATCACCAAACAAGGTATCATGCTGTAAAGGAGCATCCAATAACTTTGCCTTAACATGATCAGGTAAACTCTGTTCTTTTAACAAAGCATGTCTTCGAATAACAGAACCTGTAACTGGCTCTACAAGAGGCCTCTAAAGAATCAAAACCACATTGCAGAGTATGTTTTCCCACCTGCTCAACTGCATGCAATAAATCCTGCATTTCTTTACAATCAGGAGCTTCTGAACTAGCAAGCATTTTCTGTTTTAATTGAGCCATTAAATATTGCTGGTACTTAAGCATGTGAAACTGGCAATTTAAAGCTCTTACTGCTAAAGTTGCATACGTGTACACTTTCTTCCCCCATCTATCCAAAGCTCTGGAATCTCTGTCAGAGGGTACTGGATTTTTTGCAATGGAAGCCTCAACTCCTTTTGGACCCTGGGAAATTGTTTCTGGATCAGCAGAAGGGTTTTTATGAAGAAACTTGTGAGAGTCAGGGACTCTAATACCTATTTGGCTTGGCTGGAGCAGGGGGCATAGAGTCAGGAGATAAACTGGATTCACAGAACACATCATCCACAATGTCTAGTACAGGCTGAATAGCCAGGGGCCTGTGCTGAGGCAATAAGAGAAAATCTCTGAGCCTTTTCTTGGATTCAGAGTAATCCTGACTTTCCCAATGGAAATGTTCCCTCATGGTATGTAAAGTTTCCCCAAAAGAATAATCCTCAGGAGGAGAGGCTGAAGGGATAGATTCCACAGCATCAGAGTCCTCATAGGGGGGTAAAGAGTATCCCTGGTCTGAAGAGGAATCAGAGGAAATGGAAATCTGATCAGAGGATTCATAGTCTGTATCCTGCCTAGGCCTTTTCTCAGGAGGGGGATAGGAACCCCTGATAAGAGTAATGAGGTCTTCGGCCACTTTAAGCATTTGTTTCTTAGGCATGGAGGACTGTCCAGGAGAATGCTGTACTTGTTTGTCTTTAATGGTACCTTTGTCTTGGCTGTTGTTTTAATGGTAAGTTGTGAAGGTCTGAAAACACCTCCGAAGCCCATGCCTGCCCAGCGGCTCCGGACCCATCTGAGGGATTAGTTTCCGTAGGCCCAATACCTTGAGTTTCCAGAGGCCTAGATGTCTCCACGTGGGAGTCGGCAGCGGCCTGTGGTTCTGAGGTAGCGGGTGTCAGGGGCTGCGAAAGCGCCTCACTGAGAACCGGCGACTGGCCTAGAAGAGGTTTCGTCATCGGTTTTGGACCTCGGATGCCTGTCTTTATCCTTGTCTCTGCGTTTTTTCGGTATTGAGGTCGTCGGCTGATCCGACGGCATGGTATAATTGAACCTTTGGCCAAAGTAGTGTAAAGCAAAATGAAAGCGCTTTTATATAGTGTGTTTGTTGAATCTAGCACAAAACCGACTAGTGACGTCATGATCAGGGCCTAGGCATGGAATACAGTAAGAGTAGAAGTCCTTATGAGGTATTTGCTTCCCACAAGAAATACAATTATTGACTTTTCTGACATCGGTCTGAGGCAAAAAAAAGGTTTCCCCAACGGGGTACTTAGCTTTATTGAAGACTTCGGATATGAAATTCGACTTCGAAAATCTCAGGAGTCGGCCGACCAGCACTTCAGAATTGCTTCTGCTTCGGGCACTGCGCGACAAGAAACACTGAAGAAAATGGCATCGGATACATATTATATACCCCTGGCGCGCTGACGTCAGGGAAGAAGCGACAGCAACCGACGCCGGACCAAGACTTTGGAATTCTGGCAGACTGCGGGACCGCCTGATGGCAGGATAACCCCAAGTGTGAAGACTGCAGCAGTGTAACACAATGAACATCTGGGCCTTTGTTGCCATTTCCTTGAAATAGGTAGTCAGTTGCCTTTGTCTGTCTGGCGTGAGATAAGCCATCTAGGCAGTTGTATTTAAGCTTGCACCCAGGAATATTATCTCGAGAGGGTACTAGTTTTGATTTCCTTTCGGTGACTGTGTACCCTAGGCATGTTAAAAGTCTTTTCACAAACGCCAGATGTTTCAGTAGAATGTCTTTGTTCTCTGCTTGAATAAGGCAGTCGTCCAAGTAGGGATATATTTGAATTCCTCTGTCTGCAAAATGCAATTACTGGTGCCAGGCATTTTGTGAAGATCCTGGGCGCAGTAGATAAGCCAAAGGGCAGTGCAGGGAATTGGTAGTGCATTGAGCCAGCTATGAATCTGAGGTATCTTCTGCAAGATTGTCTGATTGGGACATGCAGGTACGCCTCTGAGGTCCAAAGTTACAAGACAAGCCTTCTTGCCCAGCATGGACAGAAGCTGCTGCAGAGTCAACATTTTGAATTTTGGAACGTCCAGAAAAGTGTTTAGAATAGACAGGTCCAGTATTGGTCTCCAGGCTTTGTCCTTTCTGGGCACCAAGAAAAGTCTTGAGTAAAATCATTGTCCCTGCTCTTGCTGTGGTACTCGCTGAATAGCCCTCATGTCCATGAGAGATGAAACTTGTTTTTGTGCCTCTGCCCACTGATTATGTGGCAGGTCTGGCATACCTTTTGTCTTTGGAAGGGTGTGAAAGTGGAACCTGTAGCCCTGAGAGACTATATTCAAGACCCATTTGTCCTGGGTGATCATGTGCCAATTTTGTGAAAAAAGTGCTAGCTTTCCCCCTAAGGGTGCTGCCAAAAGATAAGTGCTTGGCCATGGCAGAGGAAAGTCATTGGGACTGTTTCCTATATGGCTGTGATTTGTTTTCTCCGCTTTTGGAGGTAGAAGCACCCCATTGTTTAGGCCTGTATGAGCCTTGGGGCTGGGGTCTGCCTCTAGGGCATCTGTATCTGCCTCTTTGTGGCCTGTCTGACACTGGAAAGGACCAATTCTTAGAAGGCCAGTTCCTGCTAAATCTGGGTTGGCTGTACCTGTAAGAAATCCTTTACTGTCTGCATAGATTTCGCTTTATCCTCCATTTTCTTCAACATCTCTTCTGCCTTAACACCAAACAAAGTATCATGCTGTAATGGAGCATCTAATAATTTTGCTTTAACATGAGCAGGCAGATTCTGTTCCTTTAACCAAGCACGCCTTCTAATGACAGAACCTGTAACAGCAGCCCTGCAAGAGGCCTCCAGTGAATCAAAACCACATTGCAAAGTATCCTTTCCCACTTGTTCAGCTGCATGCAATAAGTCCTGCATTTCCTTGTTTTCAGAACATTCAGAATTTGTCAACATTTTCTGTTTTAGCAGTGACATTAAGTATTGCTGATATTTAAGCACATGAAACTGACGATTAAAAGCCCTTACAGCCAAGGTAGCAGAAGTGTAAACTTTTTTCTCCCATCTGTCCAGTGCCCTAGAATCCCTATCAGAGGGGACAGGGTTTTTTGCAGTGGAAGCCTTGACCCCTTTGGGACCCTGAGATATAGTTTCTGGGTCAACAGCAGGGTTTTTAAATAGAAATTTACAAGAATCTGGAACCCTGTAGTATCCGTCTGGCTTAACAGGTGCAGGGGGTAAAGAGTCAGGAGACAGGCCGGACTCTGAAAATACATCATTTGCAATGTCTAGAACAGGTGGAATAGCAAGAGGTCTGTGCTGAGGCAGTAAAAGAAAGTCTCTGAGCCTTTTCTTAGATTCTGAGTAATCTTGGCTCTCCTAGTGAAAATGCTCCCTCATGGTATGCAGGGTTTCCCCAAAAGAATCCTCAGGAGGAGAGGCTGAAGGAATAGATTCTTCAGCATCAGAATCCTCATAGGGAGGAAGAGAGTATCCCTGTTCTGAAGAGGAGTCAGAGGAAATGGAAACCTGATCAGAAGAATCATATTCTGTGTCTTGCCTAGGCCTCTTATCAGGAGGGGGATGGGAACCCTTGATCAAAGTAATTAGGTCTTTGGCCATTTAAACATCTGTTTCTTAGGCATGGAAGTCTGTCCAGGAGAATGCTGTACTTGTTTCTTTGTCTTTAAAGCTGTTTTAGTCTTTGCCTTGGAAGCAGAGGTTGGCTTGACACAACTGTGTAGGTCTGAAAACACCCTCAGATGCCGATGCCTGCTCAGCAGCTCTGGACCAATCTGAGAGAATAGTTTCAGAGTGTCCAATACCTTGAGTATCCAGAGGCCTAGTTGTCTCCACGTGGAAGTCTGCAGCGGCCTGTGGCTCTGAGGTAGCGGGCGTCAGGGGCTGCGAAAGTGCCTCACTGAGAACAGGCGACTGGCCTAGCGGAGGCATCGTCGGTTTTGGACCTCAGATGCCTGTCATTTTCCTTTTCCTTGCGCTTTTTATAAACTCCGGTCGTCGGCTGTTCCGACGGCATTATATAATTAAACCTTCGGCCAAAGTAATGAAAGGCAAAATCGCACAGACGCTTAATAGGGCACTTGCAAACTGCTTTTGCTTCGGGCACCGCGCAAGAAAGACTGTAGAAAATGGTGTCGGTTGCATCTTTTATACCCCTGGCACACTGACGTCAGGGAAGAGGCGACAGGAACCGGATCAGGACTTTGGAATTCAGGCCGACTGCAGGTAGCCTGCCAGCAGGATAACCCAAGTGTAATGACTGCAACAGTAAAACATGATGAACATCTGGAAGCTCAATGAACTGGATCAATGTGGCAAAAGAGCAAACTTTGAGAACAAAGGAAGAGTTGGTACGTAAAGAAACCCTGGTCTTTATAAAAGACTAAATAAGGTGGCTTAATAAGACACGGCATGTAGCTCAGAAACACGTCTGGCTGATATAATAGCTACTAAGAACACAGTCTTCCAAGACAAATACATTAAGGAAGCTGAATGAGACGGTTCAAAGGGAGGGGATGTTAGTTTGGACAACACAAAATTTAAGTCCCAAGAAGCCACAGGTTCCTGTAATGGAGACCTGACGAGGCTAGTAAGGAGCAATGAGGATTAACTTGCTTCCCAGTTGGTTGGCTTTCTGTATCACTATGGGGATAAGAGGGAATTGAGGAAAGGCATAGAGAAGTCCCGTGGGCCAATCGTGGACCAGAGCGTCTTTGGGTGCTTCCCACGGAGGGGGGATTAGGGAAAAATAACTGCTGCACTTGGCATTGACTGGACTGGCAAAAAGGTTGCAGCAAGGTTGTTCCCATTTTCGGAAAAACACCCTGGGGGCTGTGGTGAGACCAAAGGGCAGAGCACAAAACTGATCATGGCTGGCTCCCAGCCGGAAGTGCAGATACCACCTTGACGCCTTGTCCATTTTTATATGGTAGTAGGCGTCTTGGTGATCCAGAGAGCACATCCAATAGTCTTTCCCTAACAACGGGAGTATTGACTGCAGTGTGACCATCCGAAACTTGTCCTTTTTCACAGATTCGTTTAATCTGCTGAGGTCCAATATTGGCCCTCCAGTCTCCGGTTCATTTTGGGACTAAAGAACTTGGAGTAAGTTCCGGATCCTGTCTGGTCTGCTGGGACGGGCTGGATGACTCTTTTTGAGAGCAACTTGATCTCCACAGTTGCCTGATCCCTGTGATTGGGTGGAACATCTGGGATCTTCTTGGGAACAAACGGTGGAAGGGAAAAGGGTATGATATAGCCTCTGGTTAACAACTCTTTGTACCCACTTGTCTTGTGTTATATTTAGTCAGGCTTCTGAATACAAAGAGATGCGACCCCCGACTGGCCCCAGTGAAACGCAGTCGGCCCCACATCAGGAGCGCTAAGGCCACCCTCGAAAGGCACCACGGCCTTGCTGGTATTGCGGACCACCCCTGCCTCTAGGGAGACATCTACCATTTCCTCCTCCTCTGCCTCTGAAGGAGGATTCACTCTGTGGGTCAGGAAAGGCCCTCTGGGACTTATTGAACCACATCTTACCTCCCCTTTGACCTCTGGGGTATGGTCGAGAGGGGAAGGTAAAATGGACTCCCATGGCATTTCCTTCCTGTTCACACCGAGTGAGTGTCTCTTCTACCTTGGAATCAAACAAGGAGAAACCATGAAATGCGGCGTTGGTGAAGGCGGACTTAAAAGGCTCTGCAAAGTTACATAAGCGCATCTACGAGTGGCACCTAAGGGCAACTCCTGAACCCGCTGCTCTGCTTGCTCCATCAGCCGCATGAGAGATAAGTTGCATTGAGGAGTTAACTACCGAATTTAGGGTGGACAACTGAGCAGAGATCCTATCAGGGACTCCCTCAGGACAAGCACCCTGTATGGAATCTCCTAACTCCTTGAGGAGATCCCTCTGCAACCTCGTGAAATGGGTAAGACAGTTCAGAGATCGAAGTGTAAAAGCCACTGAACTAAATACACACTTCCCAAATCTGTCCATCTGTCGAGACTCCTTGTTTGGCGGATGAACAGAGGAAGAAGTCTCCGCCAACTCCTTCTTCACGGCTGCCGCCACCACCATGGCATCTACGGGAACGCCGTTAGACAAGAATTATTTCCCAGGAGGGGCAGACAGGAACTTATCTGGTCTTCAAGGGACTGGCTCTGCGGCATTGGGAGTACTCCACACCTTCCGACTAACCAGATCCATTAGCTCGTCGAAAGGTGAAGACATTCAAGAGGCAGACGGTTGAGACCCGAAAGCCTTCAGGTACACAGACTCTTCATCAGAAGGGTTGACAGTGGGCCAGTCGCACCTCTGTTTAAAGACCTCTAGGATGTCCACAAAGCAGACATCATCAGAGGACGACTTGGGGGACCCTTCCGACTCATCGAGGTCAGTGTCCGATGTCAGAGACTCATCCTGGGAGTCTATATGCTTCCTCTTGCATCTCTCTTCTGAGGGGGCTCCTCAAAAGGACCTTCTGGGGAGGCCCTGGAAGAGTGGGGGCCACCAGCCGGTGGCTCCTGAGGCTGTGGGTCTCTGCTGTCACCAGAGAGAGTAGGTACTGAGACCGAAGTGGGAGTCCGGGGGGGGGGGAGAGTGCTTATACTACTGGCAGGGGCTGTCGATTGTGACAGTACACTCCATCACCTCAAAAGCAGACCTCTCCGGCTCCGAAGACTGTCCCTGCTCAGAAGAGATAAAGGACGGTGCCAGAGCCCGAGTCATTGGCTCCGAGACAGATGCAGGGTCCGAGCTCACCCTGGAGGAAGCACCGAGAGGAAGGCATGGAACCGATGAAGATAGATTCAAACCCTCCCCCTCGGTACTGACAGAAGAGCTTCAGTCCCCGGACACGATGGACAAAGCTGAGCGTGTCGGAGCCAAACTCGGCAATGCAACAGCAAGGGGGGCCGGAACCGAGGGTTTCTCTGTTGGTAACAAGCACTCTGACTCCGAAAACCCAACATAGCTCGGAGGAGGAATCACGGATGAGGACAAGACTGGTTCGAGTGGCTCCGGACCCGATTGGTCGGAGCCAACAAAAATGTAGGCAGGGCAGACTACTTCAGGAGTCTCAGTACTACCCTCTCCACATCTTTTTCCAAAAGACTCCTGTAAGACCTAGAAGATAAAGTTGGGGATCTCGACCTAGCAGGCACTGGAGATTTGACTATCAAGGAGACCCGTAGGAACTCTACAGACCAGCTCCGAGAAGCAGAGTCAACTATTTCCAAGGGCTCAGCAGTCAGCACCGAAGCACCTGTGACAGACTCTGAAACCACAGTGCTCTCCTTCGGCTCCGAAGACTGAGGAGTAGAGGAGGCAGATTTTGTTAATTTTGCCGGCGGCTCCGAAACACCAGCTGGTGCCAGAGAAGGCCTTTTGAACCTTTAGATTTTGAGTCAGATCTTGACTTTGAAGACTTAGACGAAGAAGCCGAAGAACCAGATAAAGCTTCCTCGAAGGTTGGCTTCAGAAGACCCCTGAGTATCAGTTTGTTCTTTCTCTCCTGCAACACTCTAGGAGAGAAAGCATGACCGAACAAACATGATTCTTGCAAATGGATGGCTCCCAAGCAGTAGACACAGCTACTGTGGCCATCCGTCAAAGACATTTTCTGGGAGCACTTCATACAATTTTTAAACCCAGAAGGTTTGTGCTCCTTGCTATCCTTAGACATTGCAACACACAAGCAACTCAAGGAAAAAAGAGAAACAGAATGACTGAGGACTAGGTCCTCTAACTAAAACGAGCCTAGCCCTGCAGTAGAATTACATGAAGACTAGGTCCTCTAAGTTAAACGGGCCTAGCCTGGTGTAAGAAAAAAACTAGGTCTTTCACTAAAAGACAGATATTCAGTCACACAGGAAATATTTTCAAATAAAAATACAGTGGAGTAGAAACACGAGGACTAGGTCCTTTAAGTTAAACGGGCCTACCCTGTGAAGAACCGGGTCTTCTAATTCAAACAGACCAAGTATACCACAACACACACAAAGGATCGGAGAAAAATTTGCAACTGTAAAGTGATTAAGACTTTTGCGGGTCCCCACTAAAGACCACCAGTCAACAATAATCGATTGACAGGAAAATAATCAATAGGAGCCCCTATTGATTAAGAACGGCAAAACTGCCAAACTATCTAGACAATAAATCGCAACTGCGCCTAACTACTAATACACAGGAGACGACTACTACTGGTCACATAAGACCACAAGGCAATTAAGATAAACCCTATAAATATACTTTCCAGTAAATATCAGGAAAATGGCGAAACCGCCAAAAACTAACGATTTAGGCAAAAAGCGCAACTGCGCTTAACTACTGGTACACAGAATACTACTACTACGGTCAACAAGACCAGAAGACAATTAAGATAAAGCACTATATATATATTTTCAGTAAATATGCATAAAACCACTAGATAATGAAAAATGCAAAAAACTTAGCCAGAGAGCCAAGAGAAGCACATCTGAACTCATTGATGCGGCAAATGAGATCTGGGGATTGCACTGGTGCACTATGGGATACCTGCTTAGCCACGAGCCAACCAGAAGTCTTAGAGCTTGAAAATCGGCCGAGTTGGAGCCGAGGATTGGCTCCGAACTCATATGTAAAAATGAAGGTGAGATTAGACTACCTAACAGGTACAGTTGTGTACACTTACCATAAATGTAGATGTTCAAGTGTATTCACTGTTGCAGTCATTACATTTGGGTAACCCTCAGTCAGCCTGATTATCAAACTCTTTGGTCCTGTGTTGGCTGCTGTCCCTTCTTCCATGACGTCAGGTCGTCAGGGGTACAAAACATGCAGCCGACGCCATTACATCAGTTTTTCTTTCCCCGAATGTCAGGTGTCCCCCTAATAGGAAGCAATTAAATCTATAAATACAAGGATATACATCCAACAGAAAAGCAAATACACCAAAAAGCTTTTAGAACACAGAAAGAGTAGAGGTATAGCCAAAGGAAGAAAAGGGGGTTGGAGGGTGGGTAACCAGGACTGCAACAGTGAACACAGTCGAACATCTACATTTATGATAGGTGTACACAACTGTACTGTGTTCTTCGTGTTTCACAGTTGCAGTCATTACATTTGGGTAGATTCCCAAAGCTAAGGTTGGGAGGAGGAATTTAAATATAATTAGGACCAGCTATAAGGCCCGGCAAGACTGCAGTGGCAAAACCAGCCCTGGATTTAGAGAAAATTGGCAAATGATAATGCCTGGTGAAAGTATGTACAGAACTCCAGGTAGCAGCTTCTAGGATGTCCCTAGTAGTGACGCCCCTGAGAAAGGCTGTAAAGGTAGATGCACTGCCCTGGTTGAATGGGGTCTGATGCCCTGTGGGATAGGTTTTCCATGGTGCTTATAGCAGAAATGAATGCAGTGTCCTATCCATTTTGAAATGGTTTGTTTTGAAATAGCTTTCCCCTGTCCCTGCAGCAAATGCCACCAGCAGTTATTCAGATTTCCTTTGAGGTTTAGACCTGTCCAAGTAGAATCTAAGCGGTCTGTGCACATCTAAAGAGTGCAGTATCTGTTTCCCTTTGTTCTGTGGGTTAGGAAAGAAGGTAGGCAAATTAATGGACTGATTAAGAGCCACGCTGGATACCACCTAGGGCATGAAGGGGGATTGGTTCTGAGGGACACCCTGTCTGCATGAAAGATGAAAGGTTCCACTGCTATAAGGGCCTGCAATTCAGATACCCTTCATGCAGAAGTGATTGCCAAAAGGAAAGCCGTTTTCCAGGAAAGAAATTTTAAATCCGCAGTAGCAGCTGGCTCGAATGGAGGAAGAGTGAGTTTCTCCAGAACAAAGTTAAGATCCCAGGCTGGAGTTGGAGCTCTCCTGGGTGGCCTTACATTTTTGGCCCCTCGGAGGAACTGCTTGAGCAGTGGGAGAGGGAAGAGGGGAGGTTCTGTGCTATAATGAGATGAAATGGCTGAGGCATGAATTTTAGAGGGATGGGGGAAAAAAGAGAAGCCCTACTGAAGCATCTCAGTCAAGTATTATAGAATCTGAGGTAAATTGGGCACTGCTGCGTTCATTCCTTGAGATTGGTTCCAAGTACAGAATCTTTTCCATTTTGCAGCATAAGATTTTCTAGTACTAGGCCTCCTTGCCTCTAAAATGATATCCATCACTGATTTACTGAGGGATGGTAAAGAAGAGATTAGGTAATTAGCCAGGCTGCTAGGTTCAGGGTTTGCAGCTGAGGGTGCAGAATCTGATTCTCCTGCTGAGATAATAGGGAAGGAGTCTGAGGCAGGTGCCATGGAGCCAAGCGTGACACACTGTGCAAGAGTGGGTACCAGTGTTGGCGAGGTCAGTCTGGTGCAATTAAAATCGTCCTTGGCCTGTCTCGTTTGATCTTTAGTAGTACCCTGGAGAGCAGAGGAAGAAAGGCATAAACTGATGGGCTTTTCCAGCTGAAGGATAGAGCATCCACTTTCCAAGCTAGCTTGTGGGGAATCCTTGTGCAAAATTTGTCCACTTGATGGTTCTGGAGGGAGGCAAACTGGTCTATATCTGGGCTCCCCCATTTGCTTGTCGACATGTTGAAAATCCTTGGTTCCAGTTTCCACTCGTGTGGGTCCATGAAGTTTCTGCTTAGTTCGTCTGCCAGTGTATTTCGTTTTCCTGGCAGGAATTGAGCTTGTCGATTCACTTGGTAGCTCAAGGTTGCGTTTCACAATACCATGGCTAGTCTACAAAGGGGGTAAGAATGTGTATCCCCTTACTTGTTTATGTACCACACAACAGTGGTGTTGTCCGTCTTTACCATTAATTGTCCTGGAAGAATGTGGTCCTTGAAGGCTGACAGAGCATTCTGTACAGCTAACATTTCTTTTTGATTGATATGCAGGTGCATTTGACTTGGGTTCCATTTGCCCTGAATGCACTTCCCTGCCAGGTGAGCCACCCCCCCCCCGCCATGCATAGTCTGATGTGTCTATTGTTAGGGTTTGGGCGGCAGGGGGTAGTGTGAATGGTAGTCCCTTGTTTTGGTGGCAGTCCTCTGCCCAGCAAAGGAACTCTAAGCGTTGGCAAGGTATGACAGGAATCATTGCTTCTAGATCCTGAGAATGCATATGGAATTAGAAGAATGCAGGAGGCCATGAACCCCAAGGCTTGTATTATCTGCCTTGCAAATAGCAGTGTTTTTGTGGCCACTTGTTTGAAGTAGGTAGTCAAATGAATTTGTTTCTCTGGCATGAGGAAAGCCATCTGGGAAGTTGTATTCAAGCTTGCTCCCAGGAATGTAATTTGTTGACAGGGTACCAGATGCGACTTCTTTTCATTTTTGGTGTACCCCAGACAAGTTAGTACCCTTTGTACAAAGGCCAGGTGATTCAAAAGCATGTCCTGGCTTTCTGCTTGAATTAGACAATCATCCAGGTATGGGTATATTTGAATATTTCTTTGCCTGCAAAATGAAATGACTGGAGCTAGCCACTTTGTGAATACCCTGGGCGCAGTAGATAAGCCAAAGGGCAGTGCAGAGAACTGACGGTGCTTACAGCCTGCTTTGAAGCGTAGGTATCTTCTGCAAGATTCCCTGATTGGGACGTGCAGGTATGCTTCCTTTAAATCTAGCGTTGCCAGCCAGGCATCTTTGTCTAGCATAGGAAGCAACTGGTGAAGAGTCAGCATCTTGAATTCTGAATCACCAAAAAGGTGTTTAGAGTAGACAGGTCCAAGGTCTCAGAGGGGGAAGGTTGGCTTCCCCTGATTAAAGTAATAAGGTCTTCAGCCATTCTTATTTGTTTTTTAGACATAGAGGCCTGGCCATGCGGTCTGGGCATCAGATGTTCATTGTGTTTCACTGTTGCAGTCATTACATTTGGGTAATCTGCTGGCAGGTTGCCCTCAGTTGGCCTGATTAACAAAGTCTTGGGTCCTGCGTCAGTTGCTGTCCTTTCTTCCATGACGTCAGGTCATCAGGGGTATAAAACATGCAGCAGACACCATTACATCAGTCTTTCTTGCCGCGCGGTGCCCGTAGCAGAAGCAGTTTGCAAGTACCGGCTGGCTGACTCCTGAAATGCTTTTTCGAGTTTCAGAACTGAAGTCTTCAACTTAAAGCTAAGTACCACGTTGGGGAAACTTTTCTTGCTCCTTACCTATGTCAGTAAAAGTTAATAATTGTACTACTTGTGGGAAGCAAATACCTCATAAAGATTTTCATTTGTACTGTATTCTTTGCCTAGGCCCTGACCACGACATACCTTGGTTGGTTTTGTGCTTTAATCAGCGCACTAGCCATCGTCGGTACATTTTTGCTTCTAAATATTTCGGTTCTTGGTTTAATTATCCAGAAATGACGTTGGTTAGATCTCTTAGAGGGGGAAGGTTTGCTTCCTCTGATTAAAGTAATAAGGTCGTCAGCCATTCTTATTTGTTTTTTAGGCATAGAAGCCTGGCCATGCGGTCTGGGCGTCAGTTTTCTAGGCATGGCTCGAGTTTTAGGCTTTGAAGAAGATGATGATGTCAGTTTAATACTGAAGTCAGTAGGCTTGAATACACCCTCAGAAGCCGGTGCCTGCACAGCAGCTCCGGACCCATCCAAGTTAGACATTCGCAGGTTCCACAGTTGAAGCATTGCGGCATACCGGACTCCGAATGGGTATCAGTAGAGGCCTGCGAATCTGAAGTAGCAGGTATCAGGGGCTGCAAAAGCACCTCACAGAGTACCGGCGAACTGGCGACCGGCTTAGGAGAAGCGTCGTCTGCAGCTTTGGACCTCGGAGGCCTGTCTCTGTTTTTTCAGCATGTCAGTAATCGGATGGCTTGCCGAAGACATAGCGGGATAATTGAACCGAGCACCAAAATATTTAGAAGTGTAAATATAACGATGACAGATAGCTTTTAAATAAGGCACAAAACTGACAATGAAGTACGTCGTGGTCAGGGCCTAGGCAAGGAATACAGTACGAATGAAAATCTTTATGAGGTATTTGCTTTCTACAAGTAATGCAATTGTTTACTTTTACTGACACTGGTTAAGAGTAAGAAAAAGTTTCCCCAACGGGGTACTTGGCTTTTAGTTGAAGACTTCGGTACTGAAACTCGGAAATGAAAATTTCAGGAGTTGGCCGACCGGCACTTCCGAACTGCTTCTGCTTCGGGCACCGCACGGAAGAAAGACTGATGTAATGGCATCATCTGCATGTTTATACCCCTGACGTCACGGAAGAAGAGGAGACAGCAACTGACGCAGGACCAAAGACTTTGTTAATCAGGCCGACTTGAGGGCTACTGCAAGCAGATAACCCAAATGTGATGACTAACAGTGAAACAGGAAGAACATCTGCCCATATCACATTTTTTGGACTTTGTCATATGCCTTCTTCCACGTCTAGGAATGGTCAATTGGACTCTCTCCATCTCTAGCTTCTCCTCAATTATCTTTCTCACTGCAAACATTGGGTCAGTTGTGTTGCATTCTGATCTGAATTTGAACTGCTCATCTCCCATCTTAAATTCTACTGCTCTGGGTTATCCTTTTATCAATCACCCTCTCCAGAACTTTCATGCAATGTGAAAGGAGTTTGATGATTCTGTACTGCCCACAATTGTGGATCTCCCCTTTGTTCTTGTACATAGAGATGAGTATGCTTATTCTCCAGTCAACTAGGATATGCCTCTATCTCTACACTGCTGCGAGTACCCTCAGGAGCCATTTCTCCCCTATCGCACCCAGCATCTTTATCACATCTGCTGCAACCTAATCTGAGCCTGCTGCTTTTCCTGACTTCATTTTCCTTAGTGCTGTTCTTACTACTTCCAGGGTGGCTCCTCTTTTCTCATCGTAGGTTGTGTCTAAGCCAATATAGTTTCTGTGGGGTTTTCTTCATTCAGAAGCTGATAGAAGTACTTCTTCCAAATGCCTTTGATGTCCTGTGGACTGCAAAGCAGTCGGTTTCTGGCATCCCCTATGAAGGATGTTTGATTATCTTCTTTATCTTTCTGTCTTTGCCTTGCCACTTACTGAGTCACTTTCCAGAAGCTGGTAGAGTGCCACCGATATCTTATTCTTTGCTACTGCAACTCCTTTCTTAGCCTCTTTGTTAGTCAACCAGTATTCCTTCCTAACCTTGTCAGTCTTTTTCATCTCCCACTTTTTCCTGCGCTCCTCCTTTCTTTTGATGACTTCCTGGGCTTTTGCATTCCACCCCAACTTTCCTTATGTACCTTATTTCCACACCTGGCTAGGCCACATACCCATTTTGTAATCCTCAAACATGCTGCTTTGAGTCACTGCCATTCTTCTTCAACTCCACGTATTTTCTCCTTTTCATGAGGTGCTAGAGCCCTGAGTAGTTGTACTCCCTCTCTAGTCAACTTCCAGGTCTTCAGCATAGTTTCTGTTGACCTTAGAGCCTTCTCTGACCACTGTTGGCAGCTGAATGTGGCAACCAGTGGTTTATGCTGTGGGCCAACTGTTTCATTGGAGATCACTTTGCAATCACTGATTCTACCTCACTGCCCTTTCCTTACTTGCAGGAAATCTATCAGAGTTGCATGTGGGACACTCTTGTACGTGTTCTCCACTCTCTCTTTCTGACCCATGTATTAGCTACTATCAAGCCATTTGGCAGACAAAAGTCTAGAACGGCCTCTCATTTATTCCTGTTGCCTGACCCATTTGGACTCTGGCAGTCCTCATATCCTGTTTGGTCTGTCTCGATATGTGCATTCAAATTACCCAGTACCAACACCAATTCATGTTGTCCTGCTTTATCTAGCAGGTCCTGCAACTACTGTCCAAATGTGTGCTTCTCTTCACTATCACAACCCTGCTGTAAGGCGACAATGCTAATTGCTACACCACCATGGCCGCCCTTAAACATTAAACTTCAGTAGCACTACAAAAATAAGTGCCAAGACAAAAAACACAGCATACCTTGTTCTGAGAAAAGGAAATAAATCAACACAACAGAATTTTTAGCACTTTCATTCTTTAATAGCCAAGAACTTCCTCAGAAAATAATTCAATAATAAATCCTTTACATTTCTACAATATGAAAAAGTAATAAAATACTGTATAATTATACGTAAATATGCTGTTTTCCAATGAAATTTTCTTCTTCTTAGACTTAGTAAACTATTATCCAATGAAATCAACAGTAGTAATCAATAGAACCAATGGTAGCAGCTCATATCTTGAACTGTTAATCATGAATATTTATAAGCAGTAGGCGAATAATGAAACAGTAACATACTGAAAACTCCAATGAAACAATGTCCAATCGTATCTTTGCAATTCAGACTTGAAACCAATGACAAAGGTCGAAAGATATTCATAACCAGTGGTAAGGAAGAGTCTCTTCCTGTACATGATGCTGCGTATATGGACTAGCCGTAACAGAAAATTAGAAGTTATGTACCTACCATAACGTTCCAGGTTAGTTGTCTTCTCTCGCCTTCTTTCTTGCTGGATGGGTTCGGAGCCGATCCTCGGATCCGACTCGGCACTTGCTAAGCTCGAGAGCTAATTTTACCAGCTCGAGGCAACCCTATATCCCATGATGCAAGGTGGAGATTACTCAGATCTCGTTTGGTAGCTAAAGAAATAGCACTATTTTCTTCCAACTTAAGAGGAGAAAGAAAATAAGGATACTAAATAACATCGTAACCCTCTAGAAAGGATCAACATAATCTAGTGACACTAGGAGTTGAACAGCTAGAAAAGGTAATAACCTCTTAATAGAAGATGTATAATCTTCCCGGTCTGACCAGGCTAGGGGGATGGAGGGTGGGACGCAAGAAAGAAGGCGAGAGAAGACAACTAACATGGAACGTTATGGTAGGTACATAACTTCTATGTTAAGTTGTCAATCTCGCCTTCATTCTTGCTGGATGGGACCACGTCCCTAGCACCTCTATCCTGGGTGGCTCAATGGAACAGACTCTTGAGAACGGTGGAACCAAAATTTGCTCTGTCCCTGGAGACCAAATCTAATTTGTAATGTGAAACAAAGGTATGAGGAGAGGCCCATGTTGCTGGTGCACAAATAGTGTCTATTGGAAGTCTAGCTTGAAAAGCTGTAGATGTAGCTAGAGCTCTGGTAGAATGGGCTTTTGGGTTAGAAACCAACTCTTTGCCTCTGAGCTGATAAATGTAAGTGATCACAGAAGACAGCCACCTAGATAAAGTTACCTTAGAAACTGGAAAGCCTTTCCTGTTCTCTGCATAGGATAGAAATAGTTGATCAAATTTCCTAAACAGTTTTGTCTTATCCAGATAATATCTGAGCTGACGGTGAACATCAAGATAATGTAACTTTTGTTCAGCTCTATCAGAATAGTTCGGAAAAAATACTGGAAGATCAATGGATTGATTTAGGTTAGTTTGTGATGCCACCTTTGGTAAGAAAGACGGATTAGTTCTTAGGGATACCCTGTCTTTGTGGAATATTAGATAGGGAGGGCGAACACACAGAGCATGAAGCTCAGATACTCTTCTGGCAGATGTAATGGCAACTAGAAAAAGTGTCTTCCAAGAAAGCAATTTCAAAGAACAGGCAGCTGCAGGTTCGAACGGGGGAAGAATCAAGGATGTTAAAATTAAATTTAGATCCCACTGTGGTGGGGGGGTCTCTAAACGGAGGTTTCAATAAAAAGATACCTCAAAGGAATGCCTTGCAAAGTTTATGTGACATAATGTTGTGGTCCAAAAAGCCTATATGAAAATTTGAAATGGCTGCCAGTTGAACTTTCACTGTGGAAGAAGAGGATCCTGAATGAAAAATGTCAGCTAGGAAGTCCAATACTGAAGGAATTGGAGCAGTATAGGGGTCTATGTTCCTAGCTTTTGCCCAGAAAGAGAAACGTCGCCATTTACTAGTGTAAATCTTTCCGGTAGAAGAATTTAGGGAAGCTACTATGATATCCCGTACAGGATTAGAAATCATAGGAAGCCTGGCTAAGGATGGAAGTGGAGCAACCAAGCAGTGAGGTTGAGAGAGGGTATGGATTGGTGCAGTTGACCCGACTGGTGGGTCAGAAGATCTGGAACCGGGTCCAGATGCCATGGCTGTACCAAGAGGTAATGACGGAGGAACGGAAACCATATCTGTCGAGGCCAATAAGGGGCAATGAGAATCAACTTGGCTCTCAAAGCAGTTGCTTTCTGAATTAGCTGAGGTATCAGCGGAAAAGGTGGAAAGGCATAAAGAAGTCCCCGGGGACAATCTTGGGTTAGAGCGTCTCTGGGGGGGATGGCCTGGAAGGGGGAAGAGAGAGAAGTCTGGGCATTTGCTGTTTTGACGTGTAGCGAAAAGGTCGCAGCAAGGAAGACCCCACTTCTGAAAAATCTCTTCCGTCACTGACTGTTTGAGAGACCACTCGTGAGGCATGAGAATAGGTCTGCTCAATCTGTCTGCTATGATGTTGGATTTCCCGGGGATGTGCGTTGCTATCAGAAACAGGTGAGAGGAGATTGCCCATTGCCAAAGTCTGAGAGCCTCTCGACACAGTGGATAGGACTTGGTTCCGCCCTGTTTGTTTATATAGCACACTACGGACATATTGTCCATTTGGACTGCAATAGTTCCCAGGGGAAGAGAGTCGTTGAGGGCTTGCAACGTTAAAAGCACTGCTCTCATCTCCAGAACATTTATGTGCAGATGGTACTCAAAAGGTTGCCAAGTGCCATGGACCATTCTGCCCTGATAATGCCCCCCCCACCCGATCAGGGAGGCGTCCGATGTAACCGTGGCAACCGGGGCAAGAGGAACAAATGGTCTGCCTTGATGGATATGAGGGGACGATATCCACCAAGTCGGATGTCTTTTGCAAGTTGGAGTTACTATGATCTCGTGATGCATGGGAAGTTGTTGAAAGGACCATTGGGTGAATAGCATCCATTGTAGAAGCCGCATGTAAAAGAGGGCGAGGGGAAGAAGTGTTATGGCAGCCGCCATAAGACCCAGTACTTTCAGAGCAAATCTGGCCTGAATTTTTTTGCTGAATAGAATCACTTGGACGTCTTTGAATGTCCAAGATCATTTGGTCTGTCAACCTTGCTGAAAGTTGTACGGTGTCCAATCTTGCGCCTATAAAAGTAATATATTGACAAGGTGACAATGCAGATTTTTTGAAATTTACAGAAATTCCTAGCCCTCTGCAAGTGTGAATGGTGTAATTTCTGGCTTGGAGAAGCTGATGCCTGGTGGTGGCAGTGAGGAGCCAGTCATCTAGATATGGAAACACCTGGAATCCTTGACATCTCAGGTGAGCCGTAACCACTGCCATGCATTTGGTGAACACTCTGGGGGCTGTAGTGAATCCAAAGGGCAGGGCGCTGAATTGGAAGTGACGTCCCCAGACGGAAGCGGAGAAATCTTCTGGAGTGTCTGTGAATTTTTGTGGTAGTATGCATCCTGAAGATCTATCGAGCACATCCAATTATCCTTGCCCAGAAAGGGCAGAATGGACTGAAGCGTGACCATCCGGAATCTTGATTTCTTTACAAACTTGTTGAGTTTGCTGAGATCTAATATTGGTCTCCAGTCTCCTGTCTTTTTTGGAACTAAAAAGAACCTTGAGTAGATTCCGGATCCTATTTGGTCCGCTGGGACTGGCTGAACGGCTCTTTTTACTAGCAGTTTTGATATTTCTAGTACTGCTAATTCCCTTAGACCGGGTGGAACGTCTGGAAGGGTTCCCTTTTGTTGAATTGGGGTTTGAATAAAGGGAATTTTGTAACCCTCGGATATAATTGACTGTACCCATTTGTCTTGAGAAAGGGAAAGCCAGGCTATTGGGTACAGCGATAGTTTTCCCCCCGACTGCCTCCGAAGGCGGACAATCGGGCAACATCTCAGGGATGCTGGAAGGGTTTGTCAGAAAGAGGCTCTCTGCTACCCTGATTCTGCGGACCACCTCTGCCCCTAGGGCGGCGTCTATTATTGTTACCCCCTCTGCCTCTGGTGGTAAACTGACTTTGTGCGTCAGGCGTGACTCCTTGAGATTTGCGGAACCACATTTTCCCTCCCTTCTGTCCTTTGGGGTAAGGTCTAGAAGGGGTGGAGAAACGGACTCCTACGGCAGAAAGAGTCTTGCCATCTTGTTTACATCTAGTCAAAGTGCCTTTCACTTGAGGACCGAACAAGGTCGAGCCATCAAAGGGGGAGTTTGTGAAAGATGCCTTGAAGGGGTCTGCAAAATTACAAAGCCGCATCCAGGACTGACGCCTTAAAGCCACTCCTGTGCCTGAGGCCCAACTCGCTCCATTGGCTGCATAAGAAATGAGCCGCATGGAGGAGTTAGCAATGGAGTTCAGGATTCCTAGCTGTGAGCTAATCTTATCCTGAGACCCAGCAGCTGACGGATCCTGTAAAACTTCTCCCAACTCTTTAAGAACGTCTCTTTGAAGGCGGGTGAAGTGGCATAAGTAGTTCAGCGATCTCATAGCAAAAGTCGCTGAAGAAAAATTCCGCTTACTGTACCTGTCCATAGTCGTAGAATCTTTATTAGGAGGATGGACAGGTACTGAAGGATCAGCTAATTCCTTCTTGGTGGCAGCAGCCACCACCAAGGCATCAACTGGGACACCCTTTGTCAAATATTGTCTATCTTGTGGGGCAGTAATAAATTTTGAAGGTCTCCTAGGGATAGGATCCACCGAATCTGGAGCCATCCACACCTTCCGAGCCACTACCTCCATGAGAGGGTCGAAAGGCTGAGACACCCAGGAGGTGGAGGGTCGAGATCCGAATGCCTCCAGGTATACTGACTCATCCTCAGAGGGATTAAGGGAAGGCCAGTTCCCCCTCTGTTTCAGGATTTCAAGGATGTCTGAAAATGAGACATCCTCAGAGGAGGACCTTGGGGACCCCTCCGACTCATCCAAGTCAGTATCTGATGCAGTAGACTCAGGGGAGTCTAAATGTTTTCTCTTACATGTCCTCTTACGCGGGGGTTCTCCTGATGGATCAGGAGAAGCCTCGGAAGAGGAAGATATTCCCAATGGAGAAACCTGAGGCATTGGATCTCTGGGTCCGGGAGCAAGAGAGTGGGAAGAGACGTCAGCAGGCACTGTAGTGGGAGGAGCTGATGGAACTGTCCATTGACTAAGCCCAGGGGCTAGTACACTCCTCATCACCTCTAAGGCTCCCCCGTCAGAGAGACCAGAAAGCTCCCTCTCCGAAGAGATAGGAACCCCAGGCCTCACCGAGAGGGAAGGCTCCGAGGCAGATGTCGGGGCGGAGCTCACCAACGCCGAAGCTCCGAGAGGGAGAACGGGGTCGGACAAGGGTCCGATGCCACTCGCCCCCTCGGAGCAGACGAGAGAGACTAGACGCCCGGATCCCTCCAATGAAGGTCTCAAGGAGGACGACGGAGCCGAAAGGGGTGGTATCGGCTCCGAAGTCACAACGGTACCGGTTCCGAGGAGCTCCGGCTCTGAACTCTGTAAGAGAGTCGGAGGAGGAATGCTCGGTGGATGTGACATAGCTACCGTCTGTTGAGATGGGCTATGGAGTATTTGGGCCAATGCCTGAGACTAATAGTCTACTCACCACTCTCTCAAGGTCGTGATCAGATAGCCTGGATGACCGAGAAGATCGGCTCCGATGGCTCCGCTCCGAGAGCAAAGGTGATCTCGGAGTCGAATGTATGGATTCCACTGAAGGGGATCGAGATCTCTTTTTTGAGATCAATGGAGTCATCGGAGCCGACGATACGTGGAGCCGACACTGAGTTTCTGGATCTGGTAGTATCGGCGCCGGATGGAGCCGATACTGAGACTGGTATGGAAAGATCGGCTCCGGCCGGAGCCGATCTTGAGCCTGGTGATGAAGGACCTGAAGCCGACGGCTTGGAAGCTTGAGCTGAAGGCTTAACCGGCTTCGAGGGCTTCCACGGCACCGACTTAGTCGGGGAGCTCTCGGGCTTTAATAAGCCCCTTAATATGAGTTTATTTTTTCGTTCCTGCAGGACTCTTGGGCTGAAAGCATGACAGATAGCACAAGAGTTCCTGCAGGTGCGAAGGTCCCAGGCAATAAACACAAGCAGTGTGACTGTCTGTCAGAGACATCTTCTGACAGCACGAGTCACACTTCTTGAAGCCTGAGACCTTAGTGTCCTTCGACATAACTGTGTCGATGAACAACAGTAACACAATCACACACAAAAAACACTCAGTACAACAAAATAATTTAAATTAATTAAATTAAATTACATTAACCAGGGAAAACACACAGTCACACACAAACAATCCCTGACAGGAAAAATTTAGGGAGGGGAAGGCCTAAGGCCTGACTAGGGACAAGGGAATATTTAGTCAAAAAGAAGGGAACACTGATGGGAATAGGGCTAAGGTGAGTTGATAACAAAAATATATATATATATATATATATATATATATATATATATATATATGTATATATATATATAAAATTACAGGGAGGTAGACTGAAAAGTTCACTTACCAAGAGCTGGTAAAAGAAGGCACCTCGTTAGCGAAGCGGCAAACGAGATCTGAGTAATCTCTGCCTTGCATCATGGGATATAGGGTTGCCCCGAGCTGGTAAAATTAGCTCTCGAGCTTAGCAAGTGCCGAGTCGGAGCCGAGGATCGGCTCCGAACCCATCCAGCAAGAATGAAGGCGAAATTGACAACATCATCAAATACTTAGTAAACAATTGCAAAGTAAAATAATCAACAGCGAAGTACATGACAATTTAAAGGCAGTGTACTGCAATAGTATTTAGAAGTACAGTAATTAAAAACATTACGTAAACCATCGCAGAGCACATTTAATATTAATACTTTCATTTAGGCCAGGAACCACATAGTACAGTTTGATATGCAACTGCAGTCATAACATATGGGTTGTCCTGCCTCAGGCAGCCCTCGGTCAGCCGAATTCCAAAGTCTGGGTCCGGCGTCGGCTGGTGTCGCCTCCTCTCCAACGTTAGAATGGCTGGAGTATAAAGGCATCAGCCGACGCCATCTTCTTCAGTGTTTCTTGCTCCAGATGCCAGGTGCCCTTCTAGGAAGGCTAAATTTGGTGAATGGATAAACAATTCCAGACATGCACAACAGTAATAAACAGATACACCATAGGAGGTACCCCCAGCTAATAGGAGTAGGGGTAGTGGACCCATAAGGAAGGTTGCAGAGGGGTAGGAGGGTGGGAAAATCCGACTGCAGTTGCATATCTATCGGACAATCTACATTTATGGTAGGTACAAAACTGTACTATGTCCAAGAATGCAACTGCAGTCATAACATATGGGTTGAATACCATAGCCAATCTGGGGGTGGTTGGAACTAAGTAAGTGATGGTGTAGCTAAAATGCCCTGCAGGACTGCCGAAGCAAAGCCTGCTCGGGATCTGGAGTATAAAGGCAGGTTGTAGTGCTTGGTAAATGTATGCAAGGAGCTCCATGTAGCAGCCTCTAGAATGTCCTTTGTAGCCACCCCTCTTAGGAAAGCTGTGGATGTGGCTATAGCTCTGGTGGAGTGTGGCCTAATATTGGCTGGCACACCTTTTCCATGAAAAGACTAGCAGGATCTGATGCAGTGTCCAATCCATTTGGAAATTGTCTGTTTTGAGATTGCTTTTCCTTGTACTCCAGCAGCATAGGCTACAAACAGTTGGTCAGACTTTCTGGTGGCCTTAGTTCTGCCCAAGTAGTAGTGTAGTTGTCTGTGTATGTCCAAAGTATGCAGCAGTGCTTCCCCCCTGTTTTGAGGATTGGGGAAGAAAGTAGGCAGGTGACTGGCTTGATTTAGAGACACCCTGGAAATTACTTTTGGCATGAAAGAAGGATTGGTTCTTAGAGAGACTCTGTCCTGATGAAAAATGAGAAAAGGCGGTACTGCCATGAGTGCCTGTATCTCCGAGACTCTTCTTGCTGATGTGATAGCAAATAGGAAAACCGTTTTCCATGAGAGAAATTGCATTTCTGAAGTTGCTGCTGGTTCAAAGGGAGGAAGAGTTAATTTTTCCAAGACGAAATTGAGGTCCCATGCAGGTACTGGCGGTTTCCTGTGGGGTTTGATATTCTTTATCCCTCTCAGGAACTGTCTTAGCAAAGGATGTGAAAACACAGGTGGATCACAATTGTATTTTGCTGAGATTGCTGAGGCATGAATCTTTATGGAAGAATATGAGAGACCAGTATGAAACATTTCTGCCAAGTATTCCAATATCTGGAGGTATACTCAAGACTGTTGTATCCTGACCCCTGTTAGCATTCCAGATGATGAATCTCTTCCACTTGGCTGAATAGGTTTTTCTGGTGGAAGGTCTGCGTGCTTCCAGTAAGATCTCTTGAACTTTTTTGGAAAGAGAGATATCGGAAGGAGTTATGGTAACCTCCAGGCTGTCAGATGCAATGTTTTCAGGTTTTGATGAACAGTCCTGTAATTGGGCTGTGTTAGAAGCAGAGGCCATAGGGGCAGAGGCCACGGCTTGGTCCGAGTTATGCTCAACAGCAATGGGTACCAGTGCTGCCTTGGCCAGTCTGGAGCTATCAAAATGCCTGTTGGTTGTTCTGCTTTGATCTTCAGTATCACCTTGGTCAGCAGAGGTAGAGGAGGGAATGCATAAATTGTTAGGGAATTCCAGCTGAAGGAGAGAGCATCCGTTTTCCAGGCTAGAGGATGGTGGGTCCTTGTACAGAACTTTTCCAGGTGATGATTCATGTGAGAAGCAAAGAGATCTATGTCCGGTCTTCCCCATGTCCTTGTTATTTGTGAGAAAATGCGAGGATGCAGCATCCATTCGTGTGGATCCAAGAAATTCCTGCTCAGCTTGTCTGCCAGAACATTGTCCTTGCCTGGCACAAACTGGGATTGCAAATGTATCTTCAGACTTAGGGATTTTTCCCAGAGAATCATTGTTAGTCTGCAGAGGGGATAGGAATGAGTGCCTCCCTGCTTGTTTATATACCACATCACAGTGGTGTTGTCTGTCCTTATTAGCAAATGTCCTTGTTGAAGTGATTTTTCGAAATTCTCGATTGCATGTATCACTGCCAACATCTCTCTTTGGTTTATGTGCAGATGCCTTTCCCTTGGTGTCCATTGACCTTGAATGCATCTGCCTTCCATGTGCGCCCCCCATCCATGGTCTGAGGCGTCTGTTGTAACCATTTGACCTGCTTGAGGTTTGTTGAAAGACATGCCTTTGTTTAACTGACTTGCTTGAGCCCACCACAAAAATTCTCTTTGCAGACATGGAATGAGTGGGATTACGTCCTCTAGGCTTTGGCTGTGTTGGGACCATAAGCTTTTTAAATACCATTGCAGCTTTCTCATATGAAGTCTTGCCGAAGGTATCAGAAGAATGCAAGATGCCATGAACCCCAGGGCCTGCAGGATTTTCCTTGCAGTCAGCTGGGAGAACTTTGCTACGCCTTTGAAGTACTCTGGTAACTGCTGCTGTTTTTCCTCTGTGAGATAAGCCATTTGTGTGTTTGTGTCCAGCTTGGCTCCTAGGAAAATAATTTGTTGGGATGGCAGGAGTCTTGATTTCTGAATGTTGACTGTGTATCCCAAGGCCTGTAGTAACTGAATGACATAGTCCAAGTTTGCAATCAAGGTTTGTTTGTTGTCTGCTTGTATGAGGCAGTCGTCCAGGTAGGGGTATATTTGAATCCCCTGGAGTCTGCAGTGTGCCACTACTGATGCCAGGCATTTCGTGAACACTCTGGGCGCAGTAGATAAGCCAAACGGCACGGCCAAACCTTGACACGGTTATAAATAGAACGTGCTGGAGGGACAGATTCATCACCCAGAGACTCCCTATGCTGTGGAACAAAATCCCGGTACATGTGAGGCAGAGCACCTCCCTGGCCTTGTTCAAGAGGAATCTTGACCAATGGATGGGAGATTGCAGATATACCCCAGGGATTACTTCAGTGTCACTGCTTGACAGAGGCACAACAAAATGATAGGCATAGTTTTTATTCAAACTAAAGGGGTGGCGAAAGCCACATAACTATGGGCTAGGCTTATAAATGCCCTTGGGCAGATAGCCTAGTATGAACCTATGCTGAGAATTGATAATGCTCTGTCCCTGCAAGAAATCTGAGGTATCTTCTGCAGCTTTGTCTGATTGGGACATGCAGGTATGCCTCCTTGAGGTCCAGAGTGACCAGCCAAGACCCCTTGCCCAGCATGGGAAGCAGTTGCTGCAACGTCAGCATTTTGAACTTTGGCACAATGAGAAGTATTTAGAGTAGACAGGTCCAGTATAGGCCTCCATTTGTTTTCCTTTCTTGGAACAAGGAACAGTCTTGAATAAAATCCCTGGCCTTGTTCTTGTGGAGGAACTTTTTCTAATGCATTTATGTTTAACAGCTTTGAAACTTGAATGAGTGCCTCTGCCCTTTGATGATGTGGCAGATTTGGCATGCCTTGTCTTATTGGTAAAGTATGGAAGTGGAATCTGTAACCTTTGTCTATTAAATCCAGAATCCAGTTGTCCTTGGTTAATATATGCCAGTTTTTTTGAGAATAAGGATAATTTTCCGCCCAAGGGTGCTTCTCTTTGAGCCTTTGTAGGCGGTATGAAAGTCAAGTCATTGTGGTTGTACTTGTGGTGCAGCTGGGCTGCCTGTGCCACTTCTTTGATTTGGTGGTTGCCACTGGCAGCCCCTGTAGGAGCCTCGGTACTGCCCTCTACCTCGGGCATGCCTGTTTTTTCCCCTTTGAAACTTGTCAGTATCTGGAAAGGACCAATTCTTTGAAGGCCAATTCCTGCTGAATCTGGGAGGCTGAACCTGGAGGAAATCTTTGACTGTCTGTACTGATTTAGCTTTTTCCTCAATGGACTTCAACACATCTTGTGCATTAGCACCAAAAAGCTTCTGTTTTTCTAAAGGCGCATCAAGTAACTTTACTTTAACATGGTCTGGCAGAGGCTGTTCTTTTAACCAAGCATGTCTACGTATAACAGCCCCAGTCATAGCTGCCCTACATGAAGCCTCCAATGCATCATAACCACACTGAACAAAATGATTGTTAACCTGCTGAGTGTTATGTACTAGATCCTGCAATGCCTTAAAATCAGTAGGGCTCAGGGGAGGCTAGTTTTTTCTGTAAGTCATCCAGTAAAAAATCCTGGTACTGAAACATATGAAAAAGGCAGTTAAGTGACCTCATAGCCAGGGTGGTGGAGGTATAAACTTTTTTACCCCATCTCTCCAGGGATCTAGCTTCCTTATCCGCTAGCAGTGGATTCTTGGCAGTGGAAGTAGCCACTCCCTTGTGGCCCTGTGAAATTGTTTCTAGATCCACAGAATGGGCCTTAAAGAGATGCTTGTGCGGGTCAGGGACCCTATAATATCTGTCAGGCTTGACAGGAGCAGGAGGGAGAGAATTAGAAGTTATGCACTCACCATAACGTTCCATCTGAGTAGGTGTATTCATTTGTCTGCAACCTGTGAGACTTGTGGGTTATGGATCCGATATCGGATCCGAACCGGCATGGTTTACCAGCTATGGATCCGAGCTCTCAGCTCCTCCCCTCACCCATAATGCCCTGCTCTCCCTACATGACCTCAGATCGAGTTTGCCAACAGCATGAACACCCTGAAAAGGGTAACACATATTATGCAGGAAACAGAAAAGGCCAGGGGGATAGGAGGGCGGGATGGTTGCAGACAAATGAATACACCTACTCAGATGGAACGTTATGGTGAGTACATAACTTCTAAATCTGAAGTAGGAGATTCATTTGTCTGCAACCTGTGGGACAGAGTCCCCAGCTACCTGAATCTTGGGCGCCATCATGGAAGGATATTCCGAGCACATGAGCCAAAGGATGCTCTACCCTAGATGTAAGATCCAACTTGTAGTGGGAAATAAAGGTATGAGATGAAGCCCAAGTGGCTGCTGCACAAATATCATCTAGAGGAATCCTAGCCTTAAAGGCGGCCGAGGTAGAGACTGACCGGGTTGAATGGGCATGTACACCCTCCGGTGCGGGCCTTCCAGAAGCTTGATAAGCCAATAAGATGCACTGTGAAATCCAGCGAGATAATGAGACTTTAGAAATTGGCTTGCCCAAATTAAATTTAGCAAAGGAAATAAACAACTGGTCGGATTGCCTATGACCAGCCATCCTGTTTAGATAAAATCTAAGTTGCCTGTGAACATCTAAGGAATGAAGCTTGTATTCACCCTTGTTTTGATATTTAGGAAAGCAAACAGGGAGGTTAATGGATTGATTAATGTTTGCTTCAGAAGCTACCTTAGGAAGAAAGGACGGGTTGGTCCTGAGGTATACACGGTCCGGATGAAAGACCAAGTAAGGAGGTTTGGCTGATAATGCTTGAAGTTCTGAGACTCTCTTGGCCGAGGTAGAAGGAAAGTACCTTTTAGGAAAATCTTGCACAATTTGGCAGACATCAGTGGACTGGAGTCATGACCAATATGATAATGAGAAATTGCCGCAAGTTGTACTTTGACCGTGGAACTGCTGGCACCATCATTAAAAAGAGTGGTTAAGAAGTCAAGCACCAGAGGAAGGGGAACTGTGAAGGGGTTTAGGCCTTGCCGCTCCGCCCACAAGGAGAACCGTTTCCACTTACTGCGGTAGACTTTCCTAGTGGATGGTTTATGAGCCGCCACTAGGATGGCCTTAACAGGGGACGAAATACCGGGAGTCCTGATCAGGAGTGGAACTGGAGCAGCCAAGCGGTCAGCTTCAGGTTGTCCAGGTTCGTGGGTGATAAGCGGGATGGATGAGATATCAGATCCGGAATGGGATCTAGAATCCAAGGAGGATTCACTGAGTGAGACCTTAGGAAAGGGAACCAGATCTGTCGAGGCCAAAATGGGGCAATGAGAATCATTCGGCACCCCAACAGAGAGGCTTTCTGAAGAACTTGGAGCATCAGAGGCAAGGGGGGATAAGCATAAAGAAGACCGGGTGGCCAAGCATGCACCAGAGCGTCTCTTGGGGTACCTCCGGGAGGAGGTATTAGAGCGAAAAAACTGTCGCACTTGGTGTTTGAGGGAGACGCAAAAAGATCGCAACAAGGAGTTCCCCACCGTGCGAAGATGCGTTCCGCTACCTGAGTATTGAGAGACCACTCGTAAGGGGTGAGAATGGTGCGACTGAATTTGTTCGCCAGGATGTTGGACCGACCCGGAATATGCGTTGCTATGAGAAAGCGGTTGGTGGAGATTGCCCATTCCCACACTCTCATGGCTTCTCGACAAAGAGGGTAAAGGCCTGGTTCCTCCTTGTTTGTTGATATACCAGACAACAGACATGTTGTCTGATTGAATTGCAATTGTTCCCAAGGGAAGAAAGGCCTGAAGTGCTAGCAACGCTAAGAGCACTGCTCTCATCTCTAGAACGTTGATATGCAGTAAGGTCTCTGAATCGTTCCACGTGCCTTGGACCGTCCGGCCTGCAAAATGCCCCCCCCACCCGAGGCGGGAGGCGTCCGTGGTCACCGTGGCGAGAGGGGGAAAAGCACAAAAGGGGCGGCCTCCGTGGAGATCTGGAGAGTGTAGCCACCACAGGAGGGACCGCTTGCAAGCCTTGCTGATCGCAATGGGATGATGCATAGGAAGAGCAAGATACGACCACTGAACTAGGAGTGTCCATTGAAGGATGCGCATATTGAACCTGGCGAGAGGAAGAAGCGCTATTGCTGCTGCCATGGACCCTAGGGCCCTCAGGACCAACTCCGCCGGAACTGAGCTTGAGTGGAGAATGGCCCGCACCTGGAGTTGCAGATTTTGAATTCTGTCCGCAGTGAGGAAGGCTCAATCTCCTCGTGTCTAACCTGGCACCTATAAAATCTATGAACTGCGTGGGTGCTAGGTTGGATTTTTCTGTGTTTATTGTGATGCCCAGACGGGGAGCAAGATGGAGAAAGGAGTCTCGCGCCAATAGTAGTAGATGCCTTGTTGGGGCGGTGAGAAGCCAGTCGTCCAGGTAGGGAAAGACCTGCACCCCCTGAAGCCTCAGGTGGGCCGCTACCACTGCTAATACTTTGGTGAACACCCTGGGGGCTGTGGTGAGACCAAAGGGAAGGACCCGGAACTGGTAGTGACTGGCTCCCAGCCGGAAGCGGAGAAACCTCCTGGAGTGCCTGTCCATTAGTATATGGTAGTACGCATCCTTGAGGTCTATGGAGCACATCCAGTGATTTTCTCCCAGAAGGGGGAGAATAGATTGCAACGTAACCATCCGGAATTTCTCTTTGGGGACTGTCAGGTTCAAGAGTGAAAGGTCTAAAATTGGTCTTAGATCCCCCGTCTTCTTTGGCACTAAAAAGAACCTGGAGTAGAACCCTGATCCGATCTGGTCTGGGGGGACAGGCTGGATGGCTCTTTTCTTTAGCAGACGGCCAATTTCTGCCAAAGCGGCCTCCCACTGACCGGGTGGAACGTCGGGGAGGGACTTCAATTTTGGCATGTGACGAAACAGGATATGATACCCTCTGGATATGATTTGGAGGACCCAGCGGTCTGTTGTTATGGACTCCCATGCCGCTAGGTGCTCCGAAAAACATCCCCCGACTGCCTCCAGAGTGGAGCAGTCGGGCAACCCTTCAGGGCTGCTGCGCGGGCCGTTCAGAGAAGGGTTCTCTGGACCCGAAGTTCCTGGGAGCCCCTCTGCCCTTGGGGCGGCGTCCTCCCTGTCCTCCTCTGCCACGGAAGGACTGGTTGTCCGGAGTGGGCTGGGATTGCTGCGACTTCCGGAACCACATCATCTTCTGGCCCTTTTGGTTCCTAGAATAAGGCCTCTGGGGCACAGAGAAGCGGATTCCGACGGCAGACAGCATCTTCCCATCCTTTTCGCTCTGGGTCAAGGTATCGTGAACAGATTTGCCAAAGAGGGCAGAACCATCGAAGGGGGCGTTCACAAATGGCGCCTTGAAGGGCTCCGTGAAATCGCAATGATGGAGCCAGGCCTGACGTCTAGTAACTAGGCCTGCCCCTGCGGCTCTAGCAGCACCTTCCGTAGCGTGGGACAGTAACCACATATAGGTATTAGTGATGGAACTAAGAGTGGCCATGCGGGTGGAGTGCAATGCTTTGTCCTCCTCCGACATGGACTCTGGGGGGGATGCAGCGTATTCTTTAATAAGATCGCGCTGCATCCTAATCACATGTGCCAGGTAGTTCAGCGCTCTTACTGAAAAGGTCGCCGAACTAAACATCCGCTTCCCCAAGCGGTCCATCATCCGAGACTCCTTGCTCGGGGGATGGACTGAGGGACTCTCCTGAGCAAGTTCCCTCTTGGTGGCAGCCGCCGTCAACATGGCATCTACCAGAGGCCCCTTACTCCAATGGGCACGGTCAGCCGGGGGACTGAGAATACGGTCGGGCCTTTTTGGGATTGGCTCCACGGTGTCCGGTTCCTTCCACGCCCTGGTGGTAATGAGGTCCACCAGGGGGTCGGCAGGAGGGGACACCCAAGAGGTAGACGGGCCCGTTTCAAATGCCTCCAAGAACACGGACTCGTCCGAGGAAGACTTGGGGGCAGACCCCCCCCCCTTATGCGGAGCATTTCCATGATGTCTCCAAATGAGACATCCTCAGGGGGTGATCTTGGGGAGCCTTCCCCTTCCTCCAAGTCCGTGTCTTCTGTGAGAGACTCGGGGGAGTCAATGTGCCTCCTTTTGCACGTATGTTTGCGGGGGGCATCCTCCGGGGGTATGTCAGAGGACTCCTCGCAAACAGTGACCTGTTCCAAAGGAACAACTTGGGGCAAAGGAGCGGGCTGTCCCAAGGGCCGGATGGTGGAAGCCTGACCCAGTGCAGATGGAGCACGGGACGGAGCCGAAGCAAGTGCCGGGGGTCCGGAGACCCTCAACAGGGCCCTCTCCACTACATCAAACGCCGAAGGGGAGCCGACCTCGACCAAAGGATCCGACAATCGGCTCCCCCTCGGATCCGAAGAGTGGATCGGAGCCGGCGCCGAAGCGCTCGGATCCGAGGGGACAGTGCGCTCCGACACAGACGGCGCCGAAGGAGCACTGATCCCCCCGGATCCGAAGCTCGGATCCAGGCTCTGAGAGGTCAGATCCGAACCACTCGAGGGCAGGGTCGGATCCGAAGTACCGAGTACTGTCGGCGCCGACCCACCCCCGGCTCCGAAGCTGCTTGGCTCCAACTGCTCTGAACCCGGGTAGCGGGTCGGAGAAGGAGCAATAGGTTTAAAGAAAGGGGGAGGCAAGAGCACTCCCATCTGCATCTGGGCCTGGATGAACCTTATCATCCGGTCCAGATCAGCGTCTGATAAGCTATAGGTCGATCTCGACGAGGCTACCGAGGTAGGCCTTGAGTGCCTACTGGATAGCCTCGACGGAGATCGGGTCTCCTCCTCCTCAGGTCCTGGTGAAAAGCACACGGGTGACTGGAGCCGAGGAGGGGGAGAACCAGCAGTCAAGGAGGCCGGAGGAGAAGCCCGCTTGGCAGGCGGGGCCAAAACAGAGGTCTCGGCCCGCCGCTTATGGTGCTTCTCCCTCCGGTCCTTCTTTCTAGCTTCCCTCTCCTCCGAACCACTACAGGGAGGTTGAGTCCCAGGAGGAGGAGGGGGAGCCGGAGAGGAGGTAACCGTAGACACGGTTCCCCCCGAAGGAGCGGAGGTCAGAGCCGAGTCCGGGGGCAAATTCCCGCCAGGACCAGCTTAGACCTCCGCTCCTTCAATGCCCTGGGGTTGAACCCTGCACAACTGGAACATCCAGAAGTGAGGTGTTCAACCCCAAGGCATCAAACGCACCGAGTGTGGCCATCAGCAGGGGAAAGCTTATGGCCACACTCGGAGCACTTCAAAAAAACAGCTTTAGGTTGTTCTGACATCCCAAGAGCTTAGAATTTACTTAAACTAAAGGTAAAAAGCAAAAGTAAATTAAACACACAACAGGCCCAAACACACACTACGCTACCAGCGAGGGGAGGAAAACTAAGTAAAAATTATTAAATTAACTAAACAAGTTTAAATATCAAAAAGGGAGCCTAAACTTTCACTCAAACTTTCAAAAACAATTAAATTTTAACACTAAAACACTTTATATAACCACTTAGCTGAAGAGCTCGAGAACACCAATCTGGTCACCAGCGCGGCAAACTAGATCTGTGGTCATGTAGGGAGAGCAGGGCATTATGGGTGAGGGGAGGAGCTGAGAGCTCGGATCCATAGCTAGTAAACCATGCCGGTTCGGATCCGATATCGGATTCATAACCCACAGGTCTCACAGGTTGCAGACAAATGAATCTCCTACTTCAGATTCAGGGTTAGCACTGGAGTCGGAGAAAACATCATCCAGGACATCCATAACAGGAGGGATAGCCAAAGGCCTGTGTTGGGGAAGCTTGAGGAAGGTACGTAGCCTTTTCCTGGAATCAGAGAATTCCTGGCCCTGCCATTTAAAATGCTCTCTCATGGAGTGTAGGACTTCACCAAACGAGAAATCCTCTGGAGGAGAGGCAGAGGGAATTGATTCCTCAGCATCATAGTCCTCATAGGCCTGGAAGGATTCTTCTTGGGTATCAGAATGCTCAGAATCCCCAGAGGCTTCATCTGAAGAGAGGTTGTCGGCCTGCTCAATTCTGGGCCTTTTCTCTGCAGGCGGCTGAGAACCTCTGTCTGGATGAGGCTGAGACCCCCTAATAAGAGAAATTAGATCTGCAGCAAGAGACATGATCTGTTTATCAGAAGAGGGGGCCTGAGCAGTAGGTTTAGGATGGGCCTTGGCCTGGCTGGCGGCCTTAGCACGTGCAAAGGCCTTGATGGACACGGATACAGGAGGCCTAGCTGCTCCACGTGCAGGTGTAACCTTGTCCACAGGAATGGTGTCGGGTAGATCCAGAACCTCGGTTTCTGGAGGAAAGTCAACAACCGGCACCGGAGTGGACTCCGAGACCGAAGGATGAGTTACCGCTGTGTCGTCGGCCTGGAGCGGTTGGGTTACCGCTTCCGAAGGGACCGAAGCACTCGCGGAGGGTTTAGGAGGAGTATCGGTGGATGACGAGGGCCGAGGATGTCGGTCCCGGTCCTTACATTTTTTGGAGGATTGAGTTGTCGGTTGATCCGACGGCATGATATAAGCAAAAGAATCACTGAAAAAGTCTTTGGCAAATTCTGCCCGGCGCCTGAGTGTGTGCTTATTAAAGCAAGCACAGGCAGCACAGGCCGAGACGTCGTGGTCTGGGCCCAGGCAAGGCAGGCAAAGAGAAGGGAAGTCCTTATGAGGTATTTGTTTACCACAAGACAAACAATTAACTTTCTCAATTTGTTCTGACATCGGCTGAGGCAAGAAAAAATGTTCCCCAACGGGGTACTTAGCTTTTAGATGACTTCGGTACTGAAAACACAGGAGCTGACCGACTGGCACTTGCGAACTGCTTCTGCTTCGGGCACCGCGGCAAGAAAGACTGAAGATGGCGTCAGCTGATGCCTTTATACTCCAGCCGTTCTGACGTTGGAGAGGAGGCGACACCAGCCGACGCCGGACCCAGACTTTGGAATTCGGCCGACCGAGGGTTGCCTGAGGCAGGACAACCCATATGTTATGACTGCAGTTGCATTCTTGAAGGACATCTGCTCCTAAACTAAGTTGCCATTTCAGTTCTTTAACTTCAAGGAGTGTGCTGTAATCACCAAAAAATAAATCAACCTGCTCAAGCACTAGAAAATGCAACTTGGAGAAGGATTTGCACTTGTGTGAATGTCTGGCTAAAGCATTGCAAGAATCACGTGCTCTGACCACTCCACAATGCTCTTTAATGTGATCGCACAGCTTACGGCT